>NW_019154138.1:4572608-5172608 GCF_002288905.1 Enhydra lutris kenyoni
TTTTTTTTTTTTTAAAGATTTTATTTATTTATTTGACAGAGATCACAATAGGCAGAGAGGCAGGCAGAGAGAGAGGGGGAAGCAGGCTCCCAGCTGAGCGGAGAGACCGATGCGGGGCTCAAACCCAGGACCCCGGGATCATGACCTGAGCTGAAGGCAAAGGCTTTAACCCACTGAGCCACCCACGCACCCCGAGGGAGAGGTCTTAAGCAGACTCTGCACTGAGCATGTAGCCGGATGTAGGGCTCGATCTTACAACCCTGAGACCAGGGCCTGAGCTGAAACAAAAGTCAGACGCTTAACTGACTGAGCCACCCAGGTGCCCCCATACTGCTCCTTTACTGCATGTAGCTGGGTGGGTTCTGACAGTGAAGTGTTTAATTGGTGGTTACTGTGTGCTCTCAGACTAGACTAGGGTCCCTTGAACACAAAGGTGGCATCGGACTTGATCAGTGCACCCTGAGCACTTAGTGCAGGGCCTTGCACACACCCAACACTCAGTAATCACTCAGAGTAAATGGAATGAAGGCATCAGGGTCTCAGCTAGTCCAGGTCCTCCCCTGTGAACACTGATAACACCATCTTCTTTACGGGTTCACCATGAAGATTAAAAGAGAAAAAAAAAAAAACAAAAACAAAAACCTGTGAGTGTTTTGTCAGCCGGGAAGCACGATACATAAATAGTATGTGAATAAAATGTTTAGATATCCTTCCATTTCATTTCAACTGCAAATGACTGGAAACTTAACTCAAGTTGGCTTACGCTAACATAAAAGAAAAGAAAGGAGAAGAAAAGAAAAGAAAAGAAGAGAAAAGACAAATAATAAAGTTGGCTTACACTAACGTAAAAGAAAAGAAATGAAAAGAAAAGAAAAATAGTAATAAAGGAATTTTTTGGTGTATGTAACTGAATAGATATGGCAATAACGATGCTGAAAATAGCCATCAGAATTCTCTCTCTCTTGCTCCCCTTTCTGATTCTCCTCCTTCTGTTTTGCTGTATTCTGTCCTCATCTAGGCCCTCTCACTGGGATGGTCAGCCAAAGAAGATACAGGTTCTATTACGTTGTACCCAGTCTAATTTCCCAGGGCAGAAAGGGCATGTCTTTCCCGTGGTTCCAGGAAAGATCCATGGAAAATTCTCTTTATTTCATCTTAATAATATGACCTCAGTCATGCACTGAATGGTCTCCCCAAAATGTATGTTGAAACCCTACCCCTCAGTGTGATGGTATAAGAAGTGGAGCCTTGGAGAGGTAATTAGGATCAGAGGACATCATGAGGGTGGAGCCCTCATGAATGGGATTAGCACCCTTTTAGGAGTCATGGGAGAGCTTCCCCTCTCTGCTCTCAGCCACGTGAAGATATGGAAAGTCGGCAGTTCACAACCCCAGAAGAGAACTCTCATGGGAACTCCTCCATACTGGAACACTGATCTTGCCTTCCAGACTCCGGAAATGTGAGAAACAAGTATCTGTTGTCTATATGCCGCCCAGTCTATGGTATTCTGTTAGGGGATCCTGAATGGACTAAGTCATTCTCCGAGCCAGTCTCTTTGGAGAGAAGACTATGCACTCACTGATTGACCGGCCAAGTCTAGGTCTCATGACACCTTTGGAGCTTGGAGTTGGGATTATTCCCACTGAATTGCAAAAACTGGGAAGGGGGTAGTATGATTATACAAAACAAATGTGGGGCATTACTAGCAAAAGCCAAAATCAATGCAGATTGGAAGGAGCAGTGAGCATCCTCTATGGAAATTAACCGGGTCAAGTGAAGTGATTTTCGGTATTCGTACCCTCACTCCACGTCCTGTTGTGTGAGTGGGTGAGCTCAGTCTTCTCTCCCATATGATGGGCAGTCAATGCCAGCCATATTCCATAGCCATCTTTGTGTTCAAATGACACGGGGCGGGAGAGTCTTGCTCAAGGGAAATAGGAGGGAGGGGAGGAGTTTAGGAGAAAGTTTGTGGTGGTAGTTCAGTCTTCTATGTAAAAGCAGGTAAGATCAGTTGTAGTCTTCTCAAACATCTGAACACTCACAAAAGATAAAGTAAACCCCGTAAAAGAGAAGTGCCCAGGGTTCCAAGCTTGGGATTCCCAGTTAAGAAGCATATGTCAGCATTCATAAACACTTGAATGGGGACTGTCACTCACTAGTGGTGTGATACGGGGCAGGTGTGGCAGATATAGTTGAACAATGGAACCACTCCCTGTCTCCCCTGCCCCAAATGATGGCCTTCCAATGATGGTCCTTGGCGTCCTTAGGGGAGGAGGAAGTTCTGACAAATGAGATGTAAGAAGAAGTCTGTGGGTGGGGCTTTTAGACCTTCTGGGGGTGCAGCGGCTATCTTGTGATCCTAAAGATGAAAAACACCCACAAAGCCCTTCTCTTAAAATCAGAGGATTTTTGTTTGTCGCTTTAAGTATTTCCAATCCGGCTTAATTAGCTTTCAAGCTAAAACACGTAGATAACGGCCACCAGTGTGACATATAATAAAACTGATTCACAAACCACCTTCAGGCTCCTTTCCATTTTCTCAAATTGGTAGGAGACTTTTTTTTTTAAGAGTACAGCGTAATCATCTAAAAATATACATATATCTTTGCTCCAACTAAGTTATCTAATTCTGTAATGCATTTAAGAACTCATCATTACTGCCATTTGGATTCTCTAACTTCTAAAAATGCTTTATGGTAATTTGAGGAAACTTTTCTGTGGAATTTTGCTAACTTTCTTGGAAGTGTTTGATGGGCCTCACATGTCTATGAGACAAATGGAGGTGATGGAAAAGGACAAAACATTGGTCTTCTGGGTTTAGTTTGTGAAATAGTAAGACTTCACTTCACTGAGAAGCTATTTTGAAGTAGAGGTATTTCTTATTTTGAATTAGTTCATATATTCATATATTAGTTTCTGAAATAGAATTACAGAACACTGATAGGAGACACATCATTCTAGAAGAAAAAAAAAGAATATTGATGATGAGGAAAAATATGAAGACTATTTGGTCCAATGCCCTCATTTTATAGCAATGGCCCTGAAGCCCAGAACAGGAAATGGCCGGTCCAAGGTCACACCGCTATTTAGTGACAGAGCCAGGAGTAACCCTTTGGGTCTCTCTGAGATTTTCTGTTATTTAATCCCATCTGAATGGCTGTGATCAAAGGACATAGTTTCTCTCACACATAAAGAAATAACTTGCCTTAAAAAAAAGTTGGTTAGGTGACTAGTGAACTATGTCTACCACGAAGTGGGTATCCTTAGTCAACCGCTAAGGTCTGTTCATGAGCATGCTTTTATTTCTGCGTGACAAGTCCTCATTTGAATGCAAAAGTGAGCACACATACCCTGTGGAAAGATCATTAACTGAGCTGTGGTGGGGCCCATAGGTAGTAAACCGCACGTCTGTGTGTATACTGCTAGAAATTATGCTGGTGATTATGAATGTGTTCACTGCCCCGCTTAGGGTAATGGGTTCCAAATACACAAGTTCCCCCTCTTAGTGGGCCCTGCCATGACCATTCAAAAACAAACCTATACCATGGCTACATCAATCAATGTCTGTCGATCTATCTATTGCTCTAATCTCTCATCTGTTTCCCACTGATAAATGTGTTGGTGCGGGAGCGTATGTATCGCAAAAGGTTTAGATATATCTCCTTATGGAGGGGGAGTTATTTATCAGAAACCGTACAAAAACAGACAGGCACAGAGTTTTATTCTTCCCCAGTTATGACCTTCTGCATCAGGTTTGGGTTTTGTAGGGTCTAGCAAAGCAGGTTGCGGGCCACTGCTCATTCTGGCATGAACATAGGAGTGAAATTAAATTAAAATGAACATAACGAACAACTTTAAAGAGGACAAGAAGCCATTAAGAGAGAGTCTGGTGGACAATGTGGAAAAAGAACAAGAAATGATCTTATCTGAGTACTTGGGCCTCAGAGTGTGTTGACTTTTGATTTGTTCCTGTCTCGTGTGAATTCCCCTCCACCTGCTCCTCTTAGAGTCACACAGAAAGCCCTTACATGTGTGGGTCCAACCAACCCAACACCCTTTGGATTCATGGTGCCCAGAAGGCACCTTTTGCTGCTGCCTGTAGAGAAGTTGGGTCTAAGCCACATAATTTTAGGACCTGCTTTAAAATCAAAGCCCAGGCTTAGAATTTCTCTCTCAATGCCAAAAGTTAAGAAGTGAACTTGTTTGTTAAAAACAACAACATCAACAAACAACCCAAAGCCAATGTCTTCTCTTTGACCTAATTTCGTACCAATATCAAACTCTTAACCTTCTGAATGTACAAAGAGGTTTTTTTATTTTAAATCCAAGGAACAAATGACCTCTTCAAATTCATAATGAGGTATGCATTGAATGGAACACAGCCCAAGGTGAGTCATTCATTAATCATAAACAAAACAGCCCCTGATCAAGGACACATCAGAACACACTGTAAAAAAGAGGCTAGGTTGCCCAATGCCTTTATTTAATATTAACTACATTATGTTTTTCATGTGAGTTCTGAGAGGGTGATTTTCTCACTTTCTTTGTAGCCAGCTCAGTGTGAATGGATAATTACTTCCCTTAATGCTGTTTCCCCTGAAGGTTAACCCTGTTCAACAAGACGGGACCCAATCTCTCCTCTTTAAAGGGGGTGGCGTGGAGGGAGGTGGGTGCGTCCGTCCCCCAAGACTCTCAGCCAGAATCCTTCAAGCATAAAAACATCCACTAGCAGGAATATTTCAAATGACATGAATAATATTTGTGATTAATAACAGCTAACCAGAGAAGCACAATCCAAGAAATACATTATTAGCTTCTTCCAGATATCTGATATGCTAATTATCCTCAAAAATTTCATTGCTGATGACTGTTTTGGCAGAAATTTGAGCAAGGGAAGAGGAAATTTAAACTTTTATATAAGTTGGCAACAAAGCATCGGGGCGATTGGACCTGAGAAGACCTGGTGACGGGATTTGGTGTTTAATTCTGACTGATGAGAAGGAAATTAAATAATGAGAAGAGAAATCAGTGTGAGGATTGAAATTCGAGTCCAGGGGAACTTGGCGGTCCTCCTTAGGAGCTCTTCCTTACCTTCTGGGACAAAAGGCTCCTGGTGCTCAAGTGGGCGGGATACACGATGTGGTTTGGCTAGATTCACTGGGGGGCCTTTCAGGTGTGTGTGTGTGTGTGTGTGTGTGTGTGTGTGTGTGTCCCTGCCTTCCTCAGACCTAAGGGTGTGCTCCTGCCTCTCAGCTTTCCCAGGGGACAGGGAGCTGCCAGATCTTTCCCTATCTGCTCTGGCCTCACCCACGTCCCAGCCAGATTCAACACCAGGTGTCACATGGGCAAAACCCTCTTAGGCATTGTCATTGTTGGTCATGTTAACTAACGACATGTTAGTCATGTCGTTGAAGCATCTCAGAACACACAGAGGTATGGGATCCAGAAGGTCACATAGCTCTTCAGTGGAGGAGGCTGGTGTTAGTCCTCTTGTTTCGCTGATGGGGAAGCTGAGTTCCAGAAAGCGTCAGTATATTACCTATGATCCCCAAAGGATGATAGAATTCTGGCAAGAGAAAGTCAGCTGTCTGCTGTGGGAACAGTGAATTCACATCGCTCTGGACCGTTGGCTTAACCACAAACATTCTCAGTGTCATCTTCCAGAAGTTTACAATCAGGAGAGGCATTTTGATGTTGATGGCAGACAAAATAGGTTGAAAGCATCGCTCAGTTAGGCTGTAAATTAGGAGATGTGGATACTCTAGCAGAGAGATGCTCCATCCCCAGCCTACCCTTCTGTCCTCTTAAGTGCTGGGATGATACTTCCCTCTGTTTCTCTCTGTATTATCTCCTGGGCTATCTTTGCACTCCAGATTCTGGAAGAAAATAAATCAGGCCAGTGCTGTGAGCAAGGCGCCCTTACAGACCCCAGGCACTGGACGTAGGGAGTCTGAGGTTCATGACGTCACTTCCTAGAAACCCAGAGAATCCATTTTAAGCCATAAGTTAGTTACAGCAAACCAAATACAAAAGCAGAGACCTCTACCTAGCGCCTTAAGCCCCATGAGGACTGAGACCTTGACCACCTTATGCTCTGTGGTATCCTCAGGGTCTACAATTGGTCTGGTCCCACTTAGACCAGAACTGCCAATTTGAACATTTTTGAACCCCTATCCTGTGTCAGACTTGTAGGCAACTAGAAAGGAGGCAAAAACCTGTTGCCTTCAGTGAGTTCTTGGTCTGATAGAGACAGAAGATGAGATGTATCCCATGAATTTGTGTGTAGGAGAGTGGCCTCTAGGGTCAGGGTGCCTGGGTTACTTTCTTGGCCCGCCATTTACTGGCTGTGGGAACTTTGACAAGCTCCTTGACATCTCTAGGCTCCATTTTCTCAACTGAAGAGGAGGGAGAACAATAATTCTTACACACATGGAGGGTTGAGTGAATGCTGTGAAATCAGATTTAGCACAGCCAGACTCATAGTAAGTGCTGGATATAGTTAGCTATTATTATTATTTATTATTATTATTATTATTACCACTCCCATTGTCTCCCCCCATGTTCCCTTTAGCATTTCTGGGTAAGCATTCTGAGTGATATCTGGTACATAACAAAAAATACTGTCTCTGTATCTCTACCCGACTACATAGTATGGGATCGTGATTATATTATAGGGCACACTAATCAACTCTCTCCAAAGAGTAGGGGAAAAAAAGAAAAAACAAAACAGAAAAAAAAGTGCTATTGTTCTTTCTTTTTTTTCTCCTTTCAAGTGTGCAGCTTCCTCCAGCTCCAACCCTGCACATAGTAGGTATGTTCCAGAAATTTCAGGAACCCCAGATGCAGGCAGGAAAATTAGGGGCAGTGACAAAGGTTTCTATCAGCGGTCACTCTGAGCAAGGATATTGAGGCCAACCTTGAAGTGCCCTCTGCTTCAAGAGGGGCAGCGAGTCACTCTGGAAAGTCAGTCCCATCACTACTCTAGCTGGCGCCCAAAATGCAGTCTTTGTTGCCTGCACCAGCCTGTGTGTTGTAGACAGCTTTGATTGAAAAGTTAATCAGCAGGCTTGAGTTTCTATCAATAAAGAGGAACGAGATTGATTTAAATACTTGATGAAAAAAAAATTTTTTTAAGCCCTAAACCCCAAACACCTTAAAATGTAGAGTTATCGAATTAAGAGATAGTGAAAGATGGGTTGTGGCAGGTTTTCATCAGAACAATAAAGTTTTCAAGAAGAAAGTGGTCTTGGGAGCGGGGATGCAGGCTTGATGGGGAACTCGAGCAGGAAGATGCGTGAGGGAAGGACGAGGGGTTGCAGACTGGCGGGGTGTTTGTGGGTCCAGGGTGGACCCGGGAAGGCTAGAGGCTTCCTCACACCCCACGCTTACCCCCACCTCCACCCCCAAGACAACCTGAGGGGCCGGCGGATGGAGACCAGCTGCCTTGTCTCCCACCACCTCACAAAAGAGTAAACAGCCCAAGGTGAACAACAGTTGGGCCATCAGTGGAAGGGTCGAGCTTTATGGGTTGAAGCTGTCCATCGAGGTGTCCTGGAAGAGGGTCATCTGAGCACGACATCAAAAAAAATGGGCATTTTGGAACTCAAGTACCATTCAGTCCATCAGGCCATCATCACCCTTTGGCTGATGATTTGGGAAAAGAATGAACATGCCAGGTGGTAGAAGGCAAACCCTGAAATGGAGTGGTTTTCCTCAGTCTCAGGATGCTTAGAGTGGCCTTCAGTGAACCAGGGGTAGAGTCCTAATGATCATTAGTATTTATGAAGTATTTAGCATGACCAGACCCCATCCTAACTACTTCGCCGGTCGTTTTTCATTTCCTCTTCCCGGCCACTTCGTGAAGACACTGATTCAACTGCATTTCATTTTCTAGATGAGAAAACTGGGCTTCCGGAGAAGAGGGTACCCCTCCTAGGGTCACAAAGCTAGCCAAGTGTGCCGCCGGCATGTAAAGCTCAGGCATTCACGCAAGGCACTGCATGAAAAATGTATCAGTATATTATAAATCTCCTCTGCTCAGAGGCAGAGCAGCAAAACAGAAGTCTCTAGCAGATAACAGGGCTGATTTACCTAGTGATGTAAATTCATGTCAAAGTCCCCAACACATCCTAACAGAGATATGTTTTTATTAATAAAGTGGCTACTGTAGAGTCTAGAAAAAATGGGTATTCAATCAATGGCGGCAGTTATTCTAATGACTGATACTATCAATGCGGGAGTGTTATCCCCCGTTGCCTTCTTCTGGAGAATCAATAGCCTTGCCGCCCTCCTCAATTTCCCTCCCATCCCTCGTGCCCAGTGTATCTTTGGCATTCTGTGCCTTGCGATCCCAGCTGCCTTAGCCAGGGATGCCATGTCTTCCTTTTTTGCCCATTGAAAAACCTGTTATTCTGCGATGTTCGGCTCAGGAATGGCTCCTACACGGTGTTTGTCCTGACCCCCATTTTACTTCCTCACCTGCCCCTGTAATCAGAATGCCTCATCCTCAGGGAAGGCTCCAAACTTTGATCACAACTCAGCCAGCCTTTACGAATTGTTCCTGCATCATTCTGAGGTAGAAATAGGGTTATGTCCCCCCACTCGACTCAGAGCTCTCTAAAATCCAGATGGTACTTGCTAATATTTATACCCTCTCTTTCATCCCTGTTCACTATGCTCAATCTCTAGACCTGTTCTTGGCATCCAGGAGGCCCTCAGCGATCAACATGAATTGTGGATGGTTTTTTTGGGGGGGTGGGAATCCCATTTTACAGTCTGCATGTTTTCTGTAGCGAGGTTGCTCAATCAACTGTTGTTGGGTATTGAGTCTTTACGAGGAGGATACTGATCAGAGAACTTGGTCTGCTTTTTGGAGGACAGAACCTTGGTGGCACGGGGTAGGGGTATGTCTTGCACAGGAATGATTGGCAGAAAGAGAAGGACAAGGGAAAGGCGTGCAGGTGGGGGACTGAGAGCGATGCTGTGGGTATCAAGACAGGATTGTTGGGATATTGGTTCCCCAGCAACATTCACCATAGAAAATAGAGTCTACCCAGCTTGCTGGATGGTTTTCCTGGGTAGGTTGGGGTCAGGGCACCTGTTTGGCATCCCCTGGGAACATCCCAAGGTAGATGCATCAAATCCCACTCCCCACCTCCCCAGGGAGCTGTCAGTGTCACACATTCCATCAGGCACTTCAGCAACCCCCAAATCACTGCATCACAAAAGCATCTTTTGATTGATTCATCAACTACCAAACAGGAAAGGCTGTCACAGCTCCTGGAGTAGCAATTAGCAATGGGAGGAAACTCAGAGGTTGGGAGTTTTGAAAGGGAGGATAAAGCCAAAAAAGAGCTCTTCATCCAAACACCCCAAACATCCTGGCCCACAACGTGGCTCACAGTTAAGAATGAGAGAGAGTGTGAGAAAAAAAATCTATTAGAATAGGAATATTAATACTGTAATTAACAGATATTTACTGAGCACTAATTAGCATTAGGTGTTGTGCCTATACCTAGAGTCCAGTTTAATTGGATTTGATTTGATCTTTTAAACTGCCCATGAATGAGAAATATTATTTCCATCTTCAGATGAGGAAATGGAGTGTTGGCCAAGGTAAGCATCTTGCTCAACGCCCAATAGCAAGGAAGAGGAGAAGCAGGGTTTTGAAAACAGGTCCTTCTGACCCCAGTGTGTGAGCCTCTGAACATTGAGATTTGCTCCGTGGGCAGAGCCACAGTCCGGAATCCGTGAAGATAGATGAAAATTGACCTAGTGAATCCTTGCTTTCAAAATACAATCTCTGCCTTTTTTCCCTTCACAGACCAAGTACCTGCTTCTCTTCCCTATAGTTAAGCACGGAAATGACCATCTGTATAACATTCTGTTTCAAACTGTTAGGCGCTAGGTAATTATAGTTTACCCACTGGCCATATTTAATGTTTCCAATGTGTTTTTATTTATTTCTCCCTTTCTGGGACCTCTCTGGGAGTATTTTTTTTCCAAAATAGGAAAATTCTTAGTCATTAATCTAGCACTGAAGTATTTAATTATTATTATAAAAATTATTTTTTTACCCAGAAAGAAGTTTTAGCAGCATCAAAGATTTTGGATAAAAAGGGAACAGGCCACTTACTCAACCACTCTAATATAATTCTACTCTATTCATTTCTTGCATTTTATCTTGGACAGTTTGACCAAAGAGGTTGATTTTTCATACAGGCATTATGTACGTAAATACTTTTTATGGTATGTTCCACAGATTTATGTAATTCTAATTTTTTAATGTCAAAAAGGAATATCATCACATTGACTTTTCCAATTTTCCAAATGACTCTTCATTTCTTTGGATGTTTAGGTTGGGTCTACTTTTCAGATATTGGAACTAACACAGTGATAAACATCGTTCACAAAACTCCTCGTTCAAATTCCTAAAGCAGTCATTTATTTCGCCAGATTACTTTGATGTATCCTTCCCACCTAATTTTATTTTATTTTATGTGTTTATTTTTTAAAGTAATCTCTACACTCAGTGGGGAGCTTGAACTCACAATCAAGAGTCCCATGCTCTACCAACTGAGCCAGCCAGGTGCCCCCACCCCACCTAATTTCAAAGAGTTGGCAAAGCTCACATTAATTAACTGACCAACTATTTACACCCATTCTTTGTTTCTTTTTACTAAGCCAGTTATCATTGGGTACCGAGATGGCATGAATCTCAAGACACCATTCCTTGGGGTGCCTGGGCGGCTCCATGGGTTAAAGCCTCTGCCTTTGGCTCGGGTCGTGATCCCAGGGTCCTGGGATCGAGCCCCGCATCGGGCTCTCTGCTCAGTGGGGAGCCTGCTTCTTTCTCTCTCTCTGCCTGCCTTTCTGCCTACTTGTGTTCTCTATCTGTCAAATAAATAAATAAAATCTTAAAAAAAAAAAAGACACCATTCCTCTATCAAGTGGTAACAAGGAAATACAAAAGCCAGGACTCCCTGATTGGAACCCAGCTCGACATAAGAGGGTCAGCACTGTGGCTGGTGCCAAGTTCTCCATGCCAGGCACCATGCCAAGTGGCTCACATGCATTAGTGTTAGTACAGGGTTCCACACACAGTAGGCCACGGTCAATATTTGTTGAAAGGTTGTGTGATCTCCTTTCTTTTTCAGAAGACCTTCCTGGTTTGTCCCAATGATTCGTCCCATTTGAAATCTTTTTTTAAAAGTTTTTTTTATTTATTTCAGGTAGGGGGAGGAGAGAGAGAGAGAGAGTAGCCGGAGGAACAGAGAGGGAAGGACAAGCAGACTCCATGCTGAGTGTGGAGCCCGATGTGGGGCTCAATCCCATGACCCTGAGATCATGAATTGAGCCAAAATCAAGAGTCAGATGCTCAACTGACTGAGCCACCCAGGTGCCCCAGTCCCATTTTAAAGATGAAAACACTAAGACTTGGAGCAGTTGAATAACTTACTAAAGTCACCTGGTTAGGAAGTAATGCTACTCTGTATCCAGTTCTGCCTGACTCCAGAGTCCATCATTTTTCCCCTTTTTCTTACAAAATCGAAGTACAAAAGCCAGCCGTCTCCACCATGCTGCTAGGCTGCTCATGGGCGGGAGTTCATCAGTATATTTTCTTCTCTTCTATCTCATCTCATTTCTGGGAATCCTTATGAGGTTCCAAACTCATGGTTTTATTCTATTTTTGTCTAAGTCTTTAAAAAGGGACAGAAGGACCAGAGGACAGGTATATTGCGTTGCCTGGTAAATCTCACTGATATCTACAAGGCAAGCCTGGCATAACTCTACTCATAGAACAAATATCATAGAAATGGAATCTGGACCAGGCGTGGGGCTAGGTATCAGGAGAACCTCTCCTCCCCAGACCTCCAAGGAAGGCAGAGCAGAATCAAACAAACCGTAAGTGAACAATAATTACTGAGCACAGAGGGTATTCCAAAGAAAAGAGAGGGTGGTGAGATACGAGGGACAGGATGGGGTGGGAAGGGTCCTAACCTTGGTAGGTTGATCAGTTACTACTTGCAGGGCTGAAATCCCCATAGAAACTTACTCCAATTTTGACATGGTTGAAGGGGGCAACTCTCTTTTGCTTTTCTAGTTTAAAAGCAGAAGTGACAAGTAACCCCCCCCAAGTGCTTAGAGAACCCCAAATGCTGTCCTTAACACCTGACAATTCAGTTTTTTGATGTCCTTACTTCTAGATCAGTTTTTCAATCTTAGCACTATTGAGATTTTTTGCATCAGATGATGCTTGCCAGGAAGGGGTCTTCTGTCTACTGTAGGGTGTTTAGCAACATCTGGTCTCTACACACTGTATGCCAGTAACCCCCTTCCCCCAAACAGGACAATCCAAACTCTCTCCCCACATTGCCAAGTCTCCCCTGGGGGTAGAGGCGAAATTGTCTCTGGCTGCGAACTGCTACTTTGGACGCTCGGATCCTTGTAATGCCTACATTGAGCTTCTCTTCCTGTAGCTCAAGGTCATCATCTCCATCCTTGCCCCTTGTAGAAAGAGGAAACCACTGCTTATCCTTCTCAGAGTGTGGGCCTCAGATCCAACCCCTCCCTGTCTTCTTTTGCCTCCTCTCAGAAAATCCCTCTCAAGTCCTGCAAGGCATCGTTCCATAACGATGCTCCCTTCCCACCCACTCCCCACCTCCATGAACAATTGTCTACGTAATGCATATGCCATGTGATACAGTTATCAGAAAGTGGTGTTAGCGGAACATACACATACAAAACAATACGGGAAGATACTTCTTCTAAAAGAGCCGATAACCTTAAACATTCATAAGTGGGAAATTTGTGAAATCAAAGCATTTTTTTCTTTTTTATATAATAGCCTTTCATTCTTCTTATGATTTTGTCTTTGAAAGCTCTTTCTACAGATGACAGAGGATATTGTTCTTCTATCCTGCTTCAGACAGAATTAAGGGAGGAAGGGGGGAACAAAACTATTGTGGAGCCTCTCTGCTCTGCGGCACGATTTTTATAATTAATATATACAACCAAGCAGAGAAAGGTACGTTATAATGAAATGCAATTAAGAGGTGTTTGTTCTTTTCCCACACATGATGACTATAATTTCCTTGGCTGTTTAGAAGTCAACCATTATCATTACATTTTGCACATATCTTTTCTATTTTTTTTTTTGCTCCCGAATTTGTTTATTTTCAATAAAAAAAAACAAACATAGATTTAGAACATTTGATATTCAGATAACATCATCTTTTAATTATAGTCCTTGGTAATCATTAAATCCAACACCTTTTATGGTATTTCTTGCATTGGCCTGGCTTCCAATCTTTAATTAATGGACCTTTAAAAATAGCTCCAAATAAAACTGTAATTTCAATTTACAAAAAAGCTTGGGTTGGACGACAACATTATGTTTTCCTTCCATGTGGAAAGCAACCAATCTGATTTTATAGTTATCTGTCATCTTGGACTTTAATTATAACTCTCCTGTATAACCTGACATTTAGCTATGCACGCTGGGCTGCCCTCTCTTCGTTGTTCCCCATTTTCATTCTCTTTTGTCCCAGTCCTCCCCAAATGGAATGGAAAAATAAGGATTGGGAGGAGGCAATGGTCGGTTGTTGGGGGTGCTGGTGCACGATGGGCTGCAAACAGGCACTCATTGGGATCTAGCTTTGGATTCTCCCCGGCCATTCCATCGCTGCAAGTTGGTTGGTAAGTCAGCACCAGCCTAAGCACAGAACCCTTTTGGAATTGCTGAGCCAACTGCTGAGAAGCCCACCTTGGACTGGAGGACCCAGCAACAGCCAGAGCGGAGAACGACCCTCTCACAGAACAGATGCTTGATAAAAACATGTGGCCTCAACGAAGCCCGTTAGCTTTCCTGGGAAGAACAGAAATAAAGGCAATTACAGAGCAGGGCCTCTGACCCGACATGTTAGGGCATAATTTTTACTCGACATCTTCTAAGTGTTCCAGGATCTAAAATTAAAGGAGGTGGTGCCATTTGGTCCTGCGGACCTTATTTCCTTTTGGGGGGTTGTTTAAGTCGTGCGTGTGGGAGGATAGACATTGTCTCTCAAGAGCCACGTTTCATATTTCAGAAGCTGCCTGCTACTGGGGAAATGGTGTTGCTGGTTAGTTCATGAATATGGTGTTTTTCTTTTTCTTTTTTTTTTCTCCAGGCATGGATAATCAGGAGACATGGAAAGAGTATACAGTGAGCAAATGTTTCTTTTTTATTCTATATCCGTACAATGTTTTATTAAAGTGACAGTAACAGTCACTTTAAAATCTCAAACAACTCTTTTCAGCCTACAAGAAGTCAAAATATATAGAGAGCAGGATTTAAAAAAAAAAAAAGCAGGAAATCATTGGATCCCCAATAATCCCCTTCTCCCATGACCCAACCATTTCCGGTTCGACTTTTGAAGCCTTCTACGTGGCAGGTGAGGCACAGAAGGATACCAAGATGAGTAAAACAGTAACGCCTGCCATCGAGAAAGTTCTTTGACGGAAATATCCAAGGCAGATGAAAGTTCAGCAAAACGGTGAGGAAGATTTCACACGTCTGCCAAGACCCTGAGCCCACAGGCATGTTTTCTTCTGTCAGACCCGCCCGGTGGAGGCTCCTTCTAGCTCCTATGTTAATTCTGAGTTGGTTCCCACTTGGTTCTCATTCATTATTGATAAAACAGTTCCTTTCAAATCTTAAAAAAAAAAAAAAAAAGGTCAGGGGCACCTGGGTGGCTCAGTGGGTTAAGCGTCTGCCTTCGGCTCCAGTCATGATCCCAGAGTCCTGGGATCAAGCCCCGCATCAGGTTCCCAGATCAGTAGGAAGCCTGCTTCGCCCTCTCCCACTCCCTCTGCTTGTGTTCCTGCTCTCGCTGTCTCTCTCTCTCTGTCAAATAAATAAATAAAATCTTTTTTTTTTTTTTTGAAAGAAGGAAAGTCAAACTCTTACAAACAGAGAGTCAAAAAGTGGCTACAAGGGAGTGGAAGAATTAAGGTACAACTTTCAGTTATAAGATGAACTGTCTTGAGGAACTAATGTATAACCTGATGACTGTGACTGATACGCTGTATTGTCTAACTGAAAATTGCTAACAGAGGAGAACTTCGGTGTTCTCACCAAAATAGTTTTTTTAGAAGATTTTATTTATTTATTGGAGAGACAGAGAGAGCACACACGAGAAGGGGGAGGGGCAGAGGGAGAAGCAGACTCCCCACTGAGCGTGGAACCCCACACAGGACACGGGGCTCCATCCCGGGACCCTGGGATCATGACCCGAGCAGAAATCAGACCCTTAACCCACTGAGCCACCCAGGTGCCCCTCACTGAAACAGTTTTTAAAAAGGTAAGTATGTGAGGGGATGGATGGGATATTTTCACAGTTGTCCCATACCTTAAATACTTTCTAACTGTATTTGTCAACCAGACTGTAAGAAAGAGGAAAAAACCAAAACGGTTCTGAATCTCAGACTCTTTTCCCTTCTATTCCTTGTTCCCTGATCTTTCCAGTCGACCTTGAAAATGAAAAGACGGAAAACTGAGCCGCACCGTGTTCCCCGGCTTAGGCTTCCAACCCAGCGTAATTTCCTTCCCACAAGAAGCAAAGTTTTCTCTGCGACTTAGTTATGACTTAATTAAACTTTCCCTCTATGCTTTTCTGCTTTTTATGAAAAGTTAGCTTGAAATTACTTCTCTGCTCCGCTCTGAACTTTTACAGTCTGCCTGGCTGGGGTCCCTACCCCCCAGCACAACCCCTGCCCACCCCTGAATTCTGGCTGTTGCAAAGCATAGTTTGAACCTAAAGGATTTTACAGGTATTTGTACGGTGGTCTCTTTCCCCCTAGGCTTTGCAATTTGTTTCTCTTGGTCTCTCTGCCTAGCTCCCATCCTACCCTGCCAAGAGGGTGTGGGTCATGTGACACAGGGAGGTCCCTGCCAGCTCTAGGTCCTCCTGGTAGCTATAGGAATATTCCAGAGTGTTTGGTGGCCACACCCCTTTATCTCCTCTTTGTTCAGTGACGGAGCCCAGAGCTCAGATACTGACTGGCCCACTAATTTCCCAGGTGAATTTCAGAGTGATTCTCCGCCCCTGATTGTCACCTGACATCGGGAGAGGAAAGTGAGCCCACGCTTGTCATAGGAGGGAGTGTGGCCCAGGCGTGAAGCACCCAGATCCAAACTCACTAGCTGCTCGATCTTTGAGCCACACGTTTCATCCCACGAGGACTCAGCCCCCTCATCTTTAAAATACAGATAATACTGCTTCCTACTTTACAGCGTTGTTATGAAGATCAAGATTTTAGTAACGAATCTATGATCTAGTTTCTTCCTATGTCAGTAGTCAGTAAATGTGGGCAAGTCTTAGGTTTGTTCTGCGTGTGCACTCGTGTGTGTGTGTGTGTGTGTGTGTGCGTGCGCATGTGAAATCTGAAGCTGAATGAGGATCAGGGGATTTCTGTATTCAATGCCACGTATTAAATATTGAAACTCAGGAGGCAACATAGGCATTTTGAAGCATAACCATCGGGCTCTCAGAGCCCCCTGCCTCAATGGATTTTTTTTTTTTCTCTTCTTGATCAACATGTTTTTATTTAAAAGTCCATTTGGACTTTTCCTTACCAGTTTTTCCAGCAACAGCTGGAGTCTCTGCGGTTTGGATTAGGCCGTGCATTTCCTGAAGCTCCCGATGTCAGGGACCACGGGGCAGGGGTTGGCACCTGCTCTCAGAAGGGCCTTGTCCTTGACTGACCGCCCCGCTATTGCCCTCCTGAAATTCACAACCATTTCTGAACGAGGGCTCCCATGTTTTCACGTGGCCCTGAGCCCTGCCCATGACAGAGCTGGTCCCGATTTTGGTTCGGGTAAACTGGGCTTCGACTTTGCATGGCTGCTGGGCCCTTGAGGGAGACCTTCCTGTGGGGTGCTCTGTCTCTTCCCTGAGCCTCCTTAAAGCCTGCCCCTGGAGTACGTTGTTTCCTTTCCCCTCAAGTTAAGTTTAGAAAATTGACCATTGGTCATCTCCTTTCTGGACCTTGTGGGCAAATGTTTTGCTATTTTTCTCCTGGGAAAAAGGTTCACTGTCTATTTAAACCAGCATTCAGCCCATCTACCCTTCGCCGTAGCTGCCTGCCCTTCGCTGTCCGCTGTCTGGACCCACCGGTGGCAGGGACGACCGTAATGTCGGAGGGAATTAGATCCATGTTGCTTCTCATGGACACGTGAGCTGTAAGGACCTAATTCCCTCTTGGACATCTGGGATCACTTGCCCTGCAGTTAGAACGTCAGCCCTTGAGATGGTTCTCCCTGAGCATCCAGAAAGCATCACCCTTAGGTCCCCTTTGTTGATGTGCCCCATAGTGAGATGGTCCCTCGCAGACTCAGACATCCCTTCTCCCAGCTCCTTTGCACGAGCAGAACATTTGCCTCTTGCCAGTTGCACATATCTGTCCAGCATCATTGTGGTTTCTCCTTTTAATGTCAGGCTATGCCCAGTGATTGACAATTATAATTATTCCTCAGAGAGCCTCATATTAATAACAGCCATTGATCTAACTCAGAGGATTCCAAGCATCTTTATTTCCTAACCTCAAATGTGAGACATTAGCTCCTCCAAGCTTGAATTCTACAGCTTGCAAGAGAGAACGAAGACCAGGTTTCAAAATAATAGGTAACCTTCCTCTCCATATCAGTCCAAACCCAGAGCCCCCTCTCCTCAATAGGTTTTCTTTTTCCCTCTTCTTGATCAACATCTTATTATTTTAAAAAATCCATTTTGACTTTCCCTTGCCAGAAAAGGCACAGCAGGAAGCTCTTTTCGACTCACTCAGATTGGTGGGTGGAGGAGACCACAATTATACCCCATTTCAATGACATGTCTGGGGTTGCAGTGACTCCAGACAAAGGAGCTGAAATGTATGAAAGTTTCTGTGTCTTCAAGACAGAACCTAAAAATACCTGCCTGAGATGCAGGTTGGGAGCTATTTCCAACAACAGGGCTCCAAGGTTTTCCCGCTGGGAGCTCGAGAGTGTCTGAATTCTTTTCAGCAGGCTGTCTAAGATACCTGGTGATCAGGGGTGATGCACAAAGACCAGTGTTGAGGGGTAGAAGGCTCCCCAAGGGGCACCTTAGCCTCCTGTTCCCACCCTGCTGGGCCAGGTGACAGGCTTTGATGGGTCTGCTCCAAGCTCTTCCAAACAGCCAAGGACACAGCCCGTCAGAGAGCAGGCTCTTTGGGGACCGGCGTTCTTCATCTTTGGTTTTATTTCAAGGAGACTGTTCTCTGTTCTTGCGATTTGGAAGAAGAGAGAAATGTGCCTGCGCAGAAGGGAATCTCAACATTTTCCAGTTACCCCTCCTGTTGCTTCCATTATTTTCCAAAATAGTGTCTCACCCAATGTTTGAATGGCTTCCTTCTCCCTAATTCATTTGATAGGGCCCTCACTTCCTACAGAGGCATCACCCCATTCCATCTTTGGCCACTTCCCTTTAAAAACACTCATCCTTGCTCTTGACTCAGAATTGACCTCTCTAATGTCTAGAGGGCCACAGAGAATTCATCTAGCTCATATTCTATGTTTTGGTATCGTAGATACTCAGAAACAGTGCTCATGTGTTCCACCAAGCTGATCTTCTTTAGGTCAAAGCCTCTGTTTCCTTTGACCTCTCCTTTGGTGACCTTGAGTCTAACCCAGCTGGTCTTATTCCTCTGGGAAATCTGTCTCAGGAGTTTCTCAACTGTGGCACGGAGGCCATTCCTTCCTATGTAAGCATCTAAGATGACGTTCTGGGAACATTTTCACAGTGTGGGGTTTTCGTATGGAAGTCAGTGATCCAACCTTTCAGCTTGAATTCTTTGAGCCACCCAGACACTGGCTGAGCGAACTCAATCTGCTTTTGAAATGTCGCATTCAAAATCTGTGCCTGGACCATGCTCAGGAGCGTTTCTTAACTCGTAACATGCAAGGTCAACCTCTTGCTTCCAGAAACAGTCTGGCAGAGCTCTTCAGAAAGGTAAGGGAGAGAGTCTTTGAATTCATTGAGCTAATTGAGAGAAGGGAAACATTTATCAGGGGAGAGCAGAGCCAGTCCTTTGGATCCTTTTTTTATTTCATAAAAAAGAAATGAAATACTAGCATGAACCACAGGGTAAAGAAAGAGAGATAATTTTTATCAGAAAACCCCGGGCTAAGGAAAGCCATACTGTTTCTGCACATGGATGGTTTTGTCAATTTATTTTCTTTCTTTTTGGTGAACTTCTTTTCTTTTTTTATTTTTTAAAAATTTGTTGATTTTTAAAGGTCTTATTTATTTGAGAGAGAGAGAGAGAGAGAGAGAGAGAACACAAGCAGAGGGAAGGGCAAAGGGAGAAGCAGGCTCGCCACTAAGCAAGGAGCCCGATGTGGGACTTGATCCCATGACCCTGGGATTATGACCTGAGCTAAAGGCAGATGCTTAACCGATTGAGCCACCCAGGCATCCTGAACTTCTTTTTAATCAAAAAATAGTATTTTTTTTTAATTCAAAAGTTTTCAAATTCCCAAGAAAATTGAAAACACAGTAGAAATGAATGACCATATATCTTCATCTAGATTCAACTGTTACCGTCTTGCCACATTCATGGCCTCTCTTTCTTTCCCTCTCTACACACACACACACCAAAAGAGTGCAGACATCATGATACATCTCCTCTTGTCACATTACTTTGTCTGGCATCACCCTAGAATAAGGACATTCTCTCCTTCAACCAGAATACCATTATCACATCTAAGAAAATTATTAATTCAGTAACAATTACCCAACATGCAGTCCACACTCAAGTTTTCTGAATATTGAAAAAAAAAAAGTTCATTCGAGTTAAAAAAAATTAATCTAGAATTCAAATTCCTTCCATTTCATTGGCTCTTATGTGTTTTTATCTTTCCGAATTCAGACAATCCCACCACTTCCCTCTGTTCTTCATGTCACTGTCCTTTGAAGAGTCCCAAATAGGAAGAATTCTACAGAATGGCCCACATTCTGGATTCATCTGACCATTTTCTTATAATCATATTCAGGTTTCTTACAAAACACAGTTCCCTCCCTTAGCATCACATCAGGATTGATTTTGGTTTTGTTTCTTAGACCTCTCTTAATGCCTACTCTCTGTCCCCCCAGAAAAACAGTAACAGTGACCATGATAGCCACAGACAGCATTCACTTAGGATGAGAGGATGAAAGAACATGGCTAATCATGGACAATTGCAATAGAATTAAGAGGATTTAAGAAAGAGAGTATATGAAGGGTTTTTTTTTTTTTAAGGATTTTATTTATTTATTTGACAGACAGAGATCACAAGTAGGCAGAGAGGCAGACAGAGAGAGAGCGAAGCAGACTCCCTGCTGAGCAGAGAGCCTGATGCAGGGCTTGATCCCAGGACCCTGAGATCACGACCTGAGCTGAAGGCAGAGGCTTAACCCACTGAGCCACCCAGGCGCCCCATATGAAGTGATTTTAAAGCGGTTGCACTAAGGGGCACTGGGTGGCTCAGTCATTAAGATTCTGCCTGTGTTCAGGTCATGATCCCAGGGTCCTGGGATCTAGCCCCACACTGGGGTCCCTGCTTAGCAGGAGGCCTGCTTCTGCCTCTCCCACTCCCCCTGCTTGTGTTCCCTCTCTTGTTGTGTCTCTCTCTGTCAAATAAATAAGTAAAATCTTTTTTTTTTTTTTTTCTAAAGGAAGAGGGGTTTCCACAAAGCGTGTATTTATAGAGTAACTCCAAATTATCTGGTCTGATTTTAGTCATGCTCAAGGGTTAAAAAAAAGAAGATTGGATTGAGATATTTTACATGTGAAATCGAAATGTCTTCTAAGAATCTAATAAGTCTGAGAGATTGCAAGCAAAACTAAAATGTCCTTGTGATTGAGCAACTCTGCTCATGTAACTTTGACAACTGGTTGTCATTGGGCTAATTCAGCTTTCTTCAGTCTCTCCCCAGCTCTTCTGGGGACCCTCAGGGATGGCTGTGTTGACCACATGCTCCAGAATTAGTCGCTCACGGGCTTCCCCTCTGACCTCCTGGTCAAGCCTTGGCCACAGCTGCCCGTGAGGACACTGCTCTCCTGAGCTTCCTCCTCTCAGCCCTGTGCTCTGTCACCTGGATACAGAGTCACCAAGTCCATGTCTGGACCTCACGGAGTTGCTCAGGAAGACTGCTTCTGGTTTTAAGCCTCTCTACCTCGGGGTTCAAAACCAACCCTTTGGAGCATGTAGGTATTAGCAGTAGGGAGCAGTGGAGCTGGTGGTGGTCACCCCAGATGCCTTGCCATCGTTCTTTCACTTTCCTCCAAGGTTCTCCTCTTTATGCTAGCACATGATTTTCTCCCCAGCCAAAGCCTCCCACAGGCATCAGATTGTGCACATAGCTACTTCGAGAGCAGAGTCTCACTCACCAGTGACTCGAATCAATTCAATCAAGTCCAGCATTTTATCATGTATATTTCATTAAAGATGACTTTTCAGGGGGACAGCTATCTCTCTACAAATACAGACCTAGGTAAGATAGAGAGGTATCCTCAAATATATATTTAACATATAAATATGTGAGAATATATATATATCTGTGTGTATATATATATAAAATTTAACACATAAATATATGTTTTAAAATTCTATGGCCAAACATGTTTGGAAAGCATGCATCAAATGCAGTCGAATGAATTTTTGTTGTCGTGGGTCCTTTAACATAATAACGTGAATCTCCAAGAAAAAATTATTGTTGTAAAAATTCCCCGCTGACTGAAACAAGTCCACTGAGGTCTTGGAGGAGTTTGGGAAATCACTTTTCCCAAGTGGTAAGCCCCACTTGGATTTGTAGAGGACCCCACGAATGAGCCCTAACCGGGGTTATGTTTTAGTGTCTTGTGCCAACTGACTGGTGTATTTCTAAAGCTGAGAGAAGAATGAGCAGGAGAATGAATTGCCCTGTATTTAGAGCTCCAGGAGACCTCCAACAGTGTTTATCCAATAGGTTCTGCTCTGCTTCCAAGTCATTAGTAAAGGAAACTGTTTGTACTTCATAAGTGTGTTTTTATTTTGGGATCTTTCACCAAAATGCCAAGGGAGATATCATAGATATCAAAGATATGACCAAATCCCACTCTGTCTTGTTCCTGGATTCACCATGGCTCTATGGGCATCAACTGTGTAAGGGTTATGAAATCAAGTTCTATGGAGGCCACAAAGGGACCCAAAGCTTCCGCTTTTCCTGCAAGAGCAGAGGTTTAGGTTTCAACGTTATAACGGAAGCGTAAATAGAAGCATCATTTGAGAATCACTCCTTGTCCCTTCTCATCAGTCAATATTCTTTAAGCGTGCCACCAGGATAATTTCCAAAGTGCTAAGTCCTTCCCCTCGAGTCTCTCCCTGGCTGATATCTGGAAGGATTTTAGGGAGGACAGTAATACCCGAGTTGTGTGCAGAATTCCATCTCCAGGAAAACATGGAGACGGTGGCGGGGTATCGGTTGCGCACAGTCTAAACATTCCCTACAGTCTTAATTAACCACATTTGCTTTCCTCCTGGCTTCGGGCTGAGTCAGACCAGCCGTGACCGAGCGTGGTCATGTGATCTGTGACTACATCTTGGGCTCTGATAAACGATCATGTATCCTGCCTGACCCACAAGAGTTTGTGGCACTTCTTTCTTTTCTTTTTTTTTTTTTTTTAGTCTATATTGAGTCATTACTATTGCATCAAACCAAAATAAATGAGTGTCTACACTATTGGTATAATGAGAGAGAGAGGGGAAGATAGGAAGGAGGGAAGGAAAGAAGGGAGGGAGGGAAGGAGGAAGGAAGAAGGAAGGGAGAGAGAGAGAGAGAGAGAGAGAGAGAGATCGTCTGCATCATGTAAACTTTCCAACCTTCCAGGCAGGACAGACGGATGTGTGCTCTCACAGTGATCTCCATAGACCTCTGGGTGTTTGCCATATTACATCCGTCACTCTAGTAAGCAGCAGAGAGCATGCCTGGGTTTAAATCATGATTCAGCTCTAATCACTTGTGTGAATCTGGGCAAGCTGTTTAAATGTCGTAAGTCTCCTTTGGCTGACTCCTTACTTTGTGCAGGCCCGGCCCTAGTCACTCTCTACACATGTTAACTCATTGAGACTTTTCCAACATTTTAGAGGTAGGCCTTCATTAAGCCCATTTTCCAACCAAGACCAGGTAACTAACTTAGGTTAATATGCTCATCTCCTTGTGAGGGTGGGATGAGGTCATGAGCATAAAGCCCTCAGCACTGTACTTGGTCCACAGTAAGCACATCAAAGTTTCATTTTCATTTGTTATTTTTTAAGGTCAAGTTTATGTACTATTGCTATGGGGCACACATTATTCTGGTCGCTTTGTACATATACTGACTCAATCAATGCTGTGACATTGGTATAGTTTTCATGCCCATTTAATAGACAAGGGAAGTGAGGCCCAGAGAAACTATGATCTGCCTTCTGTCACGTGGCTATTTAGTGGTGACACCTGGATTTGAATCCAGACTGGCTCAGAGAGACCATAATCTTGATCTTTTTTTTTTTTTTTTTAAGATTTTGTTTATTTATTTGACAGACAGAGATCACAAGTAGGCAGAGAGGCAGGCAGAGAGAGAGAGAGAGAGGGAAGCAGGCTCTCTGCTAAGCAGAGAGCCCGATGTGGGGCTCGATCCCAGGACCCTGAGATCATGACCTGAGCCGAAGGCAGAGGCTTTAACCCACTGAGCCGCCCAGGCGCCCCCATAATCTTGATCTTTATACCAAACTGTCACTTGTCTTGTTGTGTGCTTAAGCGTCTCCTGGCACCGATTTGCCTATGAGTTTCTCAAGGACAGGGACTGGTTCATATATTGCTGGGGGTCTCCCCCTTCCCCACCATCACTACAACCACTTTCCAGAACTGGGAGGTTCTGGGCGAATTTGTTCTTGAATAAATGTACATGCTAACAGGTCATGTACGATTTGACGAAGAAGTCGTTAAAAAAAGACTTTGCAGGGGTGAAAGGTGACTGCACTTGAGATGTGAAAGCAAGTCAAGGAAGTACCATTAAGCACAATTTTAGTGAAATGGAAATACTTCTAGCTCTACTTTGAAGATGCTCTGCATATAGGAGTTCTTGGTCAAGAAAGTCGCATTCTTCTAGTGAATCTTGGATAGAATGTTTACCTCCAACGAGTAGGAAGAGCTACTGGGTAGTTCGGCTCCTTTATTACTTGACCTGTTTATGTACACCAGCAAACACTTATGGAGCTCTTACCATTAGCTGGTTAATAAGCCCCTTAGAAGTATTATCTAACTGATACTTTTTAACCAACCACAGGAAGGAGGTTCTACCAATAGCTCCACTTTACAGATGTGCAAACTGAGTTTTGGGGCCAATAGGCTCAAGGTCACATGGTAGTGAGGATTTGAATCCATACCTGTAGAACTAGAGCTCATTTTGGGAGAAATGCCCCTGTTTCCAAGGGAGTCCTCCAGAGCATCAGTGAAGTAAGGTCTGATTTGTGATGGCTTTGGAGGGCCCTCAAACTACTGCCTGCCCCTGTCCCTTGGCATTTCTTACATGTTATAGAAGTCCAAGTTTTTGGTCCAAAGAGTGCAGCCAAGAAAAGGAATATAGGAATGTAAGGTAAAGAGATAGTCTGTCGGCCAGGTATTATTTCTTCCTTACAGTTGTTTCTATATACTTGTTGGTATATTATATACTATAATACCTGTTGAATGCACAAAACAACCTTAATGTAAGTACTGACATTGGCCAAGAGAGTTGAATACTTACTCTATATTTCCAGCACCCATATCCACTGCCTGACTTTCTTCTAAAATCCTGCATATTATAGTATTTTTTGGTTTCTCCTTACTTTTTAATGCTGAAATATTTACCGTCGTGTTGAGATACTGGTGTAGACTGTGCCATAAAAATTGTCTTTGATGCCAACAGCACACGAATATTACTGGTTTTTGTTTTTTGTTTTTATTGGAGAGGAAAGGAAAATTGGCAACGGCTTGGAAATCACTGTATGTTCAGTATCAATGATTGAAGTTTCCTCTGGTTGGCTACTTCACAAATCCCCAAGCTCCATGAAACAGCATCAGAGATAATAAAAGAAAAAAGAAAAGCATAGAACAATAAAAAGGCATCCAGAGAGATTTTCATAAATGCAACAGTACTTAAAAAAAAAAAAAAAAAGAAAAGAAAAAAAAGAAAGCAATTTCGTGTCTACTCCAGGTAGACACATAAAATCTTGTGAACAAGTTCAAAGTCTCATTCATGAGGCTTGCATGAAGATTCTTTTAAAATTTCTAAAAGAAAGGAATCAGATAGGAGGAAAGGGAGAGAAAACGAATATTTGGGCCCCGTGAGTTTGGCAATCAGGAGAGGGATTCCTTATGCCTTCCCTTGCTGGAAGTGTCATGAGTCTTGAAGCCCCAGTCTTAGTGGAGTCTAGCCTTGTCACAGGGCTCATTAGTATTCATCATTAATTCATATTTTCAAAGCAACAAAGGAGAAAACAGCAGTAGGAAGAATAAGGAAATGTCAAATCCTGGGAGTAACATTTCAGCACAGTGTTGCAACTAAGGTTAGTGGAGGTTGTGCTGTTTTAAAAGCCAATCCAAACAGTGAAGAAGAGGAAAGCACACTCTTTTCTTGCCACTGAATGTCAAATTCCCTCTGCCACATCCCAGCCTATCTCTTCGTGTCTGGAAAGTTCCTTTCACCCAAGCCCTATCAACCCAGCCTCTAAAGTCCCCTTTGAGATGCGTCCTTTGAGAGTAACACAGTGTGTATGTTATGCTGTGTTTAGAAAACTACTGAGGATTAACTCATTTTACTTCAGGACACCCTCAGGAGGCCATGCCCACATTATCGGTATTCTACAGATGACCTAACTGAAGACAAAAAGGTTCAGTGACTTGCCCAAGGGCTTCCAGGCTCATCAACTTTGTGTCTGGGATGCAAACCCAGAGCCTGAGCTTTAAGGGACCATAAACAGGACCGCAGAGCCCCACCGGGCCCTGCCCTTCTCAAGCCTCTCTCACACCCACGTTCTCCCCTGGCTTGACAGGGAGTGGTTTGGATTTCTGGCAATCCAAGTATCAATCAATAAAAAAACAAAACAAAACAAAACCCCAAAACAAAACAAAAAAGCCCCCAAACCCAACAACAACAACACCCATACATTTAACATCAGGTTTCGCTGAGCCTCCTATCATCACTGAGGGGGGTGAAAAAGAAATAAGCCCAGGGATGGTATTTCCCCTATACAAACCATCATCCTGTGCTTCTCATTTATGAATGACCCTATGTAAGGCTCATGTATACGGAACTATATTTTTAGCAGCCTTATATAAGTATGAAGGGGATACATGTGTTCTCTGTGTTGCGACCCTTCCAAGCCTTTCCTCTTTTTCTCTCCTTCTCCATTCTCTTATTCTTCATGTAACCAGACACTCAACAAACCTCAGCTAGGTGCCCACAGCATGTCAGGCTCCAGGCTAAGGAACTGGGAGTCCAAAGATGAGCAGAGAAAGGTCCGGTACTCTGTGGGTGGGTGCAGTGGTGGGGGGAGGGTGTTCCCAGACTTGGAAATGGAATATTCTGATAGAAAATAAAAGCTAACGTTTACGGACACTATCTGCCACTCTAAGCACATTGCCCGTGTTTGCCCACTTAATCTTCTGTTAGTTGCTATTATTCCCATTTTACAGATGGGAAAACCAAGGCATAGAGAGGTTGAATGACTCGCCTGTAGACTCGCAGCTAGCAAGTGCACGACGAGGTTTGCCGGCTCAAGAGTCTTGCTAGGGCCTGGGCTCACACCCACTCTGCTTCCCAGCTCAAGCATACCAGCTCTACTTAGGGAGGAGAACAACGGACTCAGGCACAGATGAGGCTGATATTCAAACTGGGGCTTGAGGGGTAAGTGGAGGTTAGAACACAGCATACGCTGGGCATGGA
The DNA here is from genome assembly GCF_002288905.1 of Enhydra lutris kenyoni. Classification (NCBI taxonomy): domain Eukaryota; kingdom Metazoa; phylum Chordata; class Mammalia; order Carnivora; family Mustelidae; genus Enhydra; species Enhydra lutris. The sequence goes on from NW_019154138.1 coordinate 4,599,591, forward strand.
ATATAGTCTAGGCAAGGACACAGGGCCTGAGAAAATAGGACAGGTCAGTAATTTACAGAGGTTGAATAATAGGGTAGAAGAGGGTGTGGAGGCACAAGACAGCATGAGACCAAGACTGACAAAGCATCTTGTCTTTTTAACAGAGAAATTCCTGGATACCTATTTTTGTGGGTAATAGGGAGCTACTGAAGTTCTTACGCAGGGTTGTGCCCTCACAGAACACTGATTAGAGCATTAGCTCTACCGTCCAAAATGCTAATACATTTCAGGGCTATGAATCCTCTCAGATAATTCTTTTGGTTTTAGTTTTTAATTCTCTCGGTGTACTCTTCCTGAAATGTCCAAGTCTACCGAGAGCGAGGTATAGTTGAGAGAAACAAATCTGGTTTAGGTTGTCGGTTGTCTGTCTAAACGTTTGGCACTGTCCGGGCCTGGGGTGAGGTGAGTGCGGATAGAGTAGAGGTTAATTGTGACCTCATCACAGGAAACAGCCTAGAAGGTTATAGGTCCTGATAATTCCTCCACATGTCCCGCTTTTCTCCCCATGTATCTCCTTCTCCCACAGAGAGAGAGCAGCCAAAAGAAAAACAAACCTGCCCAGTCGAAGGGGCTGGTCAGTTAGGATGCACTTAATTGAGGCCACACTGGACAAAGTGAGAGGGAGGCCTTGATTTAATCCCCATGTGGATCTGTTAGTTTCAGCTAACAGGTTTCATGTGTTGAGCCAACTCTGATTGATGTGTAGCGTGAGTATTGAGAAGCCTTCTGAGGCTGCGATCCGGGTCCAGGAGGACTGCTTCTGTAATCCACTAGCAAGGCCTGCCAACGGCACAGACAGGGCTATAGTTGCACATTTGCTAAGTGGCTTCCAAGTTCCTGATCAAGAGGAACTCTGATGCAAGATAATGGATATTGGGTTGAGGAATTTAATGGTATGCCTCAAACTGGAGCTAGGGGAGAGGGAAAAGGATTTGAGGTCCCATGGTTGGTTCCCCAGCCAGGCCCTGGTACAGGAGGGAACCAAACCGAAGTCCACTCTCAACCCCTAATAGCACACTATAGCCACACTCAGATAATTGCACAACAGATATCAGTGTTGTGAGTTAATATATATAAATGACACAAATCTCTGTGTATCAATCCAGAGGGACATGCCTAAAACAATTTTAACTGCTAAGTGAGGTTTGCTGAACTAGCTTTTTTTTCTTTTTTATCCCCCTTAATCTAATTTTAAACAGACCTGTGATACATTCTGTTTGTTCTATGTGGCTTAAAGTTCTTAAAATTTGTTTGCATCTAATACCAGTGAGGTTGCTACAGGAAATTTCCTTATGTCTGTTACACACTCAGGATCCTACTGTATAGAGTTAGCATGGCTGGTTTCTGCATAGCGGAGTTGAAATTAAACATGGCATTACTATTATTATTGCATACTTAATGACGAAGGCAGACACTTAGACTACACTTGGGTGTTATGGGGAAAATGGATTTTTTTCTTCCTGGTTCGTTTTGTTAATTCCTGAGGTCACTTGAAACTTTAGGTCTGAGTGAATGGAGGACAAATTCTCCAAACATCCCATTTGCATGCATGCTTGCTGCGGTTATTATGATGATTTTTTTCCAGCTAGACGTTTTCCTCCTGAGAAGTTGTAATTTACACCTCTGCCTGAAGTGTATCTCACATGATCACTACTATCTCTTTTTCTTAGGATTTCCTTTTGGGGGTGATGATAAGGAAATCAAACCTACAGACAGACAGAATTCCCTTTGCCTCCTGAGACATTTCAGGCAAGGTCAGTGGAGAGGAGAGATTGGGGAAATGAACCTCGCAAAATACATTTTAGCATCGAACACTCCAATAGGTAAATATATCAATTAATACTCACTTGGAGCTTCATTAATGTGTATTTGTGAAAACCCTGCCCATGGCCAAATAAGAAAGAAAGAGACAAAGAGGCAGAGAGGCACAGAGATCGAAAGAAAAAGAAGATAGTAAGTTTAAATGGGAGACATCAGGTTGAAAGACAAGAAGCTGTCCATATGTAACCGATTTTGATATACAAAGGAGATAGTTCCACGTGGTTCAGCCCCAGAGCTCTGAGTGCCTGCAACAGGGAGATTCAGGGCACGTGCAGGGATCCATCAGTTTCAACTGGCACCAGGTCCAAACTCGGTGTGACATCCACACTTCCATAATGGAGTAAAGATTCTTGTCCGGAGCCCCTCTGAAAGCTGCTCCATCTCCCCAAGGGGCATCCTGGTGCCTGTGACCTCGAGAGCCAGAAAAACAAAAATCCCAGGCTGAGAAGTAGCTGTTTAAACATCCTTTGATTTTCCCTCGTCACTTAGTAAATGCATTAAATGAAGCTGCAGATGTTTTTCTGTCAACACAACGCTGTATTATGGTGTGTTATTTTCCTGATAGAAACATTTTCTATACTGTAAATAAACACAGTTCTGTTAATTAGTTAATGAATTATTTTTTAATGCTCCATTAGGCTTTAGAAAAAAACAGAGCACAAGCTATTGAAAGTTCTCATTTTTAATAAACAGACCTTGTAGTAAATACAGAATGCCTAGTATCGGCCGAAATGGCAGTTCTTGCAGGAGGAATTATGACTGTAGCCCTCCGTTTTGAGTTTTTATGTGCTGCTCAGAGGATTTTAGGCTTGGAGATGAAGGTTTGCTAGAAATGCCCTGGATTTGGGATGGAATATGGGAACATAACGTCTCAGAGGAAGGGACGGGTATTGGGACCTGCTCACTTATTTCCCATTTTATCTTTTCCTGCAGGAGGGAGGTCCTTTAAACAAGTCGCAAAGACGCAGAAAGAATTCTGCGCCTGGGGTCCAAGTCGACCTGAGAAAAGCCAGAACTTGAGCAACGAAACAAACCCGTAAGCCTCCTCCTTCATTCTTGAGTCACGCCGTTTTCCCCCAAACAAGGACGGAGGCCCTTTGCTTGTGGAGTGTCTCAGTCCAGCAGTAGATTGGAAAAATGTCCAAGCAGGGGACGCGAGTTCTCTCCCGGCTGAGTTCATTTCAATAGTCACTGTGTTTCATCGGATGCAGCTGGTTACATTTTTAATAGGCAGATGGCTAATTTTACAGTTCCAAGCCAATCTCTCATTGGACACCATCCAGAAAGCCCGTGGTGGGGTAATGCCCGGCAGAAAGTTCAACAGGACACTTGGGGGGAACATATGCTAATGTCAGCCCTTTTACTTAGACGTCTTTAAAAAGAATATTCAGTGCTAAACTCAGAGATTTTCACGGGCTCCAGCCTAACACCAGATGGGTGGTCAGCTACGAAGCCTTTAGGGCCTAAGCAAATGCTCTTAATCAGGCTTGGATGGTCAGAGAATCAAATAGTATCAAACCAGTAATCACTGAGTGATTTTTTTTTTTTTTTTAATGACAAAGGTGCATGCATTTGCAGAAATGACCTGGCTAACTACAGATGCGATTTTCTCTGAACTGAAGCCCCTGGCGTTATTGGGTTATATTAAAGCTCTGTCTTGCTGTGATTACCTCTGCATCCCGGCCTCCCTATTGGACACGCCTCCCTATCTGACTCTTCTAGAGTTAACTAGCCTCCGTTTACCTCCCCCCTAGGTGACAGCCGCCTACCCACCACGGTCCCCCCCCCAACCCCGGGTCGGGGAGAGGTCGGAGTATCTGTTGCAGTTCTAAATGTTGCCTTATTTTTAAACTGTTTGGAAATCTCTCTCTCCAAAGCAATGGCTATTTAGACATCTTAATTAAAAGGGAATTTGGGAATATCTCCCATTTTGCAGTGCATGTAATCAAGCATTTCTTATTCTCCGAAGAAGGACTTTGGTGTCATCACAAAAGGCTTTGAAATGTCCTAAAACAATCCCCCCCACAGCTCGGGGTGGAGGTAGGGGTGGGAGGGAGTGGAAAAAAAAAAAAAAAACCCCAAAGCAAAAAACAACAAACATTTTCTAGGAGGTGATAAAAGTCTTGGATGCAAAGTATCCTTATTTTATCCCTTGTGATGAGTTGCCATAGGGTGACTGAAAAACTATTTAAGAACCACAATGGCAAATGTCTTTGTTTAAATGAGGCAAATGTTGTTTACCTCTAAGCAAAATAAAAGATGAGGATCAGAAGAAAGAGGGGATCAAAAGAGCTTTCTCCAAACAGATTTATAAAAGAGAGTGATTTTTAAGTGATTTCAACTCCTACTTTATAAGAATATTTTATAAGGCACTTTTCCGAAAATAATATGGTTCTGAAGAGTTTTCCTCCCCAAATGCTTCCTGAAAACGGTGACATTACTTTTATCCAGTGCAAACTGGACTTTATTTAAAACAATGCAGAGAAATCCAACAAAGCCAGTAACTCTGCACAAGGAAACCGGGCTTTATTTTTTTTCTTTTTCTTCTTTTTTTTTTTTTTTCCTTCTTTTGGCCAGGAAAATAACCTTCAAACCTCAAATTGAATCTATAAATGCTTCTATCAAATTTTTCTTTCAAGAACCTGGAAAGCCGTTCGTTTTGTTTTACAGAACAGGTTTGAAAAGAGTTTTCTTGCAGAGTTTTTGTTTTATAATCAAAATAATTCAAGGGAAGTGACATGACTTCTCTTTTGAGATTTTTTTTTTTTTTTTCTGGACAAAGTCTAGTAGAGGGAGAGAGAAGCGAGAAGGGGGTGGGGGGCTGGCGGGGGTAGAAACTCTAACCAATTCCAAGACTGGCAGACAAAAGTTACACACAAAGGGAAAACCCTCAAAGATAGTTATAAATTATTCTGTCACTAAATTAAAGTATCGGTAGAAGAAAAGTCTTCAAAATGTAAAATGAGTACTAGTTGAATACCTTCGCAGTTAATGGAATTATGGAAACTTTCTCTCTGGTGTGAATAACCCCCTCTCCACTGCCACCAGTACATTTTCGCCTTTTTTTTTTTTTTAATGTAGTTTAAAGAAACTTTATGCCATTTACCAAATAAATAAATAAATAAATAAATAACTTTGAAAAGGAAAAAAAAAAAAGCCAAAGGAAAAGCAGAAATTAGGGCAGTTTTTAAAATACAAGCCAACTGTTTGCTCTACTGGGTTTTATTTATTAGTTCTTAAGGTATTTAAAACTTGAGCATTAGAACTGCAGAATAATTTGCAAATGAATGCCGTTGGAGTTGTGAAATATAACTCAGAGCTGAATGTGGGTTATTCAGACAAATGGCCGCTTTGTTCGAGGAGGGGAAGTAAAGTTCTGTGTTAATTTATTACAAACTGCAGCATTTCATCCCTGATGTCCAGGCAACAATGTTTTTTATTTCGAGTAATTTATAAGCACTTCCCAGAGCACTTAGCAGTGATGTCCTGGGCTATTTTGCTCCCAGAAACCGAGTGTATATGTATTTACTGTGGGAATTTGTTTTTAATAAAACTGTTGTGAAGCATTTTTATTCCTTTGCTTTGTTACATTAAAAACATTCGCTGCATAAGTAATGTATTTTATTCCAAGTTGAAAGGCAGCAGATCACAGCCGGCAACTGTATTGGGGGGGGAGGATAATGACGGGAGGGATGCTGAGAGCGAACCCTGCTATTTTCCCTGAAGCTCTAGGTGTCTCCTCTGCTAGGTGTCTTAACCAGGCAGCTGGTGGATCATGACCAAGGGCCCCCCATGTATCTGGGAGATCCCAGGACGCGAGCACCCCGGACTACAACTCACCCTGGAGAACCAAATGGAAGAAGGGAAGATAATGTGTACTGAACGTGTGTGTCTACTGGCTGTTTGTGTGTGTGCGTGCACATACACATGTGTGTTCAAAGCCACAAATACTGAAATTTGCATGTAGTTCTCTATTATCTCCTAGAATCTGTTCACAATCCCAGAGATTCCAAAATTGGCCTTTATTTTGATTTCTAAGGAAAACACACAGGGAATCTGGTTTCTACATACACAATTAAAACAAAAACAAAAACAAAAACAATCAGAATGACCGGGATGCCCTTTGCTGGGTTAAAATTGGGGCAAGGAACCTCAGAACCATATTCGGGTCCCGGTTTTCAGCTTTGGTGAGAGAACTGTGGAGAATTCTAAAAGTCACCAAAGTCTTGCCCCAAAGGTTAGAAGCAGCTGTCTTGCTGATGGCAAGAGCCTTTCTGGAGATTCTGGTCTCCCTGTGCATCTTTGCTTGGTGGCTTAGGCTTCTGCCTTTGACTCAGGTCATGATCCTAGAGTCCTGGGATTGAGTCCCGCATTGAGGGGCGGTGTGGGGGAGGGGTGTTCCGGCTTAGTGGGGCGCCAGCTCCTCCCTCTCCTGCTGCCTGCTGCTCCCCCTGCTTGTGCTCTCTTGCTCTCTCTCAAATAAATAAATAAAATCTTTTTAAAAAATCATTTCACTTTCTCAAGAAGGGATGAGTTAGTTGAAGTCACAGCTTGCCCATCTCTCTGTCTATCTAGGTATCTCTCTATGTGTCTATGTATCTATCATCTACCCATCATGGAGTATTGTCCTTGGTACCTTGACTTCGGGAAAATACTTTGTGATAGTCCTACCAGCTGCTACGGTAGGAAGGTGATAGGTAATTTCCATAGGTACGTACTCGTGACCACAAAATTGCTGTCTATTTAACATGCATGCATCACGTGGTACTTTACACGCGAACACAGTCAATGCAAACTTGGGCTTCAAAGGCAAGGATTACACCAGGCCTTGCAGCCTACAGAGGTAGAGGAGCTAGATAAAATGCAGCCTCATAATTATCTAGACACATTTGAGAAGTTCTTTATAATTTGAAAATTGCTTTGACTTTTAAAAAAGAAATTTGATGAGCAATTACTCTATAATAATAGATTTTAAAACTTATTATTAAAAAAAATAATGAGGGAAGTGTTTGAACAAATTACCTTTAAGAGAATCTAGGGTGTGTGTGTGTGTGTGTGTGTGTTTCTCCCTCTGGTCACTCACTTTTCCAGAAGTGAGGAATAAATGAAAATACAGATTGCTGTGTTAATTAGCTGTAACAGTCATATTCATTCTTGGTAAAGGAGCCATGGAAATAAGCACTGGCCTGTAGGCCAGGTGACTGAAAGGCACTAGGAGACCGGTCTAAGAAGAAGCAGACCTAGGTGCTTAGTGCAAACAGATTTCTCTTTGTATCCAGTTACTAGCTCTACCGGAGAAGAATTGAGCAATTCGTTCTTCTGTTCCTTCTGTTTCTTGATTAAAAATTAACTTAATTTTTTAAAGACCAGCTCCAGGAAGCTTTCCTGACCTTAACCTGCATTCATCTATTCCACCTTCTGGCTCTAAGTCCCCCGAGGCTGGGGCGTGTAAAGGGTATACACACATATACATTGTCAGAACATTACAGAAACTCCTTCCCTCTGGGTCTCCAGGGTCTCACCCAGACCCAGGCCGCCTGGGAGGCTGGGGTGGGGGGAGAACGAGTGCTGGAAGTTCCCTCAGAACACGGGTGTACAGTAGAGCCTGGTTCAGGGGCTGGAAGCAGATGGTCACCTCCTCAAGTTCTTGTCCCCAAACTCCTTCCTCTGGGGTTTCTAACACCTTGGGTCCTTTGGAGGTAAAAAGGGTGCTGTGTATTTTTTTTTGTTTTTTCTCCTTCATGAAGACATCAACGTAAGAGCTGGTCATATGAAAAGCATGTTCGGGGTTTTTTAAAGAAGTGAGAGAGAAAGAAAGAAAACAGCGAAAGGTAACAACACATCAATTCGTGATGTGGCAATGACAGCTGAGTCTATTTAGCTGACGTGGGAAACAATTATCTATCAATCAAATGATCCTCGATTTAAAATTTGTCCAAACAAATATTTACCGTATATGATGAATCTCAGTGTTTCAGGAGGGAATATTAGTCTCCTACGTGAACGGATCTCAAATATTACTTTATGCTGAGATGATTTTTTTAACCCCATTTTAAGCATGTCCTCCACCAGTCAACAGCCATGATAGCTACTCAGCATACCAGAGATTCCTTGAGAAGGGATATTCTAGTCCCCAGGAGCTGAGGAGACCAGCGCACTGCCTCCCGGTTGAGTGGCCAGTTCCCAGCACTGGGATGTCCACCGAATACCAGTCAGCTGGGGAAAAAAAAAAAAAAAATCATGTAACACAATTAAGGGAGCTTTCTCTCCCAGGACCAAAGCCCTGACTCTCAACCGTGTGGGTCCTCTGCAGAGGGTGTGAAGTCTTCCTGTGTAGAGGGGCAGATTCTGGGGGCCCAGCACCTCCGCTCCATCCCCAGACCTGCCCCCCACCAGTCCTGCGAGCGCGGGCTGCTAGCTTTAATGATGGTGTGTTTTAGTTCACTCATTTGTAAAACAGAGAAGCAAATAATAGTACCTACTTCGAAGAGATGTGGTAAGGATTATTTTATATTGTATTATATATGTATATTATATTATGTGGTATTTTCTGTGTGTCAACAGAGCATGGCGTATACGAAATGCCTTAGCATTGTGGTTATGTTATGGCAGTGTCCAAGTTCATTATATATCTCTTAAATTGACCAGCAACCATATTGAAACTTGACTCGTAGTTTTGCTCAGTAGTAGCACATTTCCCTGCCCACGTTCAGCCTTTTGTGATGTGTTTTCTTCACCAAGCCAGGCAGGGCAGCTCTTTCTTCCTTTCTGTGCCTCCGTGGGTCTCTGGCTTTTTCACCTTGTCCCTGAGTTTCCCTCTTCCTGAGACTGTCTCTGTCTCCTTGAGTTATCGCTAGACGTCTTTCTGACAGCTGGCTCTGCCTTATTGGTATTCATTAATTAGTATCCATTCTGCATGTCCCTCCCTTAACAAGTCTTGGAATGCAGACTACAGGGTGCTAGGGAGGTCTTGAGGGCAGGAGCTGGGTGGGAGGTCTTGGACGGGGTCTCCCTGCAAGGACGGAGGCGTTCAGTCTTCTTCTAGTCACTCTGGAGGACATACAGACTTTCAAGATCAGGGCATAAAAGCAGGCCCTGTTGGCTTCTCAAGTTCAGGGAACTCAGCACTGCCCTAAGGGATGCAAGAGAAGCTTTCATTTAAGGGTTCCATGCTTCTCTCCCTCCATCCAGCTGTGTGGGGTAACCTGTGCTGGGGTGGAGGGTAAGTATGGACCAGAATCACATCTTTGGGCACCTGAGTCTCTGAGGTTTGCTCTTTTTGGGTCTCTGCTCTTAGTTTCTCTGGGTCATATTACAGTTTTCTCTCTTCTCCACCATTATCTCGACTTGTCAAATTCATACTTGTCAACTCTGATTAAAAGAGCTAATCCAATTTAATGCAATATCTCCTTGCAGGATTTGGGTTTTAACAAGGTGTAAAAGACTGTTTCTAGATTGTAAGACGGAGTGACAAACTGGTGGAACACAGGTCATATCTGGCCCTTAGAAGTCTTGGTTCCATGGTGTAACATTAAAAAACAAATAGATGTTAACAGTTAATAGAATTTCCATAAATGTCTGGCCAGAGGGCCCCCCTTCAAGGATCTAGGCTTGCCTTCCTCCATCTTCTTTCTCACTGAATGTCTAGAAACTCAAAGTTCCTTTTCAACAAGTGTTCATTCTCGAATATCTGTCATCGAAGCCCCAAGTTCCTAAGGCCCTCCACCATCCTAGATACTGGGGATTTTTTTAAGAAGAGACGGTCTGGCCCACAATGACCCACAGGCTAGGGTATAAATATGCTTGGAATTTTTACTTTCTATTTCTTGTTTATTAGGAAATGCGTATTTGCGTTTACTGTTTAACATAAATATGTACACGGAAACACATCTATATCGGGACGCATGTTCAAACATTTTTGACTGATGGTGTACGTGGTCAAACAGGAAGACCCTTGTTGCTACACTCTGGTGTACTTGGGAATAGTTGTCAAAAGGCAAATGCATGCAAAACACATGTTAATTCATGAATAACAAATAAGCCAGATGGAGCTGTGCAAGGATGCTGGGAGATAGATGGCTCAAGGAAACAGGGATAAGCACCAGGAGAGGGAGAGCAAGGAGAAAGAAGGAAAAAAAAAAAGAAAAAAGATGGGTGCTGGTGGATATGAGCCTTCGTCACCCTCTCCATAACCTCCTATGTTTTGTAACTGATTCTGCTTACTATGGCAGAGGTCCCACATGGGATATCGAAAACTCCCTTCTTGTGTCACATACAGAACTCTTGATACGTGGGCAGGGGGCTTGGAGGAAGCTTAGACATCTATTCTTTTAGGTCACTATACCCAGCGGGGAAGTCAGTCTTTGAGCACTTAAGCAATTAGCCCAGACTTATCTTCAAGGTTTCGTTGTAGATGCACCTGGTCATTTCAGGTTTCCGGGAAGTGACTACTTATCACTGCATCTAGAAAAAGTTCTTTTTTTTTTTTAAATTTTATTTATTTATTAGAGAGAGAATGAAAGAGAGAGAGAGAGAGCATGGGGAGGGCAGAGGAAGAAGGAGATTTCAACCAGATTCCACACTGAGTGCGGAGCCCACTGTGGGGCTCGATCTCACGACCCTGAGATCATGACCTGAGTCGAAACCAAGAGTCGGATGCTCAGCCGACCGAGGCACCCAGGCGTCCCGAGGGTACAGTTCTTAAGGACCACCAATTAGAAATGCACCTTTTATTAGGAATCTATTCATACCATTTCTAGAAATACACGATGGAGTTCCTTACTCTTTTGCACAGCGAATCCGGGCCATCTGTTGTCTTGTCAACTGCCTTCAGGAAAAGACATACCGAACACGGTGAAACTCAAAGAAGGGCTTGTGACACAGTGGGCAAGACAGGGCTTTGGGGTCAAATCCCAGGGTGTGAACTCAGTTTAAGAGGTCAGTACTCCTACCTGTAAAATGGACCTAAGTACAGAACCTACCCCTACAGGCTCTTGGCAAGACTAAATGAGGCGCTCCGGGTGACATACATAGCACAGAGTCTAGCATAGAAAAGGGGCCCAGAGAACTGGTAGATATTATCTGATGCAAAATTCATCTCATAATGTCAGTGCTCAGCTGCTCGTGTGTGGCTCACATGCTGGGAGTTGGTGGCAGCAGGATCGTCCCCCAGGGTGGTGCCTCCTTCAGTTTTTCGTACGTTAGAGTCGCCTGTCTTCGTTGCCAGGAGCAATTTCCTGGGGGCACCCCAAGTCTTCTGCACGTGAGCAAAATGACAGTTTGACCAGACTGATAGTCGAGGCCCAGGAGGAGTCCCGTCCCCTCCAAACGAGACCGATGAGCTGGAATTAACCGAGAAGGACCCTGCCCAGGGAAGTACCTAAGCTGAACAGAGTCTGTAGACCTTGAACTATCTGTGAGTTTCATCAAGAAGGAAGTCTTGCTTTCTTTTGCGATGTTTTATGGGACAGGGTATGCTCTTAGCTCTGGCTGGAGCCGCTAGCCTTTGGTTTAGGAGAACTTTGGAGAAGGGGTGGGTGGGTTGACCAGGAATTTGCTTGAATTTGGGTGTAGAAAGACCTCTTGCATTCCTTTTTTTCTCTTCTGTCTCCCCCACCCCCCTACCATGTCCCTTCCCTCAGTCCCCCTAGGTGGTTTGCTGGGCCAGGCCAAAGACTCCGGTGTGCCCAACAAAAAGATTGGCCAGAACCCCGCCTTCAGCTCTGGAAACTCCTTCCTCTGTGGCTCTTGCTTTGGGGGCCAACACCGGCCTGTAAGGGGCAGATCCAGAAGTGATCCCCTGACTCGCCCCTGCAACCATTTTGACCAACAGTGGCATCTTCCCTCCCTCTAGGTCGAATCTGGAGACTCCAAAGTTGCCTTCTCTGCCCTTTCCATGAAGAGTCACCCCTGGGATTTTGCTGGGCCCCTGAGTCTGGCTTTCTGTGTCCTTGCGCTTTGCAAAGGAACCAACCCGAAAGCCAGTGGGGAGGGAGGTCTGCTGGGGGAGGGCACTTTATCTTCCAGATAAAATATCCAGGCAGAGAAGGGGTCAGTATTGGGGTCCTGACGGGCTGGAGGGGCACCCAGCTCAAAAAGGCAACACTAGGCTTGGCGCACCCCTGCAGATTGGTGCAACCCTGTGCTTTCCCAGACTCCAGGCATCCCTCCCGGTGCCGTTCCGGGAAGGGTGCTGGCTCCTTTTCCTCAGCGTGGCTCCCTTTATCAGTCTGGAATAGGAACTTCTAAAACCCCATTAACTAGTAATCACTCAGGGCTAGTGAGGGCGCCTCTACCACCCCAGGGATATCCAATTAGCAAATCATGATCCGGCCCTCCAGTGAAAGAAGTCAGACCCATTATCTGTGATGTCCCCAATTAGAGTGTTTATTCATGAAAGACTGCACTGAGCTGGCCAGCCCAGCGGCTCCTTCCTCCCCAAAACCAGGCCAGATTCAACATCTCTTCCCACCCCCACCCCAGCCCCGTCACCCCTGCAGGCCCCCTCCACAGTCTGCCCAAATCACGAGGAGTTCGGCTAGCAGCGGGATGGAAGAGTCAAATTCTTCAGTTTTGGTCATGCCTGACTTGAGTTCCCTGTTTTGTGTTTCTTGGGGGGCGGGGGGTGAAGGGATGAGATGAGATGGGGGGGTGGGAAATAAATGAGCGGAGGCCTGAATGCGGCTGTGATTTCGTTACTATTTAATCCATCCCACTGTGGCATTAGACCCTGGCATTTTTCAGACACGGAGAAGGCCCCAGAGCTGGGGTCTCCCTCCTTCCCCTTCCTGCTTCTGTTTTAACTGCCTAGAAAACGTGGATTAAAACTCTGTCTGCTTTTAGAGCAAACACCGTCCTTCGGCGACTGAGTGGGTCCAGCCCCCCTTTCATTCCATTTTACAAACGAGGAAACATGGTATTATTAGCTTTGGTTGGTGTAGAAAACCTCTCCCTCTGAGAGAGCCAAGAATAGTACCCCACTTTTAGAATGTCCAAGTAAATATAGTGACGACGAAGTAAAAATTAAAAAAAAAAAAAAAAGTATTTGCTGGAAAGATGATCCTACTAAAGGATCTTGGTTCTGGAAAAACTGAATAAAGGGTAAAAAAAAAAAGATCCGGAAGCATGTTACAAGAACAGTGATTTGCATTCTGCTTGCTGGTTAGCTGAGAGATAAACCCAGCTAGGAGAGCCTTTCGAGGCAGGCCATTTTGGCATCTGACATAGGATGAATTTCCTTGCAATATCAGGTCTCCGAAGTCCAATCCTTTCCCCGCTAGAAGGGAAATTATATTTCTTCCTAGCTTTCCTGCTCAGACAAGTTGCTTGGGGGAATTAGGGAGCATTGCTCCCAACCAAAACTCTGTCAGGCCGCTGTGAAAACACAATCTGTCTGTTTATGTTTCTAGAGCCAAACACGGTGTTTTCTATAATTCTGATTAGCATCTACTTGGCCCCTTCCTTGAAGTATCCTCTGTGGAAATGTTCCAGATAGGAATCTGTGAGCTCCTTCTGTCCCTTGTGTGCCCGAGCGCGCCCCTACCGGCCTGAGGGCTGAGGGTCAATACTGTAGGGATTTTGCAACCTGGTTTTTAAATGCAACTGCTACAAAAATTGCAATGATAATGAACTTACAATTAAAGGCATCACGCGAAAAGCAAAGGGGATGATGCTCAAAAATTGGCTCTTCTTCATTATTTTCCTCCTTTTCATTGGTTATATACCAAGTTTTACCTTTAAGTAAATTGTATATTGTATCTGTATGTATAGTGTAGTTTGGTGTGCTAGTAAGTATCTTTTCCCAGCTCCTCGCCTTGCAGGCAGCCTGTTGGGGGGGATAATTTCACCATGGAAGTCAGAAACTACAAATCAGGGTGTCCCCTTCCTGCCTATCCCCAGAGCTAGTTGTTAAACATTTACAGCCCATCACTGGATAAAATACCATCTATTTAGTTGAGACTGTGACCTTGAGGAAAGCCCCAAGTGTGAAGTTCACACAGTAACCCCTCACTCCCCTGGCATTGTTGGGCAAATGTCTGGTCTCTATAAGTAAATTTTATTCGCAGCTGAACGCAGTCATTCAGTATCAAACCCTTTACTATTACACTTCGCCTATTTTTCTAAATGGACATCACGTAATCTGCTGTCTTTGAAACAGAAATTCTGACATTATTTCAATATTCCCTTGAGAGAGGAGTGTGTGTACAGTCATCGAGTTGTGCTCCATGGTAATGATTTCATGGGTCGGGGGGTGGGGGAACAGGAAGGTGTATGTCCATCTCCCCTGCACCAAATGATCTAGACACCTATGAGGTTTTAGTTGCTCTTTCTGCTTTGATTGCGCTTCTCTACATCTTCTGGATTAGTGAAAAGATGTCTACTCTCACTCATGTTTTTAATTACACAAATAGTACATGAATACATGTTCATCGTAAATAATTCCAACGCTACCTTGGTTAAAAAAGAAAGTCCCCCTCAAACCATTTTTTTCTCTCTGTCCATTACATTTTGATGTTTCCCTCCATGTTTTAGTATAGATCAATACTTATGTAAATATTATTCTATATAATAATATGTTATATATACATGGCTTTTACATAAATGGGAATCACAATGATGTATGATTCCACAGGATTTTTTCACTTGTATCTTAAAATGTTTCCATGTTAATATATGTAAATCTTTATCATTCTTTGCAACACCTGCAGGATCGTAAAGCCCTTCCCTATGAATGGCCATGCAGGCTCATTCCATTTTTTTTGTTACGAAGGAAGCAACACTTTATCTCTGTTCATGTATCTTTGTACCTGTGCCTATGTGTTTACACAGGAAAATTTCCAAGAAATAGAATTTCATTTTTTAGTTTAGTTTTTGTTTTAATTCCAGTTAGGTAATACACACTGTTGTATCAGTTTCAGGTGTGAAATACAGGGTCAACACTTCCATCACGACAAGCGCCCTCCTTCATCCACATCGCCTATTTCACTCATCCCCCTACCCAAGAAGCAGAATTTCTGTCCTGGGATAGCTGTCTTTTCTCGCTCCTTTTATTTCTCCTGATACTCTCCTACGTCGATGAAATGGATTAGTATCGTGCCTAGGAGAAAAGAGGCTCCAGGTAAAGATTCCTCATAACATGGTGTAAGGACTTCTTCAGATAATCGAGGCTGCTCACGGTGTTTGTTCCCACCCTCAGGATCTTCCTCTTTCAGCATGTTCCAGCTGTCTTCAAAGTATCCTCTGTTCTCCTGGCCTGGGGCTTTTTCCAACACCTCGGAGGGCCATTTGATCCTGGAGGTAGTCCCAAAGTGCTGGGGAATGAACAGCCCCCAGAAGCAGCTCTGAAACAATGAGCCGGTTGGGAGTGTAATACCCCGCCTTCCTCACTTCCAAGGTGGGATCTTTCCGACGTGTGTGCTTTACGCCATTTCTTGGAGTTTCTCATGGGGCTGCACTCCATTTGCTTAAAATGAGTGCAGGCTCCCTGAGACACGCTCCAACAGCCACCTTCCCTTCCCGGGTCCCCTTCCCCACTCCTCCACTAGGATTTTGCACCTCCTTGATAAATTACCTGCAACTGATCGCTTGTGTCTGGGTTGTTCCTGGGGGGACCCCAAACTAAGATAGCTTGTCTTCTTAGGTTGGTGGTCATGACAGTCCTCACCCCAGAAATACGATGTGGCGAAGCAAAGATAACGCTTCACATCACTCATTGCGAGGAATGAGTACCCTGTTTATGAATGAATCAAGTTATATTTGGCTGCTTTTATACAGAGCTTGGGGACTCATGACTTGAGCAGCAGGGTGTGCTGATTGGGTTAAAACTGTGTTGCATATTAATAGACATTATCCCATCGAGAAAATATGAACAGCTCCACACTGTTTTTCTGCTCAGTGGACTGGACAGAGAAAGCCCACACACGCTCGAGAGCCCCAGGCCTTCATCTGGACCTGGGGGCTTGTATGAAACAGAATCAGCTCCGCAGAAGAACGTGACGTCTTGGGGCCTTGTTGACCAGGAAGCCAAAATCCAGGGAGTGTGGGCTTCCTCATAAGGCAATGTTCCCCCATCTGAGGCTGAGGCCTGGCACAGAGAAGCCCATCACATCATCCCTGGGCCAAGGTCAAAATACCCCAGAGCTGGCTGTTCAAGGGAGAGCTTGGGAGTTGTTTCGGGATCATCAGAGAAGCTTGGAGCTTCTCTGAGCCAAAAAAGTCTTTGGTTAAAGCTGTCCCTTTTCTCCTCCTGAGCTGGGGTCAGCTGGTGATGACCCCATCCTCAAACCAGGAACTCTTTTTCTCATGAACACCCACTTACTTCTCTTTCTTTGAAGAGCTCTAAAAGGTCCCTGAAAAATGGACCCCAACTTAATAATAACAATAATAGTCAACTGTTATTGAACGTAGCACCATGCATCACACTTGGTGATTCATGGGTTCTCAAAACAGTTCTCAGAGAAGAACAGTTCTCAGGTTCTCAGAGAAGAAGGACTGGAGGATAATTATCCCCACCCAGGTAAGGAAACCGAAGCCCAGGAAGGCTTAGTCACTGGCCGGAGGCCACAGGATAGACACATGGGATAGCTGGAATTTTTGTCCTAGCATGTCTAGCTTCAGAGCCCATGTTCTTAACCTAAGTGCATGACCTTGGGGATCAGACTATTCTTGTTTTAAAGACTTCTTTAGCGCTGACCTCAAGCAAGTCATTTAAACTTGACTTGACCTTGAGCTTGAATTTCTCCAATGAAGGGGATGAAACTTACATCATGAGAATTGTAAGGCTGGTGGAGTCAGTATATGCACAGCCGTGGCAGCCAGCTGAGCAGGTGCCCTACACAATGGAGTGGCTATTATTATTGTCCTTGTTGTTGTTGTTGTTATTGCTGTCTGATATTCAATCTGCTCCCATGCACATTATACTCCATTTATGTCCAACTGTTTGCTCCTCCCTGAGCACACGGGCTGTTTCTCAGTCTCCCATCTGTCTGCAATGTTCTTTTCTTTCCTCTCTTTCTGGTGATCTCCTGCTGATCCTTTGAGGCCCAGCATGAATGCCATGTTCTCTAAGGAAATGCTGTGAATTCCCCTTGAGTCCTTTTCCATTAGTGATTCCATTTGGCCAGGGGTGGAGGGTGGGGGGGTAGTTTGCTGGGTAAGAGCATAAGGTATGGAGACTGTCCAGCTTCAAGGAGTGACCCCACCTCTTCCCAGATAGGGCATGTGGCACAAGTTCCTCCATGGGTAAAATGAGAGAAGTTCTAGTACCTATCTCATAGGACCATGGTGGGGCTTAACATGAGAGTAAGCTTAGCATGGGGCTACAGAAATAGGAAGGGTCCAGCAAATCTTATTTATATTATTTGAGCATTATGAACATAACCGTCATATCATTTAATGCTTGGCATTATTATTAACATGTTCATGATAGAGTAGGGTCTTTTCCTGCATTAGACCACAAACTGCTTTGAGACAAGAACAGAGTCTATTCCGTCTTGTGGGTTCTGTACCAATGCTAATGCCTGGTATATAGTAGGTAATTTGATGTTATATGGAAAGATGGGTGAGTGGGTAGATAGGTAGGTGGATGGTTCAGTGGCGGGATTTATAATTGTTTCCTGACCAGGTGGAAGGATCAAGAGCCTGGGTCATCTCTGCTAACAGTCTACACTGATTATCTCATCAGGGGTAGAAGAATAGGAAGGGTCAAGCAGCAGGCTTCCAGATTCTAAATTATTTTATTTTTTTTTAAGTTTTTATTTATTTATTTGGCAGAGAGAGAGAGATCACAAGTAGGCAGAGCAGCACACAGAGAGAGGGGGAGGGGAAGCAGGCTCCTGCTGAGCAGAGAGCCCTATGTGGGGCTCGATCCCAGGACCCTGAGATCATGACCTGAGCCAGAGTCAGACGCTTAACCCACTGAGCCACCCAGGAGCCCCCAGATTCTAATTTAAATGAGGGATGACAAAGGAGAAAACAAAACAACACAAAACCGATAACCAAGAAGGTAGTGATTCCATTTTTATCCACATTGGATGAAGAGTTGACTTATTTGCCTCCAAGACCTCTTTTACTTCCAAACATTTATATTTACCTTTCCCTAACCCCAATACATAAAAATGCCTAAGTGTCATTCAGAGAGCCACTCACCCATCCCGAGCAACCTGATTTGTCATCTGTACATCAAGAATGTTGCAGGCAGATCTGGCTATCCTAGGACCTGCGTGTAGGTAAGGGAAAAGATAAAACTAGGGTCTAGGCTTGGGACTCTCTTGCTGATTCCTCTTAGTGGGGAGGCTCCAGGTTGAGGATCCAATGCTTTTATATACAAGGCAAAGTCTTGCTGTGGTGTGAAATCATTGGATCAGCAGGTTCTTAGTCTTGATCTTTCTCCTTGAGGGCTGTTTCTTAGTCATCAAAGTCTGCTCACCAGGCTATGTCTAAGCTCTCAGTGGAGCCTGGATCCCTGGACTTAGAGTCAGTGGGGAAAACTCTTCAGAATTCACTCAGGTGAGAATCACCTCCAACTGGACCTCATGTGTACGCTGTGCCATCAATAATCCTCTCGCCCTTTGCCAGCTGTTAAGAACCCCCACTTACAAATCGTCCCCATCCTGTAAGTTGCCAGCCCCCAAAGGCACTATCTTCCCTAGCTTTTACTAGAGTGACCATAGTGAGCATCAACTGTAGAAACTTGGCCACTGATCAATGAACCAACCATGTATTCCATTCTAACTGGTCTTACTGGTTGGGCCTTGGCTCTTGGGTGAGATGATTTTAAAAAGTGGGGCAGGACTTTGTGCTGACCCAAAATAGGCCCTCAGTTAACCCTTACAGAGAAAAGAGGGAAGAAGGAGGAGGAGGAAATTTCAAGGACAAGGAGGAGGAAAGAAGATTCTCATCCTCCGAGATCTTACTCTCTGACCTGGTTGGCAAGACCAATGGTCACAGAACGAACAAAGAACTGAAGAGAGTAATGTGGTTGCTCTATCGGGGGACTCAGAGGAGACTATGCATGTTCTGGAAAAGGAGATACCAGGATTAGCTAAAAGGTGGGAGAGGCTCCTTGGGAAGGAGAACGTCTTGCTTCCCAAGTCTCTCTTTTTATGGTACACAGAAATGGAGATGTCTAGCAACTCTCCCCAGGTCCTTCAGCCTGTTGAGGGAGAGCAGTGACTAGAGCCCGCTGCACACCTACACTCAGGGCAAGGCACCTTTCACAAGCCACTCATTTGCTTCCTCCCTTCCTCCCTTCCCTTCTACATTCCTTCCTTCTTCCCTTCCATTAGTTCTTCAACAAATATTCCAGTTAACAGAGTTACCATGTCCTTTCTGTACGAACCAACCCTCTATAAGGAATCAGTGAGATGTTGGAGGTGCTTAGTCGTTAAGAGGTCTGGCTCTGGAGACCATGGGCTTCATTTCAAATCCTTGTTCTACCAGCAATGCACTGTGTGTCCTGGCTTAGTTATCAGACCCTATTACTCTGAAGGATCCTCCTGCATACAATGGGACCATCCAAGTACTCACCTTGGAAGATTTTGTGAAAACCAAAATGAGGCAATTAATATCAATCACATAAAAGAAACCAGCATTCTATAAGCTCTCAGTAAATATTCACTGCTATTTTTTTCTTTTTCATCACAAAATACCCAACAAAAACAAAACGGGCCAAACACATATTGGCCTTTGCTATTTCAGAGTGTGCAGGAGGATCAGCCTGACAAACTTCACTTATCTCTGGTTTTAAGAAGTTCGGGGGTGGGGGGCACCTGGGTGGCTCAGTGGGTTAAAGCCTCTGCCTTTGGCTCCAGTCATGATCTCAGGATCCTGAGATCAAGCCCTGCATCAGGCTCTCTGCTCAGCGGGGAGCCTGCTTCCCTCTCTCTCTGCCTGCCTCTCTGCCTACTTGTGATATCTCTCTCTCTGTCAAATGAATAAATAAAATCTTAAAAAAAAAAAAAAGAAAGAAAGAAAGAAAGAAAGAAAGAAAGAAAGAAAGAAAGAAAGAAGTTCAGAGGAACCAGGAGATCAAAATTTCTTTCAGACAAAGTGAAAGGAAAAACACCCCACTCAATACCAAGCTTTCCCTTTGTACAAAAGCCTGAGTAGAAGGGAATGAAGGAACATCAAAGGTGGGGATGTCTCCAGGCTCCAGTGCCTGGGTGAGGCCAGACTGATTCCACGATCTGGGTGATGGCGGACCCCTAGGGTTCCGGGATGCTGAGATCTCAAGTGGTGATACTTGGAGGGGAAACCCCTGTCAGAATGCTGAGAGGAGGCTTGTCTCTGGACCCATTCCCTAGCATCACTAAATGCTTATCATCCTTCCATGCTCTAGAAAGTCCTTCTACATCAATATATACAGTGAGGAGCACCTAGTCACTTTGATGATGCTCAGACCTTGTCCTTTTCTGCCCTGACTACCTGTGGTCTCATTTTTAAACGAAGACAGGAGAATCTGGCACTTGACTCATGGTCCGGAACCATCTTTCCTCTCTTAACTGGCTTTTTCTTCCCCCCACGCACACAGGGCTGATCTCGCCTTGGACACTGGGAAAGACCAAGCTTCTTTCTTTGTTTCTTCCTTGGGTCAAACAGCATCCAGCCATCCACCTGTGCCCTCCCTGTGGTCCCTGAGGACTCAGAGTTAGAAGTCCTGTACCCTTGGCCTTCGGGAACAAAAGACACACTTTACTGAAACGTCATATGTTAGCTTGAGTCCTTCCATTCTCTTAAAACCCCTTCTTTTTTTTTTTTTCTCTCTCTCTCTCTCTCTTAAACATTATGAAGAAAAAGGCAGAAAAGAATTGAGGAGAACAGTCCACAAAAAAAAAAAAAAAAAAAAAAAAAAAAAAAAAAAAAAAAAAAAAGAAAAGAAAGAAAAAAAAAAAAGAAAAGAAAAAAGAAAAAAAACAAAAAACCCAGCAAACCCAAGCCCACTTTGGGGAGTTGAAACACCTGCACTTTCTCAGCAGTTTGAAAGGAAACAAAAAATTGCCAAGTGGTATAAAATTTGAAGAAAAATTACCCAAAGGAGGAATGGACGTTAACCACGCTTCAATTCCCCACTATGGGCTGACATTTGAAGTACTTTCTTCTCTCCTCATTCTTTCTGATTCACAGTGTGTCTGAAGAGGTGAATTGGGCACACAAAACCCAACCTCCTCTTGCCAGGGTGGCTATGAAATATGAAGGCCAGACGATTGTCTGGGCTCAGTGCATTGGAATAACATTGGTTAAATTATGGATAGTTTTTGAATAGTGTCACTTTTTTTTTCTCTGCAGATGGTTGTTCACACAAGGAGCCGGGTCTGCATAATTGTATCACTAATCAGCAGTAAGGCAATTAGTTGTGTAAGTGTGCTATAATCATTCTAACAGAAGAGATGACGAAAAGACAAAAAAAAAGGGGGGGGCACCAAAATGTCTTTTCTGAATCCATCAACTGACAGCCATAATTAGATATATATAATTGAAAATTCCACAGTAGGGGGGCCAGCTTATACAAATGAATTTTCTCTGCTGCCCTTACGCATTTTTGTCTTGGCTGAACATCCCCCCTAGGAAAAGGCAGAAAACTCGTCATTCCAAGAGTGCATACTGTACTGGGTATTCTTCCAGACCAATGATGTCAGAATAACAATTTTGGGGGGGTGTGGGGGGTACGGGCCGGGGGACTGGAGGTTAGTGTGCTGGAAAGACAAGCGCCTAGCGCGGGCTCATAGGAATTGCGGGGCCGAGAATGATGTTGTTGTCACTGTTAGCTTGAACCCGTTTTTCGCTGGTACCCCAATGTCCCTCTTTTGGTTCATACTGGGAAATTCTGGGAAGGGCTGACTTTGCCATGAGGCACTGGGTGGAGGGCCCACCACACTTTTAGGGACCCAAGAGAATGTTTTGAGTCTAACTGCTTTTTAAATGAAATGAAAATAAAATGAATATTATAATAAGAGCATGTAAAAATGAACCCAGCCTGGATTATTACCATCTTCCAAGCAATGCAGTGGCAAAATGTAATTTCTACAAGCTTTTTATGAAGGAAGGGGCACACGAAGGCACAGGGCCCTCTGAAGTCATGATGTGACACGGATCTTAGGCTTGGTGGACTCTCGTACGGAAGTGAGAAAAAGTGGGGTTTGAGGGATCTTCTTCACGACAGAATATCCCATCCTCACCTTTTATAAGAAAGAAGGGACTTTATTTAACTAAAGACTGATTATCAAAACCTATAATTACATTTGGGTTAAAAATTCTTAAGTGCCTATGAGTTTGTGGAAACTGTGCGGGAAAGCTTAGCATGGAATTAATCAGACTCCTGGTCTCCCATCAGACTAAAAATCTTTTCAAATTGGAAGCGCATCCCCCCCACCCCAACCAACCTCTCTCTCTCTCTCTCTCTTTGAATTCACCAACTCTCCTATCATTTAATTGGACAAATCTTAACTGTGATTTTTTTTCCCCTCCCAAAGAGGGGGCACATTGTGGCCAAAGCTTGTTAATTAAGTTCTTTAAATACCCCCAGCTGTGCAATAAGTGTTCAAAGCAACACAACTGAAATTTTTTTTTTTTTAACATTTGGTGGCTAGTTTTCAATCATGCATTATTCCCCCCTCCTTGTTTTGAGGATGGGAAAAACAGGAATAATCTCTGGGAGAATTCCCATGCATTGTGGAATCTTGGACAGACAGTCAAATTAGAGGTGCCATTAAGGGGAGTCTAATTGGAGCCTGTTTCGGGAGGGGAGTCACAAGGGACGATTCTTCAGGCTCACAGGGAGCTTGGGCATGCACATGGTGGTGAAGAAATGACTAAGGAAAGTACCCAGGGCTGTAAACTTCCCCAATAGGGGCGAAGGGTGGGGTTCTTCCTCTCCAGCAGATGGGGTTTTAAGGGAAATGGACTGAGCCAGGCAGGCAGAGAGGGCCTGTGGGCAGGATAGATGGTCACCGAGTGTGTTTCTGGTTTCCCTTTCTCCCCTGAGTGTAGCAGCCAATCTCCCCTTCTTGACCATCTCCACTAGCAGAGGTGGGGTTGGGAATGGAAGGAAAAATGGGGAAGCGAGTTCGCAGCGAGGTGCGCCATACAGCATCCATGCTTTCAAGTAACATTGATTTTGAAACAAATGATGTTCAACTTAGTAGGGTGAGGACCTTTGATCAACAGAACTTTGTTCATTCATATTCGAGTTCTTCCATAGTTTAATTCTCTTTGGGGACATCTCATCCCCCAGGCCCCTCCCACAACGGGATGTGGCCATAGGACTTACTTTGGCCAATGGCAAATAGGTGTGCATGGAAACGATGCAGGTCAAGTGGCAGCTTTAAGAGCCAAGCATGATGGGTCTGCCTCTGTCCTCCCTGCAGGAGTGTTGAAGTAGGGACTCCTCTGCCATGGGTCCCTCGATTTCCAAGATGGACGGAGCCCTCCACGGGCATTGACTCCTCACACCACCCCACCAACCCATGTTAGACACGTAGCCTGAAGAAGAAATAAAGTTCTCCAAGGCAGACCAGGGAGATTTGAGTGTTGTTGGCTCCTGCACGATATCGTAGCCCGACAGACACAATGTCTTAGAGTATGTAGTGAAATAGTGGCCTGGGGACCAGATCGGGTCTGCAGAAATGTTTTGTGTGGCCATGGTTTTTTATTTTTATTATTTTTTAAAAAGATTTTACTTATTTATTTAAGAGAGAGAGAGAGCATAAGCAAGGGGTAGGGGTAGAGGGAGAAGCCGACTCCCCACTGAGTAGGGAGCCTGATCAGGACTAGATCCCAGAACCCTGGGATCATGACTTGAGCTGAAGACAGAGGCTTAACCAACTGGGCCATCCAGGCACCTTGGCCATGTTTTCTAAAAAACTAGTTGCCACCATTAAATATCAAGAGGGCACACATACACATCTGGCAACACTAGACTTAGATGCTTCCTGTGTAGCCGCCTGGGGTAGCAGCCCCCAGCACTCCCCAGGGCCTGGCACCAGGGGAACGTTTATATCACTTGCTATTCCCCCATGGGCCAAGATCTTCCTACGCCTGGAGGATGGGAAGAGTCTTGGGGTTTTCCCTCCTCTTTGCTTTTATCTGTATGCCACCAGAAGGTTAATGAGCAGGCTTGTTCTGGTTTCGCTTCATAGAAGGGCAATTCAGGGGTCAGTGGAGCACTCCTTGTGGGTCTAAGTGAGTACAGCAGATCTGTGATCTGGGTTTCTTGCACACTGTGTGTACATCTATGGTCCCATGTGTACATCTTCGGTGGACCCAGTGGATGGGACACATCTTGGAGGGGCTCAGGTAGACTCAGTGGAATGGTTCCTTGCCAACTTCACAACTATCACACCGGGGGCCAGGCAAAGAAGAGGAGATACCATTGGCTCTCATAAGTGCGGGGCACATCTGATCCCCCTCCCCGTTTCTTCTCTACCCACCTCCTTCAGCTCCGCCCACCTTTGCCTTACTTTTTGCCCATGCAGATAAAATGGCTGGTAGCCATTTGCCCTTAAAGCTCACCTTCTCCTACAGCTCTTAGATCCTTGGCTCAAGATCTATTTGTTGCTTTTCTCTCACTGTCTTGGCTTCACAGAAAGGCACCTTCCTTGCTATTTCTAAGAACCTCCGATGGGATGTCAAATACAAGCCTGGACCTTCTTCCTTGCCCCACTGCGGTGTTCCAAAGCCTGCCTTCCTTTGTTCTTTCCTTCTCCCCACCCTGCCGCTGGCGGAGTTTGCTCAGTCTGGCGCTTCACTGTAGACAAATTGTGCCTGCATGTTACCTCTCCCATGGCTGTCGGCCTTTTCAATCCTCCTGGAAGGTTCCAACCTTATTAAAAGTTATCCATCATGGTACCAGACACAGACTTCTTTGCATGGCAGAGCTCCTTCCAGGAGAGGGGAGATGATGCCTGGTCAGTGGAGACTGGTCTCATCTTTGGAGAGCTGAGGCTTCCTTTTCTGGGATGCAAGCTGACTTCTATCTGGGACACCTCCCCCACTCGAACACGCCCGCTCCTAGGCTGTTGAACTCACTACGGTGTTGGTTCTGATTCTCTGTATTTTCCACTTGGCCCTATCCTTCTGAGCCACCTTGCCAATGCTCCCACTTAGAAATTCTAGGACTGTCCCCATAAGAGGGACCGCCTGGAGGAGTGATGAACAGCGCAGGCTCTGAGACCACCGTGCAGGATTTTATCCTGGCCCTCTGGCTTACTAGCTGTGTGACCTTGGGTAAGTGACTTCAGTCCCAGCTGCCTCTGCTTTTTTTAGTTGTAAAATGGGGGTAATAACAGATTTAGCCTCAGAAGGGAGTTATGTTGTCCTAAATGTGTTAGTGCATGTAAAACACTTCAAAGTTACCTGGTGTAGCAGGAGAGTTCAATAAAAGTTAGCTCTTTATCTAAACCCATTAAGATTGCATTAACCTATTAATTGCATTAATATCAAAGGGGTAAACTCAGTCCAAAGGAATAACCCCAACCCAAAGGGGTAAACTCAATGCAAAGAGTTTCTACTTCCTTCACCCCTTTCCTCAAGAGCCAAGTTCTTAGACTTCTCACAGAATCTTCCTCTGACTGCATCCTGTTGAACCTGGGGTCACCTCTCTGACTTGGGTTTTCCCAGAGCCACTGTCATCGTGCATTGCTTCTCACCATCCTTCTCACCCCCTAAGGGTAGAAATCTCTTCTCTTCATCTCTGCCTCCTCAACATGTCTTGCACATGACTGTACTGAGGGTAACTACTCAAGAAGATTGTCCCTTTCTGCTTATTAATGGTGGCTCTAACCCTTTCCTAGAACAATGGGGCCTTCTTAACCCCTTTTATGCCCAAGATTCTATTAGTACTGGCTCCTGCCTTCTCATATTTATTTGGATTTTCTTCATGTGGTCTCCCAACCAAATGGAAACAATGGGTGAGCCATTGTCTACCACCTTGCAAGGCCAGGTGAACTTTACTTCGGTTTGGAGAATGACCAGAATGAAGCCTGCTTCAGCCTTCGGAGGTGGGGGGCTGACATCTCCAAATTTTGAAATGTGTGTTGGTTCCTCCCCCAATCTCCAGGCTTTTCTAAGTCATGCTGGCTATTTGGCAAAGTCAACCGTGTGCTTCTTTGGATTATTTTTAGAGCTTTCGTTAAGCCACACGCATTCCCATTTCTGTAATCATCCGAGAACTATATGAGCGAGCCTGAGAAACACCACTGATGTGCTGTTTGGTACTTATTAGCTTTATAACTGATGACCAGGCCTCAGGATAATGACAGCGTGGCTGCTCCATGGTTCCTCTTTAATAGAACTGATTTCTCAAGAAGCAAGTGTGTCTGCTGGCTTGGTCTATATAAGTCAGGGTTATGGAGGCAAACATGGGCTGAACAGTGGGGTCAAAAGAACCCAATGAGTTTTGAATACCCCATCTTGGGCCTCTTTGGCCAAAGGTCAAAATTTTGATCCCAGCAGGCAGAATTTGGCCTGCACAATGTTTTTAGAAGAAACTAAATTTTAGCACTTATTTAGCAACTCAGATGTTGTGCTCTTTGCCATTAATTTGTACCATTCCCTTTTGTTTGGCATCTGGCTCACTTCCTTCTCTTGTGCTCATGGACTTGGTCCCAGAAGATGACTAAAACAACTGAGAGCTTCCTCTGTAAATATGACAATGACTCCTAGGGACACAGAACCGTACAACCAAGAGCTGGAAGGAGTTCAGTCCCTTTTTAGCTATCATCCCACATTTCCAAGGGGAGAGATCGGAACCCAACCCTGGCCCACAAGTCACCGGTAACCAAGTCTTAGATGTTCAAGGTCACAGAATGAGACAC
This sequence comes from Enhydra lutris kenyoni, assembly GCF_002288905.1. Taxonomy (NCBI): domain Eukaryota; kingdom Metazoa; phylum Chordata; class Mammalia; order Carnivora; family Mustelidae; genus Enhydra; species Enhydra lutris. The sequence goes on from NW_019154138.1 coordinate 4,626,260, forward strand.
TTTCTCTGGAACTCTTTCGAGAAGAATAAAAGCTACAGAACTGGAATCAGGGTCGTGGTCGCATCACTTACTGGTTAAGGATGTCAGATCCTGAAATGCAGAGCCCATACGTGAGGCGTCATCTGTCGCGGCCTCTGCTCCATTCCTTGCTGGACCTGAAGACCTCCTCACTCGTCTGGAAAAGCCCGCTGCCACCAGAGCATCAGTGAGCATCTCATAGCTTACTGAAGAACTTGGGATGGAGGCAGCAGGAGGGGTTTTTGTCACTGTGTACCCAGTGTTTCTCTGAGAAGCCTTCCCAGGCACCTGGTTCCCTCCACCTTACTCCTCAGCCCACAGGGGCCCGGGTTTCTCTCCCACGCCCCTAAGTGACAGTGAGCCTTTGAAACCCCTGACTCCAGCCCCTCTTCTGAACTTATCCGTCTTCTTTCCTTATGCTGAATGACACACAGCTCTCCTGCCGTTACTATCTCCTTCTGTCACTTACTGCTATTTTCAAGGGAGGCTAGAAATTGTGTTTGAGACCAGCAAACAAAAGATTTCTTCAGTCCCCATGACCTGCCTCCATACATAACAGGAGGATTATAAGTAATATTGATAAAATATTTTTGTTTCTCTAAAGACATATGGTCTCTAATCCCACTACAACTCCACAGTGGTATAGGTATTATTCGCAAACCTCTCCCCACCCCCGCAAAAAAAAAAAATAAAAGCAGAGATCAGAGAGGTCAAGTCATTTGCCCTAGGTCACACAGTTTGCAAGTGATACAGACAGCATTCACTCAGTCCTTGCTTAAACTCCTTCTTCTTTACTGTTTGGGGACATTGGATGGCAGGTAGTAGGACGGAGATAATTGATCTTGCTGACATCAATTCTAGATGAATCTCCCTTTTAATCCTTACTGGGATCTAATAGCTCAGAGATGACAATTTTGGTTAAACACCCTCTTTTTTTTTAACACCCTCATTTTAAATAGAATTTATCTGTAGGATGCTTTTCCATACTTAGAAAGAAATCCCTAATGATGATACCTCCCTAACTTTTCTTTCTCTTCCTCATCTGAGCCTTATTGTAATTCAAGCCTATACATTGCAACTGACAGTGGTCTCTTTTCTTTACTTCTTTAATTAGTATTGTCATTTTTAATCCACTGGAAAGACGAGAGGGAGATGGAATGTCCCAACAACAGACATGTTATTCTGAGCCTCCAATTGTGACAAATTCACAAACTCATAAAAAGATTTTTTTTTTTCTTCTGCTGACCCATTAGCTCAGAGCAGAGAGAGTTAGGAGTCTTTCCCTCTTTTGGAGGGAAAGAGCCATTTTTGGTTATTCAGATCCATTTTTGGTTATTATGCACAAGATGGTTTTCAACTGAGTTGTCAGGTTGTTAAATGTCTTCACCATGGAGTGTTCTAGTAATTCAATCCCTCTGGATTGCCCGGAGTGTCTTAAATGTTTTGATTGCAAATACAAGAGGAAAACTGCTGTCCTGAACAGTCTGCCCTTAAATCTTCTTATGGATTAATTTGCTGTGTGGCCTGAAATAGGTCAAAAGGTTTTGGCTCAGGAGTAGAATTCTAGAAATAATCACCCTATAGACACTCTAAATCAATCATAATTAATGCACTTGCCTAGTCCTGTCAGCTGATTGCTGCTAGAGGGTGAAATAAAGAGACCCTCTCTAATACAATTTGAAAAGAGATCAAATCTGTCATTTCATCTAATAATTGAGCCAAATGAGAAAAGAGAGAGGTCAAAGTTCACTGGGTGACCTTATGTAAACCCAATAATGCATAATTCATGTCCTTTTTATGGAATTTATAAGCCGCTATAAATGGACAGGACAGAATCATCTACCCTCCGTGGCTTCTACCAAACTGTTCTTGCTTATCCTGAAATGCCTGCAGAGCTGTCCAAACTTTTCAGTAGCCTCTTCTGGCTGAATAATCCCCAAGCCTTCAGTACAGGGCCGGCTTTTAATTCATTCTCCCAAGCGTGCGAAGTTAATAACTGAATAAATCACTGGCAGCTCTCTCTGAATGATATAAAACCTGTAATTTATTTATTGAGTGTTACAAATACAGTTAAAACATGTTTTCACGCAAAAATGCTTTCCCTCTTTTTAATATTATCGAAAGGCGCATATGGGTTTCGAGTTCTGGAAATGGAGGCTGGAAGACGGTGCATCTGTGACTTGTCCATCCCCTCCTGGTGTAGCGATGCTGGGAAATGGGGCCTCTTCCTAGCCTTGACACCCTTTGGGATGAGGAGGAGTGGGGACAAGGGGAAGGTGTGTCTAGAAAACCCACCAGCCGTGGCTCAGGGCTTCCCCAACCCGTGTGCTTGTGCTCACCATGCTTCCAGACTGTGCTGGAACAAAACGTTTGTTCTAAATGCACACAGATTGTTCAGAGTTTTTGTCTCAAGCCTCTTTGGTAGCAGCAAGCCAGGTACCTCCTCCTCCTCCTCCTTCTTCTTCTTCTTCTTCTTCTTCTCATCAGATAGCACATGGTCCATCTCATCAGATGGCACATGGTCCATCTCATCAGATGGCACAAAGTAGCTGTTCATTTCATTTCCATGGGTGACCCATGCTTCTGTATAGGTGAGGTTAGCCTGAGATGTCTTCAGACCTTCTAGGAGCTCTTATGTGTCCCTTTGGCAGTTGCTCCATCTGAGAGTAGCCCTCTGGTCTGGATCAAGAGATGCTCTTTGGGGCACCTGGGGGGCTCAGTCAGCCAAGCATCTGACTTCAGCTCAGGTCGTGATCCCCTGGGTCTTGGGATGGAGTCCTGCAACGGGTTCTGCACTCAGCGAGGAGTCTGCTTGGGATTCTCTCTCACCCTCTCCCTCCGTCCATCCCCCCACTTATGTGTGCACACACACACTCTCTCAAATAAATAAATAAAATCTAACCAAAAAAGAGAGATGCTTTTGGATCCAGATACTCAACATGCATGTTATTTGGCTCTGACTATATCCACAAAACGTTTACATGTTTGTTATCAGAGGCACACACCTTCCAGAACACCATCTGACAGTACCAGGCACCAGTGAGTATATGAAGGAACAGGAACGCTTAAACACCGCCCATGGGAATTGTTGCACATTATGTAGCAAGTTGGCAATAGTCACTGAAGATGAGGATGAGTACATACTATAACCCAGCGGTTCCACAAGTTGGCACGTATCTTAAGGAGATTCGTACATATCCACAAGGACACAACTTGAATATTCACAGCCAAAGAAAGTAAAAGATGGAGAACAATTTAAATGCTTACTATCAACAGTGTCCTAGATATCTAGCTATTGTGTTTATACCATGGAGGCACAGGCTCTGATTCAAATTCAGACTCTGCTATTTAGAGGAGGAGGACTTTGGGGCTCTATGCCTTGCTTTTCTCCTCTGTAAAATGGGAACAACAAATGTATAGGGTATATCTTAATAAGGATCAGAGGGTTAAGTACAGAAAGCATGTAAATAGTGATACATATGATTTACTATTAGCATTACAGCATAATCGAAATAAAAATAAAAACCGGAGATCCTCATGCATTATCATGGTTATATATAAAAAATTTAGTGTAAGAGCAAAAAGCAATTTGTAAAATGATATGTGTTGCATGATTCAGTAGGAAAACATCTATGCCATCTTTGGAAAAGCACATGAAACAGTATTATTTGTTGCTATGGTAATATTTATAAAATAAATGTATCAGAATACACATGGATAATCTCAGTGCTGTGCTCAGTTCTGGAGGGAAATGGGCTAAATCTGCTTTAAGTTTAACTGTATTGTTTATTTCCTTTGAAAATAAGAGAGATCTGAAGCAAAAAATAATTATTAAGAATTATAAAATTGGGGTAGCAAATACACTGGAGTCTGTCATTTTCTTTTCCAAAAATTTTTTAAGTTATTTTTTTGTTTTGTTTTGCTCTGAAATGATTATGGACTCAAATTCAGTTGTAAGAAGGGCAGGGAAGCTCTGTGCCCCTTCCCGCAAACCTTGCTCTGTGTGTCTCTTCCATTTGGATGTCCATCTGTATCCTTTATTGTACCTTGTATGATAAACTAGTAAATGGAAGTGAACTGTTTTCCTGAGTTCTGTGAGCTGCTCTAGCAAGTTACTCAAACCTGAGGAGAGAGTTGTGGGAACCTCTGATTTGTAACCTTGGTCAGAAGCATGAGTAACAATCTGGACTTCCAGTTGGCATCAGAAGTGGGGACAGTCTTGATTTTCTTATTTCTTTGATACTATTTTAAAACATTTGTTTCAAATACGTTCATAACTGTTTGTTAAAACATTTTTATCTCATCTGCTTTAAAATCTTTGTCAGGTTGGGGTGCCTGGGTGGCTCAGTCAGCTAAGCATCCGACTCTTGGTTTTGGCTTAGGACATGATCGTGGGGTCCTGGGATGGAGCTCTGAGTCAGGCTCTGCATTCAGTCAGGTGTCTGCTTGGGATTCTCTCTCCCTCTCCCTCTGCTCCTCCTCCCACTTGCTTGTACTCTCTCTTTCTCTAAAAGAAAGTAATAAATTAAAAAAAAAAAAAAAAAAACTTGGTCAGGTTATCTTGGTGTTGTCATCTATCTCTTGATGGGCCTTTTTCATTTAGTTTGAGATCTTACTGCTCTTTGGTATGATGAGTCATTTTTTATTAGAACCTAGACATCTGGGGCGTTATATTAGAAGACTTTGGATGATACTGAAATCTTCTGTTTTAGCCAGTTCCCTCCGGCACTGCTCTGGCAGAAGGCAGGATTCTGGCTTGTTATCAGCAGGTGGGAGTAGAAGGGCAGGTTTTCTACTTGGCCTCCATGGACCTCCGAGTGCATGTATGGAAGGGGACTCCTCCTTTTTGTTGGGTGGGAGTGGGAATTACAGACCACCAGACCCCCACCAGGCTTCACAGATACCTCTATGCCTGGGAGGGTAGGAGTGTCTTGTTACTGTGTCCTACATACTTCCCCCTGACATCATAATAGAACAAGTTGGCTTTGTTATGGCTGTGCAGAGGTGACTTCTTGGATCTTGTCCCAGAGGGGAGCAGGAAGAATGCCTTATCACTGCTGAATAAGGATATGAGTGCAGGTTCTCTGTGTGGTCCACTTATGTGGTCCACTGATGTTGCTGTGGGGCCTGGGGTGGTCTGCTCTTTACCATCGGACGAAGGTGAAAGTTCTAGCTCCCTACCTGATTACTCCGGTGTCACCCTTGCAAGAGTGTTGGGGTGCTTCATTCCCATTACCTAAGTTCCCCAATTGACCTTGCTTGGTGTGGGTGGGGTGGGACGACTGTGTCTTCTGTGGTGTTTCATTGGAGCAGAGCAGTTACTGTCTCAAAGTTTTTTCTGTCTTATAGGCTACCCCTTTCCTGGTCCCTTGGCTAGAAAGAGCAAGTTCGTTTCATCTGTACCCATCAATGATTCCAGTTTGCCAATTTCTTCAGCTTCAAGCCTGGGATTTATGAGGAAACAAGAAAGCCCCACGGAACTCACCGCCATGTTGTTTATTGGGTCTCAAAGTCTCCAACCGGTCTGCCTTCCTCTCTCATCTTTTATACTCTGCTGACGTTGGTTTTACATATAATGCCTGAGGACTTTTTAGTTGTACTTAGCAGGAGGACTAGAGAAAAACATGTCTATGCCATCTTCTCTGAAGGAAAACATTTCCAAATGCTACAAAAATAGTTTTCAAATATTATAGAATGAAAATAAGCACTTAAGAAAAAATGAACAGGAATTTAGGGGAGTGAGGGCTACTGAGTAGGTGAGGGAAGAGCCAGGAGTTTGATGGAGGCAGAGAGGAAGGCCCAGGAAGAGAGCCAGTGACAGGAAACCACACAGCAGAGAGAACTGGTGAGACGTTTTTCAGTAATGGAAACTGACAAGGTAAGAACCCTTACAAGCACAGTTGGCTTTTGAGCACTTTGAGAACATATGAAGAATGTTCTTTTACCGATCACCTCCATAAGAGAAACACGGCGTCCCCTTGCCCTTCGGGGTCTACTTTAACCTCTCGTATCACCCTTTTGGAGTAACAAAAAATGACAGTAATAGTTGAATTCATCGTATTATTGCAGAGTGACCCCGTGACCCAGAGGTCAAGCCCTTGCTTGCCCGTCTGATTAGGACATTCCAAAATTTTTGAAGGAACTTATCTCCGGGTCCTTTCCATTAATTAGTCCAGCACTAGCAGGTCCTTGAAGAGGAAAAACCAGTGCGGAGGGGCTCTCAAATCCCTCTTTGGAGATTAGGAAGTAAGATAAGGAAGGGAAGCTTTTAACAACATGACGGTCACCCCACGAGCCCCAGAAAGGCAGCTATCTGCAATCTGAGAAGAGCCAAGCCACATGAGAAAAGCAAACAAACGCTGTGACCCTCGGGTTTTATAAAGCGCTAATATCTGGTGTTTAATCTGCCTGGCCGGGCCAGAGAGGACAGGGCTAAATTGCCTTCTCTTCTTGGGCCAACTTAATCTGTCATTGTTAAGTCCGCCTGCATGGGAGCCTTTGAAATCAGATACGGATGTACCACAAGGGTGTCCTGGCCCAGGCTTGGTCCAATGCAAGTGGTCTGAGGTTCAGTAGATCAACCCCAAGCTGGGTGAGTTTTAGAGAAACCGCGGGTTGCCACAGGATGGTACAGTGAGAAGACTATTCAAAATTTGTGGAGGGCAAGTAGGCAACCTGTCTCAGACCTGAGCCCCTTCTGCTTTCCATAGATTCGAGGGGATGGCATGGGACAAAAGTGAAGCACGTGACACTGGACGCCCTCAGCTTACACCCTTGATTGGCTGGGTGGCAATGGGGAGTGACTTCACCCCTCCAACTTCAAGTTCCTTTGTCCATACAACGGAAATAATAGTGGAAACTGTACCAGGTTTGTGGTAACGATGAAATGCAAGCACATTACAGGGGAAGTGTTCAGTGAACAGTATTTACATTATTTTTAGCACAACGGTCTAATGGAATATTCATAGAGAGAGCCGGAAAGAATCTTTTAGAACTGAGTCTAATCATCTCATTTTACAGAAGGCTAGCTGAGATCCAAAGATGTTGCCTATGACCCTCTCATGCTCATCGACTGGTTAGAAGCAGAGCCCCCAGGGGACCCTGTAGTCACTTCCTCGGGGTTCAATGTCCCCATCAAATCTAGGTTATAGTTTGACCCGATGAACATGTTATCTGACTTTTTAAGAATAATTTTTTTTTTAAATACATGTCTCAAGAAAGTTGCCCTAAATGAAAAAGAAAAAAGCCAAAATTGGTAGCCATGAATGAAAGTGACTGTTAAAGGAGATCCGGGGGCAAACACCTGCGGAGAGGGACATGTGTCCTGTCATAATCGTACTGTGTATAAGGCCAGAGTCGTTTCCGCCTCATGGGGTGAGTGATCCCAAGTGCATTTTAATGCATGTTTTATTTCTCCATTGATTTTAATTAAAAGGATATTGTCAAGGTTGCTAGGCATAAATATTGACTGATTTTGACACTACGGTGGTCCCAGAGGGTCAGGCTTGCTTTTTCAAGGTTCTCGTATCTGTTTTTGACTCCTCACACTTCCTTTTTGGTGTGTGGGAAATATCAGAAATAGAGCTATTCCAACATGTTTGAGATACGACGCAGATTGGGGAAAAAAATTAAAGATCTTTCTGATTGCAAATCATAGCTCACAAATGAAATCTTGGGCCTCGTCTATGCCAGAATTCCATAATTTTTATATGCCTGGTAAAATTTCCTAAGTAATCCTCTGATTCTTGCATCAGTTTGGCTAGCATATACACATGTTTCCATATCTCCAGACACCCATATGGACATTAGACATGCTTTGAATGGAGGGAACCAGTGTGCTCCTTCAAAAGATGATTTTACTGTAGGAGAGTCCTGTAGCCCATCAACCCTGACCCCCTTCCCCCAACCTCTACCCCAGACTGAGTTCTTTTGTGATTTTCTTTTAAGATTTTATTTGTTTATTTGACAGAGAGAGAGAGGGAGAGAAGGCACAAGCCGGCGGAGCGGCAGAGGGAAAGGGAGAAGCAGACCCTCCCCCTCAACTGAGCAGGGAGCTCCGATGCGGGGCTCGATCCCAGGACCCTGGGATCATGACCTGAGCAGAAGGCAGATGCTTAACCCACTGAGCCACCCAGGGGCCTCCCTTTGTGATTTTTAAATGATTACAACTCCCAAAGCGAGCAGTTTGTCTGGTCAGGTATATGATTCACTCTCGTTGCTGTCTAGGGCCCAGGAGGCCTCGAGATGGGGCCTGGCATTTCAGCATTAATTCTGGCAGAAGCCAAAGCAGCAGGGGGTTACAGAGGCCCAGCCCTATTATCAGGAGGAGGGGGACTTCGGGAATAAGCGGTGTGAAATGCGTTATGAACATTCTCGGCAAAGAGCAATTGTCTTTTTCTTGTTGATAGTAGAAAATCAACACGGTTGCTTTCTGTTCAGTTTTCAAGGGCACAAGTCGCTGCTCCTTCGGCCTGGAGAAGTTCATAGGGCGGTTAACAAAATGTCAGCCGTGATAGAACAGTGCAAGCAAAATTGACATCCCTCTGCTCTAAGTCTCCCCAAAAGGAACTGGGAGCCCCAGTGGGAGGCAGAGCATCCTGGGCTCTGGGGAGCAGGTGGAATGACCGCCAGGCGCCAGAGGGAACAGATGGACAGGGGAGACCCACGGTCCCGTCCATGGTTCAGGCACCTGGCGTCAGGAAGGGAGAGAGACTCTGATCAGCGGAGGGGCTGCCCAGAATCGGACAAACACCGTAGGACCCAGCGATGTTCCCCTTTGCTGCTCTGATTGTACTCTCGGGGCCCTGTCTGGCTTGTCCTATATATTATTTTGCCTTCTCCCTTCCAGATGACCCTCCTTTTCCCCACTTCTCCACGCACTTCTCTAGTGTCCTCTTCGAAGTAGCTGAAGATCAGGATTCAGCATCTCCTGGTGGTTAAGAGGCAGGATCTGGGATTCAAATCCAGGGTTTAAATCCTGGATTGGGCATTACTTGGGAAAGTTAACTTGAACTTCTCCCAAGCCTCGGTTTCTTCAACTGTAGAAGTGGGCAATAGTTGCACTGACCTCCTGAGAGTGTTGTATCATGAGATTACAAACGAGGACAGCCTCGTGGATCAAAAGCTCTCGGACCTCCTCTTTTGCTCATCTTGGGCCTCCCTGTTTCCATGAACAGCCCCCCGTCTGCAGGCACACGTCTCATCTGTAGGCCAAGGAGCAGATGTCTTAACTTGGAATGGTTGAGAATGTACCCTTCCCCAAGTACTCTTCTTACATCACAAAATGCTGTCAGCTCGTCATATCATGCAACTTCCTGTAAATCCCCAAGAGGAAGGCAAGGACAGAGCATGCTGGTCCTCTGAGGTGTTTTCCTAGCAACCTCTCTTTACGCCAAAGTGACAACTCTAATTACGGGGTCTTGGTGGGTGTGGCAGTCAACTTGGGGAGATGCCTGGGACACAAGAAGGATTTCTTAGACCCCTGAAATCACATTATGTAGAAATGTCTACACTGCCTACAATAAGTCAGGCTGATTCTCATGGGAAAAACCAGATTTCCCATGGTAAGCTATAGGTTTAGTCCATCGTCATATACAAGGCCAGTCTGGGTAGATTAAAAGCTACATACTGACCTATCCCCCAATACCTGTGGCTTAAGACATAATTGTAGGCATCTTGCTTATGTCACAGTCCCAGGAGGGTGGGGCTGGGGGCACGGCTCTCCCTTTCAGGGACCCGGATCCCTTCCCTCTCAAGGCTCCCCTCTTGCCTATAGACTTGGAGTCCTCTCCATATATGGAAGAAGGGGACAAGAATGAAAGAAAGGGTTCAGAAAGCAGTGTTATGGGCCAGAAATGGACGTGTGGCATATTCCCTTCTGCCCCCATTCCATTGGCCAGAGCTCAGTCACTAGGCTGCATCAAACTGCAAAGGAGGCTGGGAAAGCAATCTCTCTGGGTGCCTGGGTGGACAAAGGAAATAGTTTGATGATTAACTAGCCAGCATCCGCCATAAACAAGCAATGCAATTCCTGCTTTTCAGTGGAGGAGGGGCTGATCCTATCCTTTAAAGGAGGAGCTGGAAAAGGCCAAAGAGTCCTAGTTCACATGGAGGGATGGGGCTAGGGTGAAGGGAGTGAGGCACCAGGATACAAAATTTAAGGAGGCTCCCCCTCTCAGGTTCCTGCAAGTGCACAGTGGATACCTGTGAGGGGTGCTCCCTTAAACAGCACACCCCAGGCACCTCACTCTCCTTACACTCTCACGGGATCTGCTTTCCATAACATTTTCAGGTTAGTCTATTGGTCTTTTTTCTTTTTAACATTTTTTTTCACATTGAGTGATCCTGACCCTTCACTTGTATAAATTTTCACAATTTTGCCAAAATATCTTCCCCCAGACAGTCTTCTGACTCTTGTGGGATTAATCACTCCACAAGTTGTCCCCTCCGCTCGTGCAGCGGGACGACAAAAACCAATGTCTCTCACTCCCCATGCATCTCAGCAGTCAGCGCAAAACCGGCCATGCACGAGGTACCCACACAAGAGACTTGGGCTAAGAGAAGGAGCGACAAATCATCTTTACATCTCCGGATAGCTCCACAGTTATATCAGTCTTTTTCTGTGACTCTCATTCCCACCCATTTCTATAAGCAGCAGGGTCAACAGAATTTGCATGAGCAGCAGAAGAAAGTCCATCTGGAGTAACCCTGTGATGGGCTAGGGGTCCCAACACAGGATTTTCTTCCTCTCCATGCATGATGACTGGCTGTCCATTGGAAGGCAATGTTGTGGAGCCGTGTGTCTGCACGGGCATGTACACACACACGAACATCCTCAAGCCTGTGTTTTTACACAGCGGTATGGCTAGGATTCTGCACCTGTTGTATAACGAAGTGATGGCCAAGGTTTAATTCTGCATAGGCTCTGGGGTTTCTGAGTGCCCTCAAATCCAACAAGAAGAAGAGAAGTGCCCTCAAATCCAACAAGAGAAGAACATGGAAGGCCTCCAGAAATAAAATACAGTGAGAAGCAGAAGTTCAAAAATCACCCGGATGTAACAGTTTCTTCCTTCCTTAAAAATGTTCCTAGGCATGTGAATTTCTCCCTTACCCTCTGACTCTCTCCACCATAACATTCTGGAAAAGGAGAAACAGACTGAAGAGGCCAGCTTCAAATGAAAATGAGGACATCCTCTTAAAAAGGAACCTAAAGCAGAACCCCACAGCTAAAGCCCTTCTCCTGTCTCTTTTTCTTTATCAAGACATTGTAATTTGAGTCCGTTAGACAAACTGCTGAACCGTTGCCCTAACTTTTCTGTGGCTTGGAAGCATTTCCATTTTTTTTTTTTTCTTGTTGGGTGGGAGGAATGAGAGGGTATCCCTGTCTTTTCTGCAAACCCAGTTTTCTATGACTAAGGAAAGGGACATCAAAGGGCTCATTGAAACAGATAAAATGCCCCATCAAGTAGCTCTAATAAAACAGTATCTTGATGGTCCTTGAAAAGGTGGATCAGAAGCAGATGGACTCAATTTCCCTTGGAAAAATCAACTGAGAAAGAGAAAACCAAGTGGTGGGGGTAAAGTGTTTCAAGTATTTTATTCCGTTTCCAGTTCTGAAATATAACTCTAACTCTTTGTCCATTAAGAAAAGTCCAGTGGAGTTGATCCTAGCTCTGGATCCAGGTTAAATGTTGACTCCCAAGGAGTCCAGAAAAATTAATTGGGGAAACCCAAAGGGTGTTAGTTTAGCTAGAGTGTATCTTTAAATATAGCTCTCTGCCTTTTTATTGGCAAATGCAAGACCTTCATCTTGGGTGGGGGGAGGGGAAAAGGAAGGGGATAGGACTCAGATTCTCCAGTTTGTAACCTCTTGTTCCAGGCCTTCCATCTTCAAATGTCATCAGCTCTGAAATGAGCACCAAATCGTCACTATATCTCTTGCAATTGTCAAAGGCTCCTTTGTTTGGTGTCAATTAGATAGGAAAGAACTTTCGATAATTCAATAGTTCTGTATTAAAGGGCAGTTCAACTGCACATAACTTATCTCTACAGTTATCAATTGTTTTTATGGACCAGCCTAGTGAGGATCACTTGGCTATCTCACCAGTCATCCATCAGGGCTCAGATTCATCTGAGTAAATGTAGAGTTATGATTTAATTACTGAAAGGTTGGGTTCAAATACAAGGGAATGAGACTTGTTTATAGAACGATGGCTTGTTTTTCTCAGTTACTAATCATGAGCTTAATTTTTAATGGAAGAGCATTGCTAGCATAATTAACACCCAATTTACATGTGCATCCATAGAACCAATTAATTAAATTTTATTGATGTCTAGTTGCTCTTTAAAATGCTTTCCAAATGCCTCCAAATTGATTTTAAACTGTTGATAGTGGCAGTCAGTTTACACTTTTCTTGGGTTTATGAAATACTATCCTCTTCATTCATTAAAATATGCTTTATCTACTAGAGACAGGCCATCATTTGCTAAGGATATCTTGCATGGGGTACACAGTGTGATCTGATGGCTGTGTAAGTTCGAATAGTCTTAGAAAAAACGCTACAGTACCTGGGGGTGATGGTTAGGTGACCCCAAGGATCTGAAAAGGAAGAAAGGAAGAGTGCCTTCCAAAAACCAGAGCAGAGATAGGCAAAGTCAACTGAGAGAGACAAAAAGCCTCCAGAATAGCAGAATAAGATTGTGACCAGAAAGGGGATGTTAACACATCTAAAGAAACAGCGTTTCTGGTTGATCCCAGTTGAAGCTTGAAAAAACTTGTAATTTAATGCTGCAGAGACATAAACACACTGTGGGAAAGACTTTGGGCATTTTGACTTCTCAGTTCCTTTGGGATGACAAGCATTACTGCAAGTTGAAAATCTCTAGCTGATATCTTAATCTGATGCCAGTCAATCTTAACTTCATAAAAGCCCCCTTCTTCTACTCACTAAGAGGTCTTCTATCACATAGTTCCCCCCCACACACATATACATTAACACACACACGTTAAGAGGGAAGGAATGAGATGTTCATAAGTGTTCTTGATTTCCGTGATGGTAGCTTTGCATGGTACACCAGTCAAAACACATTTGGATCACATTAAGCTCAATGAGATGGAAAGAATGGCCAAAGATCCCGATAGCCTCTCTACCTTATGCACCCTCCAGAAACAGAGCTCTCTCAGATCTGGCCATTTTCCTCATCCCCTCGACCTTTATCAGATTGCCTTGATGTCTTGCCTGGGCTAGTGCAGTAGCATCCTTACAGTTGAATTCACCTCTGGGGCCTTCCAATCTGTTCTTTATACTCTGGGTGAAATGATACGATCATGTGAACTGTCAACACACCTCCCCACCTCCCTCAACACACACACACACACACACACACACACACACACCATGACCCTTTCTGAATGGCACACGGTCATTGTGACAGCCCTGTTTATGGGACTATTAGAGTCCTATCTTTCTCGCCATAAGCATATCAACTCCATGAAGGTAATGACAATGTCTCTTTTATTTTCTGTCGTGTCTCCCGTACCCAGTAGGGTGCCTGGCTTTGGGAGGCAGGTATTCAACATGTGTTAAATAAATGAAGAAACATGTCCCATTTCCATGGACCGAGTTAGCGTCCTGGTGCACACCTCAACTGCAGTCATGTGTTTTAGTATGAATCAGTTTCTCACTCACAGAACCCTGAAACACAAGTCAGTGTGATTCTATTGGAATGGAAGATCAGAAGCAAGACAAACTGGGAAAGAATCATGATATTCCCCCAATGATCCTCGTCCAATCCCAGCCATTGCCACTTAGGCTTACATGATGACTTTTCTCCTGGAAACTACTGATCGCCATAAATGGGTGAAGGCATGAGTGGGGCTGGGATCCTATCAAGGGACATTTTATAATATGATCACTGCTGACATCCAGTAAAAGGGGAGGAACACTCTGTATTAAGTTGTGACTACTGAGTATTGTCTAGAATATTAAGGGGTATTGGGAATAAAATAAAGACAGCACCTATGGATATGGAGACTTCTCTGAGTTGCTCACCAATAGGGGCAAGTTTGTGTGAGCTTTCTGGTCTCACCGAGTATAAAGCAAATGCTTCTTAAAAAGGTATTACTTCCCTTACAAGATTATTTGGCATTTAGCGTAAAGCTACAGGAATATAAATAGGTTTGCTTTGGCTCAGCACCGGATACAGATATGAACTTCATTTGTATTTGGAGACTAAAGAGTTTCATTTAAACTTCCTTTGGAGACGTCAAAAATCAATGAAAGATGGTAGGTGTATGGGATTTGCAGGTACAAAGCCTCCAAAGAAATTCTGCATCTTAAATAGTCCGCTTTTCCTGGAGGCTGGAGGCAGATGGCATTGTCTGAAGGGGAGAAACTGGGATACAGGTTCCAGATCCCCAAGCCCCTGAAAACTACCCTTGAGGAATGATTTCAGCTGCTTCCTTGAGTTGATGGTCAAACACCAAATAGGAAACTTACATGACTCAGTGATAGGCATTAACTCCAAAATGGGAGGCTAAAGTGAAAATACAATGGGCAAAGCATACAATTTGTAACACGGCAGATGCGGGTTTTATTCCCGCTTGTTACACTATTTGAACAAGATACTTCCATTCTGCGCTGTGGCTTTATTATTCATAAAATAGAGAGGACAGTACCATTGCTAACATTTATGGGGAAAATGTTGGTAAGACGCCTAGTCTTGGCGGATATTCACCGAGGTGGCAACTTTTTGTTAGGCTCTTATTCTATATTTAACCTTAATCTGCTACTTACTTGACTTGAAATGCAAAATAAATTGAAATATGAGATGAGAATCATAATTTGACAAGAAAACTAGGCCAGCGGGTCTCATGGATAGTATAATTGTGAGTTGAAATTTATTTATTTATGTTTTAGAGATTTTATTTATTTATTTTTCAGAGAGAGAGAGAGAGAGAGAGCGCGAGCACAAGCAGGGAGAGCAACATTCAGAGGGAGAGGCAGGCTCCCCACTGATCTAGGAGCTCGATGTAGGACTCGATCCCAGGGTCAGGGGTTCATGACCTAAGCCAAAAGCAGAGACTTAACTGACTGAGCCACTTTGGTGTTCCCAGAGTTGAAATTTAAACACAAGTTTTCAGACCATGCTTTTCCCCCTGTACCAGGCAGCTTCTGAAAAAAATATCAGTTCTCTTGTTTTCCCTCTGGCTTAAAGAGCAGTGTTTTCTGAGATTGCAGTTCTGGAGCTGGTAGGTTCACCAGCCAGAGTATCTGAAGCCTTCCCAGGGACCACTCTTGAAGAAGCTTTGCCCTAAGGTAATGCAGAACAATGAGGTGGGAGAAAACTGGACCCCTGAATAACTTCATGAAATAGAGTCGCCCATGATACACAGGTGGTCAGCTCTCCTGAGGACATTTTTAAAAAGAACCTTTTGGGGGGGGGGTCTTTTTTTTTTTTTTTTAACAAACTCTGTGCCTGGGGCTTGAACTCAGGACCCCAAGATTAAGACTTGTGTGCGCTACTGACTGAGCCAGCCAGGCACTCGCCAAAAAGAAGCTCTTAATAATATATTTTTATATTATATAAATATAATATGCTAGAGATCTATAATGTGCTAGAGATCTAGAGATTACATAAATATAAAATAAAAATGTAGACTATTTTATTGAAACATATATGAAGTTTGAATAATAAAATATTTGTTATTAATGAGATGTAAAATTTACATCCTTTTTAAATTTAAATTTTTTTTTTTTATTAAGTAAACTCTCTGCCCACCATGGGGCTCAAACTCATGACCCCAAGACCAAGAGTCATGTGCTTTACTAGCGAAACCAGCCAGGTGTCCCTACAACCTTTTTCTTATACTAAGCTTTCAAAATCTAGTTTTTTCTGCTAACAGCATCTCTCAATCGGGATGATAAATTTTCATTGGATATACTCCATCTGTGTTTACATTTCATAACATGTACAGCTGAAGATGAAGATTTTATATTTCCAAGTTTTTCAAAAGTTACTTCAGATTTTGTTTCTGCATTGACCCTACTTTATTACTTAAAATCAATTTTTTGACATATAAAAGACTATGCATAATTTATGTACACAACTTGATGAGTTTGGAGATAACTGTACACTCATGAAACCATTACCACAATTTCTGACATAAACTATCCATCACCTCCAAAAGTTTCCTCCAACCCTCTTCATTTATTATTTTTTATGATAGGAACACTTAACATAAGATCTACTCTCTTAATTATATTTAAATGTACGATACAGTGTCCTTAGCGATAGGCTCTACCCTGCATGGTAGATCTCTAACATTTATTCATCTTTCATAACTGAATCTTTGTACCCTCTAATTGCCATCTTTCTGCTTCCCCAGGTTCTGGCAGCTACCATGTAACTCTCCACTTCTGTGAGTTTGACGATTTGTATCAATTTGTATCGTGTAGTAGTTGTCCTTCCTTCATTGTCGGGTTTATTTCACTTAGCATGATGTCCTCCAGGTTTACCTATGCTCACACAAATGGAAGGATTTCCTTCTTCTTTAAGGTTGAATAATATTCCTCTGTATTTACATGGACCACATTTTCTGTGTCTACTCATCTGTCAATGAATATTTGATAGTTCCATGTCTTGGCCATTGTGAATTATGCTACGATGAACACAGGAAGGCAGATATCCCATGGAGACTCTGATTTCAGTTTCTTTGTTTCTTCAGTTTTCTTTCAACACCCAGAAGTGATGTTGCCGGATTATATGGTAGTTCTATTTTTAATTTTTTTAGAAAACTTCATATTGTTTTTCAGGGTAGCTGTGCCAATTCATATTCTATCAACTGTGTAGAAGTGTTCCTTTTTTTTAAAATCACATCCTCACCAATATGCTATTTTTTTCTGCCTTTTCTTTGTTTTAACTTTTTTTTTTTTTAAATAAAAGCCATCTTAACAAGTGTGAGATGACATCTCATTGTGGTTTTGATTTGCATTTCCCTGATGATGAGTGATGTGGAGCACCTTTGCTTGTGCTTTTTGGCCAGCTGTTAGTCTTTTCCAGAGAAATACTCCTTTGCCATCTAAGACAATTTTTTTGGTCTCTTTTTGCCATTGAGTTACAGAAGTTCCTTATATGTTTTGGGTATTAACCCGTTATCAGATACATGGTTTGAAAATATTCTCTCCCAGTCTGTAGGCTGCCTTTTTTTGTTTGTTTGTTTTCTTTGTTGTGTAGAAGCTTTTTAGTTTGATGTAATTCCGCTCGTTTATTTTTGCTTTTGTTACTTCTAGTGTCATAGCCAAGAAATCATTGCCAAGGCCAATGTCAAAAATAAAAAAAGATTTTTCCCTATGTTTTTTTCTAGAAGTTTTACAGTTTCAGTCTGACATTTAAGTCTTTAATCCATGTTGTGTTTATTTTTGTATGTGGTTTAAAACCTGTATTTCATTTTTTGCCCGGGATAGCCAGTTTTCTCTATGCCATTTATTACAGAGACTATCCTTTCTCCGTTGTAGATTCTTGGCATACTTGTCAAAGACCAGGTGATAATATGAGAGTGGGTTCATTTCCAGACCCTCTCTTCTGTTCTATTAGCCTATGAATGGGTTTTGATGACTGTAGCTTCATAACATATTTGGAAATCAGGAAGTATGATGCCTCTGGCGTTGTTCTTCTTGCTCAAAATTGCTTTGGCTGTTTGGGATCTTCTGTGGTTCTACATGAACTTTAGGATTTTTATCTATTTCTGTAAAAAACGTCAAGATGTTCATCAGGGTTGCATTGAATCTGTAGATAATGTGGGGCGGTATAGACTTTTAATGAAATTAATCACTAATTCATGAAGTTGGGATGCCTTTCCACTTATCTATGCCTGCTTTACTCTCTTTCTACTTTCTTTCATAGGTGTTATGTTTTCAGTGGGTACAATTTTTTTTTTTTTTTTTTTTTTTTACCTGCTTGGCTGTTTATTCATATGTACTTTTTTTTTGTTTTTTTTTGTTTTTTTTTTGGATAATATTGTAAGTAGGATTGTCTCCTTAATTTCCTGAATTTCAGACAATTCATTGTTCTGAAGGTTTTTACGTGAGAGAATGAATTACTGTCTTCTACTGAATCTGGGCTCTTGCTTGTGTTGTTCTTCCTGGTCTTTCATCCTCAATCGATCTCAGATTTAAGACCCAGATTAAGTGCCACCTTCCCCAGTTTGCTTTATCACACTGGGATTTTCTCTTTGTTGAATCCCAAGGGTGAAAAACGGTACTCAGAGTCTGTGTCAAAACTTACCACTTTGTTCTCCAACCTTTCTAAGAATCCCTTTCCCTAAATATCCTTTTCCTGGATCCTTGACTCTGTCCAGCACAATTCTGAGCATATGGTAGATGCCCAGGAAATACCTGTCAATTGATTATTTTGGCAAGCTGAGAGTTCCTATATACACTATAATCAATTCTCAAAATAAACAACAACAAAAAAGAAATTCATAAAACACGTGTACTAAAATTGCCTTGAATCATACTGTGAGCTTCCTTTAATGATCCAGAAGGCAATGAAAAAAAAAAAAAAAAAAAAAAAAAAAAAAAAAGAAATGAACTCAGAAGTCCTCCTTTGCATATTCTTGGATAAAGCATTCCCACCTTCCCATTTAAGCACAGATTAGTTAAGATTTGTGGTTGCTTGGCCCTCTCTCTATACTGTGGTGTAGGTGAATCTGATAGAAAGGGAGAGAAATAAAGTTGCATTATTATTATTTTACATGGCACCTAATTTCTTATGCATTGCACTTATAATCCATGGACTAATGATGAAAGCCTACCCAAAGTGTACATACAATATGCCAATGTGAGTATTCAGAAGATAAATTAGCTTGAAATAAACAAAGAAATCCAACTCTTATTAGTGTGGGCATACCTCTGCTAATATTTGCTGTACATGGTTAAATGCTAAAGCAGTCACACATAGATCTTCTATTCAACTACACTTAACTTCAAAGCATCAAATTGTTAAAAATGGAAAAGAAATATCAAGCTCTTATTTGAATTGTCCCCGATTTTAATCTAGAGAACATCCGCATTAACATAATGAGAGTCCCAGTTAGTAGAATACCCGTCCCTCCCTCTGGGAGAGTTATCCTTGGAGTCAGGTATCATTCCAAATATGAGGCTGGGACAAATCGCACATTACTTTTTATGGTACAAGATACAAATATCATTTCTTAATAAATTAAGAGTTTCTTAGGTTAGTTTACATTCTCTTAAATATGTCACAAACTATGAGATTGTCAAAAGCAAAAATAAGAGAAATTGTCCCCCTACTCAATTAGGCATTTGGTAATTGAAGAATTGAAAAAAGTTTGAAGTTTGTTTAATATTTAAGCTTTTTATTAGATCCTAAGTGAAATGAGGTAATTTCTTTGGGTAGGTATACAATAGCTTGTACCTAAGTACATTTATATTTCCTTATACCTTTTCTTTTTGTAGTGTAGATAGATAGGGTAAAATTATATTCAACAGGAGATTTGTATCCAGAATAAATAAACAACACACACATATCAATAAGAAGACAACTCAATAGAACATAAAATTTGTAAAATAACCAATAGTCATATTGGACATCAGAGAAATGCAGATTAAAACCATAATGAAATATGAACATATATCCACCAGAATGGCTGATTAAATAATAATAATAATAATAATACCAATCAACTGACATTGCTGATGATATGTGATATTGGGAGCCAAGGCAGCCAACCTGTGATACATGAGAACTAAAAGTTGATAGGCAAAAGATAAACTTTCAGAAGAACAGAAAAAACTGGTGTTCTGAGATCATTGTTGACAGTATTGTTGAGCCTCTATACCAACACAAGCCCTCACCTACCCTGAACCTCCTGTTATGGAAAAACAGATAGATGATGGATGTATAGATAGATAGATAGATAGATGGAAGATAGATGATAGATAGAAAGAAGATAGATAGATGACAGATGGAAAGAAGATAGATAAGTAGATAGATAGATAGATGATAGAAGACAGAAAGAAGATAGATGATAGGTAGATGGAAAGATAGATGATAGATGATATACACATACATAGACATATAACCTTCTGTTTAAGCCACTGTTGTGTCAGATTTTCCATTATATTCCTAGCTTCAGAAATGTTACTAACTGATAATGGAACTGCTGTATCCTGGAAAGCCAAATCAAAGTTTTGGCTTTAGATTCCTTCTACATGAAGCATCATTTCTTTTTTTTTTTTTTTATTTTTTTTTTTTTATTTATTTGACAGATCACGAGTAGGCAGAGAGGCAGGCAGAGAGAGAGGAGGAGG
Source organism: Enhydra lutris kenyoni (assembly GCF_002288905.1). Lineage (NCBI taxonomy): Eukaryota > Metazoa > Chordata > Mammalia > Carnivora > Mustelidae > Enhydra > Enhydra lutris. The sequence continues at coordinate 4,646,611 of NW_019154138.1, forward strand.
CAGGCTCCCTGCTGAGCAGAGAGCCCGATGCGGGACTCGATCCCAGGACCCTGAGATCATGACCTGAGCTGAAGGCAGAGGCTTTAACCACTGAGCCACCCAGGCGCCCCTGAAGCATCATTTCTTAACAGTTCCTTGGACAACTGTAGCTCTTTTCTGCCTCTTGGACTTAATGGCTATTTAAATTTAATGCACTTACCTCCCTTATTGCTTTACAGTTATTTGCAGATTTTCTGGACAACCTGTATTACCTTACAAACAAAATTGTGGGAAGGGTAGGAAACACGGACAAAAAAAAAAGAAAGAAAGAAAAGAAAAAAGAAAAAAAAGAAAAGAAAAAGAAAAAGACCTAAGACCTAAATTCCTATCACCCAGAGATAAAAGCTCTAACTTTGGGTTTTAGATGAACTTCCCCATCATTTCTCAATGTGTAAAAGTACCTGTGGAAGAGTGAGCACACACATTAAGTCATCACCATACTCTCAGTACCTGGTATTGCAAGATACGTTATGGGAATTGGTTGGGGGCAAGTACAGACTTGCCACTTGATTGCCAGGGTTTAGATCTTGTCTGTGTGATCCTGGACAAGTTATGGCCCCAGTTTGTTCATTTGATGGATATGAGGCAGCATAATAATCAGGCCTCCCTTGTGGAGTGGTTGAGAGAAATAAATGTGTTTATACATATAAAACTTTAAAAATAGTGCTTGGCACACATAAGTGTAACCTCGGAGTAAATTTACCCAGCAATCAATATTTGTTGAATGAAATATTCATCACCATCCTTTTCATAAGAAAGCAGAAATGAGTGGACAGAGAGAGTAAGGGAGAAAATTCTGTCATCAGAGTTTTTATGGATGGGCAGCTGAAACTCCTTCTTTAAGGAAAATCCTAGGATTACCTATATGTGTTCTATACATTTTTATATAGCTATGGTGGTGGATGAACCGGAAAGAACGAGAAGTGTACGTGTGTAAATAAATTAGACCCTAAAAATAATTGCCAAAATACCAAAGAAGGTCATTATTTTCTTAGACACATGGATGTGACCTGGGCAATGGTCAAAGCCTTGGAATAACCAGCTGGGTGAAAATAAGATTTGAGTGTCCTGAATGCCTTATGAGGCAAAGTGCTGATGAGAGGGCGTTGCTCCCCTGGCAGCCAACTTGCGAGCTGGCTTTTTCCTCAGGAGAACCTAAGGTGGGGAGCATATGGATGGTACAGGGAACGTATTGACCAATCAACCATGGGAAAAATATCAAGATTTATCATCTCTTGGAGTAAAAATTGACCCCAATTTAACCTCTATTAATATTTATTTCTCAGGTCAATAAATTTAGAATTTGTCTTAGTAAAAGTCAATATCAGTTGAATTCTGTCTACTCTTCTTAGGGGGCAAAGCAAAAAAGAGAACTGTAATTTAAATATGTTAAAAATACAATAATGAAGTCACACACAAAGTCCCCAGGGGGAAAAATAAAAACACTTCTGACTTCAAAACAAATGGGAATTCAACCCCAAACATAGACTGCCTTGATTCCTCAGTTAGGATCTCTGGTGGAATGGAAATTCACCAACTGGAAGGAACAGCATGGGACCATTTTTCCAGGCTCCAGGCGACCTTGAGCCCATCATTTCCCTCCACTGAGCCTGTGTTCTCTGATCTGGAAAAAAAATCCCTCCCTATTTCTATCTCTATTGTTTTATCTATTCTACCTTCTACCCAAGAATTTCAGCTCGGTTATAGTAGGTAGTTACCTTGCCTTCTTTGCATGCATCTTGCTGATCTTACTGAAAGGAGAAATTAAATGATATCATTATATTGTGTTTTAAGGAAAACATAAAATTTGATATTAAGGGCTGATTATGAAGCTAGCAAATCCTTCTCCCATTTTTTCTCAATGTTGCCTTGTACTCTCAGAAGGCCTCATGTGGGAGGAGCAGCTAGATGTCAAGAACCATGTGGTTGGGTCATTAGTTTTCAGACTTCTTGCCCAACCACAGAATCCTCCTCTATCTTCTATCCCTTACCTCATTCTGACTATTTTCCTTTTCTTGTGGAAAGTAAATTTCAGTCCCCTTGGGAACACTCTTCCATGCATTGCAGGGTCCTATGTTACCCCTGTTTTGCTATCTCATTTCTACCTTGCTGATGCCAACGAATGCTGGGAGGTTTCAGTGATGCTGTCATTAGAGAAACACACTGTAACATGTAAAGCATCAGATAATTATAAGGACTCCTACTGTTCTTAATTCTCTTGGGCTAATCTGTATATTTCAAACTGACATCAAGTAGGATGGTATAGAGCAGGCAGTAAAGTTTGATTTTCATGACTTGACTATATGCGTGATTCAGGTAGATGAATGGGGTTGGGGGGAATGGGCTTCCTGGACTACTTTTTCTAAAGTAGCTTTCTTCCCACTCCCATCATCGCATCATTCTTTATCAGAGCACTCACTCTCCTTCATAGTACTTATAACAACTTCCTATTGTTTTATTCATTTACTTGTCTGTGTGTTATCCTTTTTATGAAAATTCAAGTTCAATGAGGATAGGAATCTTGTCTGTCTTGCATTTTTGGATTCCCTGTGTCCAAGACATGACTGATGCTTAGTAAGTATTGATTGATTGAATAAACAAATAAAGACACATATTAATGGATATTAAAAAATAATAAATGTGGTAGATTAAATTAGTAGCTCCAATTCTTCCCCTTTCCCTCTCTACATGCCCTTTGCTGTGCAACTTTGAAGTTCCTTCCATGAAAGGGGAGAAGTACATTTCCTTGCCCTTGGCTTTTGCTTTAGTTATGGGACTTATTTTGGTCGATAAAATGAGACAGAAATGATGGTGTGTGAGGCCCAGGCCTTTTTGCTTGCCTCCTTTCACCTCTACCTATATCATGAGAAGGACATGTCAGGGACAGCCAGTTGGTCTCAGGAGAGGATGAGGGACTCATGGAGCAGAGCTGCCCATAGCCCAGTAGCTTAGATCAGCTGACAGTTTATATTGTCTTAAATCAGCTGTATGCGGGTAATAGGCTTGGCTGCTGGAATGGAGATGAAGCAGTTTTAGAATGGCCATTTTGGGGGGGTACCTGGGTGGCTCAAGTGGTTAAACATCCCACTCTTGATTTTGGTTCAGGTCATGATCTCAGGGTCCTGGAATAGAGCACACCCCCCTCCGCCATCAGGATCCACACAGGACATGGAACCTGCTTAAGAGTCTCCCTTTCCAGGCACCTGGGTGGCTCAGAAGGTTAAGCCTCTGCCTGTGGCTCAGGTCATGATCTCAGGGTCCTGGGATTGAGCCCCGCATCATCGGGCTCTCTGCTCCACAGGGGCCCTGCTTCCGCCTCTCTGCCTGCCTCTCTGTTGTGATCTTTGTCTGTCAAATAAATAAATAAAATCTTAAAAAAAAAAAAAAGTCTCTCTTTCCCTGTCCCTGTATCCCTCTCCCTGTTTGCTTTCTTTCAAATAATAATACATAATAATAATAAATACATTTTCAAAAAAAAAAAAAAAAAAGAATGGCAGTTTTTGGATACCGAACTTTCAGGGTCATGTCATGATGGCATGGAATTAGAAGGTGCCAAGGGCAAGTGTAAAGAGTTGTCCCCACTGCTTTTCTTCTTTTTCACCTTCTACTTCTTCTATAAAGGTATAGGGAACTCACATCTAAATGTCTTTTTTTTTTTTTTTTTAACATTTACTAATATATTCTAGAGAGAAAAAGTAAGCACAGGGATGGGGTTAGGGGAAGGGGAGAGGGAGGGAGAGTCTTAAGCCCTACCACGCTGAGATCATGACCTGAGTTGAAATCAAGAGTCAGAGGCTTAACCACTGAGCCACCCAGGCATTGCCGCATCTAGATGTCTTATGGATGAATACTATGTTAGCTGGATCCAGAGACTAAGATTTTTGATGAAAGCCTATATTACATATAGCAGAAACCAAACCCTTTCCCATCAAGTGACTGAAGGAAAATAAACTGTGCTTTGGTATTTGCATTTGTTCTTGCATTTCCCGCCATTTATGAGACCGAGCAAAGTTAATTTGACAGACATTTATTCATCTTCTGTAATGAAATTGTAAAGAAGGGTGTGAATTTCTTCCCGCAGGCCTTCAAGAATATCATCTTCTAAATGTGTTTTTTTTTAATCACCTAAAATGGTTATCTGCCCTGAGGTTTTGAGACCAAAGACTTGGCATTCCATAGCATCACACAGAAACCCATAATAAATTTACTATTAATTGGAAAGGCAGGGGAAGTAGATTATAGAAAAATAATCTTTTTATCAACCTTGTAAATTATATCTACTCATATTTCATATTATCCTACCTACCATATTTGTTTTTCAAGCACTAATAATATCAACAGTTATGCATTTGATTTACTTTTTGAAATTTCTTTTTTTCTTTGTTCTTAGTGAATTTGTAAAAATATCTCTGGCTTCCATTTAAACTGGTGACACTTTAAAATATTAGAACATGTTAAGTTAACTAATGTTGCTAGGATGATGGTGATGTTTTTGAACAAAATGATTTGTTTTTCCAGTTCAAGAGGCAAGACTTTCGGAATGGAATTAACTATGCAAGGATTGGGAATTAGGGCAAAGCCCAGGCTGGTAGTTATCAGCTGAAGCTTCTGTCAGGAAGTGATGTGTATGTAGATGAAGAGGTTGGCAAGACATGGAGAAACTGGGCAGAGCATGGTGAAAAAAACGTCCTTTCTGAGGTAACATATGAGGGAAATAGCTACCAAACTTGAACGTGCTATGCCCTGCACAGAGGTTTTTTCTGACACTAACAAAAAGTCCTTGGCTTGGCTTTTATAGGCTTGTCTAAGGTCACATGACCATTCTGGAACCAATCAGATTTGGCAAGAGGATGAGTTATTCCGATTGGCCAATCCTAGGGTCTTCTGTTCTTTCCTAGAGGCAGGATGAGATTAGCCTCCTCTGGATTAAGGAGAGAATGTGGGGAGGAGGAATTGGGGAGCTGGGCAGGGAAGAACTCCTGCTAATATATATGTATACATATAAATATATCTGTGTGTATATATACACACACACACGTATAAATTTCTGTGTATATATATAAATATCTGTATATCCATTTCTATGTATACATATGTAAATACCTGTATTTATACAAATTTATGAGTCTATAGAAAAAACTGTATAATGATTTGGATAATTCAGACCCTCTGTGACAGATTCGACTCTTCATCTCACTTCTTCCTTTCTCTGTTAACAGGTTAGTGTATCTAGGATCTTGCTTTGTCCTCATGATGGGTCTTTGCCCGTTGACCTTGGACTTGACCATGGGATTTACTTTGGCCAGTGGGACATTGGCAGGTGAGACACAGGGCAGAGGTTTGAATTGTGCCAGTGTGTGTGCATTTGCTCTTTTGCACTACTACCACGGCTATGATGACTGGGTAGCTATGACTGGGAAGCTGTTGCCCTAAGAGAGTAATAGACGTGGGTGTGTGTCTGATTGGCTCCCTGGAGCCAAACTAAACTAGGTTTAGACAAGATGAACTAAACTCTAATGCAGCCACAGACACAGCAAGAAATAAAGCTTATTGTTATATGCCATTGAGATTTTGTGGCTGTTACCTTTATAAAGATTTAGTTTAATTTATTTGAGAGAACAAGACAGGGGGAGAGAAAACATGACATGAGCAGGGGTAGGAGCAGAGGGAGAGGGACAAGCAGACTTCAGTGCTGAGCCTGGAACCTGACACAAGCTCCATCCCAGGACCCCGAGATCATGACCTGAGCTGAAACCAAGAGTCAGTCACTCAACCAACGGAGCTACCCAGGTGCTCCTGGGGCTGTTTCTTAAATAGCTGACAAAGACATCTTCTCTCTCATCTCTAGCTGTAAGGAAGAATAAGAATGGGAACAGATTATTTTTGACCACTGGTTGTGTTCACTGGAAAATTATTCATCTTCTTTCTTGCTTGTCAGTAGGTAAAAATGATTTCTACTTTGATCAAGTAAGTTCTTACAGTAATGTCCCCCATGTTAGAGTTTACTTCTACCGTTCTTTCTATAAACTTCTCCCACACTCTAAGAGTTTATAATTCGTGTCCTGAAATTTTCAACATTGCGCATGATGCTATAAATAATCCACTGCTCTGAGCATGTTCAGTAAAAATTATAATACTATTATTAGGACTCTACTTAGGCATTCCCAAACTTGCCTTCCAATGGAGATTTATTGAGGGTCTCAGCTGCTTAGTGATGGGACAGTATCAATGTCTTTATAAGAACAAGTGAGTTAATACAGTCTCTCTATATGCTTGGAGACTCTTAGACAATGTCAGTGTGGACAGTTGGTTTCCTGCATACGGTAACTTCTCTGTTATATGGAAGGGTTGGGGAGATGGACTGTTTTTGTGTTTCTTTTCCTTTTTTTTAAAAAAATATTATACAGGCCATGAGGTGGCAGGAAAATAATCATTAATATAGGCTCCCCATTTAGTGTGACTAAGTGTTCAAAGAAGGCACAAAAGAGGCAGAGGCATGGTCCCTAAAGAAACATGGTCTGGCCCCTGGTCTGACAAGGTGGTATTTGCTTTGGTGAATGCATGAGAGAAAGCAGCATAGTGGTTAGAGAGTGGACTTTGGAGTCAAACCCAAGCTGTAAGGGCTTGGGGGATTTAAATATTTTATTTACATGCTGGAGCCCCTGAGTGCTCAGTCGATTAGGCGTCTGACTCCTGATTTCCAGATCATGATTCTGGCCTCCTGGGATTGATCCCGCATTGGACTCTGGGCTCAGCACTGAGTCTGTCTCTCTTTCCCCCTAAGCACCTCCCCCATGTTCTTTCTCTCTAAGTAAATATTTTTTTAAAAATTTATTTACGTGCCTAATTAATTAATTAATACTTCCTTCATTGTTTTAGGTCAAGTTCCATAGAAGCAGAGCCTGAGACAGGGACAAAGATAGCCTTGATGTTCAGAGGGAGTGCTTTTAGGTGAAAACTGTAAGGCAGTGAGGGACAGACTTAGAAACAGGAAGATGGGGACCAGGGATGTCATCCTAGGTAAAATCTAAAGTTGGCCCGATCTGAGAGACACCCTGGAGCACACATTACACCACAGAGACATCCCAGTCCTTTTTTAAAGTGGTGGTAAAATACACATAACATGAAATTTATGGGTTTTCTTTTTTAAGGTTTTATTTATTTGAGAGTAGAGCATGAGTGGGGGGAGGGGCAGAGAGAAAGGAAGAAGCCCCACTGAGCACGGAGCCCATCACAGGACTCCATCCCAGGACCCAGAGATCATGACCTGAGCTGAAGGCAGACCCTTAACAGGCTGAGCCACCCAGGTGCCCCTAAAATTTACCGTTTTATCTATTTTAAAATGTACACACTTTAGTAGCATCAAGTACATTCACAATGTTGTACAATCTTTACCACTAACTAATTTCAAAATTTCTCTTCTTCTCCAAAGGAAATCCTGTACCTATAAGCAATCACTTTCAATTCTCCCTCCTGTCAGCCCCTAGACACCACTAATCTGTGTTCTGTCCCATGAATTTGCCTAGATGGGACATTTAATATAAATAGGCCCATACAATATATGAGGTTTTTTGTCTGCCTTCTTTCACTTAACATATGTTTTCGAGGTTCACCCGCATTGTAGCATGTCAGCACCTCAACCCTTTGTAAGGCTGAATGCTATTCTTCCATACAGATATACTCCATGTTGTTTATCCATTTATTGACCGACAGACATTTGGCTTTTAGACAGCCTTTTGGCTCTTGTGTTTCTGTGAATGTACATGTACAAGGTTTTTTTTTGTTTTTTTTTTTTTTTTTTAATTGTCTTCCCTCAAGTTCTATCATGGGAGTGGGATTGCTGGATCATTTGGTATTGCTAGTGGCTGACTTTTTGAGAAACTTCGCAAGAGTTTTGTACCCTGTTTGCCCCAATGTATATGCTCACCAGCAATGTCAGAGGGTCTCAGTTTCTCTCCATTCTTGCCAAAATTTGTTACTGTCTATGGTTTTTATTATAGGTATGCTAGAGGCTGTGAAGTGGAACCTCATTATGGGGTACCATCCTTTTTCACCCTCAAACCATTCAGCCTTTTGCTGCTGGCTGCCCTGGGGTGGTGTGGGTGGGGGGGCGGTTGATCTCCCAACTATCAGCCAAAGGCAATTCTTCAGGGAAGGGAAGGCAACAGTGAGCAGTTAGCACAGACTCCAGCCTCACAGAGCTAATAATGTTCTACTAGAGAATTCCAACAATGATCAAATTAACCCACAAAAGTAAAAATGTAACTCGGACAAATGTAGAGAAGAAGAGGGAAGTGGTGTTACAATCTGCACTAAGACTTGACCTAGATAGGATAGTCAGAGACTTCCATGAGGAATTAATGATTGAGTTGAGTTCTAGAGAGTAAGTAGGAGGGGAATGAATAACTAAAGAAGGATCAGGATAGCACTCCAGGATGAAGGAACAGTGTGGACAAAAGTCTTGTGTTGGGAAAGAACAAAATGTGTTCTGGAATCTGAAAGACTCTGTAGGCTTTCAGGCTATAGTGGGTGATGAAGGGGTCAGGGGCTCTTAAATGAAGATGGTGAGAGGTAGAGGCCACACCTGTAGGATTACCTAAAATGTGCATGTTTATTCAAGAGCAATTTCAGGAGATTATGCAGAGGTAGGAGTAGCTGAAATCTGATTTGTATGTTTTGATCACATCCCCCTGTCTATGATGTGAAGAATGGATTGGGATTATAGCAAAACATGAATCCTCAGAAGGAGGAGGACACATGCCATACTGAGGTTTTTCCATTGTCTCTGACATTAGGAGAATGAATTCTCCCATTTGTGGGCCAGGCTGACTCTCCCTCATGGTGACTTGTTTCCTCATCTGTGCGCAGTTCTGTACTGTGAAGTCTTTTCAGCAGGGGCTCTTATCCATGACCACGCTGAATGTCTTGGACTGTGGAAGTGTTCCTACAAGTACCAATGTGTAAGCATGAACCTTCTGCATCGGATAAGTAGGAGGTGAGAGGGGTATGACAAAGAGCACCCTCTTTCCTGCCTGAGCTCAGAACCAGTTGGCATAAGCAGAGATGCCCACGGATCAGTATTGACTTGATTGCAGATAAGGTTGAGATTGGACAGCATGGTGCAGATGTGTGGAAACGAGAGGCTCCCTAATAACTGCACCTAAAAATTAGCATTTCCCATCTAGTGCAAATCATGGTGGACAACCGCTGAATGTATTCCCAGGTCCTGGCCAGATCTTTACTGATAAGTTGACGGTGGGCCGGCACAGACAGTTCAGCTGTCAACAAGAAGAGACGAAGAGCATAAGAGATTTCACTGATGTACAGAATATCGTGGGACCAAAGGAGGGATTTACGAGGGTTTCTTGAAGGAAGGGAGACTTGGACTAAACCTTGATAGACACGTGCCTTACTTACTAATAAATAATGGTTGGGGCACCTGGGTGGCTCAATCAGTTGAGCATCTGCCTTTGTCTCAGGTCATGATCTCAGGGTCCTGGGATCAAGCTCCCTGCTCAGCAGGGGGTCTGCTTCTTCCTCTCCCTCTGCTCCCCCCCACCGCCCATGCTCTCTCTTTCTCTCTGAAATCAATAAATAACGTCTTTAAAAAAATAATGGTTGATTATCCGCTCTGTGGTAACTGCATTAGCTGTGATGACTAGAAACTGACAAAGGGGAATGATAGGGTAAGCAAAAAGGAAAGAGGCATTTCTGATGTGGATAGCAAAAGAAGTAGTAAGTAACTTACTTGCTATGCTCACCCATAACAGATACTGTTGGTGCCTCACCCATTTAACCTTGACACTCATAATCCCTGCAGAAGACTTCTTGCTGGTAGCATCTGAGACTCCTTACTAAAGTCTTCCTTTGGCAGTAGGAGGAGCTGGGCCAGAAGCCAGGCATATTGTTAGTGCCTACAGGAGCAGCCCTTAGCCAGAGATGAATGGGAGTTGGTAGATAACCCAGCTTCCTTGCCCCTTGGACAATTTTCCCATGCGGACATTGATTCCAGTCACCCACGGTGGAAACTGAGTCATCAATGCACTGGGTTGGCTCCTTTGCCACCCTTATTCCCCTCTTTTCTACTATGGTTCTTGAGATAACTCCTTAAATCAAATATACTCATATCTTTATCTCAAGATCTTCTGGACAAGTTAAGATATTTATCCTTACTTGAAGAAAAAGTCTGTATTTGTGCTGTTTAGATAACAACACATGAGTTAATTACGATGTACAAACACAATTATATATCAAGTTAAAAGGATCCCCAAAAGCATAGTCAATAGATCATTCATCCTGCAAATATCATTGAGCATTATTTTTGAGCAATGTAGGGCGTGATTTTAAGCAAAAATAAATAATATCAAATTTTGCACATAGAAAGTGCTCACTGACTATTACTTCAGTCTGAATAGCATTCCTATCAGTTGGCTGGAAGAAGCTCGAGTTTTCTGGTTTTTTTTTAAATAGGTTTATCTTGCTTCTCTTGCAACAGTTCTGATTGTTTGTAACAGCCAGATGCAATGTTGACACAGCTGTCCTTTAAATGACAAACACGTCCCCTGCGGCCATCACGGGACACTTACCTTGAGCCCAAACTGCAATGTTGACCCAGTTATGGAAACCCTATTGACTTGGTGTTGACCACCATTGTCATTGCGAGGTTAGGACTTGGGCAGTCGCCAAGACAATCTAATCACAGAGCAACCTGCTTTTGAGTAAAGGATGACTTGATACCGAAGGCAAAGTTCCCTCTGAAGGTACGATCGTTGTTTCCATAACCTATTATCCTTCGCCTGTGTGCACATGTGAGCAAGCCCTCACACATACACACAATCACAGCAACAACTATTAATCAGTATTTTTTAGAAGTCCAAACCCCCATACCCTAAATCATAAGCCATTTAAAATTTTTTCATAGTCCCTTCTAGCCTTGGGCCATAGACCGACTCGATTTTTACAATGTGATTATAATAAGATTTCTGTGTTTTGTTCATTTCTTCTAACATTATTTTGCCAGCATTTTCCCCCCCAGAGTGGTTTTTGCCCAATACATTTTATTTATTTATTTATTTATTTAATTTTTAAAAATGGACATATAATGCATTATTTGCGCCCAGTAAATTTTAGAAAGATGTCAAGGGTAGAACCCTTCCAGCTGGCATGAGTTGGTCCTGTCTACCCTGAAATCAGCAACGGTTTCTTAGGGGACTCAAAGAAAGAGCTACTTTTTTTTTTTTTTTAATTTATTTATTTGACAGACAGAGATCACAAGTAGGCAGAGAGGCAGAGAGAGAGAGAGGAGGAAGCGGGCTCCCCGCTGAGCAGAGAGCCCGATGCAGGACTCGATCCCGGGACCCTGAGATCATGACCTGAGCTGAAGGCAGAGGCTTTAACCACTGAGCCACCCAGGCGCCCCGAAAGAGCTACTTTTAATGACGTGTTTCCTACTCTAAGTAATGGCGTAGCCTCTGCTTCTTTCAGCGATTAATATGCTCGGACAACGGCCGCAAGTGGGAGGATGCCAAAGGAGACGAGGTGTAGGGTCTTGGCACTTGGCAGGGGCCTAGTTTGTTTGTCATTTTTTTCACTTATGCATTCATGTCACAAGCATTCACTGAGTATCTGGTACCCACCAGACAGTGATTATGGGCAGACAGATGGTGGAGGCTGGGGACCGTAATGGAGCAGGAGCAGGAAGGGGCCAGAGACAGGGAGCAGAAGTGCTTAGCTCACAGTGTTGTCATGAGGCCTAAATAAGTTAATACTTGCAAAATACTGAGAACGGTGCCTGAGTGGGGCACCTGGGTGGCTCAGTCGGTCAGGCATCCGACTCTTGATTTTAGCTCAGGTCATGATCTCAGAGTCCTGAGACTGAGCCCCCTCATTGAGCTCCATGCTCAGCATGGAGTCTGCTTGTCCCTCTCCCTCTGTTCCTCCACTGGTCATGCTCTTTCTCTTAAATAAGTAAATAAAATCTTTAAAAAAATATATATTTATATGTATATAAAACATAAAAAATATAACATGTATTTTATATCAATATAAAATATATATTTTTATATAAATATATTAACATTAATTTAAATATTTTATATATTTGTATATACTTTATAATTATAATATAATATATGATATATTTTTATATTTTAATTTTTATTATATATATTATATATTACACACATATAATATATATTTTATGTATTTTAAAGGCCTTAAAAAAAGAATTGTGCCTGGCATAAAGTAAGTACTTATATACGAGTTATCGAATAAAATTAATACGCAGTAAAGGAATGCGTCCCTTGACAATAATTGAATTCTTTTCAGTATCCATAACCACCCTCGTTTTTAGAGATTTAGAAATCCAAATGACATCACAGCCGCCTTCTTTTTTAATGACCTATTTCTCTTCCTAATTATCTACATGTGGTTCCAAGCATGGCTTCCTGCCCCACTTTCTTCCAGCAACTGGTGTCTTCACCGCTGTGTCCTAGCTGGTAAGTCCAGCTGAAGCATTTTCTAGATGCTGTGCCAGGCATTCAAACTCACATGTTTGAGAGCCTCCCCTTCTTGCCTGCTCTGTGCCCTGGAGCACTGGCGCTGAACGGTACCTCCCAGCCTCTCAAACCTCCAGACTTCTAAGCTGGTTATACACCGCCACGGCTTCGCTGGGGCCCAGGTTCCCCTTAGGAAGGTGTTCTTGAGTCCACTCTGGCGGTATGTGGCTGTTTAGATGCAGGAATCCTCGCAGCTGGGCTTCATGGCTCAGCAAGGGGACTTCCTCCCTTCCTTGCCGGAAGATCATCCTGTACTTTGTAGCTGGACAGGAAGCTTTTCTTTGAAAGAGCAATCAGGATGCCTTAAGTCTTGGGCCTTTTCCCTGATCCCAAGCCTGGGAGGCATTGCCAAGGACCGCCCAGCCCTTGGCCTGAAGGCCTGACTCCAGGAATGGTGCCATCATGTCCGAGGTTAATAACGAACGAACGGAAGGATAGATTGCCTGTCTCCCGAACACTGCCGCCCGCTGAGGCCCAGGAGCAAGGATTCCGTGGGGACGGAGGAGGACGAGTGTACAGAATCGACTTTCTTCCCTCTTTTTTTCTTTTACAGAAAGACTCTTTGTTTTTGTCATTCTATGCACGAGCTAAGCAGATTACAGTATGGAGAAATGGGGACAGGCCCAGGTATCTAGGAGATGGGAGAGAATTTGCATTCCAATTGGGGAACACATCAAAAGGCTATTCTTCCCGCCTGGACTGGAAGGTACAGAGCGGTTTGGGGGCTATTTAAACTGGACCATACCTTTTCCCACAAACTCTAGCTTGTGGGGGAAAGGCTCCGGTGTTGACCCAGGGAACCTTGAAGAGAAAAGGCAGCCGGACGTCCCCATTGGACTTTGAAGGTTCAAAGCTGCTTATGCTACTTCCATTTTTTTTTAGGCTGCGAGTATATTCAAAAAGAAAAAAAAAATGTCATAAAACCGTTCCAAAAAAAAAAAAAAGGCTATGTCAAATATCAACGTTTGGCAAAATACCCCATTTACGTTAAACACACACACATACACACACACAATATGATGATTGTGTATGTGACTCCATTTGTGGATAATGTCAAAAGTTTGAATTTGAAGAACCGGATGAAAATTGAGGTTTCTGCCAGATGCTTCTGGTGCCCTCCTCCCCACCCCAGATGGCTCTGTCTGAGGAGAGAATGCCTCCTCTCTCCTCCATGACATAAACAGCCCCCTCCCCTGGAAGACCTCATCCCTAGTTTGCCCACCTCCCCAAGAAACATTATCCTTCTCCTCCCCGCCCCCTTCTCCTTTTAAAAACCATAGACCTCCAAGAGAGACCTCCCCTAAAAGCAAAGTATTCTCTGTTGGTTTGGAATAAACCTGAAAAATCAAAGCACTTTTCTCTTGTCCTCCCCTCTCCTCTCGCTCCCCTCAAACACCCCCTCCCCCCACACACATCCACACACTGAAACCCAGCTCCAGTCCTCTGCCTGCTTCGTCCCCTTTCTGCCCCTTCCACACAGACTTATTTCATAAAAATGTCAGCTATTAAGTTAACATTATTTAAGGGGCTTTGGGTTTTAGTTCCTGAATGCAACCTTAGCTGGATGGGTAGAGGCCTTCCAGGAAGCCTTGCTGTATAAAACATGACCCATAGAGGTACTAAATAAATAACCTGGCTGTGGGCTTCCTTGCCTCTCTATTTATCACAGCAGTAATGATAACGATCTGATTTAGAGTGAACCGTTCCGAGGGTCGAACCCCAGCACAAGCTGTAATATGATCGGCGGGGGAGGGCTGATAACCCCAAACAATGTGAAGAAACCCTGTCCGATAAATAAAACAAACTGTTTGTCCTTTAAATAGCGCTGTCAGGAAGAGGACAGGGAAGCCAAACAGAGCTGAATCCAATTCTTTTACAGAGACTCAGAGCCGGGAACACCTGAACTGAGCTGGGGAAAAGACACTCGCTCAGAACTGGGTGGAGGGTGTATTAGGGGAAGGGGAGAGAGGTCAGACTGATTGAGGTCACTGAGGTCTCTGATCTTGGGAAAAATCCTTTACCCTCCCAGGATCTGGTCTCCCTGTCTGTGAAATGGGACACCCACTGCTGGGTTCCGCCTGCCCCACCAGGGCGTTGGGGGGGTCCCCGCCAGAAATCCAAAATCTGCCAAGGCCAAGCTGGTTACAGAAGTGTTTGAACCAAAGGGTGCAGGGCTCATCTAAGGGGCAGTAAAGACCCAGCCCCAGCACCTTGGCTGCACAGAAACACATCCCATGGCTGCGAAGTCCCTGAATGTTTTCAACAGAAGCTCAAGATTATCATGGGAAACCTCAAGGATTCTATGTGTTGGCAGCTCAACTAAGAACTGTTGAGAAGTCTGTGTGTGTTTAGTTTAAAAACTATATGTACACAGTTGAAAAACTCTGGGGTTAGAAGCAGCCTATAGTCTGTAACTTCCAGACTAAAGCAAAGCAAGGCGGATCCTTTCCATGATGATCACCGTTGCTCCTGTCTTTCTGCTGGACGGAACTCCAGAGCATTAAAGAGGCAGGAACAGCAGTGTCCGTTCTCAAATCCACTGGTAGACCACACATTTGTGTTAGCTCTTTCAACTTTTTGGTGTACTTTTACCCAGTTCTAATCTATACCATATTTTCTTGAATACTGCGCTGAATCTTCAGAAAACAAAGATTGTCTTCAATTGAGTGTAACCGTCCTCCAAGGTTTTCATTTCCAGAGAGGGAACACTGGTCTGGTCCCCTGGCCAGTGTTTCTCAATGGGAGCACTGTTGGCATTTTGTAATCGCTAAATGTCAGTAGTCCCTCCCTTCCGTGATTCCCCAGGCCTAACACAACCAAAAGATGCCCCTTCACTTTAAGAACAAAATGCAAAGAACAACCTTCTGCTACTTCACATTTGTGGAAATGAGAGTAATTCAGTGTTCTTGAAGAAGACCAAGCATATCAATTTGGCCCTGCAGATGGTCAACGTGACCAGACCAGGCCTCTGGGATGGATTTCCTGAGGCAGCCCAGAGTGTCTCTACTCTGTGAGGTCTGAGATTCTTAGAATAGTGAAGGCCACATCAGCAAATAGGAATAGAGGGTGATCTAGAGCCATCTATGGCTCTGGTTCCCAACCCAGGCTCTGAGTCCCCAAAGTTACTTGTCAGATAGGTAGTTTCCTGGGCCTCATCTTGACAGGCCTGGAGTTATGACCCAGGAACATTTATTTTTATATACAGTTTGAAGCTGGACCATTTTGAGAGCCACTGCTTTCATAAAGCATTAATGCCTCCTCTCCTCTAAAGCAGTGGTACTCTGACTCGCTTATTCTTTAGAATTACCTGGAAAGCTTTACAAAATATGGCTCCATTGGCATGTTGTAAAGACTCAACCAAGTAGTTATGTGTTTGCATGTCTATCTGCTGAGTAGTGTTCTATTGTACAGACAAACCTTTGTTCATTGCCTGTCGATAGAAATTTGGGTTTCCAGATTTGGCTTTTATGAATAAAACTGCTATGAACATTTGTGTAAAAGTAAAAGAAAGAAAAAGAAAGAAAGAAAGAAAGAAAGAAAATGGCTCCTTGGGAGCCAGTCTAGGAGACTGATTTGATTTGGGTGTTGGATCAGTTTCTTACATAACTGTGCTGGCCCTGGAAGTAGATAGGGGCTCTTGTATCTTTGCTATGTTTTCGAAGATGTAGGTGTGATTATCCCCACATTACACATGGCAAAGTTGAGACCCAGAAATGGAAAATGGCCATTACAGTCTTGTGCCCAACAATAGAATAAGATTCAATTATTTTATCTTTTTCCTAATGGTATTACCATCATTTTTTTCTGCAGAATCTGCAGCCAACCTGCTGCATTCAAGTGGTTCATGGTTGGGCTAAAATTAATTTTCTGAGGCTGTAGCAGCAAAATCTTTCTTTGCATTGATTTTTTTTTCCCCTGTGTGCTTAGTGTTTATTGTTGAATAACTGTCTCCACTCATCAGGCAAGAAGCATGTTCTGTGGCTTCTTGGTTGTGGGGTAGTTCAAAGCAGAGCTTCCTGGTTTTTATTTCCTAAATCTCATGTTCATTGAGGAATCTTTGGTATTGGGATCAAGGGACCACCCTAATCAAGGGACAAAAAAGCAGTTTCCATAGACTAAGAGAGGAAGAGAATCAAAATTAAAATGATGGAAAATACACATGTGAACTATTTCGCTTAACTAAGTTTTTGGATCAAAAGTCAGATGGGTAGTCTTTAGCTCTGACATAAATGAACTATTGGTCTTTTCAAGTTGAACCATCTTAGAGGAAGTTAGTCTTGTGCTAAGGAGAAAAAATTACACACATGGAAATTTTGTTAAGGGATTCCATAAGTGAAAAAACCTCTCCTGTATTTGTTCATGTGAATAAAAACACAGCCTGAACAGGGGCAAGAAAAAAGAAAATAAAAAAGTAATAATTAGTTCATGTAAGTGGGACACCCAGGGGAACAAATGACTTCGGGCACTATCTACACCAAAGCTTCAAGTAACATTATCAGGAGTCTCCCTACCTCTCTGTCTCCACAGCTCTATTGGCTTTGCTCTTTAGGCAAGTCCTTCCATGAGGTGGCCCTTGAGCTGACATCACCCCAGCTTAGAAATTCTAGCGCAACCAGCACGTCTTCTCATTGGCCTCTCTGAGACCTGTGCCCATCCTGGATCCATCCTTATGAAAAAGGTATAGAGCATGGTGATTGGCCAGCCTTGCGTCATATTTGCATCCTGCATCCTGGAAAGTGAGGCTCAAGCAATCTAATCTACATGGACAGACAGTTAACATATGGTGATTCCCAAAAGAAAAAAAAAATAATGACTCCAAAAACAAACAAACAAACAAAACTGTTAAAGAAAGGGGGGTGGGCGAATGGATCTTGAGCAATAACGAACAGATGTTTTCTACAAAGGGAGATAAGATGGATGGAGGGAAAGAAACCAAGTCCATTTTCTTTCTGTCTGTCTCATGTTAGCATTCATTAAATAAAAACAGGAAGTCAAAACAGTGAAACAAACACCAAACGGAGAATAAAATTAAAGAAAAGGCCCTTCTCAAGCAGTGAAAAATTCTGACTTGATATTGTTTTCAAGAAAGCTTCTTTCTTTCTTTTAAGAACCTACAGTAACTCTGCTTGGCTAATAAAGTGTTTGCCTAGTACATTATGAAAGTCCTTGTGGAGACTATTGAATCAATTAGAATGATTTGTAATTAGCACACCAACCTAATGACGGGGTGTCTCTAAATTGCTTAAAATAGTTTGCTTTCTTAAGGGACTTGTATGCCCCTCTTATGAACATATTTATACTCGTGATATGCTTATGAGCCTTTAAAAATTTTTCAGGAAAATAAACTTGCTCCAATTCTTTAAGAAATACCACCAGTTCCAAATTAAGCCATTTTGAATAATTGGACAATTACTCTATTAATTAGAAAGGCATCCCCCCTACCATAGAAAATCATTCACAAAGCCCCATGGAAGAGACAGTCACAAATGAGCATTTTTCGAAAATTCTGATTGATATTAAGAAGTCATATCTGAACCCCAAAGCAATTCGAACTGGATAGAAGCTAGAAACAGAGCTGTCATCACAAGGTTTCATTGCTATAATCCTCAGGATACTCACAAATACAGAGTAGTATCAAAAATGCTTTACTTTGGGAGCCTGGGTGGCTCAGTGGGTTAAAGCCTCTGCCTTTGGCTCAGGTCATGATCTCAGGGTCCTGGGATGGAGCCTCCCATCCGGCTTTCTGCTTGGCAGGGAGCCTGCTTCCTCCTCTCTCTCTCTCTGCCTGCCTCTCTGCCTGCCTCTCTGCCCATTTGTGATCTCTGTCTGTCAAATAAATAAATAAAATCTTAAAAAAAATGCTTTACTTTTCTCCCCCCAGAATTTGAAAATAAGCTTGGGAATTAGTGGATCTGTATTGAAATGTCCTCAGATTTGTATAGTCAGATGCTCCTGTATATAACATAACTTCAGTTTTTCAAGTTTCTAGAACCTGATTTGAGAGCAGTGCCAACCCACAGACTTATGATGTTTGGGTCAACAGCATAGATTCTGAAGTGAGGCAAAACATGGATGCATATCCTAGCTCCTTTCTTACTATAACAAGAAATCCTGGGCAAGTTACTTAGTCTTTCTTGATTTCTACTTTGTCAGAAAAATGGAGATCACAGTAATAATGCGCTTCTTGATGTTAAAATGTGCATCTCATACATAGGGAGCCTATATTGATTTCAGAAAGATTTCTGGGCTAATAAGGATTTGGTCGTAAGGAATTTTATCTTATTCTAGTGAAGAAACTGGAAGGTAGAGAATGTCTCTATAACGGGCTAAAGCAAAGGTTGAATAGTGTGGAATGTTCAATATAGTACATGCAATAGTATGTTTTCAGTCAAATCGTACTTCCAACACTTCTGAAAAGTCAGCAGTTGTCCTTCATTCACTCATCATTCACTTACCATTCATTCACAGACGCCTGAGAAATTAACTGAGCTTCTACTGTGTGCTGGGTGTTGGACCAAACATTAGGGATACAGTGGAGATCCAAACCAATAACGAAGTTGTAAACTTTCAGCAACTCAACCACTTTGGTTAATTCCAACTTGTCGTCACTCCTCTTGAGCAATAAAACCTGTGCTACTTTGTCATAGCCACTCGCCAAGAATGGAGAGAATAAAACAGCTTCCTACCTCACGATTGCTGTTCAGAGAACGAAAACATGGGCTGTAATTAACATCCGGCTTTGCTATTAAGGGGAGGAATAGCTCAATACAGATAATGGTTTTCACTGCTATTAAAATGGTCACTTTGTGATTTTTAATATTTGTAAGCACTGTGATGTTGTTGGAAACAGAAAACAGAGCTGGCTTTAGATCTGGGTCTGCCCTTCAACAGCTGATGATCTTGGGCATATTATATAATTCAAGTTTCAGTTTCTTCCTCGTAAAATGGACAATTTTCAGTGTCTTCTCACAGGGTAAGTGAGATGGTGCCTATAAAGTGGTTAGCGTGGTATGCAGAGGGTAGTAAATACTTGCTGGTTACCCTAGTCATCAGAATATCTAAAACTTGTGGACGCCTGGGTGGCTCAGTCATTGAGCGTCTGCCTTCCGCTGAGGTTATGATCCCAGGGTCCTGGGGCCAAGCCCCGCATTGGCCTCCCTGCTTATTGGGGAGTTGTCTATTCCTTCTAACTCCTGCTCCTGCTGTGATCTCTCTCTCTCTCTCTCTGTCTCTCAAATAAATAAATAAAATCTTTTTTTTTTTTTTTTTTTTTTTAATGAGCATCTAAAGCTTGTGTTGCCATTTTGGGTCGACAGCGACCAACTTAGACATTCTCACTGAATGCTCAGAACAGACAGGGAAAGAAGTGTCATTCACATTAACGTCATCATTATCATCGCACATATTTATAAAATGAGGACTCAGTCAAGATCAGAGGGCAGGTAAGTGGCAAAGGTAGCCCTTTGTCCTAGAGAGCGTCGCTGGGTCTACAAGTGATTTTTCAAACTAACCTTTAAGACTGCAGAGCATGTCCCCCCTCTGACCCACTTGTATTAGGGATTCCGCAGTGACCAGGGTGGGTGGGAGCTGGTGCTTCTGGAGGTGCTTTGTGATGGGAAGCCGAACTCCCCTCCCTGTGCCAATAAGAGCCCAGGCCTCCCTGTCCTGAGGGAAATCCCTATTCCTTTGCTTCCTCTTCCATCACAACGGAGACCTATGGCCATCTGACTGATAAAAGCAGAGATTCTTTTAGCCTTGTTTCCAGTATCATTTAAATCATAGTCATGCTACCGTATTTTCTTTAAGAAGTTGTAAAAAAAAAAAAAATGTTACTTTTGGAGAATATTTCCTGAAATGGCCGGGGAGACCATCGCTTTCCCCCATCCCTCCTGCCAAACTTCTGGGGGTGGTGGATTGTTCAACATTAGGAGATCTTCTGATTTAAAAAACAACAGAAACAAAAAAACTGGCCATCTGGATTTTTATTTGAAATATCCACATTTGAAAAACAGAGACTCAGTTAAAAAGAAAACAGCACAAGACTGTCGACTGCATCTGCACTCTTGTAACCGGAGTCCTGATTCATTTCCGAAGTTAGGGGAGATTTCCAGAAGTAAGTGGCTTTTAGAAGAAAGAGGAGGCATTGTTAGGGGAAGAAGGCAGAGAGGAGCTTCCTCGGGCTGGAGTATAGGCCCTGCACTATATGCTCTCAGGGAGGGGACAAGTGCAGAGCAATTGTGAGGCTGGTATGGCAGGAAGGGGCTAGATCATGGCAGGCATGATGGGCCCCATGACGATGATCAGTGGGCGTGGTGGTGTGGTTGATCCAATGAGCCCATGAAAAAACATGGCGCCATGATGAGATTGACCGGAAGGGGCACGAAGGGAGCTGGGCCACCTTGAGAGCAGCTGCTCTCGCCACTTGAGTACATACTTCTTATCCTCATCCCCACAGTGCCAACCCTGCACCAAGCCAACTTCATTTTCTCCAGAGTTTTACTAGATTAAAGATGACTATCTTTTGACTTCACTCTCTCTAAGGACATAAAGAAAGATTTCTGGCTGCTTTCACAGGGACACCTCTCACCAGCTCTGGTCCCATTTTGGTTCTAATTTACTTTTCTCTCTACTTCTTTCCCCCTTGTATTTTCTTTTTACACCTAAATGCCCAATTTTCAACTGTCAGTGAATAAGAATTAGGAACATGCTACTTTAAAAAAAATAGCTTATCCGTAAATCAAACCTTCTGGCAAACATTAGGGTTTAGGTACCTAGTGTCATTTTCTTTTATATCCACCTAAGGAAACACTTTTTTCCCCCTCCTTACTGCTGACATATTTTTTGAGAAATGCAGCCCTCAGGTTATTGTTCTGCACTCTTCAGAGTCACTGTGAATTGAATAAATTTGATGTTTGATGGCAAACTGCCACGAGAATTTAAACAACTTGTGAGAGAGGATATTATTATTTTTTCCTGTCATTTTAAATTCCCCGAGGCCATGGTATGGAATGGCGGGGACAGGTATCGGTTCCTGGTGACTGTCCCTCACACCTCTAAATCCCCATGTAAAACTTTTGGGCACTAAGACAGTTCTCCTGTCCCTAGAGTCAAAACTTCAAGGTCATCCTATTGACTTGATGACCCTGAAAATGACAGGATCGGGATAAGGGAAGAATAGTGTTGGTGAAACTGTCCTTAAATGATTTCAGCCAAGTCGTGCTTTAATTAGAACAGATAATGTGCCATATTTCAGATGGATTCTTGGGAAGGCATTCTGTTCTTTGTTGACCATGTTGTGAAATTATTTATTTGTTCTTTTTAAGATGCTCTCGATTTTCTTCCTTCTTCTTTGTCCTTTACTTCTTACTTCGGAAAACGGAACAGACATCCACTTTTAAGGAGGCTAAATGCCCAAACTTCTGTGTCCTGGGCACATGAGAGTGGGACTTGTGTTTGGACCAGTCTCTTCGTGCAGCGCAGGGCGATGCCGGTCTGCCTGGGGGCACGGTGCATTTTTCTGGTGAATCAGGGCTTGCATCTGTCCCTTTCTGCCATGCACTGACTTTTGCGGGAGTCTTTCGACGGCAGATAAATCATTTCTTTCAGACTGGATAAAAAATGGGCCATGCTCTTTGGAAGCCGAAGTTTTCCAGATAATTCTATGTTTGCACTATAAACTATAGCAGTCAATTGCACATTCAGGTTTAGATTTGGGCCAGATTTATGCCCCTGAGAAAATCCTATTTTTGCATGATTTAGACAAAAAAATGTGTCTGAACCGCGTTACCCAGCCTAATTTATATGAAACTGGGATCCTGCCACCTGGGGTTTTGGGTCTGCTCTGTGAGACGTGTCTGGTATGTGACTGAAAGACCAAGCGAAGAGCGGGCGGCCGTGGAGGGGGACCAGAGCTCGCTTGAAAGGGAGGTGGCCATCCCCGCCAACTGAATGGGGCGTGCACAACCAGCTGGGGAGTGAGGCCTCTGCATTGTGCTTTTATTACTGGCTCTTGTGTACAACCAGAAAGGCGCCCCCCCCAGGGCATGCTTGGTTGACACGATCTGTTCCCGGGGGTCTGGTGTGCCTCCCAAATGACAGCCCCCTCCTCCCAGGTGGACTTGGGTCAATGACCGAAGCCGCAAACATTCGGGTCCCATGTCCTTCTGAGTCCCACCTGCACCCAAGAGTATCTTTGGAAAAGGAGGACAGGACAGAAGAGCTGTCCCGGTCACCACATTTGGGGAATCCCTGTAGGGCTTTCATCCCCGACTGGATGGGTATTGCTCATCCCCTACCCAAGCAAGAGATGTCCAAGGTGTCTGGGGTTTGCCTTGTTTTGAACGGCCAAAGCCCTCTCTGAAAGCTCTGGAGGGACCTTTGATTGACCTTCTCAGGGGCCAAGGTTATGAATCCCTTTATGGCACAGAAGCTGACTGCATGTGATCTGCGCAATTCACGGCTGTTGGAGCCCCTACAAACTATCGACAGATATATTTTGGAGCACTTTCTTCATATCAGGCACTGTTCTGGGGGTACTGGATACAGATAGATAAGACAGATATGATCCTTACTCCAAAGGGGCTTATCGCCCAGTGTGAAAAGGAACCATGAATCCAATAATCACAAATAAACTCAAGAGAAAGGTGGGGGATCTGAGTTAGGGAGTGGCCACGGTGGGGGCTGGCTGGAGAACTGTGGGGTGAGCAGAAGCCTGAAATGCCACTCCTGGAAAAACCAAGGACTCCCTGAGCGCAGGAGGAGTTAAGTACCTTGTGACCAGATTGGGCCAATGACTTGCCCAAGGGCATTCAGCAAGCTAGACCTCAGACCCTCCATGCATGTAAAAAAATTCTAAATAGAAGGACTCTGTAGCTGACAAGGGTTGAGCCTGACATCCGAATCTTCTACTTAAGTCTCCTCACTTGATCTTTCTGGGTCTTGTTTACCCGCTCCACGGAGTAAGGATTTTAAGAGCTGATTCTGGAAAGGGATATTTTGAGATATCATCCGGAAAAGTACGTGATGTGTTTGAGCACAAAACATGTGGGCATTACTATTATTTATCCTTATCTAGTCTTTCAAAGCAACTCTACAGGATTGAAAGATGAAGAAGGAACCCCCCCCCATACCCACCCACAAATACTTTGTTTTCAACCAAGAGCCACAGCAGTGGCCCCATCGTGCATACATAAATCCATTCAATGGATTTATTTACTGAAAGCATTAGTCACAGTGGTAGAAAAGAGAAAGGGGACTGTGAGATAGGATCCCTGCACTCAAGGTTGGATTAGCTCTTTGAGGAGCATCCAGGTTTCAGAGAATCAGTGATGAGTCCTGGAGCTGCGTTGGACGCCATCTTGATGACCCCCTCATTTCACTGGAGGCCTGGGGCCCACATCAGAAGGCTGGCGGCCACTACCAGCACTCCAGCCCTGGGTCATTTTCCCTATAGTTACTAGCTGGAGGTCCTTTGGACTGAGAATCTGCTTCCTGTGTGTCTCCAGGGAGCTGTCCTAGCAGACAGCCCTGAGGATTTGCAGGGTTGGGAAAGGCTCCCCACCCCTATCCTTGGGCTGTTTCTGAGGAACAGCCAAGGAGGCTGTGCTCTTTCAGGATCCTGCGACCAAAGGCATCGGTTCCTAGAAAACATCCACTCCTTGGGAGCTAGTGGGTGGGTGGAGATTTCTCTTCACCGACATTTCTAAGCACTTCCCAGTCTCTACAGTCTATGCTGGGCCCTGTCCCCATGACAAGGCTCCCCAGAATGGGGTGAGTTTCCGGGCTTCATGATCGCAAGTTGTTATAATGCATGCAAGCATTCATCTCTGAAACCAGGCGCAGGATGCAAAGACACAGCTACTTTTTTTGGTACATCCTGGTGAAACCTGCTCCTTCTAAAAAAACCTTGAGAGGGATCAGTCCTGGTTCTGCACAGTCAGACTGGACTTAGCTGATGGTGTAGGGGTGCTTCTTACCTTTCCTTAAGCCAAGGTTGTTAACTTCCTAACAGTGTAGGAAACAGCTTTTATTTTTTATTTTATTTTATTTTTTAAAAGATTTTATTTATTTATTTGTCAGAGATCACAAGTAGGCAGAGAGGCAGGCAGAGAGAGAGAAGGAAGCAGGCTCCCTGCCAAGCAGAGAGCCTGATGCGAGGTTCCATCCCAGGACCCTGGGAACATGACCTGAGCCGAAGGCAGAGGCTTTAACCCACTGAGCCACCCAGGTGTCCCCAAACATCTTTTATTTTATATATATATATATATATATTTTTTTTTTCTTTTTCTTTTTACAAATGGATTTTCAGGGGTTGATCTGAAGGGGGAGCCATCTTGGAATGAGACAGTGGGGATACTGGGTCAGCCCAAGAGATGAGGGGGCCTCTGAGGTGGCCATCTGGGGAGTCATCCAGCCCCTGCCTGTGGAACAGTGTTTGGGAATCCTGCTCAGATCACAGAGAGCAGGCTTCCAAGCCTGTGGAGCTGGATTCTGCTCCTAGTGTTGTTTATTGTCAATTACCCCTGGAAGTCCTTCCTGTAATTACCCCAGCTTCACTACGCTGCTATTTGCACATCACTTCCCTCCTAAACACTGCCTCTTTGCCATTATTCCCCGAGAAGATGAGTCACCGAAGGAGATGGCTTATCTCCACTTGGTTTTTAACTAGCTTTTGTCTCCCAGAGAGATTTGTTGATGATACAATATTTCAAACTAGGCACTTTTTCTCCCCTTCCTCCAACTTCTTGTTCTGGTTCTTTTTTCTTTCTTTCTTTCTTCTTCTTCTTTTTTTTTTTTAATAACATTTTCTCCTTTCTGCTTTTATATTTCTTCCTCTCCCTCCCATAGCCTTTCATGCATTCAGGATGTAAGAGAGCCAGCATCAAAGCCCAGAGCCCTACTGAATTCTCCTCCCCTATGGTAAGCGTGCCCTTTCCCTGTCTGATCATTGACTCATAACCACAGAACATCTCAGGCACAGGATGGGGGGAGAGGGAGGGCTGAATAAGCAGGGACCACGGTCTGCAGCCCCAGAGGAGACAAAAGTGAAGGATTTGTTCAACAGGGTCTCCCCCCGCACCCCCAGCCCCTTGAGGGATAATTGTTTAGGACAATCTGAGCCGGCCCAGGCCAGGGAAGCCAGTACCCCCACCCCCACCCCACCCCCTGGCAACTCCAACCAAGTGAAACTCATCTGGTCAGCCTCCAACTCCCAAGGCCAGGCCAGGCCTAAACCCACTCCCTGGGCACTACCAAGATTCTGATCGCATTATTTAATTCTAATTCAGTTGAACATACATGTATCGATCGCATACTTTGTGCCAGGCTTTGAGTCGACAGGTGACAGCCATAGGCTTAAACCCTGTGGAAGTTAATATCCCTGTTCTTTAAGACTGAATTTGCAGGCCAAAGACAGCCCTGAACCTCCTTCCCCCCACCCCTCCCTGCAGCCCTCAGTTCCTCCCTCCCCTTCTGTCTCCATTAGGCATGAATGGGCATCACATCTGTTTCTTTTCTTGCTGGAAAGCAAGAGGCAAAGACCCTAAAATGGGGACAGACCAGCACACACCTGGGTGGTCTTTAAATTAGAAAAAGTTTTCGCCAGAGTTCCTCATTTGGGCCTGCAGTCACAATACTTTCCATGCTCTCTGCCCCTGTAGGTTGGGAGAAATGGGGTGGGGTGGGGGTGGGGGGACTCTGGCAGCATACCCCAGGGGCCATCCATTGTCCTGTTCTTTTCTGAGGCTCACACATGTTCCTCCACACCCCTGTTTCCTTCCCTGGATTCCTCACTGGGCAGGCCAAGCACGGTCTGGGGCACAAACAAAGCAGGGGCAGAGGCGGGGATGGGGCTGGGGATGGGCGGGGAATGAGAACGCAGCCATTTTCATTTTAGCATATGCCGAGTTGAGAGCCTTTTGAAAATTAAATTGTTTATGTTATAGTTTTGTATCATTTTATTTTAAGCACAGAATCTGGAGCCAGACTGTCTCAGTCGAAATCTCTGTTCCCCAGCACACAGCTTTGAAACTGTACCTTGATTTCCTCATCTGTAAAATGGGCATCATGAAAGTTTTACCATATTGGGCTGTTGCCAGGAATAGTGAATTAATAGGTTAGACTGTGTGTTCTCCCTGGTTAGCTGCTAGTGACAGCTTCTGATGGTGTGTGTCTGCCCTCCTGTCCTGCACTGAGACACTACCCTCTGAGAGCTGTTTTGTGTCATTGAGAAACCTGGCCATTTGTGACCTCACTCAGCACCCTCTTTCTTATTTAAAATCATTAAGAGGGGCACCTGGGTGGCTCAGTCATTAAGTATCTGCCTTAGGCTCAGGTCATGATCAGGCTTCTTGCTTCTCCCTCTCCCACTCACCCTGCTTGTGTTCCCTCTCTCACTGTGTCTCTCCCTGTCAAATAAAGAAATAAAATATTTTTTAAAAGTAAATAAAATAAAATCATTAAGAAGTAAGACACCAGGAATCAGTCATGAGGTTCTAGGCCTCTTCCTAGGTCTAGGTGTTCTATATCTGGTCTCAAGTTCTCCTGAGGTAGGTTTGGGGTGGTTTACCCATTTAAGTATAAGAACATCTCAAATGTTGCATGGGGACATACTTGCACTAAAAAAATTTTGTGGATTATTTGAAATTCAAATTTAACTGAACAACCTGTATTTGATTTTTTTCAATCTGACAGCCCTCCTTGGGGATTTTCCTCACTAGTGTTCTGTTTGCCCCACATCCCTACAGTGGACAGAGGTCAGCGGGGCCTCTGGAGCTGGTTCTTCATAGGAATAGCCAAAAGCTCCAGAGTAGGTGGAAGGAGAGAGAGGGCGTCACTGAGAACATGTCTCGCTGTTGCTTATAAAGGTAGTGAGGGCCCTTCTCAAAGTAGCTGTCCACGGCAATCTAAAGAACAGAAGAATAGGTCTCCTAGAGGGTTTTTGTTCTTTTCAGGCTTCAGTATAGTATTTTAGGGTATGTGTGTGTGTGTGTGCGTGTGTGTGTGTGTGTGTGTGTGTGTGTGTGTGTGTGTTAGGAGAGCAAGGGCACAGGACGCATACAACTAGTGGCTTCTGTACATCTGGGCTGTGTTGATGGGTCCTATGAACTATGTGATGTATAACATACATGCCTTTCATTTTTGTATAAACATGTGGAATGTTTAGCCAAATGGTTAAACTGTTCGGAACAATGGCTTGAAACTTTCCAAGCTCTTTTTTGGTTTGTTAACTCCCCCCCACCCCCAAGTTCCTGAAAGTTCTTATTTGTTCATGAATGGGTGAGATTCAATGGAGAGAGAATCAAACGCAGGGCGGTGTGCGTGTACATTTTGGAATTTGCCAAGGGAACCATGGAGTGAGCCCAGCCAGACTTTGGTGATTGTTATGTAGGGGCAGGCCAGTAAGAATCGTTAGTATTACTTGTGATCGGGAATACAAAGTAAAATTCTACTGTCTTACGGGAGGTTTATTAAGAGTCTCCTGCTTATAGACGATGCTTCCCAGTGTGCCAAACCATCATCCTCTGGGTCTCCAAGAGAGTAGAATAGCCTGAGTGGGAAAGCTGTTTAGAAAATTGTGTGTGTGTGTGTGTGTGTGTGTGTGTGTGTGTGTCTTTTCTTTCTTTTTTTTTTTCTCCAAAGACAGTGATGAGAGAAATTATTTAGTCTGTATCTACAACAGTGGTGTGATTCAGATCCCAGTATTTACAGAGGCAAATTAGTTGGTGCACCAGCATACTAATGTGGTAGACACCGGCCTGATTGGTGTGTGTGTGTGTGTGTGTGTGTGTGATAAATTTCTCCAGGAGGTAGTGAAAAAAGACCCAAGGAGAGAGCAGCCCCTTGTTCACGAATCCGAGGAGGAAGTTTGTTGGGTTCTTAGTGTTTCCCAAAAGTTTTTCTCTTTTATTTTTTAAATTAATTAATTCATTAATATTTATATTTTTTATAATTTTATATTTTATTTTTATTGAAGAGACATAGAATCTTCTATTTGTTCCATCAAGAAGTTTTCGTCCCAGTCCCCCCAATAAATGAGTAACTAACTAAATAAATGGGGGCTCACAATTTCTTAATTAAGTCCTAGAGGAGGCGGCTAGGAAATATTTTGCCAAAATTCGAACTCTAACCCGTTTTTAGTGTGGCTCCAGGCTTTCAGCCACTGGGAGCCTGACCCTTTCAAACGCAAGCATGAGCTCCTTTGCCTTCTAATTCTACAGCTTCCAGACAGCGAGGCACAGAGTTGCAGGCATAGTTTGTGTCATGACAGGAAATCAGTGACAAACTCTGGGAAATTGAAGGAGCGGGGATCCAAGAGTAAAAACACAATGGAAGCCACTTTTTGTCAGAAACCATTCCCCACACGTGCAGCCACTGTGGGCCAACAATAATATAATTTACATTTACCCCCTTTACCTGCAAGAAAAGTTACTTTGTTTCCTTCCATTAATTGGATTGACAATGTATCCTATTACAAATTATAAATAGTTTGGCTGAAAAAGATCCCCCCTTTCTTAAACCTAACTGGTGCCCCGAATTTGGGGTCAGACTTTTGGGAGTGAGGCAGCCCAGGTAGGGAACAGGTCATCTGCAACCCAGGTCCCCCCAATCCCAACCCCCCCCCATTGTAAGATGTTTTACTTAATTACCAGGAGATGGGAATCTCCCTCTCTCCACAAGGTCTTGGTACCTGCTGGCTCGCTCTTTCCTCTCTTTCCCAGAAGGGCCCATCCTCTTTCTTCTCCAATCCTATTTAATTTTTGCATTTCCTGATTTTTATCTTGGGAAAACAAAAGCCAGCTGCAGTCCGTTAAGAAAACAGCTGAAGGATGCTGGCAGGTAGAGAGGCCTTGCAGGTTTTCAGTCTCAGATTGTTAGAACTGAAATGCCTCTTGTCAGGGTGCAGGGACTTCTGCACTTCTCAGCTCCCTTTCTTCTGCCTGCACACACACGCGTGCACACGCAGGAGCCCACGCGCGTCCTTTTCTCACCTCCTGCCCAGGGTCCCCCTCACTTTCCACAGCTGTATTTCTAATCAGCAGAAGATACATCTTGCTTGGAGCTAACACTCCTTTTCTCTGCGTTCTTAACCTCCTATCTTATGCATGGATCACTGGTTAGCTTAGAAATGCGCAGACACAAAGGAGAAGCTGACATTCGAGGGTTGACGGCCATAATGGCTGTTTATAAACCTAATCCATCACGTTTAGTGGACACCTCCATTTTTGTCCCTCTGAAAAGGTATAAATAATAAAATGGGATAGCTCCAGCTCCGAGGTGCCTTGGTAAATATTTTAACTATTTACAAGATCGCACCAATAACAAAAGAAACATCTGTACCATCCACAGAGGGGCCCCTAGCCATTAAAAGAGACCCAGATGGTTCCTACCATTCAACCAACAATAACATTTCTTGATGGCGGAGCTTTCGTAACATGGTTTACATTTTTTTTCCCCCAAATCACGTTGTGATTTTTCCTATCACATTCTGAACTTGTCCCCTCCTTTTTCTCCACACCCACCCAGCAACCTCTCCAAAGAAATTCTCCCTAAATAACCTCCCCCGACAAAAAGAATGAAGCCTTGAAGGGACACGGCAAATGGGTATTTCAAAGCCCAATTCAGAGGCAAGTCTGAACAATTATAAACCAGGCCGTCTCCAAGTCCAAATATTGACATGGGCCACTGGTTCTGTGGATAAACAGCCCCGTGGAGCCCCAAACGCACCGCGCCACCTCGGACCCCG
This sequence comes from Enhydra lutris kenyoni, assembly GCF_002288905.1. NCBI lineage: Eukaryota > Metazoa > Chordata > Mammalia > Carnivora > Mustelidae > Enhydra > Enhydra lutris. The sequence continues at coordinate 4,676,950 of NW_019154138.1, forward strand.
TGCACAACCCTGCCTCAATCAGTTTGAATTTACCCTTTCTGGCCAGGCTTAGAGAGAGTGCAAGAGGGCCCAAGGAACCCCCCAACGATGACCTTTGGAGTTCAAGGTACTTCTTCCTTTAGGACCCTGTGCCTGGCTATGGGGCTGCAGACCCGCGGTGCGGATAGCAAGTGGCGCTTGAAATCTTTCCGTCAGTCGGATTTCTTTTTTGTTCTGAGCATGGAGCAAACGGGGAGAATCTGCGAGCCTGTAGCTGCTTAGTAACCGCTGGAAACTTTAGCTCTTCCTAAGGCACCAGGAAACTCCATTTTTTAGTTACACAAAGATGGCAAAGAGAGCAGGAGAGCTGTGTGGAGGAGGGACCCAGGTTCTAGAATCGGGCAGATCTGACTTTGAGTGGCAGTTCCGGGGGCCCCAGGCAAACACCTTCTGCACTTTGAGCATCAGCTTCCCGGCTGTAACATGGGGGCACTAATAACACGAACTTCGGAGGGTGACTGTGTGAATTACACAAGATGATATATTTAAAGCAGGGAGCTAAGCGCTCAAGAAAGGTTGCTATAATTAATACTGACAAACCTATCACGGAGAGATCAAATCTTTTGAAACTAGAAGATGAGGCAGACAGCAATTTCATTTCAAGCCTCCTGCAAACAGCACTGGTATTTGAAGTTTCCTTCCGGGGTGGGGGTGGGGCTGGGGAGGTGGGAGACCAAAAAAAAAAAAAAAACCCAACAACAAAAAAAACCCAACCACCAAACCCCCAAGCCACGTGACCCCCTTCTGCCGGTCTTTGAGAAACCTAAATGTTCATTTCTTTTCCAAAGGCTCTATTTAATTTTGGAGCTCCCACTTTCCAAATTTGGTCAATAAAATTAACAGCCTCCTTTTGACTGGGACATCACACCTCCAAATGAGCTCAAGCTGGCGCAGGGATTGTCCTGCTGGAATGTGAGATTTACATTTCACAGCTCCTCGCCAAGTAATGAATGAATCAGAGCTCGTAAACAAACGATCCTCGCTTCCCTTGTTCCGTGGCCCCCAACGTGGGGTGTGTGCTGCGAAGAAAAATATTTATCCTGTTTGTGTGGTGCTGGGTCCCTGAATGGCCCACCAATAAAACAACATCATAAAGGGCATTTCACAGCTGAGCTCGCAATTTAATAAACAGATGCAAACAGAAGGGCTTGGAGGTCAACAATTAAAAATAAACCAGCCCAAGGTTCTCCTTGGAATTCCCCTTCTCTATAAAGTGGAGAGGACCAGGCCCCACAGCTGTGGCGGCGGTGGGGGAGGGGTGGGAAAGGCGGGCAGGAGGGCTGTACCTGCTCTCAAGGATTCCTGCCAAGACCCTCTTTTGAGCAAGGAGGGGCAGCTTTGATAGCAGATGCAGTACAACTCATCGGCCCAAACTGGCCAGAAGATGGTATGGTAACCTTGGTTGACAGCAAATGCTGCATGTCAATTTCTCTATTTTCTGCCCCTAAGACAGTAAATATTGGAGCAAATGATCTGAAACTGTGGAGAATCAAAGACTCGCTTCTGCGTATTTGGTGTTGGAATGGGTTTTCTACTTAAATTTGAAAGAGAGTGTGTGTGTGGGGGGGGTGGAGGAGAGATGTCTGGGAAACAACAAAGCCACTAAACAAAGGTCTGGAAAGTTGGTCACGGGCACCATTCTGTACACACTTGTCCCCGTACCCTCTCTAGCCACGGCTCCGTTCAAGGCTGATCACCACGCGGGCACATCTGTCATTTCCATCTTACTGGGCTCTACCTGTCACTTAAGACTCCTGTGCCATTGCCTCCTGCCTCACTTTCTTTTAAGTTAAAAAAGGGGTGGGGGTTAAGAATGGTACCTGGTTGCTGGCTCAAAGTGTTGGCTGAGGTTGATCATGTAAAACTCTTAAGACGATGTTCACAAACAGCAAGAACCCACCCAAAACCCTCGTTCTTTTTAATAGTATCTGGGTAGTCTCGGAGGCTCACGCTTTGCTCTGGTCCAGGGAATCCCACTGTGGCTGGTCACACTCACCTAATCTGAGAATGTGTTGAAGGCCAGTAAGCCACTATTCTGACATGCTCAACCTCACAAAATCCCAAATGCCTACACAGCTAATGCCTACAGCCTCCCCACATTCCTCTGCTGATAAGAGGGGAAATGAAGGATGGGTTTAAAGATAAACCATTTGCTCTGGGGACAGACCTCCCATGAGGACCCATCTGGCTATCCAGCAGGAGCACTGCGTCAAGATGGCCAGCGACACCAAGCTCCCAGATCAGCTTCAGGACCTCAGAGCCACCCAGAAGGTCCTTAGGGTAGATGACCACCGTCTGAGGGGTCAGATTTACGCACCGAGAAGTTCATTTTCTTTACACACGAAGAGTAGGGGCGGTGAGCTTGAGAAATCTTTTAAGCATTTAGTGCTAGGTGAGGCTCCCACACTGCCTTGTGGCTTCTCTTGGGATATTTTATGGTTATTGGGATCCTCCTTCCATTGGGTCATGTCAATTTGAGTATAAGTCCCTCTCCTGCCTTTTGTTTTTGTTTTTGTTTTTCCTTTGTAAAGAAATGAGAACATACACAAAACACAGTTAAGGAACATTTATAGTCCTCCTCTCCTTTTCCTGATGTCAAAGGCTTAGAGTTTTCTCCTCAGCAACTGTTTCTTACTAATAAGAGAAAAAAGTCCCCCGCATACTGTCTCTCATCCAGTCCTCAGGACAGGCCTGAGTGGGAGCTACTGTCCTCCTGATGTCACCAAAGATAAAATGGAGGTTCTGATGGAGACCATCGTATCACAGGCAAAATCACATGTTTTTCATCCATAACTTCTGGTTCAGTAGAACTGGACTCTAACAGGCATACATAAAAAGCTCTCAATATAAAGCTACAGTTTGACAAATAAGTACGAAGCAGCTGCCTGAGGAAGGACAGTCCAGATTGAGAGAGAGAGATCACCAGCTTTCTTTTTGGTCCTTTCTGATTGGGACACCCAGAAGAGAAAGAGCCACAATTCTGACTTTTCGGATACTCATTTTCTTCCTTTATTGTATGGTTTTGCCACCTATGTGACTATCTATAAACAATATATTTGCGGGGCGCCTGGGTGGCTCAGTGGGTTAAGCCTCTGCCTTCGGTTCAGGTCGTGATCTCAGGGTCCTGGGATCGAGCCCCGCATTGGGCTCTCTGCTCAGCAGAGAGCCTGCTTCCCCCTTTCTCTGCCTGCCTCTCTGCCTACTTGTGATCTCTCTCTCTCTCTCTGTCAAATAAATAAATAAAATCCTTTTTAAAAAACCCTATATAGTTGAGTTCTGCTTCTTTCTGAACTTTATAGGAATAGGTGCCCACTGCCTTCATTCATTTCTGGTTTTCTCCTTTTCTTCAGTATGAGGTTGTTAAGATTCATCCCTATCACCGAGGGAAGCCAGGGTCCGGTCTTCAGTGCTGCAATCTAGCTAGCCCATTTTGGTACTGTCTCTGGATTTATTTGTTCACTCTGAGTTGGTTGACATCTGAGCTGTTTCTGGTCTGAGGATGTGTTGTAGAGCGCGAATATTCCTTCGCCTCTCTATAGCCATGCCCTCTGCCAAGACTGACTTGGGCTCATAAAAAGAGGTGATGGTATGCCAGGTGTGAGCCAAAGTTTCAAGAGGCCTTGCATAGTTCTATCTTACTCTCCCGCACGTCTGTCATCACCACGAGAAGGTCGTGGGCATGGGAGCCTGGTCACGGAAGGAGGGGGATGAGAGATGCGTGGAACAGAGCAAACTTAAAAAAGTGTGAGCCTGGCCAAGCTCCGTGGAACACTGTGCGTGTACAAGCAGTAAATGCTTGCTGTTGCAGGAGGCTGATAGTCTGTGGTTGTTTGTCCTGTAGTGGTCCCCGGCAAAGCTGACATGATACAAGCTACTAGAGGTAGCACTTAAAAGCTTCTAACTGTTCTTGTCAAAATTTGTCATTTTCTTTTTAAGATTTTATTTATTTATTTGTAGAGAGAGTGAGCACAGGCAGACAGAGAGGCAAGCAGAGGCAGAGGGAGAAGCAGGCTCCCTGCTGAGCAAGGAGCCCGATGTGGGACTCGATCCCAGGACACTGGGATCATGACCTGAGCCGAAGGCAGTGGCTTAACCCACTGAGCCACCCAGGCATCCCAAAATTCATTATTTTTAATTCAGATTTCTCAAACTCAAGAGGCCAAGTTCTTTCCATGTTCCTCGACCTCAGTCTATTTTTTCTTTCTTTCTTTCTTTCTTTTTTTTTTTTTAGTAACATCGGTGAAAAGTGTCATCCTAGCTTATGGGTCAAAACGTGAACATCTGTGGTCACCTCGATGTGGGCGGAGCTAGAGACTTAACCTCAGAGCTAAGAAAGTCAGTATGTTCTCGCTCTTATGTAGAATTTAAGAAACAAAACAAATAAGCAAAGAGAAAAAAATAAGAAAGAGAGAAATCAAGAAACAGATTCTTAACTACAGAGAACAAGCTGATGGTTACCGGAGGGTGGGTGGGTGGGGGGATGGGGGAAGTAGGCAATGCCACTTAAGGAGGGCACGTGTCCTGATGGGCACCAGGTGACACATGGAAGTGTTGAATCACTATATTGTACACCTGAAACTACTATCATACTGTCTGTTAACTAACTGGAATTAAAATAAAGCTCAAGAAACAAGAAAAATTGGGAAATTTAGGAGCTTCCTATATATCTGTTTGTTTTGATTCTGATTATTTAATTTTGCATTTGAAACTTACAGCTCTTCAAACCCCCTATCTGGCTTATTGAGAATATTTCCTGTGCATGGCCTTCTCCTTCCTTGTTTTTATTTCTGAACCCTTTAGTGGAAATTATGGAATGGTCATACAGTAAAAGTATTCAGATATCCAGATCAATATTGATTCTGGGTCAGTGTGAATCCGGGGGTCTCAAACTGATGGCCCTTAGGAGAAATTTGGTCCACAGACACGTTTCACTTAGCCAATAGAACTTTTAAAAAATGTGACCAATTTGGAAAAAAAAAAAAACCACACACACACACACACACACACAAAACAGGGATGTTATATAAAAATCTAGATTTTAAGCTTTTCTTTTTTAATAGATTTTATTTATTTATTTATTTGAGAGAGAATGTTTGAGCGAGCTCAGGGGGTGGGATGGGCAGAGAGAGAGAGAGAAATAGACTCCCTGCTGAACGTGTTGCCTGACACACGGGGCTCAATCTCAGGACCCTGAGACCCTAACCTGAGTGGAGATGCTTAACCAACTGAGTCACCCAGGCGACCCTAGACTTTAAGCTTTTCTAGATTAATATTTTTAATATTTTGAAAATAATTACTAATGTCAGGCCTGAGAAGTGGTTGTCCCCCCACATGTCTCTAATTTGCCACAGTCCTCACTATTCCTTACCGTTCCCCAACACTGAGACTGAGTGTTTGGTGCTAGAGTCATAGTCATTATGATACTGTTTTCTTTTCTTTTTTTTGAGATTTTATTTATTTATTTGACAGAGAGAGGGAGCACACAAGCAGGGGGAGCAGCAGGCAGAGGGAGAAGCAGGCTTCTCACTGAACAGGGAGTCCAATGTGGGGCTCGATCCCAGGGCCCTGGGATCATAACTTGAGCCAAAAGCAGATGCTTAACAGACTGAGCCACCCAGGCCCCCCTGTTTTCTAATGATAGAGAAATATTTTTCTGTACCCATGTCTAACAAAAATGGAACAGTGAAAGACACAGAGTTCTAACTTATTCTTCTAGCCATTAAGGCTCTTTGAAAAGTCTTTATTCAATGACAAATGTTCAATTAGATCTTGTCATTTAGTTCCCAGCTCCAAGACCTTCAGTGACTCCCCATTATCTATGGAATAAAGTCCAAACCCTTTAGCTTGGCATTTCATTCCATCATAGCTTCAATCCAATACTTGCTTTATAACCATCTCTCCAGGACTATCTATTGTGAACCTTAGGCTCTAGAAATCCTCTTCAAACAAAAACTTCAGGATCTTCTGGATCTTGATTTCACATCCTCTTAGTCGAGCCCACGGTTTTTCTTCCTCCTGAATTGTGCATCTTTCTGGAATGCCATTTATGTCCTGTCCCTTCTGTTAAAGTGCTGCTCACCACTAAGGGTTTAACCAAATGCTTCTTCCTTTCTGATGCCTTCTCTGGGCCCCATTGTCAATATTAATTTCTGGGTTCTGTTGGATCTTCAGCTCTACATTTTGTCATTTCAAAACATCATGCTGTCTGTCCTGCCTTACAATCACGCACAAGTAATACCTAGCATTGATCGAGTATTGACTCCGTGTAAGGCACTATGCTCCATGTGTCACGTGGGGTTCACTAAACCTCACAGATCTTCCCTGAGATAAATGTGCTTGTTATCCCCATTTTCCAGATGAACTGAAGTCAGAGACCCTCAAGGTCACAGTCATGCAAATTGTGTAGTCAGGATTTTCCTCCTGGCATTTTGGCCTTAGATCCCAAGTTCTTAACTACCAGGCTTCTCCACCCTGTCCCCCCAGAGGATCAGTTAGGAATTGCATAACTTTTGTTTCTTTTCCCCAGCACGTCTTAGCACAATGCCTTAAACATAACAAGTGTACAAAGAACGCTGAACAAATGACACAATCAGTGGCTTAGAGAACTGGGCCCTTCTGCTTACCATCTCTCTTTTCTCTTGGGAAGCTGAACTACTTCATCCCTTCACCCTTAGTCGGTTGTTTTGGATTGGACATCAGAAGCAGCCTCACCAATTACAGTCCTCTGATATCCTGATAGTGCCAGGTAGCTCCTGGATTGGCCACGTGGTCAGGCCTGAGCCAATCAGAATCCTTCCCTGGGACTTTTCACTGTATAACTAAGAAAGATCAGCGATCTGTCATCAGTGGTGAAAGCTGTAAGATACCAAATCTGGGAGATCTCGGTGGTTATGCTTCTCACCATCCAAAGAAGGCAGTCTACAAATCATGAAAATTAAAAGAACAGGTAAAGAGAAGCTCAAATGTAGACAGAGAAGGATTCTGAGTAGCATTCAAATCACTATTTGCTGTTTTTATTGTTCCAAAAATTAGGTCCCAAGGTCCCAATTCATCACTTTGGGGAGCTGGTGACTGTGGCCTTTTTAAAAACCCGTATCTGAGTGTTAAACATAAACTCAAACACATAGAGTGGTTTAGAAATGATTTAATGGAAAAATAGGACATTCTAAAAAAGTGACATAGAGTTCAACTGAAGACGATGGAAATTTTTATTTCAAGCTGTTGGAGATGGATCTTAAAACTAAATGAAATGATTTTACTAGGAGGAAAAAAAAAAACCCCCCCCCCCGCTTGGATGGCCAAACTTTCCTGGAATCCATGCGCCAGTGTATCCCCTTTTGTGACTAACCTAGTTGAATTGCATTTCTGTCACTTCCCAAACAGTCCTGATGCATAGAAGCAGACTGTGGACACAGATATAAAGAGAACACATTGTGTATTTATTTAAGCCTACACATTCATGACGCTTGAAAGTTAAAAAATGAATAAGATACTTGTTGTCAGTGAACTCACAAATAATTATAATTTCTTATTCACCTCTGTATACTCAGCACCTAGCCCCATGACTGGCACAAAGTAAGATTTCATAAATGTTTATTAAATAAATAGATGTAAGACTTGGGATTATGGAATGTTAGCAAGGTGTAATGGTGCAAAGAGGAGGAAACTAAAAATTCTATGGGCATGGGGAGTTGTAGAGGGTGCAGGCAAGGCTTTCAGAAGGGGGAACGTATTCAAGCTGAGTCTTGAAGGATGTGCAGTTGCTTGGCGGGTAGAAAGGGAATGCAAACCGGGAGTAAAGATCCTAAAAGATCATGGTGAGTTCCAGCAATCCAAGTTGTTCTCTGAGGCTGTGTCGGCATTAGAGAAGGCTGGGACAAGAGGCCTGGGAGGTAGGCTGGGCCGGGTAATGCAAATAGAGAAGATTAAATATTTACATAAGCTCATTAGTGACACTGTGTGCATGTGACAAGTATGATGTAGTTGAAACCTCCAAGGTTTAAGTACCCTGAGTGCAACTGTATCTTTTTGAAATTGATTACATGACATTAATAGGCTCTTTCTCAGCTCCACTGGTGATCACATTGATGATTTACTTCCATCTCTCATCCCTGGAGCCAGGAACAGTCCACCCTGACCCCCATCCTTCCTCTCACACCTTCCTCAGGAACTAAACATTAGTGGTTAGAAACCACCTGGGTTTTTTGTTTTGTTTTGTTTTGTTTTGGTCTTCTATAAAGGCAAGCAGTTTTGCTTCCAAAATTTTAACAGGCAAATTCCTATTATTATGAGGGACAGTAAAAAAAAAAAAAAAAGAGAGAGAGAGAGAGAGAGAGAGAGGTGAGGGTTCACTATCACAAAGCTATTTTCTTGATCATCACCCATTAAATGTCATTCAAGAAGAAATCTTCAAGAACTTGTAAGGTACCCTATAATAAGTTGCCCTCAAAGTACTCAAGGACAGAATGCCTTCCTCTAAAGACCATACAGCCTTCTTAAGGGGGCAAGATTGACATTGTGAACCTTGACAATATCACTTGTGTTTATAAGACATTTATAAAATGATCAGATCGCAGAGTGTGTTTATCTATATTCTTACATTTGGCTGTATCTGTGCAGTGATGATATTTATGATTGTTGAATATGAGGCAGTGGCTAAGGGCACTGGAACAAGGCAACGCTGGGTTCAAACCCTTAATTTATTAACTATGAACCAGTCAGGATAGGGTAAGTTTTGCTGCACTAATAAAGAAAACCAGGATCTCTGTGAATGAAATCAGCAAGTTTATTTCCTACATATGCCTGTGTTCCCTGAGAGGGACTGGAGGGTCTGGTTCTCCCATTTACACTCCCGGACTCAGCACTGTGGAGCAACTGTCTTCCCAAGTGTTGTTTTAGCACAGGAAAGAGAGCTCTGGGGGGGGTCTCAGCCAGCAATGAAATGCCTTAGCCCAGAGGTAGCAGACTTCTCAGGACTCCATGGACAGAACTAGGCTTAGGTTCTCCACCCAACTACTACTAGGTGAGTTACTTTCTAAGGCAAGTCATAATCTTTATTCCTAGGTTTCTAGCAGTTAATGCAAAGAGGTTTATAAGCATTATGATATCTGCATGACTTTGGATGTCTATCAGATTTGAAAACAGAATCTCAGGGCTCATGATAAGTACAACTACTTCTGGGGTTAAAGACAAAGAAAATGTATTATTTTAACTATTTTTTTTTCCCTAAAGTAGATGCCATGGGATGAAGTAAACAAATATTCAGCAATATCCTTACAGCAAACACATGATCTTCACTGGGTTTCTTTTAATGTTGTCCTTGAACATTTGCTGGTGGTAAAATACCAAAGTGCGGTCCAATGAAAGCAAATTTGCAGGGGTTCAGGACACAGAGGACCTAGCACATAGCACTCTGTGATGTTGTCCTATTCAAGGGAGAGATTTGGGAGCCTACAATGGAGAAGTTGCAAAATGGCGGTTCTCCCACTGAATCCAACCTGCTGAGGAGTCTTATTGGTCTCTACATGTTTTAGAACTTCTAGTTGTTGTTAGTTGCCAATACTTTATGTCATGAGATACCATATAAAAATTTAAATTTCAAACTTTTATGAAAAAAAAAAAAAAATAGAATATCTGGGAACTTTTGACCAGATTTAGGCAGCACCTGCCTTCTGTAAATGAGCTGTGAGTTGTCTAGCAACCCGCCATATTTTCGGACCTTTCCGCACTGGGAGATGTTACCGACCCTGTCCCTCTTGGTATTTGTGTCTATAGGATTTAGTTTATAGGGCTGGATGCACTGTATTTTCTTTAGGTAACACTTCAGACACATTTCTCCAGTCAGTTTTTGAGTAGCAATGACTTGGAAGTATTTCCCAATCCAGAATTCAGTATCATTATCCCCATTTTACAGATGATGAAATTGGAGCTTAAGTTAGCAACTCACCCAAAGCCACATAACCAAATGATGGCACTTCTAAGGGACAGTGCTGGGATTTGCTATCTGAACACAACTGACAAGGCTCTAGGAGATCTAGTCCCTTAGTACTGTTCCATTCACGTCTCACACTGCTCTCCCTCCAGCGTGCTTTCAAAGCTCCAGTCTCACTGTCCATTCAGTCTGGTCCCTGTTCAATCCTTAAACCTGTCATGCTCATTTCCACCTTATGACCTTTCTCTTTATATAGATTTCTTCTTTATTTCTTCTGGCTCCTCTTCCTCCCATTTGCCTGACCCCAAGAAAGCTCATTCAATCTCAGCCATCTTGACAGGTGTGACCTAGTTTTGAAGGATGAGCCCAACACTCCCCTGGAAATTGGCATTGAGAAAATGGAGAAAGTAGCCAGTTACATGTATTAAATTAAACCTAAAAGTCAGTGTCACATCAGGGCGAGCCAGCCATGATGGACTCTCCTATGAGAACTCATGCATGGACTAGAACAGCCATGTGCTAGCCCGTGTATAGGAATTCAGACACGAAAGACATAACCTCCATCTCTCTGGAGCTGACCCACAAGTTCATCACCTTGAGAATTTTATTGTGCACCTAAAGCTCTTGTGAAGCTTATAAAAATGTAGACTCCTGAGCCTTCCCCCAGAAACTAAGACTTATAAGACTTGGGTGATAGGTCTGGTTCAAGAGGAACACACCAGCATGGTTAAACTGATTGTCAAAATATTAAAATATTAAATACAAAATTCACCACCGTCCTGGGAAACAATGTACCCACTCTAACTGCCTTGACTCTATCCTGAGCCCCTTGGATGTCCCCATAATTGGCAAACCAAAGAGTCATGCCTTGCAGAGTTGGGTACTCGGAAAGCCCCTTGCTGGTGTTACATGTAGGTAACATCTGCCTTATTGGTACCATTCCCTATTATTTGTTAAACATTTTGTATTTGACACCTGATTATGGGGCATGGGAATGTGCATTTTGTAAGGCACCTACAGAATTCTTCTCTAAAGGACATACTAGCCACATCTTTGGAAAAACGAATCTCACAGACTGATGAACCAAGGGTGATAAATGCATGAATCAAGGCCTAGAAAAGGCGGGGCAGGGACATAGAAGAGGGACCTGATTTTCTGGCAGTTGGGCATGGGGCTATTGGAATCATCCAAGAAGAGCTGAAATGGGCAATGTCTTGAAAGGCACTCAGGAGCTCTCCAAGAAGCAAAAGTATTAGAAGCCTCAGTTGCTGTCAAGTGATATTCTCAATTTAGCAAGAGATGAGAAGTGCCCATATACACTAAGGCAAATTATTAAGCAGCTGCGTAGAGACTGAAGACAAGATAGCAATGCTGAGGTATAGAGAAAGAATTCTTCCAGTGGCTGAGGGACAAAGAAGGACCAATTCTCCCCTTTCTGTATTCACCGCACAGAGCATCCTCCATGAGCACCCCAGAGAGATGTGTAGGGGTTGATGGAATTTGGAGTATGTTGATGGATTAATTTCTTTTCAGAAATAGTCTCTTTCTCTCCCATGCTTTCATGAGAAGACCATACTTCCTCACCTTTGGCCTTGGGCATCATCACCCGGCTTGTTTTGGCCAATGAGATTTGATTGGATAGTATATGTCAGAGACAGGATGTGTTTGTTGGGTTGAGTGTCCACCATCATGCTCTGAATAGCTCCCTGGTGCCAGGAGGAAGATGAGATCAGCCAGCTTATAGGTACATGAGCTGCGTAAGTGTTCATTGCTCTACGCAACTATGATGTTGTGGTTGTGGGTTACACAGCTACAGGGAACCGATGGAATTTTATAGGCAAAGCCATATCAAGGGCTAGAGAAGCCCACCCAAATCAGACTGAACTGCCTTTCCTATTTTGCTCCAAGGTATCCAAAGGATTGGCCATGGTTCCAGAATGTTCTCTTGAGAATAGAAAAAAGCCAAAGGATTTAGTATCTAAATATAATCATCATATTGTATTTTGACCTGCTAGGTTCCGTGGTGCATGCTTTAGGTGGATTATTTCATTGAATTGAGGTTCCTCTCAATCAGTCCCACATCCCTATGCTCTTTTTGGATAATTGTGAAGCCCAGAGGGGGACCAGTATGCAGACTGTGCATTTTTTGGTTCCTGTCTAGACCAGTCAACCCAAAACTGAAATAGCTGAGCTGAATAAGGAGCTGGGCGGTAGGGGGTTGAAGTAGGGGAAGGGTGAGTTTGGGGAGGGGAAGGGGACAGAAGACTTAAAAATAGTGGGAAAAATATTGCATAAGGGCTTGGAGATAAACAAAGTCGTTTGAGTGTCTCTTCCCATGACTCAAATCACGGGTCTTAAGAGTGAGTACTGGTGTTTCTGAGTCAGGGAAAGGTGTTTGCTTTTCAGCAAAAGCAAGGGGCCCATACCAAACAGCCTCTGACTGTCTTACTTGGAGGGCATGGTGGGGTCAGCGTGGAACTCTGTTAGAATCAGAAGAAGAATGTAATGTTGGCTGACATGCACTGAGCATCACTGTTACGGGAATAAGGGTTTTGCACAAATTATCTCCCTTAACAAGCTTCTAAGGCATATGTCTGAATATCCCCATTGCGTGTACTTGGAAACTGAGGCCCAGGGAGACAAAAATCACTTTCCAAAGTCAAAGGACTCAAGGGGCTTGTGTTAGGGTCTGAGATGAGAATCTACACTTGTCTAAATTTCATTTAGACAAGTGTAAACTTAACATTTACACTCCTAGAAATGGTGCTTGGGAATCTCGAAACATTCCTTTCTGTTCATGTCTAAGGAATAAGGGGAAATGGCAGATTCTCAGCGGGAAGGGCTGCACGAACTGTATTTTATCTCATTTCAGCTCATGTCATCAGTGCCTGAAATAAATGGCATCTGAGCCGACTGTTTTAGGACAAGGCAAGTAGTCAGAGGAGCCTTTAGAAATCAGACGAGTGTCCAAGTTCTTACATACCCTACAGGGTCCGATCCAGATGAACCCAGGCTTTGAGAGGGTTCTGAGGCACAGACAGACAGTTGAGAGAAAGCAGTCCCTCATTTCAGGCAGGGAGAAGCTGAAATCAGAGAGGGGAAGTGATTGGCCCAAGGTTCCACAGTGACACGGTGGGGACCCCTACCCACAAGTCAGGTGGCCCCACACCCAGACCCATGCTTTTTCTGCTGTGTCATGCTGCCCCTCCCTTGTCACTTCCGGGGTGTGACTCATGGTGGGAGCTAATCCTGGGACCCTGCCTTCCCAGGGGCTCTCTCCAACCAATGTCACTTTCTGGTTTTGAGGAATGAGAGAAGGATTCCAAGAAATGAAATGTTTGTAAACCAGAGCACTTTGTGTTGTCTCCTAGGGTTAAACCCTTTCTGGTTGTTTTGGTTTTTGGCGCGGGGGTGGGAGGGTGGGTTGGAAGAGGAAGCTCCCTCCGCCATTCCATTTACACAAATACCAGAGTCAAAGCTCATGGTATTTTGGCATTTAGAGCTCATAGGCATTTAGAGGTGCATCAGCTAGAGTGAGCAAGGAAAAACCCCTTACAGCCATAGTACTTGTGGTGGGGAAAACTCTCCGTAGGCTCTTGCAAGCTTTGCCTTATTCCACCTTTGTGAGCACACCCATGCGTGATGGTGCCGTGTCTGCCATTCATGGAAGGACTGCTCGCTGGGCAGCTAGAATGTCTTCTAGGCGCTTAAGAGATGACAACGCAGTCCTACCCAACACATTCATACTGAAAACTGGCTTCCTCCAGAATCTCTACTTACAAAGACTAGAAATTGACTTAGACCAGCTCAAGCACAAAGGAGATCCTATCGAAAGGATTCAAGGGCATCTCCCAGAACAAGAAATGGATGAGAATCAGGACTTGGCAAGGCAGACAGAAACGTTTCAGTCTTTTCTTCCTGGGTGCCCTGATGCCTAATTGGGCTTCTCTCTATGATGTCTCCACCTCTCTCCCCTTGGCATAGATTCCATGGGTCAGTATCCTCAGTTGCAAATGAGAGGAACGTTAGCTGCAACAGGAAGGCATGATGGCCTCACCGTGTTTTCATCCAGACCAGGTTGCGATTATATTTGCGTTTATGTTTGGGTCACCCCGGCTGTAAAGCAATGAATGGGGTAAGCTGCAGCGTATTCCTCGACATTTCTCAGCGTTTCATTCTGTGCCGTTGCCCATCCTTCTTTCCGGATGCCCAGGCAAGCTGCCTTCACAGGAGGAGGAAGTACTGGAGGGATTAGAATGATGTGTATGGTTCATTTCAAGAGAAAAGTTAATTTTATTATGAGCAGGTTATTTAGAAAGTGACAGCTTTGCAGCTGGGAACTCTTTTTTACTACTCCTCTATAATCTTAATAGCTAACACTTTTTTGATTGCTTATTATGTGCTAGGCATGGCTCTCAGCATTTCCCAGATATTGGCTCATTTCATTCTCAAGATGATTCAGCGTAGAGATGCAATTATGGGTTCCCTTTGACAATTCAGGAAACTGAGGCACAGAGCACTTATCCAATTTGACCAAGAGACAGCTGGGAATGAAACCCTGGGTAGTCTAGCCTCAGAGACCAAGTCTCAGACCACTCTACCGGTGAGCATTTTGTGATGACTATGAGTGTATGAATTACTTGCCTGACACCTTGTAGACCTTTGTCCATATTATGTCATTAAGTCTACACAAAAGCCATGGCTGGTGGTCAGAACCATCCTACAGATGAAGAGATTAAGGTGCAGTGAGGTTAAATGGCTGGTCTCCAGTCCAAGAAATCAGTGGCAGAACAGCCTTTGGACTCAGATCTAGCTGAACACAGAATCTGGGCTCTTGGCCACCGGGCTTCAGCTTCTAGCTTTAACATGGGCCTACGGAGCCTGGAGTCTTAGCTGGGAATGTACTAGAGCACGGTCAGAAAAGAAAAAAAAAAAAATGTGTTGAGGCCTTTAAAAGAGCAAAGCAAAAATAGTAAGTTTGAAGCAATTTTCTGGTTGAAGAAGGAGGATTTAAAAAAAATAAAAGGTAACTCCAATTCCCTTTCAACATATCTGAAACGGATGCATCAGAGAGAGAAAATATGGTAGATATTGAGCAGGTTACAAGTTCCCAACAGCTTAAAGGAGCCGAGCTGCAGACTGATCATTGTCAGAAAAGCAAATACAAATTTGCCCCAGAGCAAAATAACTTTCGGAAAATCAGGAAGAGGCAAGATGGACAGTAAGTTATGAACATAAACCCCTTTGTACCCGACCCAATTAACCCTAACCCAAGGCAACCCTGTGCCTCTAAGCTATTCATTTAAGGGTTTTACGATTTATAGGCAGCCTTTCTCAGGGGAGGTCCTGCCTGGTTCTGATTTCACCTTTCCCAGCAGCACATGTGTAATCCCTCCGCGTCACAGCTACACTATTAAGCCAAGACCAGAAAATGCACGTTTCACAGGATGGAAAGAGACCAGAGGAGCCCACGGCCGGCCCTGCTTCGCTCCAAGTGGCTGGTGAGACCTCGGGGGGGGAAGGTTACGTCCGGAAGCCTGCCTGCTTCCACTCCTGGGAGGGAGTTGGGGGGCTGATCTGCTCCACTTCTGTTCTCGAAATTCAGCCTTCATATTGGGTGGGTGGTATCTTGGGGCCACTGGGTGCAGAAACAAGGTGAACTCAAAGTCAGGATTGCTACCTTCTGGGAGGGAAAAGACACAACCAGCACACAAGAGTGTTGGGTAGACAATGGATAGAGACCAGAAGGCAGAGACCTTAGCATGTCCTGCTAGTTCTTTCATTAAAATGTCACCATAGGGGCGCCTGGGTGGCTCAGTGGGTTAAGCATCTGTCTTTGGTTCAGGTCATGATCTCAGGGTCCTGGGATCGAGCCCCGCATCGGGATCAGTGGGGGGGGCTCTCAAGGGGGGGGGCTGCTTCTCTCTCTCCCCTCCTTGTGCTCTCTTCCTTTCTCTCAAATAAGTAAATAAAATCTTTTTTAAAAAATAAAAATAAAATAAAATGTCACTATTGATGAAGTGGATTTGGTTCTGTGGAGGAGTGGAGGGCAGGGATTCCCAAAAATGGTTGTAATTGAGGGCCTCGAGGTGAGACTGGGCCTGGCAGGGGAGACAGCAGACAAACCCTCTGCCATGACTCGGAGAAATAAACCTGTGAGGGGAGCCCCAGCGTCCTCGAAGAGCTCTGTGGTCATTCTCCTCCAAGGGCCAGGACTTGCGGTGGGAGCCGTGGTCACTGAATTGGGAAACCTAAATGCAGTCGGGGGTAATTGAGTCCTCCAGTGTGCACGCCAAGTGGCGACACTCAGCCACCAAGACGACACTCGTCATGATGGATGGCAGAGGTAGACAATAGCAGTCAGAGCAGTGTGCCACTTGCAGACCTGTGGTGCTGGCTTGGTGACCAGAGTGTTCCTAGATAGGAAATAGGAAGCCCACTAAATTCTTCCTTGATCTGTATAAGCAGGAAAGTTCTAGATCAAGTAGGCAAACATCTAACTTAATCATAAAAACATGAAGTCAGGGCCCCTCAGTAAATCCCCACCTGAGCCACTTACAGGTCCTGAACCCTTCAAATGGAGGGGAGGCTGAGGCCTTGGAGGAAGGATCCCAATACTGTCAAAATTTATACCATTACTCTTTCTCCCTGCTTTTTCCTAAGTGGCCTGAGACCCTTCACTAGGCTACCTGTGTATTGGGGACGAGGAAGTAACCAGCCCTTTTGGGGACAGCTGGACCCCGTCTCCCAACCGACACTAATTCCAGGAGATGCAGAGGTCACTGTGGCCCTCCAAGCAGAGTGGGGGCTTAGGGAGGCCAGGTTCCAATGAAGTTTTATCTCAGGTCACTCTTGTGGTGGTCTGGGGGAGTCCCTGGACCCATCCTGTGGTTGTTTCCCTAGTTCCAGAATATGTGATTGGAAGTGCAGTGGGCAGAATCCCCACATCGGTTCCCCGACCTGTGGAGTGAGGGCTTTTCTGGTGGGACAGGTCAAGCGGAAGCCACTAGAACTGCCTTGACCTAGGCTAAGAGTGAACCAGAAGCCCCACCGCGTTCCTGGAGGGATCACAGAGATCAGTGCTACCACTGAAGACTTGGAAGGATTTTGTGGCAGGGTCAGCAATCCCATCACAGCCCTGTTCAATGTGTCCATCTGAAATGTGCAGAAGATGCTTGGAGAACGCCATGGATCATCACGAGATCATTGCCTCTGTTGTGCGGATGTGGTTCCCTGGCTTGATTAAATTAGCACACAACCTGGTATTGAGATGCAACTATGGGCTCCGGCAAATAATTTTTCCTCCCTCCCTGTCCGCAGCACCCACCAGAAGCACTCAGCTTTTAACCTGCAAGGCCGGCAATGCGTTTTCACCGTCCTACCTCAGGGGCGTATCCGCTCTTCAGCCCTGTGGTATAATTTAGTCCAGAGGGAGCTTGGTGGCCTTCGCCCTTCCACAGGGTATCACACTGGTCCGTTACAGCGAGGATACTCTGCCAATCGGATCTTGAGAGCGAGAAGTAGCAACTACTCAACACTTCTTGGTCCGACATTTGAGTGATGGAAGGTGGGAAAGAAATCTGAGGAGAATTCAGATGCCTTCAGCCTCAGTGACATTTCTCAGGGTCCAGTGTTGTGGTGCGTGTCAAGATACCTCTTGGAAGGAGGAGGGTAGGTTGCTGCATCTGGCTTTCCCTGAGCCAGAGAGGCTCTTCAAGAGGCCCAGGACGCCATGCCGGCTGCTCTGCGACTTGGGCCCCAGGATGACCCAGCAGAGCCAGCGGTGCCTCCCGGTCACCAGTGGATGGGGAAGCTGTGTGGAGACTTTGGCAGGCCCCTCTCAGTGAGTCACAGCACAGGCCCTAAGGATTTGGGGAGCAAAGCCCTGCCCTCCTCTGTGAGGAACTCCCCCTTCACGAAACAGCTCTTAGCCTGCTGTTGGGCCTTAGTAGTGACTGAACTTAACCATGTACCGCTGTGTTACTACGCGACCTGAGATGCCCATCATGAGCCAGGTGTTGTGTGACCCATAGACCCATAAACCTGAGTGTGTAGAGTAACACTCCATCATCAGGTGGAAGCTTCCAGCTTGCTGACTGTATCTCATAGGACCTGTTAGCCTCCCAGATGGCGTGAGGTGGTTCTCTCTATATGTCTGTCTCTTGTGGGTTCTGCTTCTCTGGAGAACACTGAAGAGAACATTCAGGGTAGAGGTGACAGGACAATCATGGTGAGATTAAAGATTTGGAACCAAGAAGTGGAGGGGACTTGAAAGGAACAGACTTCCCAACAGAGGGACTAGTCTGTGCGAAGGCCTCACGAGAGGAGGGTACCTGGTGGATGGAGGAACGTGAGGTCCATGTGGCCCGGTGAGGAGAAGAGAACAGTGGCATGAGATTGGTCAGAGACTCCTCAGGTGCTAGACCACATAAGGTCCTAGAGAGGCCAACCATACGGTTGGTCACCTTCCCAGAACACATCCAAGGAAAGAGGGTGCTATCGAAAACCAGGACAGTGTGCCCACATCAGGGCTCTCCGGGACAATTTGTGGCCTAATCTTTCAGGCCACGTGTAGGGGCTTGGAATTTATTCTGCGAGTCATGGGGGATGATGGAGGTGTTGTAAGGAGAGGTGTGATATAATCCTGTTTGTGTCTTAATACTCACTGGGCCTGTTGTGTGGAGGATGGAGCAGGGAAGGGAAAGAGTGGGCAAGGGCAGATCACTTAGAAGGAATGCTCTTCAGGACTGGGCACAGAAACCCTGCATGAGATTCTAGTTGCTTCCTGGTGGAATTCAGACTCAGAACTGCAGCATCAACTCTTGCTGGAGTCCCCTGCCTGCCCTCTTGCCCTACAAATGTCAGACTTGCCAGCCCTCACAACCATTCCTTAGAATCCCATTCTCTCTCTCTCTCACTCTCTCTTTCTATATCCACATGTGTGCGTGTACGCATATAGCGTAGTAGTCATATATATATATATATATATATATATATTTCTCCACATAAATGGCCTCCACAGAGCTCCACAGAGCTCCTGTGGCTGTGGGTTCTTTTTCTTTTCTTTTTTTTAAAGATTTTATTTATTTATTTGACAGAGATCACAAGCAGGCAGAGAGGCAGGCAGAGAGAGAGAAGGAGGAAGCAGGATCCCCACTGAGCAGAGAGCCCCACGTGGGGCTTGATCCCAGGACCCTGGGACCATGACCCGAGCCGAAGGCAGAGGCTTTAACCCACTGAGCCACCCAGGCTCCCCGGCTGTGGGTTCTTTTTCTCTGGAGAACCCTAACACATTGGTGTGTTGCCACATGGGCAGAATACCATGTGACGATCGGAGCTTCTTTGCCACAAACCAAAAAGACACCAGGAGGAGGACAGAGGCTGGGAACAAATTCTACCCTAGATCCTTCAGAGACAGCACAGCCCTGTTAACACTTTGATTTTGGACTCCTGTCTTCCAGGACCATGAGACAATAAATGGCTGTGGTTGTAAGCCACCCAGTTTCTGGTGCTGTGTTATGGGACCATATAGATTCTCGTGAATTACCAGAATGGTAGCTTGGACCAGAGGGTTTACAGAGGGTATTGGGAAGCAGGAGGCGGATTTAAGGTGTATTGTAAGCCAAATCTGGGGGACCCAGGGAAAGCTGGGATATAGATAGAAGGAGGGAGATGCATCCAGAAGAATGATGAGGTTTTTTTTGTTTCCCCTGTTGTGCCACTTCTGAACCCTGCCTCTTTCCACTCTTAGTGCTAACCTGCATGCTATATCCTGAGGCCGTTGTCTGTCCCATGCAGCATTCTTGACCTTGTTCTCTGCTCAAGGGGCTGGAGTTCGTGTCTGTGCTGCCTGCAGTTACTGGAGAACATAGGATATTTAGTCCTGATGTGGTGGTGGCTGAAGGAGAGCTGGGTCTTTTCCCTGGAGTTTCCATGTGCTGGCAGTCCCATCTCCTTGGAAGCTTCCAGAGGGAGAAAGAAAAGTGCAGCCTCCTTGAACTGTGATGCCAGGCCTGCTGCTCCTGCTTCTGCTCCCAAGATGACCAGCAAATGACTTTCCACATTTGCTGTTGAGAACTGCAGCCAAAACCCCTATGGAAGGTTTGTTCGAGGCAATCATGGAATAGTTTAAATCTAAAATATTAAGCTATGTAACTACTAGAAGGACAACATAGAAGGAAACTTGTGTGATCCTGAGACAGATAAAGAGATTTTAAGATATGACACTGAATGCGCGTGGCACAGGAGAAATAACTCAGTGAACGTCAGCTAGTAAGCGGGTCAACACACTGTGATACCTCGTTCAACGGAATATTACCAAGCAGTGAAAGGGGAACGAGTTCTGGACTGGCGCAAAGACAGATGGATCTTTTTTTTTTTTTTTTTTTTAAGATTTTATTTATTTTTTGACAGACAGAGATCACAAGTAGGCAGAGAGGCAGAGAGAGAGAGGGGGAAGCAGGCTCCCTGCTGAGCAGAAAGCCCGATGTGGGGCTCGATCCCAGGACCCTGAGATCATGACCTGAGCTGAAGGCAAAGGCTTTAACCCACTGAGCCACCGCCACCCAGGTGCCCCATGAGACATAGATGGACCGTAAATGCATCTTGCGATGAGAAAGAAGCTAGACCCTGAAGGCTATATCCTGGATGATTCCATTTAACGCTGTTCTGAAAAATAACAAAATCCGTAGAAACCAAGAACAGATTGGAGATGGCCAGGGCTGTGGAGATGGGTTGGAGACAAACGCACAGCTTGAGGGCATTTGGAAGGTGGTGGAATTGTTCTGTAAGTGGTGGGTGTGCAATGCCAGGCCTTTGCCAAAATCCGTTGAACTCTATACCACAAGGAGCAAATATTGCTTGATATAAATGTAAGGGAAAACTCAGCCAGGTCTTGGAGAGAACCCAAGATGGAATGAAGTCTGGCAAATGAATCAAACTTTGCTGTAAATGAGTAAGGGCCCCCAGGGGCAGTGGGCCAATGGGGAGCTCTCTCTGGATAACAGTGTTCTCACTGGACACCAGGAGGCTCAAGGCCAAAAAGAACTATCTGCAAACACTGTCCTCTAGTTGGTAAAGTCTTTCTTTACAGGGGAAGGGTCAGCAACTCTGCAACCACTTTCTGTCTATACATTAACCAATACATTGTAGATAATGAGAAACAAAGTTTCTCGTTGTCTGAAGAAGTTACAAATGAAGAAGCTTCGAGTCAGAAGTATCAGTATAAACTCAGGGTTTTAAACATGTCCATGCAGATAGGTAGATACAAAAATAATCACAGATAAAAGTGGGCACATGGCTTATTATACACATGTAGACATACTAGACATATCCCAGCTCTGTCTCCTGAGAAGGCATGAAAAAACTCCTTTATCAATAAGTACTCCTAGTACATACTCTTGTTCTCTAGTAAAAGGAACTACGGCTCCTTGGAGAAAATAGGTTGATTGTAGGGCTGAGGCAGGGAAAATCCAAGAGCTTGGAGCATATTGTGGTGCCAGATACTAAGGGGGTGTCTTTAGGGAGAAAAGGAATAAAAAAGGAAGAGGTATATTGTAAAAGACCACAGCCCAACTTTTCAGAAATTCCCAATGGCCAAAGCACTGGGGGAAATTTAAGCCATAAAATAAATAATGATTTGATGGCTGTAACCTAAAGAGTACATCAGCATCCTTGAATTCATACTGACAAATACATAATTAAGTAAATAAAGAATGGGGTAGAAAGGGCACCTCTTTCTTCCAAGAGAGTTTCAGTGAGTAGATAGAAAGAAGAAAGAGCATCAAAGGCTGCCATCAGAATCCCGCAGGAAAAACTGCTGCAGGCAAGATCCCCTGAGACATGTTAAAATTTTAGTGGGCAAAAATTTCAGGAGCCATAGGTTATTTGCATAGTCTTGAAACATCTCCTGCAATATAAATACTTATTAATTGCAAAGGAAAAAATTCAGAGTGGAGAAACTGGGCAGTCACAACCTTATCCATGAGGTCAAGGTTAACATCACCTGGGATAAGATCACATCATCATGTGTTCCTTGATTGGGATTCTTCCCAGTAAAGTATAACCTTACTCTAATGATAGAAAATACATCATACAAATGCAAACTGGGAACCATTATACAAGGTAACTGGCCAGTACTCTTCAAAAGCTTCCAAATCAGTAAAAGACAAAGAAAGACAAAGTAGCTGTCATAGATTGGAGATTAAGAAGACATGAAAATTAAATGCAGCATGAGATCCTGGACTGAATCCTGGAGCAGAAAAAGACATCAGTGGGAAAACTTGGAAAACCCACAAGGAGTCTGTAGATTAGTCAGTAGCATTGTAACCATGTGAATTTCTTATATTGGATGAATGTATCATGTTATGTAAGTGTCAGCGTTAGAGGTTGCTGGGGGAGGGGTATATGGGAACTCTCTGTGCTAGCCTGCCAATGTTCCTCCAATTATTTTTTTAGAAAATAATTTACAACGATATTATTTATTTATTTGTCAGAGAGAGAGAGGAAAAGAAGGAGTATAGCAGGGCAAGGGGCAGAGGCAGAGGGAGAAGTCAGCTCCCCACCGAGCAGGGATCCTGATGTGGGACTTGATTCCAGGACCCTGGGATCATGACCTGAGCTGAAGGCAAATGCTTAACCCACTGAGCCACCCGCATGTCCCAATGCTCCTCTGATTCTACACGTATCTCCAGAGGCACTGGAGTGGCTCACCTGGCTAGGTGTCTGACTCGATTTCGGCTCAGGTCATGATCTCAGGGTCATGGGATGGAGACCCACCTCGGGCTCCATGCTCAGTGAGGAGTCTGCTTGAAATTCTCTCTTCCTCTCCTTCTGCCCCTCCCCCTGCACACTCTCTCTCTTTCTCTCTCTAAAAATAAATTAGTTACAAAAAAAAGTATTCCCAAGAGTTTTGTTTTCTTAAGCAACTGTTAGTCAATGTTTGCTGCTTGCAAAAAGCGTTCTGATGTTAACACAGAGATCTAACTTGGAATATGGCAGTGGTGACACATACAGCCATATCATATTGTTGCACATTTGGGGTACATTAAAGGGACGGGAACTTGTGGGGAATCCTCTACCTAACGATCAACAAAAACTCCTCATCGTGGGAATTCAAGGAGAACCCACTCATTTTTATAGCCAACACCGACGACTAATTTTTAAAAAATGGACTGGAATTTATTCTTTGGGGGGGGGGGTTGGAGAGAATGGTAAACAGTGGACCATAAAATGCAAACGAATTTATAGTTTTCAAAGGGCCTCGAGAGGCTGCCAAGAATAAGGTTGGCAGAAACGAGTTTACTACATCTCTAAAGAAGAAGAAAAAAAAAAAGGTTATATTGCAAATCCCATAAATATTCTGAGAGTGGTAGGTAAGGCGTGTTTAATACTGATGAACAAAGTTTTAGCATGTATTGGAAAAACAGTTTCTAATATAAAATTACCGACGACTGGAAGTTATCTGCAAAATTTTATACCTAAGTACTTGCAGATGTGATTTATTTTTCTGACAGCACCCCCTATGTAATGAAAGTTGCTTTTAATAAAACATGAATGCAGTTAGGTTTTGCCAATTAGGTTCAGAGGAGTTGTAATCAGTCTGATTCAAGTTGATGTGTGGCTCCTTAAATTCAGCACTGACCCATAGAATGGCTTCAGTATTTCTAGCGTGTTTGTGAAAGATGAACTCCCCAAGCTTTGAGTGCACAGGCAGAAGGGAGGTGACTTCAGCTAATGGGACAAAACCCTCCCACAGGGGTACCACTGGTGGCTGCAGATTATGTGATCTGAGTGAACATTAACACTTTGCTACAATTACAACTGATACGAACATGAGTGTATTTTCCATGTCAGTTACTTATGAAAACGTCGGCCTCCATCTCGTGTGTGCAAACATCTAATATCCATACATCGACAATCATTTACAAATCAATCAGCCGGAAAAAAAAAATCAAGTCAGGGGACTGTGTTAGCATACTTCTTGGTGTCTAGGGGGATTCCAAGATACATAAAGACAAATTCTTTCACCTTGAACACCTGTCCTCAGGGAAAAACAAACAAACAAACAATTTAACACTGTGCTTTTTTTCTGGTTGTAGGATAAGAGCATCTGTATTTTGGATCTTTCATTGGGTTTCCTGAAATTGTATATTCAACTATTGAGTCCCTACTATTTGCAAAATAGAGAGGGCAGAGGAGTGGAAATATTATTGTACTAGAAGCCAGAAGGCCTGTCTTCTACCAGTTGTTCCAGTTTTTACATTTAAAAAATACCGATGAAAATTCTTGCCTTGCCTAACTCACTGGAATGCTGGAAGGACAACATAATGGTTTTAAAACACATGTAAGGGTTTTGAAACTTTAAGCCTACCAGGCAAATATAAGCTACTGCTGAGGGGCGCCTGGGTGGCTCAGTGGTTACGTGTCTGCCTTCAGTTTCAGTCATGATCCCGGGGTCCTGGGATTGAGCCCCGCCTCGGCTCCCTGCTCAGCGGGAAGCCTGCTTCTCCCTCTCCCACTTCCCCTGCTTGTGTTCCTTCTCTAGCTGTCTCTCTCCATCAAACAAATAAATAAAATCTTTAAAAGAAAAATAAGGTATTACTGAATGCCATGGTACAATAGAAGGAAACCTGGTTTTGGGTTTGTTTTTTGTTTGTTTTGTTTTGTTTTTGGGTTTATTTTGTTTTGTTTTTGGAATCTTATAGGTGTTTGGGAAGGATGGTTGCTGCCTCCTCTTAGGTTTCAGGTTCCATGCTAGGTCACAGATGAAAGAATTTCATAGGCCTGATCTCATCCTTGTTCTGCAACGGTGGGTAAATTAAGGCTACATGATACTGGCACTCAGCTAAGATCACTTAGCTTGCACCGGTGGAGGCAGGCTCTGATCCCAAGCCCAGGTGATTCATCCCCTAGCCCACAGGCTTGCTCGTGAACCCAGTTCACAATGGGAGCTCCAGGAAGACATCCTCGTGAGTGCAACAGACACAAATGCCATGGGAATATTGAGGAATTGCCTCCCCAGAGCCGTGGTTCAGGGCACAATCCGTCAGCTCTCCCTTCCAGGTTCCAGCCTGCACAGTCGGTAAGAAAAGTTCGTCCTTTCTCGCTCTCTGCGGCTGCTGCTTCCCAGACAGGAACTGAAACACGCCTAGCGGTCATTCATTCATTCCCAACTCTGAGTTTCGTCTTTCCTGTACCTCGGGGCACTTCCAGATTCTGGACCTGAAAGGGAAGTCCCTGTGTGAAATAGACACACAGGGCAGCTTCCCAGCTATTTTGGTCTACGCCGGCTTGCCCTGGCCTCACCTCTAGCCTGTTTCCCCCTCTAAAGTTACTGGAATGTCAAGGCAGAAGAACAAAGCAAAATTTCCTGCCTTCATGGTAGCTCCAGGTCCTGGGGGCAAGGGATGGAGGCTGGTAAACAGTTTGCTACACCACAGATAAGACCAGTAAATATATTTTATATTGCTGAACAGGGAGCCTGATGTGGGGCTGGATCCCAGGACCCTGGGATCATGACCTGAGCTGAAGGCAGACGCTTAACCTATTGAGCCACCTAGGCACCCCTGGATTCTAGAAATATTAAAAATGGCATGTAACCAGAAGCAGAGCTGAAGTAGGTGGAAGTCAGTTGAAAAATTTGATGTTTTGTTCATCGTAGGATTTGGGGTTTGGGGCACTAATATTGATTTAAGAAAAATATTTCAGTAAAGCATGATTTTATTCATAATTAAAAATTGGTAATTAACATAACAATGCATTAAAGCATATTGTATCATTTCCTTAATTACAGAGTGTTTCAAGTGCCCCTTAAAGTTTGAACTTGAGACAAGTGTCTCCCTGGCCTTGAGCTAGAGCTGGCCCTGCAGAAGACATGTCTACCATTCCACCAGGGACATGTGGACTTGAGAAGAAATCTTGGGTCGCTTTTCTGGAATCAACTCTGAGCAGCCCTGTTGGGAACGCCATCCACCCTCTCTCATCTCCAAAAAGCAACCTGGGTGCTGCTTCAGTAACAGAAGGGTTTCCGCATGTCTGCTCTGGTGATGGGGGAGAAATTCCACAGTCTAGACGCCCGAGGTCAAGACCCGTACTGCTCAGACTTGAATGTGGACACAATCGCCAGGGACTTTCTAGAAGTGTAGATTCGGATGGAACAAATCTAGAATGGAGCTTGAGATTCTGCATTCTAGCAGTCTCTCGGGGGATGCTGATGGCACTGGCCCCTGAACCACACTTTGAACAGCCAGGTCCGCGAACGGAGGATTCATGGGCTGTGTGTACCTTACAAATGTGGTTTGGTTGGTCCTGCAGTTTAAAAAATATTAGCCAACTTTTCACCTACGTTTAGGAGACTCCTAATACCCTGTGACCTTGGACAGCTATTTCTGCACAGTAACAGAGGACCAGAGAGGGGTAGGAGCTGCCTCTTGGAGACACGTGTTCTCCATTTCCCTGTGGTCCTCACCGCGCATAGGCACACCGCACACACCCCTAAACCCATTCCACTTCACTGGCTAGTGTGGGCGTTTGCATCCGTCACCCCGGACTACTGTTTAGTTTGTCAAGGGCATTGCCTGACATTTACCATAATCGGAAACGTGTCTATTGTCTCTCTGTTGTCTCTTTTATCCTTAAGCTATTGATCTATGTATGTTTGTGGCATTAATAACAACTTACGACATATCAAAAGGCCATGTTTAAAATTAGCCTTGTGAGCAAGAGGAAACAGCAGTAATTCTAACTCTCTAAAAGGCTCAGACCTTAACGACTCTTGGATTTTGAAACTACTGGAAAATTTTATGTGTGATTAAGTTAAGGACTAAAGAATTAATAGGAGCAACCATCGACTAACTTGTGTTTAAATTTGGCCAAGGTATTTTGTAGCACTTGGAGCTGAAAATGTGGGATTATTAGTTGGATTTGCAGTCTAAATATAAAAATTACGCTCTAGCTCGTACGATCTGAACGATGATTACCAAGGAAGTGACTTTGGGGGCACAGGTATTTCAACTGCCTAGTTTTTGTCAATCACCAGCAGTATCTAACTGCTTCTCAGGTTCTGCTGATTTTATTTCCTAAATATATCTCGTTCCATTCCCTTATCTTCCCTTCCGGCCACTGCTCAGGCATCATTTCTCATCCAGACCTTTGCAAGAGCCTCTTAAAAACCTTTCTGGCTCCCCGTATTACCACTCTGCAAGTGTTTCTCTACTGTCCCGTGGAGGTAAAAAGCAAAAATGTACCAATTTTCCTCATAGACCTCGGTGGTTCCACCACTCATAAGACAAAATATAAAATCCTCAGCTGTCGTGCAAGACTGTGCTCTCTCCATCTGGTCACTGAGTTATCCACTCCCCACGCCACATCTAACCCATGATCCATCCATGCAGAAATCCCTAGAGCTCTGGGAATTTCCCACGAGGTAATTGTACCTTACAGTAGAACATACTTTGCTGGTCCTTGGGTATATTCTTTGGCTCATCAAGATGTTCTGCTGTAGAACTTATTATATACAATGGGGTTCCATATTATGTGGGCATTAAGTCCTAATTAGAGTAGGGTAAAAGTCAAGTGTAGTTAAAATTGCCTTGGGAAATTCTTTATATCACACATAACAGAATATATATATATATATATATATATATATATATATATATACACACACACACACACACACGCACACACACATATATATGTATATATATATACATATATAGAGTTATAGAGTTTGGGGTATAAACAAAGCTATTTCTTCAGTTAATCACTGCTTGCAGTAGTTGACTTATATTTAGGAATTCCAGAGGAATTTAATTTTGTTGGGCTTCAATTTCCCCAGCTATGAAATGAGGGACTTGGACCAAATAATCACCGAGGTTTAATATTCTAGACTAAGAATCACACTAAAGTACCAGGCAGAGAAAATATATAGATGCTATGCCCAGGGTACCAGGTACTTTGGAAGGCTTAAAGAAAGTATTTACGTGTAACGAGATAAAGATTTTGCTTGCTAGAACTCCAGGGAGGTGGAAATTCTAGGCAGGCCAGTTGGGAGGGTCCGTTCCCCCAACATGAAGCAGGTGAGGGAGAAACTCAATGCAACTCTTCTCAGATCTGTGACAGAGAGAGATGTGGGTGGGAACATGGGCTTTTGAAGACTTTGGGGCCTGAAAGGAGTCAGGGGGCAGCACGATGGCAAAAGTTTGTGTGGTACAATATGGCGCCTCTCCAAACTTCCTCAGGCTTCGGGAGAGTTACTGAACTCATTAGCCATCAAATGATTGGGCTTGTTTTTTTGTTTTTATTTTGGTTTTGTTTCCTCAGGAAAATGACACAGAGGCTGTCATGTGGCGTACCTCTAAACCAAGAAGGCAAGTGGTTTGCAGAAATAATT
Organism: Enhydra lutris kenyoni; assembly: GCF_002288905.1. Classification (NCBI taxonomy): domain Eukaryota; kingdom Metazoa; phylum Chordata; class Mammalia; order Carnivora; family Mustelidae; genus Enhydra; species Enhydra lutris. Next base: position 4,705,314 of record NW_019154138.1, read on the forward strand.
CAGGAAAAATCCCCTTAAAACAATTATGCCAGGGAAATTGCAAAAAATTAAAGCAAGAACGGAGGCTTACTCAAACTCTGGGTGAGTCACATCAATCTCAGACCCCTCCCCCGCCAAAACCCTTCCTGAAACAAAGCGGAGCCCAGAGTGGGAGGGAGGTCTCATGTAGAAAGCTGTGACTTTCTCTCATCTTGATGAATCAATTTTCCACAGTAGTGAGTTTCAATTCCCTCCAGACTCTGTCCAAAGGGCTCCTTCTGTTCATGAGAAATCGCAGTACTGGAGGAAACTCATTTTTGACTCCTTTTCCCCCAGAATTGTTACGACACTTCCCATTTGTGAACTGTGGTTACTTCTCTTGCCTGTGGAATGCAGCTCCCACTCTTCCCAACATCACTAATGGCTTGATTTTTCATTTTTTTCTTTCTGGTTAGATGGATGTCTGTGGTCTGCATTAGGTTCTCCTTGTTGTGAACACGGTTCTGACTTTGAGCTTTGGAGAGCGGTTGTTTAATCAATCGATGTGCATACAAGGCATATTGCCCATTTTGCACTAGGAAGAGTTATGAAGAAATGTCTGATACAATCTGTGTTCTCATATGTTTACTTTGGGAAACTTAACTGTACAGCTCAATAGGCAAATGGATCATAGATCTTCTTTTTTTAAAAAATATTTTATTTATTTGTTTGACAGACAGAGATCACAAGTAGGCAGAGAGGCAGTCAGAGAGAGAGGGAGAAGCAGGCTCCCCACTGAGCAGAGAGCCCGATGCGAGACTCGATCCTAGGACCCCGAGATCATGACCTGAGCTAAAGGCAGAGGCTTAACCCACTGAGCCACCCAGGCACCCCAGATCATAGATCTTCTGAGTTTACAGCTGGACAGAATCTTAGAGTGCTTCTTAGTACAGGGCACATTTTACATAGTGTCTGAGATTGGTCAGGTTTCGGGGTTTCTCCCTAGGACCATATCATGGCAGATACAGAACCAGCCTCCTTTCATACACTTTTCCTGTGCCCTCCAAATCTGGGGCTACTTCTGCTAGAGCTGACTGATGATATCATTCCTTTACCTTATTCCTAGACCAGGGCGACCCAAACTTTAATTTCCATAGGTACTGGGGCGCCTGGGTGGCTCAGTCGTTAACTGTCTGCCTTCAGCTGAGGTCATGATCCCAGGGTCCTGGGACTGATCCTGCATCAGGCTCCCTATTCCGTGGGGAGTCTGCTTCTCTCTCTCCCTCTGCCTTCCCCCCTGCCCCCTGTCTACTTACTCTCTCACGCACGCTCTCTCTCAAATAAATAAATAAAATCTTTAAAAAAAAAAAAACAAAAAAAACCCTGTTATAATTTTTGTAGGTACCAGAAGACAATGAGGTGGCCGATGTAAGACAGATTTTTGTAACTCATCCTTTCTGTTCATACATGAAAGAGGTAGAATTAAGCTTTGCTCTCCTCCTCCTTCCCCAGAACTTTGCCCCATTCTTCTCTCAAAATATATGATCTTCTATTTTTTATTATTTTTCTATTTTTTTTTTTGTTAGGGACACACATATAGAGAACTAGTTCTCCACAAAAGGAATAAAAATCAACATGATATGATAAATGGCAAATGACAATTGTCTCCAGGCTCTGCATCAAGGATTGCTTGGGGTGGTGCAGACAACAGCAAGTGCAAAGTGTCTACAGGGACCGCCACTACCCAACCCAGGCATTACACTCCTTTGGCAAAGTACGCTTAATATGATATCTGCTCTTTTTCAAGAGAAGTAGGAAAATCCTCTTTCTCTCTCTCTGCGTGCGAGAGAAATCTGCTGAATTTTAAAATGCTGACCACCCCCCCTTTTTAGGACAACACAGGACAAACAAAACACCTCCATGTGCCAAATATACGTGCTCACACCCCCTCCCAGAGACCATGCTTTGCCTCGCTTTCTTCTCATGGGGTGTGTACGCATCCTGGCGCCTGGAGCCCATCTGGAATGGGGAAGATGGGTGGTCTTCAGATGGAGAAGGAGCAGCAAAGAAAAATGAACACGGTCTTTGAAAGAGAGTTGTGTTTAAATCCTGCATCTATCATTCACTTGGTCTTTATCTGGGTCAAGGGAAACAACCTTTTCTCTCCAGATGGTTTTCCGAGGAAGCAGACTCTGAGACCGAGGTTGTGGGTGGGAGTTTTATCGGGGAGGGCTCTCAGAAGTACCAGCAGGGAGGGCTGCGGGAAGCAGGACTGGGCAGAAGGAGAAGCCAAGCCATGAGACAGGTATACGAGAAGGCCCTAGCTGACCCCACGGGGAGCTCTGTACAGTGACGGTCTTTTGGAAATGTCCCAAATTAAGACAAGGGCTCCAGACATTCATATTCCTGTAGCAAGAAATCACAGGGTGCAGGCTGCCTCCAGAAGAAAATAGCAACAGCCTTCCAATTTGGGGGGAGGAGCAACGATGGGAACTGTCTGTAGTCAACACCCTCAACAGCAGAGAGAACCCGTGTCTTTGTCTCCCAAATGACGGTAGCTCTCCGGAAGGCACTTCAGCATCCGCTATGGTCTCTGAGCCTCAGTGTCCCGTTTGGTGTAATAGGGATAACTATACTTATCTTCCTTGGGCATTATACAGGTCAGATAATACACCATAGGCAAAGTGATCAACACAGTAATTGGCATGTATCCAGCACTTGATAAACTATTATCAGCGGCTATGAGCATGAATTCATTTGAAATCAAGGGTCAGAAACAACAGACACAAAACCATGGAGGTATGCACAAGTAGGACAAGTTTAGGATATTAAGAATAGCAAAGAGACAGAGGCAGTGGGTTTAAAGTAATTGATCAATGAGGATATATAGCACAGATTAGACAGTTTGTGGCCGGATGATAGAGAGTCTTTAAAATTAAAAGAATTAGGACTGGTGCAGTAGGCAGTGAGGGTTGGATATGGCTATAACCTGCTGAAGGCAGTCTGTGCTCCCATTCAAGGTATGCTTCTAGTGTGGCAGAAGATGACCAGTGAGCAACCAGCTTTCCAGGCTGTTTGTATAATGAGGCAATTTAGGGTAGACATAAAGAAAGCCTTTCTTTTCTGTTTGTTTGTTTTTTAATTTTTGAAGATTTTATTTATTTATTTGACAGAGGGAGACACAGCGAGAGAGGGAACACAAGCAGGGGGAGTGGGAGAAGGAGAAGCAGGGGGAGTGGGAGAAGGAGAAGCAGGCTTCCTGCTGAGCAGAGAGCCCGAGGTGGGGCTCAATCCCAGGACCCTGAGATGAGGGCCTAAGCTGAAGGCAGACACTTAATGACTGAGCCACCCAGGCACTCCAAGAAAGGCTTTCTTAAAAGGGAGAAGAGGAAGATGGTGATACTACTTCTCAGGATAAGACACCAATTGACTCGGAATCTGCTTTTTTATTCAGCAATGTAGAAAAGTAACTCAAAATTTTGGAAATTTGCCTGGAGCTTCTTGGAATATACGTGGATGCTTGGGGGAGATCACCACTCCACCGTCTCTGCCAAACAGTATAGAAGTCTGGGAGACAGAGTTGCTGTCTGTAGCAAAACATAGGGACTCTGAGCAGAAAGAGAGCAGCTCAGGGCAGCTCAGAAAGAGAGAAAAGTTCCAGAGCATCATCCGACAGGAAGTGGTCAGCTTAAAGGGTGGACATCAAAAGTCAGCTTACGTCCTGCGAATAAAGGCCACTTTCCTATCTCCACCCCAGGACAGAAACGCACTCGGAGCCAGCGGAGACGAAAGCAAGATGGGCCACATCTCCTTTAACAGTGGCCACAGATATTTCCTGGCAAAGAATTCAGCTCAGAGTCCCAGATGAGCACCAGGGCATACACGGAACTCACTCACATCCGAATCGATGGGACCGTAGAATTTCTCAACTGTAGCAGTTCTTTTTCTTCATTCTCTTTATTGGCCTCTTTTTTTAAAAATGTCACTTTTGATCTTAGGTTGAAAAATGACTGGCTTGGAAGAGTTGCACTACTTGATCCTCGAAGAACATTTTTCTAAATGTTGAGGATATGCCTGTTGAAAATATTCCCTCTGTAAAACCCGGGAGAGCCCTTTCTGTGGATTTCCACCCCCTCAAGCAGCCCCTTCCTCTCGTAATGAAGAAATCATTTTTTACAATGTTCATTATGAAATAGGGAATGGCTTGAATTATCTCTCTCTGCAGGGACTTCCATTTATCTGGAATATTCAACCTAATTAGCTACACCTACCGGTCAGGAGTAAAGAAGATAGCCAGGGGCAATCTTAATACATTAAAAAAAATGCTTATAGCTCTTTTAACCAAATCCTTAGTGACTATCTGGATACTTAATATATTTACAGGAGCAAAAAAAGAAAATACTGATAAAGTGAGCAAAAAAAAAAAAAAAAGAAAGAAAGAAAATATTGAAGAGAAAGTTTCTAAAGTCATTATCTGGGGATTGCTAGGGATGATATTTTAAATTAGTCTGGATGCACCTAGAAAATTAGGTAAGGCATTTCAATGTAGAATAGTATTTCCCCTTACATGTTACACTGTGCGCGTGTCTGTGTGTGTATACGTATGCTCGCGTGTGTTTTAAGTGGACATGCTAATGTTTGTGCAGTCTCATGGTCAGCAAACACAAACCCGAGTGTTACCTGGTGATCACAAGTGTGCAAACTCACAGGCGGGTCTGGAACTGAGCCTCAGGGAGCTGGGAGTGTCTCAGCTCACCAGCTTGGGAGGGACACAGAAGCAAATGTTTTCACTCCCTTCACCGGATAGCCTGGAAAGATAACTCTGCATCAGGTAGTTACTTAAGTGGAACTGCTGGTGTAGGGTTACAGGAGTCTTTCCCCTTTAGTGCCCAAGGGCAAAGAGCATTGTTAATGACGCCTACACCGGAAAGCGGGTTAAGAGGGTTGACACCAACTGTTGGCGTATTGTAGTTTAACACTTGGTGTCCTCTGACTCAATGCCACGATGTCAGTTCATGCTTTGCAGTTTCTCAGAAAACTGAAATTTACACGTCTGGAGGCGGAGGGAGTGGAATTGATGAATCATCGGTAGGGGAAAAAAAAAATGAAATACATCTTTGTTTCTTTGAACTCCATAATACCCAGTGCCTGAAATGCGAATGTGTTAATTACAGAGATTTCAAAGCCAAACTATAGCCTGCGGAGGGTAAGTGTGTTTTTACTAGGCGTTTTAACAATACCTTTACCGTAGGTGCGACAGTACCCTGAACGGCAGGGGGTGTTTACAGAATTCAGTGACAACAGTGAGCACCCAAACCATGACAGGACATCAAAGGTCTCACGTGATTGCTCTGATCAAATTTAACAGCGTCTTCTCTTAGCTCCCCTTATCAAAAAGATGCCTCTTTCCCATGGGGTCCAAAACACTCAGCCTCCGAAAAATATAAAACACAACAGTTACTGAAAGGCATGTTTAATTTTAGACAGAAACAAAGAGAAGCTTGAGTCTTGTTCTTTTCTACAATTAAGCTCAAACGTTGTTTCCAGTACTGCTCGAAGCATGCCAAATTCCTTATGGGTGGCTGGATTACCGGTGTGATGGCAAAGTGGTCGGGTTTTAGAATCTGAGCTCTCTCTTCTCGCTTCTGTGAGTCTGGCACTGTCCCTAAATCCCTTCGGACCGGCTTCCTTCTTTGCAAAATGGGAGTTTTGACGTTCGCTTCTCTCTAGGATCAAATGAGCTAATCCATGGGAGCTGTTCAGTCCAGTGCCTTCCACAGAGTAGGTGCTCAGTAAACATTGACATTTCAAATATTATTTTTTTCAGGTGTACAGATGGAAGACTGGGCATCTTCTAACAGAAGAAAAGGGCTTTTTTCTTTTCTTTTTCTTTTTCTTTTTCCCTGTTTGCCTAAATTCCCATAAGGGGAATCTGGAAGCAGTATGGAGCATTTAATATCATCTGGTCCAATTCATCCTTTTATACCACAGAAAAGCTAAGGCCTGGAGAGGGGAAGGGGCTTGCTCCAAATCAGAGTGAATTTTTGGCAGAAAGAGGATGAGCTAGGTCCAAAGTCCTGATATCCAGGGCCATATTCCTTTCCCACATCCCCAGTGGTGTTTGAGCACAGAATAAATACGTCCATGTTGTCAGTGAGTGGGAACATTGAGTCTAGGTCATTCTTGCTAGGAACTGGGGTGAATGCTAACATGGCATATTTTACTAAAATCTTGAGGTGGTTTATCATTTTAAAAGTTCCTTTGTTGATGTACTTCAGTTCAGATTACGTATGAGTTTTGGGGTATGTGTGTCTGTTTGTAACCTTATGAGTGTAATTCAAACTGGATATACACACTGAGAGAAGGAAGGGGTAGTCTTTTTCATGGACAGCAGAGGTGTTTTTTTTTTTCTTTCTTTTGTTGTTGTTGTTGTTGTTGTTTTTTAAATTTTAAGACACCTGGCTGAAAATTCTGCTGTTAGATGAAGTCTGATGGGCTAAGGTAGACATTCACTAAGAAGCCCATCACTCTGTACCAACAGATATGTTTTAAAATAAGAGTAAATCTCCCATTGGTTTGTTTGTCAACTGTGCTAGCTGTAACGATACAAACTAAGGAATTAAGGAAATAAAATAGGAATATTTGTAAGCAGCATGGGGAGATGTTTCTAAATATAGCCCTTCTCCCAAAGAGTAGAGCTGGGGAACAAAATTAGAACATTGGACACGAGCCAGATTAGTTGAAGATGATAAACACCAGGGCAAGTGGAATCACAAAGGTCTCAAGCATCACTGAATTTGGAAGATTTAATGAAAACATGCCTGATCTCACAGGTGACCATTGGTTGGCAAGGCCTTCTTTACTCATTGTGTTAGTTTGCAAGAACACATACAAATGTTTAGGGAACCCCACTGCAGTTGTCACAAACAGCCATAAAAATCCCATACTTGGGAAGTTAGAACAAGATTGTGAGCCAATCAGGCCATCTCTGAAGTCTCATTATATCTAATTAAAGGCATTTAGCTGCAAGTCAGAAAAACCAGGCATCAAAGTCTTAATAACTCAAGAACTTAATAGACATTGACACTTCAAAGCTGGTTCAGCAGCTGAACAATGTCAGAGCATTGGATGATATATGGAATAGAATATCTATTGGCTATTCTATTGGAATTCTTCAAAGTTCTCTTAAATTTTCTCTTATTGTCCCAACATGGCTGCAGTGGCTCCAGGCATCATGGCTGCCTTTGAATGCGAGAGTGAGGCAGAGGCAAAGTCCTTTCCCTTGTAAACCTTTGTCTTTTTATCTTAGAGGAGCTTTCCCTGAAAAACTAGACTTCTCCTTGTGTCAGTCTGCTTCCAGCTGAAAGGAAGGAGGGAAAGAAAGTATTTGCCAGGGAGAAGTGAGATGGCCAGCAAGAATTGAACAGCCATGTTTTAGTCCCTAGAGCTGGACCTCAAGCGCACTCAGGAGGCTGCCAGGAAGGGAGTGAAGACGGGCTCTTGGGCAGGCGGTCTGCCTTCATCAGTCTTCTCTTGCAACCTCAGGTCAGGGGAAGGCTGGGGGCGCATTGGAGGGGCTCCCAGCGGAGGCAGAAAAAGATATTCTTGCAAGTTAACTGCCCGTGATGATGGGTGATTTCTACCTGACCAGATGATACATTTTCTCCTGCAAGACAAACAAAATCCAGCCAGCTTTTCTGTTCTCTCTTCACCTATAGTGTTTCAGAGGCTGTGTTGAGTTTCAAGATGCCCTTGTAAATCACGTTGGTGAGCTGTTGTGTAATGGCTGGCTCAGAGGTGACTCAGTGACTTACAACCCAACATGCTCTTTCTGCAGAGCCCTGCCCTGGAGCCTAGGTAACAGATTTGATTCGGGGGAGAGAACCAGGGCTCCTCACCATTTTATGAGTTTGGCAAGAGCGGAGTTTCTCCCAAAGGCCCCAAAGATAATGGCTTTGGAGCAGAAGGCCGTCCTCTGACTGTGCTTAAGATACAACCTTTGTTGCTTTCCTATTTGTATTACTAACATTGATTATGAATTAACTATAACAATCATAATTTAATAGTAATTACTTAAAATTGGATAATGCTGAGCTAGAAAAAATAAAAGTCATCCAGTGATAATCACTATTATTATTTTCATATTTTTATGCATTTTTATCTAGACATATTCCATATAAATACATTCCACATAAATATATTTAAAAAGAGGATCAAGTTATATCCTATCAAGTTTTTTATTCTGGATTACTATTGAACATCAATTGTGATCATTACTTTAACAAAATATTCCTAGAGAGTTTGCTGTTTAATGGATACTTATAGTTCTAGTGTTAAAAAGTTATATTTAAAAAATCCCTTTTCCTATTTTTCAGTACAGTTGATGCTTGAACGACATAGGGAATTGGGGGCGCCAACTCCCCACCCTGTACCACACAGTAGAAAATCAATGGATAACTTTTGACTCTTTAGAAACTAGCCTACGGCTGACCAGAAGCCTTACTGATAACATAAACAGTCAATTAACACATATTTGATGTGTGTTATGTATTCTATACTGTAACCCATATTGTAGTCTTACAATATAAGGTAAGCTAAAGAGAAGAAAATGTTGTGAGAAAAATCGTAAGAGGGAGAAAATACATTCACAGTCCGGCTCTGTATTTATTGAAAAAAATCCACATATAAGTGGACCCACGCAGTTCAAACCCCTGTTGTTCAAGGGTCAATGGTATATTGTCGATTTTTCGGTTTCACTCTTAGATGTCATGCTTTTGTAAGTTACACTGTAGTGAGCATCTTTACATACAATTTTAAATATATATATTTTATTTTGTTTTAGGATAACCCATGACAGGGGAACTGATGGGTTAAAGGCATGAACTTTTGAAAAAAATTTTAGGCAGAATATAAAAATCACAAACATCCCCCTTTCTTTTAAGTCGATGTTATAATTTATATGGAGCAAAGTATAGCTCCTGTGTGGATCATTAATATTAACACATGTATCCACCAGATACAGAATACTGTCATGGGGATGCCTGGGTGGCTCAGTGGGTTAAGGGTCTGACTCCTCTGCTTTCAGCTCAGGTCATGAATCAGTCTCATGGGTCATGAGATTGAGCCCCGCCTAGGGCTCTGTACTCAGTGGGGAGTCTGCTTGAGATTCTCTTCCTCCCCCTGTACTCCTCCCCCATGTTTGCGTGTGTGTGCCTGCGCACGCGCGCGCATGAGCTCTCTCTCTCTCTCTCTCTCTCTCAAATAATTTTCTTTTTTTTTTTTTTTTTAAGAATGTTGGCATGAGGGGCGCCTGGGTGGCTCAGTGGGTTAAAGCCTCAGCCTTCCGCTCAGGTCAGGATCCCAGGGTCCTGGGATCGAGCCCCCCATCGGGCTCTCTGCCCAGCAGGGGGCCTGCTTCCATCTCTCTCTCTCTTTGCCTGCCTCTCTGCCTACTTGTGATCCCTGCCTGTCAAAAAAAAAAAAAAAAAAGAATGTTGGCATGAACATTTTAACATCTCAGTATTGATTAGATATTACAAAGTGCTTTCTAGGAAGGTTAAACAAATTCGCACTTCTTCTAGCAGGATACCATCATTCTTACCATCTTTCTTATTAAAAGCTTGCCAGCACTGACTCTTAACACCTTAAAATATCTGGCGCTTGGTGAGCAAAAAAATGATTTTAAGTTGCACACTATTGTCTTTCTTAGCTACTTGTATGTCTGTGCACGTTATCTTTTTTTAATCTTTTGCGGTTAAAATTTGGCATGTTGGTGGTATCACAATTTTGGAAGAGTTGTTTAAACTAAGATTGCTAACACTTTGTCTGACATTTATTTAAATATCCTTTCCAGTCTGGCATATGCCCTTTAATTTTGTTTGTATTCCCTGCCAGTGAAAAAAATTGTAAAAAAAAGTTCTCAGAGGTACCAGGGCTCTTTCATGATTTCTTCTTCTGATTTTATCCTCAGGAATTCCTTGCCCATTTTGAAATAACTGAAATAAACACATTTTCTTACAAGAAAAGGAAAACACAAGTCACTATTTAAATGATCTCGAGATCATTTTTGAAATTTCCATTAAAATTCACCTGTAATTTATTTTAGTAATGGTGGAAAGAGTGTTACAGGTGTCCCATGAGGTTCTTTTCATCATACATTAAGAGTTTATATATACCAATGTCTATTTCAGGGCTTTCTTTTCTGTTCTTTTGAAAGTGCCTATTGTAATTACTTTAGATTTATAATACATTTCAATATTTGGTTGGGCAAGGTCTTTCTCAAGGTCTCTCAAAATACACATTCCTGTATTTTTCTACACTGGTCTTACCTTTCGTTCTTTGTCTATCTTTCTTTCTTCCTTTTTTTTTTTTTTTTTTTTCTTTTTGGAGTGGGTGAGAGGTGGGGGAGGGGCATAGGGAGAGAGAGAATCTTAAGCAGGCTCCACACTGAGCGCGGTGGGGCTCAATCCCACGACCCTGAGATCATGACCTGACCTGAAATTGACTCGATGCTTAACTGAGTCACCCAGACGCCCTGCCTGTTTATTCCTCTAGATGAAAACTATTATCTTTTCTCTAAAACTCTAGTTTGCAATGAACCTATAAATAGATTCCCTTCCCAATCAGAAACCTCATTCATCTGGTTTCACATGCCAGAACCTAGTGGGATTGAAACAGCACTCAAGATGCTCCTGTGGTCTTCCACATTCCAGCCTCTTATGCCATAGGCTTGGGACTAGGTGACTAGCTTGGGCCAATAGACTATAAGCAAAAGTGACTGCAGTCCATTCCAGGACAAGGAAATCAGAGCCTGGGACACCTCTCTTCTTCCCTTCTGCAGAACCCTTTTGCAGAGCCCAGTATTGACTTGACAGCATCATGTCTTGGAGAAATCTTGGATCTCAGAGGCAGTCTAACCCACAGCAGGATTTGCCTGAATAATAGACAAATATTTATCTCTCAAACCACTGAGATTACAAAGTTAATTTGTGATTATGTATCAGGCTCCCTTATGCCGACCTCTCTTCCCAAGGCATTGGGGTGGCGTCTGGGAATCCCTCTGTCTACTCACACCCCATGGCCAGTCCATCAGCGAGTGCGAAGCCTTAAACTTTCATATTTACTCCAACTCCGGTAGTTCCCACCATGCACTCATTGCTAAAACCACAGACCAGTGGACTTGAAATGAGGATTTTTCACATCTGTGGGGTTGCATAAATGTTCTCCCCAGATGTATGAGAAAGAGCTAGTATAAGGCAATTGATTCCTTTGTTCTCCTTCCCCAAGTACACGTGCCTGAGAAGGATGCTGAGTGCATTCATATCTTGGTGCTTCTCCGTTCCCATTGACCTTCTCCACTTTTTACAATAGAAGAGCTTGTCCAGAATCCACTCCTTAAGTTGTTCTGGCATCTTGCCATGGGATGGAAGCCCCTTTGGCTCCTTGGTGAAAGGAATGAAGAGGGAGGCACTAAGGACGGGTAAACACCCTTGGTCAAGCATCAGTTCTTGGTGCTCACAACAAACAAAGGAAGAACTACCTGGGCTGATAGATCATTTGAACACATTTTGAAAACACGTTAGCTTGTCATTGGGCATACAACTCAAGACTTCACATCACTGATAAATCTTGCTATAATAAAATTCCTTTCATTTCTATTTGTATATTTTGGGGAATAACTTCTCTCAGCACTTGCATCAGTAAGAATTACAACTGGGATAGAATAGATGTTGAGCCCTATCTCATCCTAGCAGTAAGTAAAAACCATCCAAGGAAACAAGAGCCCTGTGAACCCCATGAAAAAGATGTGTTTATAATAAACTTGAGTTTTTTTATGTCTAATCATTATTCAATAGCATTTGAAATGTCTTTATGTTATTGCAATCAATTGTGCGTTAATAACGCATTTATGGTATTGTAATCAATTGCATATAATTTGGGATAATTCAATCAGAAAAAAAATTGCCAGGAACTTACAGCCATAAGAATTTTTAAAAAAACAACAAATCTTAGTTGTTACAAATACTTTTGATGAAGAGCAGTATGTTAGGATAAACAACAAAAGACTTCAAACATTAAAAGATATTACATCAGGATGAAAATCTATATGGAAATGTAATGAAAAGCAAAATGAAAATATGAGAGTTAATAGATTAAAAAAGAATAAACAATTAAGTGTCATGGAAAAGCTTGTTATTGTACTTTTAAAATGAATGCAAGCATTAAGTGGTATTTAATAAGTCATGGTATTTAGAGTCAATTGAATATACTGAAAGCTGTGACATATAAAAATTTTATTTGAAACTGAACATTTACAATAAGCAGAAACTACATTTTTTGTAACTATGTACTCTTAGGTGGGAACATTTAAGACGTTAACTTAAAAATGTGGGAAGGAGCTCAGTTTGTCAAAATCCTTTCTGGGGGAACAAGAGAAAAATGTTTAGAGTCTATTGTCCTAGAAGAAACAACCCTTGTCTCTTACACATGCTTCTGCAATGGCCCCTCACAGCTCCCTCTGCTGCTAGGCTGGCCCTTCCCACTGTCAATTCTCCACTCAGCAGCCAGACTAGGTTGGTGTTTTTCTGTTTTGTTTTGTTTTTAAGTGAAATCAGATGTTGTTATTCCTCTGCTTGCAAACTCTCCAGTGTCCTCCCACCACGCACAGATTCCTCGTCGTCTATAATGCCCTTTGTAGCTTGGCACCTGCTGTCTCTTACCTCCTTTATCCTTATTCATTTGACTCTTGTCACTTTGGACTTTCTGGTTCTAGAACATGCCAAGATCATTTTGGCCTCAGTGCCTATGAACTTGGTCTTCCATAGGACTGTCAGGCTTGGTCCCACCCATCATCCAGGTGGCACTTATTCAGAGATGGTCCCTAATACTCCTGTTTGAAACTGCTTCCCTGTATGCCCCCTTTATTATCCTCCCAGTACATAGGACTATCTGAAATTATGATATACAGTTCTTCCTAAGTTATTCGGGTGTCTCCCTCCATTGAGTGTGTATTCCATGAAGGCAGAGACAAAAATCTTGTTGTCATTCTGTTCCCAGCTAGCATAGAGCCTGGTACATACTAGGTGCTCAGTGAATAACTGTTGATGAATAAATGAAAAGAACTATTTGGGAACTACCTGTCTACAAATAAGATAACTATTTCTTCAACATAATAATGTATAGACTTTAAAATGATGTTTAAGAGAATTTATAATGAGAGAAAAATTCAAAGACTTAATGTTTAGTGGAAAAGAGACAGGCTTAAGATATCTGTGTCTTTGTCCATATCTAAATCTGTATATCAACCCACAGGAAAAGATGAGATGGAATCCCATAAAAAGAATAATAATAGTTTCATGGTTATGGGTGGCTTTGTGCCGTGTTTTAAAAGAGTACTTGCAGGGGTGCCTGGGTGGCTCAGTGGGTTAAGCCTCTGCCTTCGGCTCAGGTCATGATCCCAGTGTCCTGGGATGGAGCCTTGCCTCCGGCTCTCTGCCCAGCGAGGAGACTTCTTCACCCTCTCTCTCTACCTGCCTTTCTGCCTACTTGTGATCTCTGTCTGTCAAATAAATAAATAAACCCTTAAAAAAAAAAAGAGTACTTACATTATGTAGGAAGTTTGGAAGTCAGATTAAGAAAGGTCAAGGACACCAAGTGGCATAACTTAAAAAGAATCATATTAATATACAGATTCTGTCTTAGGAGTTCTAGTCTCTGCTGAATCTAGTTCTCAGGAAAGGGTATGAAATCCGTGTGTACCAGCCAAGACAGGCTACAGTAACAGATAATCCCCAAATATCAGCATCTTAAAATGAATCAGCCAATTATGGCCCATGGAGCAGATCTGGCCTGGAGCCTATATTGGTATGGCCCACAAACTAAGAATAATTTTCATGTTTCAACATTGCTTAAAAAGAAGAAGGATATGCGGCGCCTGGGTGGCTCAGTGGGTTAAACCTCTGCCTTTGGCTCAGGTCACGATCCCAGAGTCCTGGGATCGAGCCTTGCATCAGGCTCTCTGCTTGGCCAGGAGCCTGCTTCCCACTCCCTCTCTCTGCCTGCCTCTTTGCCTACTTGTGATCTCTGTCTGTCAAATAAATAAATAAAATCTTTAAAAAAAAAAAAGAAGGATATGTAATGGAGATATGCCAGAAAAAGTCTAAAATTTTACTATCTGGCTCTTTACAGAAAAAAAAAAAAAAAAATGTGTTGACCCCTGGCTTAAAGTAACACAGATTTAATTCTTGCTCATTATGTGTGTCCATTATAGGCTGGGAGAGAGGGCTGTTCTCATCCTTGCCCCTCCTGGACCCAGGCGGATGAAGCCACTGCCATCTTGAATGTTGCTGGTTACCCTGCCAGCGGGAAAGAGGGAGCCTTGGGAGTCACATACCTATAATGAACCCTCAAACCCAGAAGTGGCACATGTCATTTCTACCCACAGTTCAGGGACTTTGAGGAATCATGTGGCTCTCCAGATCCTAAGAGGCCAGGAAGTGGGGCCCAGAAGGCAGGAAATGATGTCTCTAGCATGAGAGGAGCCATAAGACTAAGGGCCACAGGAATTCAGTGAATCTGAAAGGCCCACAGCCCGTTTCAGAGGAAGAGAGTAACTCTAAGTCTTACTCTAGTGGTTTCTGGAGAACATGACTTCATCTCAGATCTGGAACCAGGCAATACTGGAAATCACTTACAGTTCCACTGTTTCTTTAAGTATTTGGGAGCCAGAGGTTTAAATTAAAAAAAAAAAAATGACAAACGGGAATCAAAACAAAAGTCATAAATGCTGATGTCTACAGAGGCCAGTCAGGTAGGGGAGGGACAGGAATATATACAACACGGAGTAGTGGCGACTGTGGTGAACTAGAGGGTGTGTGCCCATCTGAAGAGGGGGGGTTACTACTCAGCTCCCTCTGGTTCTGGCCAGTGCTGGGCTATTTTTACTTTATTTTATTTTGAAGAAGAAAATAGTAACCTGGGTTTTTAATGTGAGACCATCTGAATTTTTAAATTGGCAACAAATTTAGAAAATTTACAAAAATGTTTTATTCTCT
The DNA here is from genome assembly GCF_002288905.1 of Enhydra lutris kenyoni. NCBI lineage: Eukaryota > Metazoa > Chordata > Mammalia > Carnivora > Mustelidae > Enhydra > Enhydra lutris. The sequence continues at coordinate 4,720,325 of NW_019154138.1, forward strand.
CTCTCTTTTTTACCTCCTTCTGTTCATCTGTTTTGTTTTTACTATAGAGAACCCACGGGAGTTGCTGGAGGGGAGGTGGGCAGGGGGATGGATTAAATGCGTGATGGGGATTAAGGATGGAAGTTGCTGTGATGAGCACTGCGTGTTCCTCGTAAGTGATGAGTCACTGAATTCTTCTTCTTCTTCTTTTTTTTTTAAAGATTTTATTTATTTATTTGACAGAGATCACAAGTAGGTGGAGAGGCAGGCAGAGAGAGAGAAGGGGAATCAGGCTCCCCGCTGAGCAGAGAGCCCGATGCGGGGCTCGATCCCAGGACCCTGGGATCATGACCTGAGCTGAAGGCAGAGGCTTTAACCCAATGAGCCACCCAGGCGCCCCTAAATTCTACTTCTGAAACTAATATTACACATTATATGTCCTTTGGCTGGGATTTAAACAAAAACAAAAAAGTAAATTCACAAAAATGAAAGAATGGACCCAATAAATCATGTCTGTGGTGAACCTTTGCCTGAAGGCTTCTCGTTTGAAAAGCCAGAGCAGGGGAACTTGGTTTTTCGTGTACAAAAGGCTCTACCTGTTTGGCGTTGCTGCCTTTGGATGGCCGCCCCTGGATTTTCCTGCAGGTTACCTTCTGGTACAGGGCAATGAGTGTCCCGCCTCTTCACACGCCCATTCCTCCCTCTTCACCTCTTCCCATGGTGACAGAGGAGGCTTGTAACACTACCCCAGTCCCTGAAGGAAGTCTGGAGGGTGACTCCCCCAAGCTGGGCTCACCGTGGTTCAGCCCTGCAATCTTGGGTTCTCTGAGGAGGAAGCAGCCTGTCCCTGGGCTTTCCCTGGAACAACCAAGTGATGTGCTGTCATAGGCAACGTGCCACGTGACTAGCTATGGAGGTTGTAACCTCCTTCCTGGGAGCAGGAAATCTGACCGTGCCCCGCCCAGCGCCCTGGGTATAGGGCACACGGTGTATCCCATTTTCTGCTTCGGTGCTGCCTACAGGAATCCACTGGGCACTCACACATGTTCAGGAACATTCCACAAACTCCTCAGAGTCTCCTAGAGGAATCAAGTCCAAGGGAGTAACCATCCTGATAAGATATCCTCCTATCAGCTTCCTTTTCCTGTGTCACTTCCCAGCCCCTTACTGAGGGTTCCTGAGCTCATGTCCCAGCGTAAGTCAGCTGCACAGAAGCCCTTGTCTTAAGCTTTTGCTACTTGGCGAAACCAAGTCAAGACAAAAGGAACTCAATAAATGTTGAATAATTAAAAGATCCATACATAGAAATGAGGGCTTGCAATTTGCAGCAGTGGGGCCGTTTGTAGGCACCTGCTGATTCCAGTGGAGGAAGCTGCCATCAAATACTGCAGAAAAAATCTGTGGATTGTCATTCCAAACTGCTTGAAGAGTAACAGGCCTCTCTGGGATCATTCCGCGCCCAGAGAGATTCTCTGCTTTTTCGGCAACATGCCCTTCTGCCTCTTAGTTCCCTCCATCTAGGCATCACTATCCCACTTTCCTAACAGATTAAATCTTTCCCCTTCCTCCAACAACAGCCCTTATTTGTGGAAATCCACTAGTCTAGAGATAAAAACAACCACAGTTGCCAATCCCAGGGGGCTGGCTGCCTGGAGAGCTGGCTGGAGAGATCTGAGGCTCGCCGTCGGGGGCTGGTCTGATCGCTTAACCGTGTCTGGTACCCAAGGACCCAGGAGAGGAGGGTGTGACAGACGTAGCACACGTTTGCCCTCCATGCCCAAGACTGTCTGCTGAGTTTCTGAACTGTTGCTCATGCTGGTTATAAACACACTCGTAGGAAGCAGAGTTTACGATTATTTTTATCAAATCATATATTTTGAGTTCACTAACGACAACTTTAGACCTGGTGTGTCCTAGCATTTTGCCCTTCCCCACTATCATTTCGACATCTGCCCCCAGTTCTGTATCACCCAGTGAACTAGGTTTTTTTTTTTTCCCCCCATCATTCTTAAAACAGTGTGCTGAGCTTAAAGAATTACAGTATTTGGTCCAAATAACCCAGGAAGACGCCACATGCATTTATGTGTTATAAAAACAGAGGCTCCTAGAATAGCATGTTTAGAAATTAGAGATGACAGGTCATCGGCAGTCCAGTACGATTTGGTTTAAAGTCTGGTATTTCTACAGGATTTCTTTTAACCATCCTTATTTTACCAACTATTTCCGTCACGCCTACGAGAAAACATGATTCACATATTCCTTTTTTTTTTTTTTTAAAGACTTATTTATTTTAGAGAGAGAGAACAGGGGGAAGGCAGAGGGAGAGAGAGAATCTCAAGTAGACTCCCCGCCAAGCGCAGAGCCCGTCGAGGGGCTCGATCCCACGATGCTGAGATCATGACTGGCGCCAAAACCAAGAGTCAGTTGCTCAACCGACTGGACCACCCAGGCGCCCCTGATTCACATCTTGTCTTCAGGCATATTTAGAAGGCCACTGCCTCATGGAACTTATGTCAGCTCCTTGCCCAGATTTTAGCTCTCAAAAAATTTTCTAAAGCATCATCAAGTTATTCTGTTTGCACAACAAGCACAATAACACTTAAACGCAAATATTTACCCAGGAGGTGGTTCACCAAAGCAGTTTACAACACACACACACACACACACACACACAAAAGCTGCAAAGCAGTCTGAACATTTAAAAACAAAGGATTGATTAAATAAGCTTTTGTACATCTATGACATATACTCCTAGGCCGTCATTACAAATGATGTAGATGCAAATTTATCAATTTCAAATAATGGTTACAATAAAGACTCGAAAGTGACAAAAGTAGATTACAAACTAGTATGTACGCTCTGCCCTGATTTTTGCTGGAAATCGCAGATTTATTTCTCAAGTTGGCAATGTCATATATTATATACCAAGTAACATCAGCTCAGGCTGGATGCTGAGATGATGAGTGTTGTTAATTTTCCTATTTGTATTATAAATCCCTCCTAATTCATCTATACGGAACATGGAAGGCTTTTTATAGACAGAGAAGAGATCATTTTAACAAGAAAAAATGGGCCCCTTTTTCTTTCATTTGAATGAAATGGCTAAGAGGGGTCAGTTCCTTGAGAGTTTACTCCAAGACAACCACTGAGATAGGAACTCGCTGATCAATATTTACCCTCCTGCTCACTGGCAGCGTGTGCTAATGGGAAGCCTCTCCGAAGAATTTTCTGGACTTGAATTGTCAAGGCCCCCACTCTGGGCCTTGCTGCCTTCAGCAGACGTAACTTCCAGTTTTGTGAATTCTGCCAGGTAGGTAGTCTCTTTCAAGCCCTGGCATGTTTGCTGCTCATCGAAGCAGCGGATATCCAGGTGCAGACCTGGTAAAGAACTATCCCCCAAAAAACTCCCCCAAGGCAGGGCTGCAGGCCTCACGCTGCTTGCAAACCCAATCCCTCACTCCGTGGACAAAGGAGACAGCCTCCCCTATAAAGTTACCCCATGGGATTGCAGGAGCTCTCCCCTGTGTTCACCTAAGCTTTGTTTATATCCCTTGGAACAAAGGCCCAGAAAGCCACCCGGGGCGGAAAGGTGTGTCCACCACCCAGCAGGTCTCTAGGAGCACTGCTCTGAGTGTCATGTAACTCTCTCCCATCACCTTCACCACGGCCCCCCGCCGCCCCCCTCTTTAAAACCCAACTGATTACAAGTGTTGTTAAAGGTTACTGAACTAGAAAAACAAACCATGCCATGGTTGGTGCATTCCTAATTACAGATGAGACTGTGTTTGGAACAATTGCTTCTGTACCTCAACATTTCTCGGAGCCTCCAACCAGGAAGTGGCCGCTTCTCCCCGGCCACTCAGAAGAAAGGATTACTGACAATCTAGAAAGTGCTATCGGCTTTCTTTTCCATCCCGGACTAATATGAAACCATATCTCAAGTATCAGCGTTTCCAACAAAAGTCTTGCACAGCTGACACTGCACCATAAAAACACACTCCCCGGCTTTGACCCCGAGGTATGTGCCCTCTCCCGATCGGATTCCAGTGCGGAATACTGTCTGTTGCTGGTTTCGAGGGGAGGACGGAACGTGGAAGCAGGGGCCGTTCCTGTTCTCACTCAGGGCAGGAGCCTGTAAGTTAACACCACCGATTCTGCTCCTCATCCATTTCTGTTGTGTTTTTGTGGTTAAGCTGCTTAAGTGAGTCTGGCCCGCTGGGTCTGCAGCCTTCTACCGAGGCTGGAAATGAACCTGGGGAAGCGAGCGGGCTGGATTGACCTAATTCACGGTAGGGTCCTTGGGGAGAGGAATGAGAAGGTCTTTTCATTTTGCATCCGCTCCGACCAAGCCTTGATCAGCAAAAGCAGCCCAAGGGCTCCTCACGCTGTCTGCCTAGTCGAGCCACATTTTCCCGGGACATCCTGCTCCAGGACGCCTTTTCTGGGACAGTCCCCCACCTCGCCTCATTGTCAAAGGAAAACGAAACCAGAGAAAACAAGGAAAAACCCACAATACTCCCATTAACGCGAGAGGAGACATGGAAAATAGGAAAACACCTGGCCTTGTCCTCGGTAGATGTTTGCTGTGGAAACAATCTGTTCGCATTTAACGAGAAATGACATCATAAAGAATTCACTGCCGTCACCACGGCTCCTTGATCTCGGGAGTGGTGCTTTCTCGGCTCTGCATTAAACTTTAGGATCGCACAAGGCACTGTCTATGCAAAAGAAAATGGAGCTGATGGAGAGAAGATTGGCCCAGGGGATAGGGCTTGGGACAATGGCGTCCAGGCCATTTTTGTCACCGCACCAAACCTTCATCTTTCCCGAACACCCCTTCTTTGCCAAAGGGCCAGCGTGCTATAAAACATTTTAAAAACACTGTATTTTAACAATGCCGCGCAGCAAAAACGGTTTGCTTTTAATGGCCATCTGTATAAAGTCTCTTTTTTATTTAGGAAAATCTATTTTAAATTAAATATCATAAGCCCACAAGCCATAGCAAACAATATTTTTGACCATATGCTCTGAATTAATATGCCAAACATTGCAACCTCGATTTCTTCATAGAAAGTTGTCCCACCCTTCTGTGGGCACGGTGTTCCCCAGAGGGCGGGTTGGGGGAAGGAATTTTCAATAAAGCCACCGAGGGCAGGATGATGGCAAGAAACCAACAATCAGGCTTCCCCCGGAGTTATCCGTCTTTTGAATTATCTCAACTCAGATCCACTTCCCTTTGAAGAAGGAAATTTCCTCCGATGCATGTTTCTCCCTCGTCTTCGTCCCCGGGAGTGCCAACAGTGGGGCTACCTTTTAGCTAAGTTTGGAAAGTTGCTGGAATTCCTTCCATCTGTTGCTTGCCATCTGCTGGGGCGATATGGTTCAAAAGCAAGGAGTTTCGTCAGGTGCTGGGCAGAAATGGAAACTTGGGGTCCATATCCCAGTATCCTAGTATGGGCCAGTCTCTCTATTTCCCCTTTTGCAGCTCCCCTATTAATGGAAGGCCAAGAGCCACGTGGCTACCCTGGGGAGGCTGAGCCCCACGGTGACCAAGCACTTAACTGAGATGAGCGTGAGCAAGAGGGTTCACTTAGGAGAGGTCCAGCTGCATTCCGTCTCTGCACACCAAGCATCAGATTGTCTGGGGACTGGTTGCATGGGAGTTACAGGTGCTCCAACCCCTGAGTGAGAATCCTGGGCTCTTCACGAGATCACAGGGCTTGACTGCATGTGGCTGGCTCTTCTACGAGGGCCGTGGCATCGGGAGTTGCTTCCAGCTGTGAACAGCTTTTTGCGAGGAGACTTAGAACTCATCCAGCCCTGAGATTTGATTGGTTGGTCTTGCTTCTCCTCTCTCTCAGGTCATCTCTTCTTTCTTTTGTCCCATTTCCCCCTAGTCTACCATGTTTCCTTTCTTTGGTCCCTCTTCTCTTTCCCCCTACTTTTCTGAGTCTCTATGAAACCTTGGATGTTACTATAATTGTTCTTAATGTCTAGGGTTAATTTATTATTATTTGGATACCTACTAAGTGCTATCCAATTTACAAGTATCATTGGCAAACCTTACAACAGAGACTTGGGTATCAACACCCCCCTCCCCTTTTAGAGATGAGAAAATGGATTCTGTTTAAGAAATTCCTCTTTAACCTGAATTACTCTGTCCAACCCTTAAAGACTCCAAATTCCCACCACTTCACTTGGGAACTAGCTTTTTTTTTTTTTTTTTTTTTTTTTTTAAACCCCTTCCAGGGTTTTTAGAAACTTTTTTATGCCTGATTCTCTTGTGCTCTCTGCCTATTCCAGCATCTAAAACTCCTGCTCTTTTCTCAGATCTTACCTCAAAGTCTTATCTAGTATCTCCCAAGGTATATGTTTCAGGATTTAAATCTGCAAAATAGCTCACAATAAAAGGGATCTAGGGTCAATTAGGTTTAGCGGGAACTTGTGTACTATATAATGTATATTGAACATGTCAAAGGCTCTGAAAAGTCCTGCAGCAGAGAAACTGACCATAGCCAGCCCAGTGTTTCTCATTTGACCACTGAATCTTCTTTTGGGTAATGCATATTACCATTTCCTAAAACTAATATTTTCTTGAATAAATCCTCCTTGGAATGTTGCAAGTCTTTCTTCCATCTTGGGGTTATGAAAATGTTGATTTTGATAATTTTGCCTTGTGTTCTTTATGGAGGAGCAGATTTTCAGATTTCTATCATTCTGGAAGATTGCCTCCTCGAAGTAATATTTTATTTTATTTTATCTTAAACATTTTATTAATTTATTTGAGAGAGAGAGAGCACAAGCAGGGAGGAGAGTCAGAGGGAGAGAGAGAAGCAGATTCCTCATCGAGCAGGGAACCTGAGACTATGACCCAAGCCAAGGGCAGATGCCCAACCAACACAGCCACCCAGGTGCACCTCAAAATAATATTTTAAGATACACTTAGACTAATGCTGTTGTTTCCTTTCCTGTAAAACCATCTATCAATGCTGCATTCCTCACCCTTTGCATGTAGGGTCTCTCTTGAATGGTGTAGAGATTCCATGAAGCTTCTTGGCGTCCATGCATATGACAGTAACTGTGGAAAGAACTATTACAATCGCCTTATGTCTGTCTGAATGGCTAGAACCACAAGATAAGAAAGCACAAGTATTGGCAAGGACTCAGAGGAAAAGGAACCTCATGCACTGTTTCAGTAGGAATGCAAATTGGCGCAGTCACCCTGGGCAACAGTGTGGGGTCTCCTCAAAAATTAGAAGGAGAAATATTGTACAAATTCAGTAACTCCACTACTGGAATTTATGCAAAGAAAATGAAAACACTATTTCAGAAGATATAGGCACCCCTATGTTTATTACAGTATTATTTACAATAGCCAAGATATGTAGGCAGTCCCACTGTTTAGTCGCACTAAGGAGTGATAGGTAAATGGGCAAAGAAGATGTATAGACACACACACACACACACACACACACACACACACACACACACAATGAAACATTACTCAGTCAAAAAGAAGAATGAGATCTTGCCTTTGCAACAACATGGGTGGACTTAGAAGGTATTCATGCTAAGTGAAATAAGTCAGACAGAAAGATAAATATCATATGATTTCACTTCTAGGTGGAATCTAAAAAACAAAACGAATAAGCAAAAAATGAAACAAAACAAAACAAAACAAAAAAACAATCCAACCAAAAAAAAAGCAGAAACAGACCCATACATACAAAGAACAAACTGATAGTTGCCAGGAGAGGGTTGGGAGATGGGCAGGATGGGTGAAGAAGAGTCGGGGTATAGGCTTCCACTTAGGCGGTGAGTAAATCACAGAGGTGAAAGGTTCAGCACCAGGAATACAGCCAGTGATATCATAACAATGTTGCAGAGTGAGCGATGGTAGCTGCCCTTGGGGTGAGCACAGCATAACCTATAAACTTGTCTAGTTTCTGTGTTGGGCACCTGAAACTAATGTAACATGGAGTGCCAACCACATTTTAATCAAACAAATCTGATCCTTGGAAAGTGACACCCCCCCCAAAAAAACCACACCTAACGACAAATAAATAAATAAAGTATAAATTATTTAATGATGGTTTAAAAAAAAAAAGAAGAAAAAAGAAAAGGACTCTTAAATGTTTTTCTCTTTTCTGGTTATCTCGTCAAGTTCAACCTCCTTTTTCAGAAAGCCAGAAGCCAGATCACACACTGGTTGTACTTCCCAAGTGTTTGTTAATAGGTGAGTTATTGGACTTCAGAACACATTTTCCTGTACTAAACATTCTACCACACTTCACCAAACAAATGTGCATACAAATCACTCCTTGTTAAACTGTACATTCAGGTTCAGTAGGTCTGGGGTGGGACCTGTGGTCCTCCATTTTTAAGCGGGATGCCCGGGGCTGATGGTCTACATATCACACTATGGGTAGCGGTGTTCTACCATGATTTCCGTATGCAATGTTGCTTCTGTGGGAAATGCACTCGGTTCTAATTTGGGGACAACGTGTTCCTGAAATCCTAAATATAGGGATAACACATGGTGAAAAGGGTCCAGCTTTCCAACAGAACTACAGGTCACCCAAGACACAGATTAAGGAAACTCTTTTTTTTTTTTTTTAAAGATTTTATTTATTTATTTGATAGAGAGAGAGATCACAAGTAGGCAGAGAAGCAGGCAGAGAGAGAGGAGGAAGCAGGCTCCCTGCTGAGCAGAGAGCCCGATGCGGGGCTCGATCCCAGGACCCTGGGATCATGACCTGAGCCGAAAGCAGAGGCTAGATTAAGGAAACTCTTGTGGGCTGCCGTATGAATGGACAACCGAGCGATCTTCATGTGCGCAGTATGCACTGAGAGTACCCAGCATAATGCTAGGAAGGGCTGAATGTGGGCTACTTGTTTAATTCCTAGAGTGGGATGTCTAACACGGTTGGCTTAATTGTGTAGTAGGCCCTCCTCTGAGCTTAGAAGAAAATCCAAACTCCTTGTTATGCTTTAGTCACACTCTGTAGGTCCAACCCCTGCCTGCCTCTTCGACCTGATCCTCTACCATAACACCATCCTTTGCTCATGGCCCTTCATCTACTTGAACTTTCTTTCTGCTTCTTGATATCCTAAACTTGTCACCCTTAAAAAAAAAAAAATTCACAAATTAGTTTATTTATTTATTTTAAAGAATTTATTTATTTGAGAGACAGAGAGAGAGAGAGAGAGAGCACAAGCAGGGGGAGGGGCAGAGGGAGAGGGAGAAGCAGATTCCCGTATGACCTGGAAGCCTGAGATGGGGATCAACCCTAGGACCCCGAGATCATGATCTGAGCCGAGGACAGATGCTTAACTGACTAAGTGACGCAGGCACACCCCCTCCCCCCATCAAATTCACAGGTTATTTGACCTTTGCTGTGTCATTTGCCCCAAGAGAGTGTTTAGATGTTCATGCTGCTGACTGCTATTATCATTTGTGTACCAGCTCAGATGTCCCCTCCTCCCGGAAGCACTTCATGACTTAGCCCTCCACCACGGACCCATCCTCTTTTCTTTTATTCCTAACATTCCTACTAACAGAACAGACTGTAGGTATTTCTATGTGTGCTAGAAGCTATGAGCCCTGACCAGATACCCTTGGGCTGCTGTGGTGCCCACTCCCCAGGGACTGTACGTTTTCACTGCTAACAGCCCACAGCTGCACACTTTTTCCTAGAATTGCTCTTGGCCAACAGGACCCACATAGATGGGAATGCCTAGGAGGCTGGGGTGGTGCCCACTGAGCCCGCAAGGCAGCTTGCAACCAGTGGCTGATTCCTTACTGAGTCTAAGAGCTAGAAGCCCGAACTCTGGAGGCACGTGAGCTTCTGGGTCATTCACACTGCAGAGCTCTCCTGGGATCAGGCTGAGGCTAGACCCAGCTTTGCCCTCTTCTGCCATGCGCACCTCTTTATGCCTCCCCTGTGAGACCTGCTTACTGAGTCTTTGATCCATTGCAACAATCGTCATCTCAGACCCTGTTTCTAGAGAACTCTCCATAGCCAAAGTGTTTCTTAACCTGTTTGCCCTCTGCCTTCCCCACTGGAGTCTGAGCTCTACCCCTGCTCTCTGCGTGGGAACAGAGATGACGTTTTATTCACTACTCATTTCACAGCATGATGGCCGTTGCCTAGTAGGTGCTCAATAAAGACATAAAGTGGGTTTGTATGATCAGTTTCCGAGTAATGGTGGTTCAGCATTAACCCTGGAGTTACAACCCACCCATCACCCAGAGCCCCCACTCGGGTAGACTCGTTTGCATTATAAACAAGCATATACCCCTTTACGTGAAGTGCTGTGCGAGTTTGCTTTTCTTATTTTTATCCTTATGACATGCGAAACCATAAAAAGCTGGGGGTGGGGTGGGGATGTCAAATCCACCCCACAATACGCCTCCTTCAAGTATCTGATTACACAAAGTCCTCAAAGAATATGATTAATGTAACGAAGCCATATTCACACTCTGACATTCTTCCCAGCCAAACACATATTTTAGCCTCACCCAGTCCCTTTCAACAAATAAGCTGTTTTGAAAATGATTTCCAGGGCGATGTCTGTTGCCATAGGAATGACATTAAATGAAAAGGACAGAAAATATAGAGGGTGATAAACTGCATGCTTGGATGACACACTTGACTTGGAAGCCTGTGTTCAAATGAGGCATACATGCCAAGATTTTTATGAAAGACAAAATTAAAATGTATCGCTATCAAGCTGTAACTGACAAGGTATTGTGTGGCGGGCTGTTAACATACTGCTCCATATATTTATTGTTTGTCATTTTACTGGCCCTGACAAAGGTCTCTCAGTGCTGTAAATCACACCATTAAATCTGCCACGAGCAACAGAGGCTGCTGGAAAGAAGAGAAAGAAAGCGTGGTGTTGAATCTCAGTTTCTGATACATGCTGGGTGCGCTAGCATGTCCTCCAAGGAGACTGTCCCTTTGGGATGACACCTTTGTAAGTGTCAGATTGTTGGCTTTTGACCCCTTGAAAAGAGAAAAAAAAAAAAAATAACAAAAGCGCGGACTCTTCCCCCACCCTGGTTCCGATTGTTCCTAATGTTGCTGGTCAGAAAGATGCTGAGAAATTGCACCCTAACTCGGCCCCCATTTTATGCTCTTCTGGGAGCAGGACCCCAGAGGCTCTGAGGTGCCCTGTGGATGGTGCCCTGCCTGAGCTGGCTTTTATTGTTTCCTTGGAGGTGTGCTTGGGTTATCATGAGATTTTCTTCTACACCAGTCAATACTTGTCCGTTCTTGAACCAATAAAGCAAGAGAGGGGTACCACTGGTGACCGGGTGCATACCCCAGCATCAAGCAGCCATACCACCTCTCTGTCTAGCTAGATCCCCAGCAGACTTGACCTCTCGACCTCTCCCATCCCTTCTTTCCAGACACTGGTGTCATGGAGACAGTGCCAAGAAGCTGGGTGGTCACGGTGCTATGGAGACTGGGGAGAAGAATACAGAAAGACAAATTCAGATCTGAGTTGGAACCACCGCTTCTCTGCAATGAGAGGTGTGATTCTGGCAAGTTTTTAACCTCCACTGACCATAGTTTTCTCATCTGTTTAGGAAAAAGAGGTGTTGTTGGTTTCAATTACTTCTAGGTTGCCTACCAGCTCCAATTTTATCTATTTTTTAATTTTTAAAGATTTATTTGTTTATTTTAGAGAGAGGGCATGTGTGCAGTAAGGGTGGGGAGGGGTAGAGTGAGAGGGAGAGAGAGAATTTCAAGCAGATCCAAGAGAAGTGCAGAGTCTGTCTTGGGGCTTGATGGTCCTGAGATCACAACCTGATCTGGAACCAGGAGTTCGATGAAGAACAGACTGCACCTTACCTAAGCACCCACTAGCTCAAAATTTTAAACAAAATTAAGGAGAGGCTGGCTGGGGCATTTGACCACCCCTGGAAAGGACTCTTCCCTATTATCCAGAATACATCTCCATCGGAGGAGAATCTACATGAAGAATCAGAAAGGGTGCTGTTCTCCAAGTAGGAAAGAAGAAAAAAGAAAAGAAAAAAACCCACCGCTTGCAGTGTCTGAACTTGGGAGTGGGGAGACAAGATTCCAATCACTGGTTTGGAGTAGGGACAGTGTTTTCAGGATTCATTAAATGTGGAAGAGCTCCCTGCCAACGTTTCTCTGTAATGTCTGCATTTATTTTTATAACACAAATGGATGTTTTAGGCAACAGAGTTTAGAAGATCAGACAGCTTTTATCTACGCATTTATGTTCAGAGCCTCTTTTGCTGGAAACCTTCTATGCTAAGAAACACCTTGATAATATATGAAGATCTCCTTGTACAAAAATGAAGTAGTGGGTTCTTGAACATTTTGAAGGCATACAATTGTTGTTTGGGTCAGATATTGTCAGAATTCTGTACCTACATGCTTCAAAATCAGCAACTGACATGCTGAGTTTGCAATAATCCTATAATTATGGATTTGATGGAACGTTACAGTTGCCAATGGCTGGGAAAAGTCTGACCAGAGAGCCACGCCCTTCTTTCACTGATTGGCTGTTGTAATCCAGCCCCGCCCTCACCTTGGAACTCCCTGGAGAAGCTCTTTTAAGATGCTCTTGTGAGAAGACTGGCAAATAGCAAATAGCAAAATCCCAAGTCTATGTTTGGAGTTGAGCCCTAGCTTTGGTTTTGATGTAGAAACAAAGGCAGAAGGAAATGTAGATAATATTAAATGTCCTTGTAACCTGCAGCCCATTGACAAATACTTGTAGACCATTCCTCCAGATTCTGAGTCTTCCTTAGCATATGGAAGTCCTTTCGGAACTTCCCTTAGCTCTACTTCCCCCAAACCCAAGGTATATCATCAGTTGCTCCTCACAATTCAGGGAGCAGCAGGCAGTCTGCCCACTGGTCCTGTCCTCTTGCTTTAAAAAACCACCTTTTTTTTGCCCGGAAACATCTCAAGAATTCTTTCTTGGCCATCAGCTCCAGACCCCATCGTCACACCAACATTCCAAAAATACATCAGCTACTACTGATTTGCCACTTCTCCAATGGAGTTAATCAGTGCCGCCTAAGAAACCAGGTTCTAGGGTGCCTGGGTGGCTCAGTGGGTTAAGCCGCTGCCTTCAGCTCAGGTCGTGATCTCAGGGTCCTGGGATCGAGTCCCGCATCGGGCTCTCTGCTCAGCAGAGAACCTGCTTCCCTCTCTCTCTCTCTCTGCCTGCCTCTCTGCCTACTTGTGATCTCTCTCTGTCAAATAAATAAATAAAATCTTTAAAAAAAAAAAAAAAGAAACCAGGTTCTAGAATCTGCTCAAGTCAAAGTCACGGCTTCACCATCTACTTGCTGTGTGACTTTGGGCTTTATTTTTCTCTCTAGGCTTGATTTTTTTCCCACGCATAAAATATTGTTGTTATGATTCAATGAAATTAAGCATGCAAAAGCTGATTTACTGCATCATAGAGGGACCTAATGAATCTTAAGTTAATTATTATTATTCGCTGTGATTCTAGAGAAGTCAAACAATATCTCAAAACTTTGGTCTGTTAACCCATGAAAACAAAGTAATGCTACCTAATGCTGTCCTTATTACAAGACTGGTATTAAATCAAATGTGATAATAGCTCTCAAAGCAATCTGAGCCTTATAAAGTACAAGTACAAATAAAGAAGTGATTGTTATGTTGAGTTTCAGCCTGTCTTGTGTTCCAGACCAGAAAATCTTCAAGTAAGACACAATGACAGCTTTAGTTATCACCAGATTACGCAAAAACTTTTGACTATCATTTAAGAGTATTAAGAATAAAAAATAAACTGCATCAAATATCCACATGTTGGTGAGTTAACAAAAACTTAAACCTATGGTCTTTTTCCTTGCCAATTATGAGCAATTTTATATCAACAATTACATGAGATCTTGTACATTTAGAGCTGAAAGAGGTGTCTGAGCCTAGGTCCCTGCAGGGGGAGACAACCCAGCTGCATGACATCTCCAATCCTTATGCATATTACAACTATTAATATCTTCCAAGGCTCAAAGAAGTGCCATCAAAGATGATCTGAATCTATTTCAAACTATTTAAATTTATTTAGATTTAAAGGTATTTAGAATATATATGTATATTCTAAATACATTTGAATTTGAATTTGAATATTCTCTCTCTTTATATATTATATATATAATAAATATATAAATAATATATAATATATAATAATTATAATAAAAATATATAAATATATAAAGATATATATAATATTATAATATATATTATATATAAATATATAGAGAGAATATTCAAATTTATTTTCTGTTTAGAAAATTCAAATGCATATTCTATGTAGATCTTTTAAAAACCCATAAGAGATAGATATTTCAAAAGAAAAAAAAGTGTGCAAAAGAAATATATACAATAAGCCACAAGAAATACACATAACCTATTCCCACAGATAATCAAAGAAATAAAAATTAACACAAGGATGTAATATTTTTCCCTTACCACTCTGGCAGAATACAGAGAAGAGGTGACACAGGGTCGGTGGGTGTTGATGGGAATAAGTCTCACGTAGTCTTTACTGGTAGACTTGCCTCTGAGTGATGAGGTTACAGATTACAGGTAATCTGGATTCTCTCTTGTTCTTACAACTTTCTATTTTTGCTGAATATTTTTAAAGGCTGGTTTTCTTTCATGATGAGAAAAAATTAATAAAATGATTTTCTTTCTCTGAAAGCACTATAAAAAGGTATTTGATTGTATTGTATAAATTGAACATTGATTTACCATCACGTTTGCTAGGGGTTTTTTTGTTTGTTTGTTTGTTTGTTTTGCTACCCTTTGTGTTGAGTTTTTCGTTGGGACAGAGATGTTTAGAGGAACACGGAGGATGTTTGGAGGAACATGGATTTATCATGTTGCCCCATTTCTCAGTGAGGGTGGTCCCTTAATGTCCTAAATATTTGTGTCCCCACATAGTTGCTTTGATGTTAATTGACTTAGAATTTCCTTGAAGCGGAAGTTACCTCCATAAACAGAATTAATTAAATGCAAAGAACAAATGGCCTTGTTTACATTTTAAGAAAAAAAAATAGAATCAAAATTTCAAATATTCCTATGGGGTAAAGGCTGAATCACATACTGAATTTCAGGGGAGATAAAAATGGCTAGAGGAAAAGTTTGGATACAACTTAGTGACTTATCTGATTATTATTATCTCTCCATTTTTGTGGCTTAATTAATTAATGTGAATTACTTTATAATTCACATTTATTTTTACTCACATCAAGTCCAACTGATGTAGATGTGGGAGTGATAAATGGGGATGGCTCTGTGCAGTCATTCAGGGGGCCCAGGTTGATGGAGGCTGGCCATCACCTTGAGGCATCGAAGGGCATCCACAACCAGGTGGGAAGACAGGATGGAGGATCTCTTGCGGGGGAGGGGGGACCAGGGCGGGTTTCAATGGGCCCAGCCTGGAAATGGTGCTCATTACTTCTGCCCACACTCCACCAGCTGGCAGAGTATTATCTCCTGGCCACTCCCATCCATTAAGAGAGGCTGATGTCATCTGGCCATGTGCTGAGGGGAAAGGAACTGGTGGGAACAACACCAAGCCACTCTGCCACCATCTCTAATATCTCAGATGTTTTGTGAAGCTATAATAGTCAAGGCATTGGTGACATTTAGAATATTCAAGTCAGTTTTCCTTCCCACTCGGGGTTCCCAAATATTTTTCTTCCATAGTTGTTAGGACTTTCCCACTGTCCTGCTTTCTGATCACTGCTGGGCTGGTGTCACTGTTCATGGACATTCATTTTCCTAATGCATGCCCTAAACCTTTCTCCCAGTTTTGATACCTTCAACCTGAGTAGCAAGCACACCTCATACTAATAGCTACTCTTTGTAGACTACCTTGAGGTGCTATATTTAAGTATACTGTAGGCCAGTTAATCAGGACAAAGCCATAGAAAAAGTGTCTTTCCTTTTTTTTTTAGGTAGGTTCCATGTCTAGCATGGAGCCCAATGCAGGGCTTGAACTCAAGACCCTGAGATCAAGACCTGAGTTGAGATCCAGAGCTGGATGCTTAACCCACTGAGCCATGCAGGCACCCCAATGAGTAACTTTTTTGTTTTGTCTTTATTTTTAAAGATAAATTTATTTTGAGAGAGAGAAAGAGGAGGGGAGGTGTCGGGGGAGAGGGAGAGACAATATCTCCAGTAGACTCCTCCGCTGAGCACGGAGCCTCACTTGGGCTGAATCTCACCACCCTGAGATCATGACCTGAGCAGAAATCCAGAGTCGGAGGCTCCACCAACTAAGCCACCCAGGCGCCCCTAAAATGAGTCTGAATAACACTTCTATGAAAAAGGAGTTAGGCACAGAGATGACCCACCAAATGACAGAGGTCATACAATCAATAATGGGTAGGATGGTAAATGAACCTCCGACTTTCTAGCTGCAAAGAATTCTATGTTCGGCAAATGAGCTCTGTGTCAGTTCCCCTTCACTCCTGTTCCTCTTACTTTCCCCAGCATTGAGTGAAATATCTGCCTCTTACTTTTCAGTTGAACAATCTCCCAAGGCAAAGGTCCTGGTGCCCCACTGAAGGTAGTGTAGGTCAATTTTGTTAGTGTGTCCATGCCCTCCGTTTAGCCTACTGTGGGATCCAATCCCACTAACGTGGTAGTGTTCCTGCTGTAATAGTTAATACTGTTTATTGAGTTCATCATAGCAAGGCCCTCTGCTAAATATTTTTTGTGAATTATCTGAATCGATTCTTAAAACCAGTCTGTGGGACAGTGTGGTGGTGGGCAGGGTGAGGGTGGGGTGGTAGCCACTGTTCCCATCTGAGTTTTGCAAGTGGAAACACTAAAGCTTAGCGAAGTTGCCTGCCCCAAGGAGACCGAGCTTGGCTGGTTTTGGAATCCAGGCTTTCCATCTTTAAAGATGCTGCCTCTCATGGTTTTGACAGTCTGCAGAAGGGAGGTGGGGCCTGGTGTGTGTGCAAGGGGGTTCACGTCACGGTGGAAGAATTATCCAGGGGGAGTGAGATGTGCCCACTGGTGTTAAGGGATTCTAAACCAAGTGTGGTTTCTGTCTCTTGTTTTTTCCCTGAAAATGCTTCAAATAATCCTGATTAGGAGGGATTCAGCCCTAGCACCAAATAATTCTCTTGTTTTCATAAGCAATTGAATGCTCAGATGTGTTCAAAATTCTTCTTATGGAAAACTTTTCTGTATGGTATAATTTTCGGCAGTTCTCAACAGAACAGTGAAACTGGATCAGCACATCACCTGTGCTCATTTTCTTTTCCCAGGCAATTTTGAAAAGGGTGTAAGAGATCTTTTATTTTTTTTTTTAATGTTAATCTTCAAAATTCTTCTGGGGCATATAATCCCGAAGTCAGCTTAACTGTAACCAATACTGAATTTTCATTTTTTCCGCAAGCAAACAAAAACAATCAGCAAAAAGATAATTTACCGGGATAAATCCCCCCTCCGCTGATCTCTTTTATAGGTAAAAATATTCTTGGATGGTTTGCTTTGAGCCATAGGAAGTTTTGAGAGGTAAATTTTGAAGGGATCTAGGTTTTCCAGATGACAGAAGAAGATCGTGTAGAATGGGGTCTGGGGGCATCCCTTCATTTTTACTAGATCTATAATGTCATTTTAAGTTCATTGCATTTTTAGAGTATGTGCTTAAAGATGCTCCCCCACGGAGCCACACTGGAAAGAACATCTAAACATAAGAGCAAGACTAATTACTTCATTTCTTTAAAATAAAAGGAAACTGAAGCTGTCAAATGAGCACATTAATAATCCAAACTCCAATTTATCACATCTTAAAGGTGTCTTGAAAGCTCGAGTCACTTCTGGCATAAATATTACATAGATATTTCTCATTAATTTAAGCCAGCCAATTGATACGAGGCACAATTTCATGAGCTTTAATTTTTGTCTTCCTAGTGACTGAAAAAGCAAAAATCTAATTACGAGTACCTGTATTCTTTACCAAGTTTGATTTAAAAGCAAGTAAAAGCCTTGAACAGATCTATTTCAGAATCATCAATGGAGTCTTGACCAAAAAAGTCAAGGTTCTTATTCCTTTATTTTTTTGGTGTTCTTATTTAAGCAAAATCAGTGGAAAGTGGATTGTGGTTACAAAATTAGTCCAAAAGAAGTAAATACCAGGCAAGCATTTTTGCCAGAAAAATGTCTCAGATGAAAAAAGTAGGTCATGCCAGTTTCGGCACAGGTGAAATTCTTCTCTTTGCCCACTGATCTAAGGGCAGGTGCTCTCCTGTCCACAGAGAACTCCCCTCCCAGCTCCACGCAAGATGGCTGTCTACGTTGGCCAAGGCCATGCCCTGCCATCTGGGAAATTTAGCGTCCAGCTCTGAAAGAAAATTAGAGGCTCTTGAGTGAATAATTGAGGAATTCATGTCCCTTATGTGCTCGGGTTTCTTTGGGACTTAATCATTCCTAGGTAAGTACAGTTTTGATAAATGGACCCAAACATGGCAGCAGAGCAAGAAAGCCAGGAGGATCAAGATGTTCAAGAGATGCAATCATCGTATAATGTTAACTCAGCATGCGTTGGTGAGAAGGTCACCCTACGTCCCGTCCCGTGCTTCTTTCAAGCTCTAGAGCCAGAACCAGGGTTTCTGTGTTGATCATGGGCATCTGCCAATGGGAATCAACTGGGTGACTCTTGTTCTGGAGAACCAACAAGACTGAAACGAGAACGAGAGGCCAAAAGGTGAGATTGCCTAATGGTCTGGCGACACGCTTCTTGGTGATGATGTATCTAGTAACTTCAGAAGGTGGGAGGGATTCCGCGGAGCTCCAACCTGGAAGAGGGACTCAAAGGTTCTCTTCGAGAAGCTCAGCAGCCGGGATGTAGCATCTCGGGTCATGGGCCTGGCATGGCTGATCCCACTGAAGAGGGTTTCTGAAATCTTGACCCCTTTGTTGTCTAATTGGCTGCGTCAGTAACTTGCTGGTGGTGAGCTTTTAAAGGTTACAGAGCAGTAGGTTGCGGCTTTACGGGAAGGCAGGTGTGAGGCCATTAAAATTTCACTGTATCCTAGTGCTTTTAATCCCACTGCCCAATTACTTGGAATTTAACTCTGAGCAAGTAACAGAAAATGCGGTTCCTACTACGTCCCAGGCATGTTTTATTTTTTATAAAGATTTATTTATTTATTTATTTGACAGAGATCACAAGTAGGCACAGAGGCAGGCAGAGAGAGAGGAGGAAGCAGACTCCCTGCCAAGCAGACAGTCTGATGTGGGTCTCAATCCCAGGACCCTGAGATCATGACCTGAGCTGAAGGCAGAGGACTTAACCCACTGAGCCATCCAGGTGCCCCCTGGGCGTGTTTTAAATACATACTTGTGACATATACTATAATGGGTCGTGAAGAATAGCTGATTTCTTCTCTCTCTCTCTCTTTTGGGCTATTCTAAATTTTGGGGGTGATTACACTTAACATATTGAAAGATGCTTCTTTCAATAACTTCTTAGGAGAGCTTAGCAAGAACTCAAGATTGGATGGGGATTTATATCCAGTGAGGCAGTTTCGATCCTAATGATTCCACGAGTCTTTAAATCAAAGATCTCGTGTGATCCTTTCACTTGAATTAATTGCTGTAAAATATCTGGTTTCTCTTTCTACCTCTCTTTATTTCTGATGCTTATTTGAAAATACGGAAAATGTATGAAAACACCCACGCTAGAAGTCCAATTTAACAGGTATTCACTGGGTATCTACTCCTTGATTAGGATCGTTTGGGGAGGAAGAGTTACACAAGGAGAACGGGGGAGTTTGAGACTTAGTTCCTCGGGCAATCGTGCATTCAAGTGAGAGACAAGATAAGATGACTCACTTGGGAAGTCAATTAGGAATAAGTATAGAACAGTATGTTATCAGTTACCAAGACGGATACAGTAGATGCTCAGTGCTCTGAGAAGTCAGAGGGATGGGCAGGCTAGATGATTCAGGCAAGTATTTTAGGGGAGGAGTGCCTGGAAGCCTGGACCGATGGGCTTGGGATAGAACATGTGAGAGGAACAGCAGGAAGGTTTCCTGTAAGAGTAAATAACTTGTGAAACCCCCTTGAAATTCCCTTTTTGTTAGCAGAGGGAACAGGTTTCTTTTCAAAGCCAAGCTTGAGAACAAGGAAGGCACTGTGGTCTTTTCATCATGGAAAGAAAGAAAGAAATGTAGTTGGTTCATTTCTCTCACCAGCAGGGCTGTCTCGGGTTGTGAATCTTGGTTACAATGTTAGGGTAGGGAAATGTATGATTTGGAGACCCATGAGTCTGCTGTAAAATAACTCTTGAAAGGACAGAAGCGAGAAGCCCATAAAAACCAGAAGCTGGATGGGATTCCCAAGAGGGTATCTTGTTTGTTCCTTGTGCCCAAACTAGAATCCAAATGAAGAGTGGATAGTGTGCCCAGCAGAAATGAACGGGATGTAACTGAAGTCATACTAGGCAGTAAATATGTGACTCCGACAGAAGGACTGGGTCTCTGTAATTAATGTACCTTTTCTCCTTCACTGAAAGGTCGAAAAGAGAGAAAAGACAAGTAGAATGTTGTGAGCCTTTCTGGCTTTGCAAAAGAGACCACAGAGCTTTGCTGGATTGTAGAAGCAAGCCTGGAAGTTGTGGTAAAGGGCACAACACATTTTATGGGGGGGGGGGACTTTTCCTCTGAAAAATAAATATCTATATACAAATATGGTTTGGGAATGAGAGCTTCTGTTGGGCCATGGAGACGTATCCAAGGTTTGGGCTTCCGTGGAGCCCCCACCTTCTAGAATTCCTGTTTGGCTTGCTCATTAAGGGGCAGCCATGGGAGTGGATCATCAATCACTAGGTCAGAGGCATAGATTTTGGATTTTTTAAACATGGCTCTGAATTGAAGGGGTTTATTGGATTTTTTTGGTTTTGTTTGCTCGGTGTGTTTATTGAATTCGGTATCAAAAGGACATGGGTAGAAGAGATCAAATATTTCTGAAGAAAATGACAAACAGGAATTGGAGTTACCCAGTCCGTGCTCCCTAAACTTTGGATCAAAATAACCCACAGCAAATCCAATTAAGATTTGAAAGCCCCTATCCAGGAGAGGAAGAATGCCCGGTTTTCAAACAACCGCACAGTAACCCCAACAAATCAGTCACAAATAAAGATCGCCACTTAGCTACCTTCATACGTTCTACAAAACCTCATTGGGTAATAGACAACAAATACCCCAGACGTGCTCTAGGATTTGAGATGAGATTAGAGGCTAACATTTTAGTCCAAGCTCTGGAGCCTGGATTTTATTTCTAACTCAAATAAAGCTCAAAAAACAAAACAAAACAAAACAAAACAAAACAACTATTTCAAAACAGCTTTGGAAGATGTATTTTGTCCTTAATTCACTAATGATATAGTTTCCATTTCTTGGGTGCTTACCGTAGACAAGGTGCCACTTGAAGAACTAGATTCCAGCGTCGTATCATTTTCTGTTGCCCCTGATGACGACGTTGACTCAAGTGGAGGGCATTCTGCTTAAGTGAAATAAGCCAGGCAGAGAATGACAAATACTGCATGGTATCACGCCTATGCAGAATCTAAAGAAAAAAGTAAAAAGACATGGGGAGAGTAGAAAAGTGGTTGCCAGAGCTTGGGAAGGTGGGGGAAATAGGGAGAGGTCAGTAAGAGGACACTCTCAGCTATGAAATGACTAAGTCTGAAGATCTAATGTGTGACGGGATGACTATAGCTGATGACACTATAATATTATTTTTGCAATTATAAAAAAATCCAAAAAAACATGTATCAAGGACCTCCCACGGGCCAGCAGCAAGCTAGGTAGTGGCAATGTAATTGTGAGCGAGATGCAGCCCCTGGTCTTTGAGGGGCTGGCAATCGTCAGCTTCCAGTTGTCCCTTCTGCCTGTTCCCTGTGAATCTCTAGAGCTAGCACCTTTTGTGTTCTGATTGACCGTGTTAACCGAGCTCCCTAGCATTCTTTTTATTTTTTAAATATTTATTTATTTATTTTCGAAAGAGAGAGGGAGGAGAGGGAGAGAGGGAAGAGAGCCCTAAGCAGGCTCCATGCCCGCTCGATCCCACAACCCTGAAAACACGATCTGAGCCGAAACCAAGAGTCGAAAGCTTAACCAACTAAGCCACCCAGGGGCTCCTGTGCTCCATATAATGCTAAATAAAATTAAAATAAATCAGCCTCTATGTGAAAGCTGGAGAGACCTATGGATGTATAAATTTTATAGGATTTTATGGGAACGGTGATTCAAGATGACTGGTAGCATTGCCCATTCACTGGCTGTATGACCTTATCCAAGTCATTTCATGTTTCCAGACCCTAATGTTATCGTCTGCAAACTGGGAACGTGGAGAGGATTTGATGATTACCATCGATTCCTTCATTCATTGCCTGGGATGTAAGTATTAACTATTTTTACTGTTGGAGAGGGAGGACTTTTTCTGACTTCTTTTAGTAAAGTGAAATTTAAAAAATTTCATTGCCGTTGTTTTGTTTTTCTTTTTTGACGACATGAGCAAGACATGGCTCATTGTGGAAAATTTGAAAAGCATAGACTGGTATAAAGAAAAATATGGTGTCCTTTTCAACATTTTTCTATATGCATGTATATTTTTCACATAAATGAGCTATATTACCTATCCAGCTTCATTTCCTACATTTTTCATAAACAAATTTTAAATATGTCAAGTATATAAATCAAGTGTATAAGTCTTTCACGTTGTCAATGACATGCTGGGGAACCAGCTCCCTCAAAAAAAAGAAAAAAAAAAGAAGTCCTCTTTGCAGCATTTGTGCAAATCAGTATGAACATAATACATTAATTGTGAGTTACTCTATTCCCTATTCAGAATGATGTGAGGTCTTAATTTCAGTTTTTTTTTTTTTTTCTAGTAGCTAACTTATTATTCTAGTACCATGCATGGAAAAATCCTCTTTTTTTAAAAATTTTTTTTATATGCCTTTGATACGGGTTGTTGCTTTTGGGGGATAGTGCCTGCTTTTATTTATTAGGATTTGTTTATAGACTTTCTATTCTATTTTTTTCATATCTCCACCTGTTCCTCTGCTCATCCCAGACTGTCTAAATTATTTTGGCCTTATGATCTACCAAGTTCTTTGAAGATAGTGACTGTATGTTTCTATCAATGCTTCTCTGGCCTAGGACAGACGCCTTCTCCAAAATATGTGATCTTATTGATGTATTTTACTTCCTGGAAAGGTTAAGTCCTTCAGGGAGGTCCTGGTGCTCTCAGGCATGTGCCAAGTGCTTATTGGACCCTCATATTTAGTATTATTTCTCCAAAATTTTGTCCTTAAAAGAGGTCTTTCGCCACCGGTATTAGTTACCTATTGTTGTATAATAAGCCACTCTAAGATTTAGAGGCTTGAGATGAAGGTTTATGAATTCCCATGGTTCTGGAGGTTGCTCCGATAGCTTCTTTGCCTGTCTGCCCAGGCTCACTTGTAAGGCTGGATGAAGCCGGAGGATGATGGTGGGCTGGCCTCCATCAGGAAAGCTATGATGGTTGGCCTCTCTCTCTCCATGCAGTCTATTATCTCCAGTGGGGTTGGACCTGGCTGTCTCAGATGGTAATTGCAACATTTCTAGAGGGCTAGCCCCAATATTTACACCCTACTATCAGGTTTCTCCTTGCCGTGTGTTTGCTGGTGTCTGATTGGACAGAGCAAGTCACATGACTAAGTTCCATGTTCACGGCAGAGGAGGCTACAGAAGAAAGTAGGATACGGGGAGATGTGAGTCACTGACACATTCATTCAGGGGCAGCGTTAGCAGATCAACGCATAACAATGTTGAAATATTTCTCCTTTTCTGATCCAATCTGGCCACATGACTGGGTTCCCTATAAATGGAATTAAGCATCCAATGAGCTGATTATAAATGTTATTTTTTTAAATTTATTTTTATTTATTTGACAGACATCACAAGTAGGCAGAGAGGCAGGCAGAGAGAGAGGAGGGGAAGCAGGCTCCCTGACAAGCAGAGAGCCCGATGTGGGGCTCGATCCCAGGACCCTGGATCATGACCTGAGCTGAAGGCAGAGGCTTTAACCCACTGAGCCACCCAGGCGCCCCATAAATGTTATTTTTTAGCTCAATCATACTTATTATATTCTTGGCATGCATGATTTTACATACATGTGTTACTTATACACCAGTTCCAAAAGGACTAGAGGCTGCTTGCAATGAAAAGCAGATATACAATTAAGCACTAGAAATACTCAAAAAGCTTGAAGGCTGACTTTGTTGTTTTAATTGAATATTAAATCTAACATCGAGCTTCCTAGGAATCAAGGCAAAAAGGGAGAAACATGATAGTCACGTGCTCTTCATTCCTTGCTAAGAGGAAGCGTGCTATTTTTAGGAGTGATCATTTTTCTCTTGTCTGCAAGTCTGTGGAGTGTTATAGAGACCGTGCATTCCACAGAGAATCTCTGAGAGAGGAGAAGTGTTCTTCATTGGTCCTGGGACAAAAACCCAAGGCATGACGTGATTGTTGGCATGCTAAGGCAGTACGGGTATGGGACTTCGAAGACCTCCAATGATAGTTGCCACGTTGGACCACAGGGACACCATGAGAGATACCCAGGGCCACTCGCTGTTCATCACACCTGCCACAGAGCTCTGGTCCTTCCTGTACCCTTACTCTAGATCACTCCCACACACATTTGCACAACTTCCCACTCTCTGGCTCCTTTCAGGTCGCTATATTTGAGCCCCTCATTAAAATTTTTCCCTCCCCGATCATCAAAACCA
This sequence comes from Enhydra lutris kenyoni, assembly GCF_002288905.1. Classification (NCBI taxonomy): domain Eukaryota; kingdom Metazoa; phylum Chordata; class Mammalia; order Carnivora; family Mustelidae; genus Enhydra; species Enhydra lutris. The sequence goes on from NW_019154138.1 coordinate 4,745,126, forward strand.
GTTTCTCTGCTAATGTCACTCTCTAGGCAACCCTGTCTCCCCCCACATTATTTTCCCTTGTGGTTCTTGTCACCACCCAGCAATGACATGTGCAGTTGTGTACTACTGTTTGAAGACAGCATGACACGTTGCCCCATGTTGACTTCTCTCTGGATGGAGACTTAAAATCTATTTTGTTGGAGCCCTGGCTGATGGCTTTTAGGAAGGCAATAGATGTACTAAATTCAAAAGGTGAGAGCGAGTGCACATGGCCTTTGCCTGTGTTGACCGGGTCTGCTTCAAGCACAGGCGCGAAGGGTGAAGTAGGTAAGGGAGGGGCTGGGTTTCAACTGGACACAGACCCAGTCCCAGCTCTGCCAGCCACTAGCTGCATGGTTTTTGGTAACTGTGAACCTCTGTTTCCTTGGAGGTGACATGGGGACCGCGATGGTGCCCACTGGCCACATGGTTTCAAAGAGCCAATCACATAAAAAGCGCTCAATCCAAGGACTGGCACGCATTGTGAATTTTCTCTTTCTGGCCACATATATATGAAAGAGGCAGGAGCTGACAAAAGAGAGATCTAGTTCTTTTTTTTTTTTTTTTTTTTTTTCTCTTCTGAAGGCAATTTGTTGGACTACCGCAGGGATGTTTATTTTCTTAACTAGAGGTCACGAGACACGAAGACCACTAATGAATGAGATCGGTGGCTGGGGGAACTAAGGGGTTTCCCCGCTTCCCTGCTTCTTCCAAGTCTCTTCTCAGACTGAAGAAAAAAAAAAAGGTCCCCTGTAAATTTTATGACTGCAGTGTCAAAAGTCTTCTATCCAAATTGCAGTAAATATTCTAATGAAGTCTGGAAAGAAAGCCATTTGTAATGGCTCGGGGCAGAGTATTAAGATAGCCTGTTTCTAGTTAGTCAGTCATTAGAGAGATCTAACATGCATGGGGAATGATTTCCTGTTCTAAGTGCTTTAAAACCAAGTTTTAGGAAATCCCGTTTCCTGCCGGCTCATTTGGAGACAACAATGTGCCAACTGGTCAGACTTTTCAGATGTCCAAATGGTTGTCTCCTCAGCTGCAATTCCGTTCAGCAGCATCGGGGTCTACCAGGGAGTTTGGGCTTCACATCCCAGGGGTCCTGGAGAGGAGTTGACAGGCCCACAGTGCGGGGACATCTGGACCAGGTCACCCCTGGGGGCTGTCTTTCGCCTCTGTTTTAAGAGTTTTGGAATTGAGTGATTCACAGTATGAATCAAAAACAGGAGGAGAATCTCCCAGCCCAGAGCCTGGATATTAACAGTCTAAGAACAGATAGATGGGGCTAAGGGGACCCTGTCGAAACTCCCCAGTTTGGGAGGGACAGTACAGCTGAAGAGAGAGGGACTTCTTTGGCCACCTGATGTGCTGTGCATTAAAATGGGCTTTTCCAAAACAAGGAAGTCCCAGAGACTTCAATTAGGATGTAGATGAAAGTATTTGCTAATCAAATCCATTTGCCTCTTTTTGCGTGTGAGATGAGGGTCAATACTGTACGGAGAAGCAGGAAATTGATGGATCCAGGAAGACCACGTGTTTCCTCACCTCCAGGAGACACCTTCTTTAACAACTGCCCACATCAAAGAGGGAAGCCCTTAGTCCCTAATCCATCATTGCTGCTCCACCCAGGAGAGGACCAAAAAAATACCCACCTCTAGGTCCCCCGCCATTCTCTGAAATGGCACAGCCAGATGGAAGGATTACACACATACTTTTTTACCTAATTCTCAGAACAATGCAGTGAGAAAGTACTTTCATTAGCCCCTATGGTAAATTGTATTTTGGGGCCGATTCTTTGTCCCTTGCTTCTTCCACACTCTGGCCATAGCCTCAGTCTGGGTGGAATTCATCCCTTGATTATGGACTTGGTTGTGTCCTTGTTTAGGCCAATGACACACAGTTGGAAGCATTAGTTCTGAGCCCAGGTCTTTAGAGGCTACACGTGTTTCCTCCTGCCCTCTGGCCTTTCTGCCATCACTGTAGAATCAGGGAATCTTCTGGCCCCCAGAAAGATGACCACAGACACATACAAGTCACAGAGCCTCCCCATGAACCCAGTGAGTGCAATGAGAGGCAAAGCCTCCAGAACCTACCCTCAGACACATTAGAATAAATCACAGCTGTTTTAAGCCCCTGAGTTTTGGGGTAGCTTATTATAGCACGATAGCTAACCGATACATCTCTCTTTTACAGATGAAGAAAATAGAACTCAGAAATCTTGGTAGTGATTTTCCCAAAGCTCAGAACTTATAGCTGGTTCAGTGAAGATTTCAACCTAGAGACATTTTTCTTCTTTTCGTTTTTAAATATTTATTTATTTATTTGGGTGGGTGGGAGGGGCAGAGGGAGACAATCTCATGTGGACTCCCTGCTGAGCGCGAACCCGTGACATCGTGACCTGAGCTGAAATCACGTCAGATGCTCAACTGACTGAGCCACCCAGGTGCCCTTGGAGACATTTAATTCTTAACCATCATGCTGAGCTGCCTTTCCCAGGGACCTTTTATTGGCGGGCTAGCAATTTCTAGGAAGTTTCTCAGGGTTTGATTTTTCTTTGCTTTTAAGGCGAACTCCATTGTCGTATTTTTGGTTGGAACAACTGAAAGGTAGAGTTGATTTGTCATGTCAGCCAGACTCTTCAGCTCAGAGGTGGGAGTAGGCCAGCAGCAAGGAGACACATCAAGTAGCCTATCTTTAGAACTAATCAAAGAATTTATCTCTGGTCCCCTTATCATCCTATTTCTGCCGAACTCTGGCCTGGATTGCTCCTTCCCACCTAAGTTGATAATCTAGTGATGAGTACTTTCATTTCAATAAGAGAAACATGATTAAAAAAAAAAGATCTTCATAATCCAAAGTAAATGGTAGAATTTCAGATATGCCGCTGGGGTGAAAAGTTCGGTCTGTGTAGGACACCTTAAATCAGAATCCATAGGCAGCCATTTGTGAGGCAGGTCCTGGTGGGAAGGTAGCTTGAAGACAACATCGCAGATTGGGAGAGATTTGGCGAAGGGTGGGGAGACCTACACTCAAGGCCCATTTGTGCAGCTAACTCACTGCATGAACTTGAAAGGCTCACTCTCTCTTTCTGAACTTTAATTTCCCCAAATGCCAGAGGAGAGGTTATCAGGAGGCGCAATCCTTTTGACCCCATTCGGCTTTCTTGTGGGGTGATTCCTCTGTCACTAACCGCAAGGCCCCAGAAGATCCAGGCAGTGCCATAAATACCGAGCTTGAGTCAAGTTTCCTCGTCTCAGAACATCAGATCTGAACCTGTTATTTTCCTGATGTGCTCTGAACAACCCAAGATTTCATGTCACTGGGTAGAGCATAGATATAATTTGGAAAAGAGAAGGTTTATAAGAAGTACAATAACAGTCCCCATTATTTATTTTTTAAAATCTTATTTAAATAAAGATTGTGCATTTAAAGTTGCATTTGATTGAACAACTGTCCTTTTTTTTCATTTTCCCTGACAAAAGCTATGAATTATTAATTTCTGTCATTGTATTCACTGAACAAATGTAATTGCAAGTAAATGTCTGAAGTTAATGAAAAAATTAAGAAAAAAAGATTTCTTTATAAGAATTAATGAAACATTTCCACAAACCTCTTTGAAATTGTGATTATGAAGCCTTGCAACATTTCTTGGGAGCAGCAATACCCAGAGCAAAGGGGTTTGAGCTCTACTCTTTCTTTGGCATGAAGGATGAAAACATTTTATTAGGATTGTACCAGCTGTGGAAATTAACACACACAAGGATTCTAACCTTAACCTTCTTGAATATTTCAATTCCCTTTAAACTGTTTTTTTCCTCATTCATTCTGAGCCACTGATGGGAGGTCATAGCATGTTTTCATCATGTCACCATTCTGGTTGCTGTCATAACCGTTAAAATTTTTATATTAACATAATGCCATGAGAAGTTGTCCTTTAATTTCTTAAATAATAATAATGATACTAATAATAATGATAATAATAATAATAATAATAGTATTAAAGGCAAGGGCACACAGGGATTGAATCTCTGGATTGGGCTGGTATTCAGGCTTAAGATAGTGAAATAACTTTCTGTCCCATCCCTCAAATACCTTGTGAGTAAGTCTTTACCAACACTTAGATGGAACCAGAACTAGTCTTCTGATTCTATCTAGCCCCCAGCTCTCTGAGGACCCCACCCCGACCTCACCTCCCAAGTACCATTAACACTTACAATTTCTGTAAAATCTGCCAATTTAACACTGGAATACTTGGGTTCTAATTCAAATATTGTCACTTAGTTTTATGACTCGGGCCACAGACAAGTTCCTGTCCCATTCAGAGCCCCAATTTAAAAGTAGGGGTTCTATGAGTGTATCCCTCATAGAACTACTGTGAAGGTTGAATGAAATTTAGCCCATTGTCAACCATGGAATATAAATGGAAGAAAATGACTTTTGTTGTTGTTATTTATTACAAGTCCTTTGGTCTCTGAGAAAATCTGAACAGCCCATGCCACAGTATGGTGCTGTGGCTTCTGCATCAAAATAGAGGTTGGAAACCAGGTGTCTACATTTCCCAGCACCCTTTGCAGCTAAGTAGAGATACATGACTGAATCTGCCTCACGCTCCATTAAACCTTTCATGCAGTTCTCCTGACTTCCCTCTCTTCCCATCTTTCCCATTTGCCAGATGAATGCTGAGTATCCAGTGGAGTTCTCCAAGTTTCCACAGTTGGGAAAGTCACAAGATGGAAGAATATTGAGCATCTGGGTCACCATGGAGAAGACCACTCTCTGACCACCCAAAAGAACTACAACATAAACAAGAAATGAACCTTTACCATGTTAAGCCACTGACATGTGGGGCGGTTTGTTGTATCAGCTAGTGTGATTGACTCTTACTCATCCACCTGGCTGAATAGACCCTATGGGGAAGGCTGAATGTCAACCTACACACAACACAGGTTAACACTAAGTCATTTCTGCTGGGACTGCTTCAAAATCATTTTTTTTCTGGGTTAATTAGCCACCAACTTATATGGTACGAAGAGAGGCTTATGTTTGGAAATCTCAGTCCCTTGTGGGGTAACTGCTGGAGTGGAGCAGAGCCAAAAGAAAGGTCTTGATAGGGAATCGCCTGGGTTCCACATTGTCAGTACCCCCTGAAGCCAACACAACCATTCTGCCACCAAGAGAAACATGGGAATGGGGAGGACCTGTGTGTGGTTTACGATTCTGAGGTTTGCAATGCAGGATCTTTTCTCTTCTCTCTCGTATTTCCAGAGCAACATCAATACCAAATAGGGACAAAAGAGAACCATATTTTGAGCACACACACACTCTCTCTCTCTCCCTCCCTCCTCCTCTCATGTACTCACCGCCCTGATCTGAAGCATTTTTAAACATAAAAAAGAGATCAAGCGAAAAGGCATATTCCTATAATTTACCCAAATGTGCACATTTCAATCTATGGATAACAGAGGCTCCAAATTACCCCCAGACCAACACACTCTCTTTATTTAAGGAATCCTCTTAGCTCTTTCCCTGAAGTCTCCATAAATCTGCCTGATATATAGATGTCAGGCATTTTCTGGCAGTTGAAACATGAAACATGACATCAGCTGGGGATTAAGTTACAACTCATAAAGGCCATGTTTATTTGCTGGTTCTGTTTAAAAATGTTTTCCAACTATCATTTTACTCAAATGGCCTCCTATTTTATGGGGAATAAAGTTAGAACTAATGAGCTCAGATAGACATGCAGGCTGTGGCCATCTTCATTGTAACCAAATATTTAAATTATTTAGGGCCAATTACTGTTCACTGTGTTGACAAAATGGGACCATGGGTTGATACAGAAACTTCCAGCGCAGTGATGGGAGGAGCCATTCTAGGAATCAAAGAGATGTTAAAAAAACGAGAGGAAAAAGCTAAAATGCAAGTCAGCAGTCCAGAGTGTAGGCTTACAATGTTCCTCCCCTCAGCAGCCCTCAGTTTCCGGAGAATACTCTGGGCCATTGGAAAGAGGTCTTGAAGCAAGTACGTGGACAGAAGGCTGCCTCCCGCACCCATCTGTCCACTGCCCAGTACGTGATGTTGGAACCGCCGACAGGAGACCCCATTTTCCAACAGCAGAAGCTGGCATGAGAGGAAATTCCTCTCGCTGAAGGATTTCAGGGCAAAGGAACAGCCATGATAAGAACTAAGTTCTTACCACTAGTAACTCTGTACTCATACACTGTTACCCCTCTCCTAAACCCTCCTCCCAAACACACACACACACACACACACCAGTAATAAAAAAGAACTTTGTATTCCCTGAGCCCAAAAGTCAGCTTAAAGTAGGCCCTCAAATTTGTTGAGTTAAATTCTGCTCATCCCAAGAAATCTGAGATACGTGCAATGAGCGAGCCGTCTGAATCATGTTTTTTTTAAGTAGTGCTGGGAAGCTCCCTTGCCTTTTCCCCTAAAATTCCCTTCCAGTAAGTCTGCCATTATCGGTCCTATATATGGCTAGCACTTCATTATGGCAACGTTGGAAAGTCTCCTTGTCATCTTCCCCAGCAAATACTTTTCATCAATCCCACTACAAATTTATTTATTTATTTATTATTAACTTAATTTAATTTTGCTTACCCTTGTTTGTTTATGAAGGCCTTTGCTTTAATGAGAATAACCCTGGAAGATATGCTAGAAGGCATTCATCACATTCTGAAGTGAATTCAATGGGTTTTCTCCCTGCCTTGTTCTTTGGGACATTGTGCTGGTCTCATTGAGTAGCGGGACAAAATTTCAGGAAGGGGAAATGAGGGCCAGCTCCAGGTTTGACTCAGTCACAGAATGCCTCATTCTGGCTGAGCCATGAACTAACACATTTTCCAAGGGTGACGTTTTCTACCTTCCACTGAACACCACCTCTAAACCTGGGAGGGATTTCGCACACTATCAGTAAGGGTTCATCTCAGTGATTTGGGGTACTGGCTCTGGGATCAGCAAACCAGCTTGGGGGCCACATCTGGAACCTCTGCCTGGTAAGACCTAAAAATTAAGAATGGTTTAGAAAAAATAAAGCTAATTTGTAAATGGTTGAAAAAAGGGGCACCTGAGTGGCTCAGTCGGCTAAGCGTCTTCCTTGGGCTCAGGTCATGATCTCAGGGTCTTGGAATCGAGCCCTGAGTCAGGCTCCCTGCTCAGCGGGGAGTCTGCTCCTCTTTCTCCCTCTGTTCCACTCCTCTCATCCCCTCACCCCTCCGTGTTTGTGCTCTCTGCTCTCTCTTGTTCTCTCTTTTTCAAATAAATATATAAAACCTTTTAAAAAATGGTTGAAAAAAATCAAAAGAAAAAAATTATTTTGATATGTGAAAATCATATAAAATTCAAATTAAAGGTTTGCTGGAAACCAGCCATGCTCTTTCATTTACATATTATCTATAGCTACTTTCATAATTCAAGGGCAGTGCCGAGTGGTTGCAATAGAGACTGTATGGTCTAGAAAGTAAAAAATATTTACTATCTGGCCTTTTACGAAAAAAGTTTGCCAACCCTTGTTCTAAACCGGGTATTTTATGGCTTAAGAGACACCGTGTGTCTGTGGACTTCTTGCATTTCTAACCTTTCTTTATGGGTGTCATCTTTTGAAGCAAATCACATTCTCCAGGCTGCGTGGGAGAGCACATTAAAATATATATCACAGAAAATTTATAATCTTCACCATTTTTGAGGCTACAATTCAGTGTAATAAGCGTATTTACAAAGTCGCAAACCATCACAGCTATCCATTTCCAGAACATTTTTATCACCCCAAACAGAAACTCTGTACCCATTACACAATAACTCCGAATTGTGCCTTCCTCTCAGACCCTTGTAACCCTGATTCTGTTTTCTGTCTCTATGAATTTACCTATTCTAAATAGGTCGTGTAAATCAAATCATACAATCCGTGGTCTTTGGCGTTTGGCCTCTTTCACTTAACATCAGGGTCACAGGTTTCGTCCATGTGCTATCAGAATTGCATTTTAGTTCAGCTAGTAGCTCATCGTGTGGGAGATGGTACTTCAGGTTCATTCAGATGGATGGTTTCAGTGGGACCTACAGACAAAACCCACCATGTTCACCATGTTCAGAGGGAGGTGAAGGGTGGGTAAGAAGCCTCCATTTTGGACATGGGTACCTCCATTGCCATTGGGATAAGATCAGGTAATTCAAAGAATACTTCAGTCCAAGCACACACTTCTCTGTGTCTATTTCAATGCCGTAAGGGGACCGCAGTTGATGGGAGCTCTTTAGGTAATTTCCCTATGCATAGAGAAAGTCTGGGAGCCTCAGAGATATGTTTTTTCTTCACAGAGAAGTATCTGAAATATCTCAAGTAGAGATGACTTTCCACCAATTTCCGCTATAAAAGCCCCCCTGAGTATGGGCAAGAAAATACATCGTCATGTGTTGGCTCCGACTGGATATGCTTACCAGGTATATGCTCTGAAGTTGTCTTACATTAAATTAAAATGATCTAAAGAGGAAAAAAGTGCTAACCAAGGCACTGTTCTTTAACCAGCGTCTGTTGTGTTACTGGCTCCGCACAGAGACTGTAAAGATGGGTGACATAGATCCCATAACATCCAGGAACGTCAGGTCTAGTGCCATGGTTCCCAAACTGTGTGGCAGGGCACACAGGTACCTCGGTGAAATCTCAGGGGCGCCTATCCGATATTGTAAATTTTGAAGGAAAACGCAGTCCCATTTGTAGGACACTACATGAACTAGCAGCTGGAAGGAGTCCCTTGTTTCAACATTAGATCTCACGACATTTCTTTGGATGACTTCCTATCTTTGTGAATTGGGGCTTTCAGTGGTTGCTGTGTTGAAAAGCAAGATCGATGTGGAACAGCGAATGAGGATGTGGGGTCCAATCTGATTCCAGGACACAGACATCCCATTAGGAAGTAATTGTGGGTATTCGAGAATAATAAGAAGTGTATTTTTTCTTTCAGTTTCTGGGTACTTTTTCCATGCCTATGAAGTTGTTAGGACGTCAACACATAGGAAGTTGTTTCAAACCGACGACTGGATAAAAGGAACTGGTAGACCTTTCTTTTGAACAGGAGCACCCTGAAAACATGACCGAGACACGGAGGGTAGGAGGAATTGAGAAAGTTGGTGAACCTCTGATCCCGTGAATCAAGGATGCTACTTACTGTGTATATAAACACTTTCTAAATTAAACGCAAACAACAGGCAAAGGCTAGATGGTATGTAAACAATCCAGCAACAAGCAATGTGGCTGCTGTTATAATTCAAGGGCAGTCAATGGATGCCATCGGCATTAATAACACACAGTCAATATGCGCAAACTTTTAATATAAGCCTCATTATGAGTGTCTCTTTGCATGAAACTAAAAATATTGAAAATGTTGACATTGGGGAGGTGCCCTTGGATCAAAACTCCTGAAGAAGTCAATAATCTATTATGATTTTCATTTTGCAAAAGCAATGCTATTATTTCAAAAGGTCTCAAAAATCAATTTGGCATTCAGGATATCTGTGTAATAATGACATCCTAATTAAAAATCCCAATCTGAGTAGTACAAAGGATGATGCTTAATCTCTAATCAATGAACACCAAGTCTAGAAGTTATAGATGCAATAACCTTTTTTAATGAACTTTACTACTTTTCTGAGATTTGGTCTGCTTTTCTCCCTGCCATTTGGGGAACCTTTTCTGTCTGGAAACATATCTGAGGAAGCTGGTACAATTTGGTGCAATAAGAACATAAAGCAAGGAACATCAAAGAAAAATATCTTCAGAATTGTGTGGGTTTCTTTTTAATTAGAATTTATAATTACTACTAATTATAGGACATATTTTAAATGTCACTTTGAGAGGCTGAGGGAGGAGGTGGAGCCTTGTCCACTCCAGCCACATGAGCTCTAACCTTGACATTTTAATTAGATATTAATTTGAAATACGTAGAAGGGATTTATATACTCAGCAAAACAGGTCATGGGTTGGACAATTTGCCCAAGAAGACAAAATGAGACGCAATTTAATAAAACAATCAACTTCTCAAAGGAACTGTAGAAATTCTTGAGAGGTGTGGAAAGGACAAAGCATGTCCCCTTGTGAGCACATTAAGGTTTTCTCCTGTTTTCCCCAGGCAGAGTCTCTTTGTAACAAGCCAGTGTCAGTGACAGCATCAGACTGGGCAGAGGGAGGTGGGTTCCGTTGATTTATGGGCCCCACACACCCATCTTGCAGATAAAAAGGGTGGTCAGAGGAGGGTCAAGAATCTTCTCTTTGGAAGGCATCTCTGGTGCCATATTACCTGGCTGCAGGAGGGTGATTAAAACAATCCCTTTGGTTGCCTTCTTGTAGATGCCTTGCTCTTTGATGCTTCAATAAATTAACAATTTAGAACAGAAATTATAGAACAGATGGGACAAAGCCATCTTCCAAACTTGGCTGCCATAGATTAGCTAGGGGTTGGTTGCATGAGATGAAATTTACTGCTGAAATCCAGCAGTTGGGAACATTTACTTATGGAACTCTTCCGGCAAGGAAGAGATGAGGACAAGAGAACACTATTGATCGCCCAGCTTTAGGCAATATAGTAATCTTTCAGAATCTTAGGTCCTGGCAGAAACTAATAATAGTCTCATAAAATAAAAATCAGGGATATTTGTAAGAGAAGGCAGACAGTGAAAGGGGAGCTTTGACATCTTTGAGGTCCTGGGACCCCAGACCCTCCCCTAGCTGTCCAGGGCACTGTGTGGGTGAAGACGCCTACTTGGAGAGGGGATATACCCACCAAGTTTGGAGGAAATGCGTTGGCTGTCAGGCTTCACTGTCTGCTGAAGGACTTTCTGTTAAGGCCAGGATCTGAACACAGGATGTGGGAGTACTTGGAGGAAGATGCTCTGTTCAGACCCCCTCATTCCAGTCCTGGCAGGAACTGTGTGCATCAACCTTGGCTGCACCAGTGAGGGTAAGATATCCCTACCCTATATTAGGTTTAGAGCCCCATTTTGCCCTGGTGGTTGTCTGCTTGGCAGCCCACTTCCGAGGGGACTGATGTCAATGGCATCCACCAACCTCAAGGGGGCGCCTCTGAGTTATGTCACTGCATTGGCCAGGTCTAGGGCATTCTTGGGGTGTTCACGGATGGGGTGATGCTGGAGAAGGGGTGAATAAGAGGGACATGTGATGGAGGTACTTAAATGGGCTCTTAAAGGGGATGTGGCCACATTATCTTGGATCCACATTGGTAAAGCTGATAAATCACACGGGTATAAAATCCAAATCCTGAAACTGAGTAGTTGGGGCACTGGTAGAATCGGGGGCCATCTCATTTTCCACACATGGCTTAACACTCACAGTCCTTTGAGAGTGGGTGTTGTCTGAGTTAGAAGAAGGAGACATACAGAGTACCTACTCTCTAGCACTGTCAGAGTCTGACCCCTTCAATGACAGCAAGTGGAAGTCTGTTTCCCACTTCCTTCTTGGAGCAGCTCACCAGCTAGACTCCCCCACTGCACTGAAGGAAGTTCACTACTGACCACCCTGAGATTGCTGCCCTCTACGGTTACCCCATGCCCTCCAGCCTGGAGGGCAGTCCGTCATCATAAGCGACATCCTGAGCTTGCCCTATGAAGCATGGAGAATGTTCCCCAGGGAAGGAGAAAAGGCACAAGCGATTGTTGTCCAATCCATTTTAGGGGTCTTTATGGCCTCCTCCCTGTCTCACCCATGGGCACTTCTCTCCTCTGATGACAGAGACATTGGAAAAACCCTCCCAGGAAGACTGCGGGGAGGGGGCACACCCCTCTCACGGCGGACTCATAAAAACTCCCTCTGTGTCCAGGATGCAACTGTATTTCCTCCACACACCTAAACCTAATTTCCTGTGGATTTCAGATCATCTTTTATTTCCAATTATGCTGCTGTTCACATTATCGATTTGGAGGATACAAATGTTGAATGACAAGAGAGAGAGAGAAGAAAGGGGTGGGGGGGAGGGAGAAGAATTTCGTTTTGCCTGAAGGATAAGATACTCGAAATGCCACCCTGCACAGCATCTCCAAAGCGTTCATCAACGTGGCAGAGGCTGGCTCAATTATCTTTGTGTCAGATGATTATCTGAGAGCTTAATTTAATCTCCATTATCCTCCCCCGTCATATTTCAATTAAATCTGCTATCAGAGTGTTAACACATCTTTGAACCTGCTATTTCTTCAGTTAATTTTCCACTAAGAGGTGCTGGAGAGTAACAGATGTCATAATTATGCAATTATTAAGTGTATTTGACACTCGTTCTCTCAGGATTTTGTGGTTGGGGTAGGAGCGTTGGAAAATTAATCTGATGACAATATGCTTCCGTTGTGATCCATAACACCGCTGCGGGCTGGGGGACTGTCCTCCCGCTGTTTCAGAAGCTCCCGCCAAGAAAGACAGAAGATTAACTGATTGTGCGTCAGATTTGTTTCACTTTTGTACATCCGGTAAATCCGATGAGTTCATTAGGTGAGCAGAAGTTCAGAGGCAGGCTTTTTTTTTTTTTTTATTTTTAAATTTTTTTTAATTTTTTAATTTTTTGGTATATTCCACCATTTTTAAGACCTCACGAAGTATATACCAAGTGCCTATTGGGGTATAGTGTGAGGTAGACAATCGAAGAGTTTAGAGTTTTGATTTACAATTTTGGGGTTTTTGGTGGGGATTGGATGGGATATCAATGAACAGTGTGACTTGGGCTACATCATCCCCATTCTGAGCATGACTCAGAAAGGAAATGAACAAGCTTGACTCTAGAGTTTACTCCATTTCCCAGCTCTACCATCCTGTGAAAATGGATAAAAATGGTCTATTTTCTCACAGAGAGATGATAGATAGATAGGTAAATAGATAGATAATCTCTCTAGATATAGATCGTTCTTTCTCTCTAGATAGATCACTTTATATATAGATGATACAGATGTTTATAGATCTTTGACGGATCTATGGAGATACAGATATATATGAGATATACAGATAGATAAATCTTTCTACATACATGATATGAAAATATGAAGCATATCTAGATACATTTTAAATATATTTTAAAGACTTAAATAGTATATGTACATTTATGCTTTATAAATAACGTAAAAATACACATAAATATATATACATTATTCCATATCATATCTACCTATAGCTATTTAAATCTTCAGATCTGTTAAATTTGAGGTCTGAAAAGATATCTCTGCTGGCTTTTGGATCTGTAGTACCTAGTCACTAAAACCAAAAGCTCCTTAGGACTTTAAATCCTGCTTCTGAACATGTGCTGTCTGTGAGATCTTAGGCAAATTGCTGTCCCTCTTTGAATTTCAACTTCCTCCTCTATGAAATGAATATGGAATGATGAAACCTAGTTCATAAGATTGTTGAGATGATTAAATAAAATATTTTATCTGTCACAGTCTATTTCTACCCACATATCTGGTGCCTCTCTCAGGAAGGAGCTGCAAATACATAAGGAAAGCTGAAGTTAGGAATGGATATGCAAGCTGGATGCATATGGGTAATTTGGGGAAATTTATTTTTGATGTCACATAAGGTTTTCTGTAGTATGAAAGAACACCGGTGTGTCCCTGACAGTCTCAAGAGACCATCTAGGTGGAGCCTCTGCCCCCCAGAGAAGGAAACTCAAGGCCCAGAGTCTTGGGTCTACCCAAACACATCATCTGCTGGTGACACAGTGGGGCCAAGAACGCAGCTCTCTCTGTTCCCGATCTAGGGTCTTTCTCTCTGCACTTGGCCTCTTAGTCCAGTGGGTCAGTTTTACGTGAGCTCCAAGTCACCAGTTTGCCACAGTCAGTCTCAGATCTGCTCATCATCCAGCCCAGACTCTTCTGCCTTGTTACTCTTTCATGCTACCCATGTGGATGAAAGTTCAATGGACAATGACCCAATGGACATCCTTGCCTAGAATGTTTTATTCAATGAAAACCTTATCTGGAAGCCGGATAGATAAAAAACAGAAGAAAGTAAAATGCTCTGGTTAAATCAGGATTACAGTATTAGTAGTCTGGTGTGCACTCACACCCTTCTGTCCATGATGGGTTCTGAGGAAACCTTGGGGTTCTGTAGATGACATTTTAAACAGTAACATTCATGTCATAATTTTGCCTAAATAGAATTTTATTGCATGGATGTAGAAAACTTATTTGGCCAATCCTTTTGTTGGGCATGTAGGTTGTTTCTGATATTTCATTAGAAAGATTTATAATGAAATATGAAAAGCTTCCTTTTATGTATTGGCTCCTAATAGATTTCCTGTCTGGAAGGTGTTACTTTCTTTCCCTCAGGAAGGATATCGAGATTAGCTATGGCTCGATATGGATGCCTACATTCACCAGAGCCATGGAATTAAGTAAAACATAGTACCATTCTCTGGCATTTAAGTCTTTGAAGACAGTAGCTCTGGTGAAAGAGGAAAGAGGCTTCAGGTATTGCTGGATCAAGGGCTTAACTGACATCCTCATGTTTATCACTGGGAATCTCATTCTCAACACACTGTCTCCTCTGTGTGTTGGACTCATCCTCACACAGGCAGATAGGTTTCTTTCTCACAGGCAGAGAAGGGAACTGCCAGTACCCACCAGGCTCTGCAAAAGAGAATTTTGTTCTGTTTTTTTTTTTTTTTTTTTTTTTACCCCATACTTTTCTATTAATGGATACTGATAGCCTCTGTCTTTTGACTACTCTGTTTCTCCAGATCCATTCTCCACTTCTTTCCCACCCTCTTAGTCATGGCTTTAGCCAGGTTCCTTTAGCCTCTTGTCTCCAGTGGGTTTGAAAAATGGGAGACTGCATTAGTTTTCCTAGAGGCTGCCTTGCTTCAGTACCACAAACCGAGTGGCTTAAAACAAGAGAAATTTATTCTCTCTCAGTTTTGGAGGCTGGAAGCCCCGAACAGAATTCAAGTTTCCCTCTGCAGCCTGTAGGGAAGAACCCTTATTTGTCTCATCCACCTCCCGGTGTTTGCCAGCAATTCTTGAAGATAGATCCCTCCCATCTCTGCCCAGTCATCACAGGGCCGTCTTTTCCCCCTGCCTGCTTCTATGTCTTTCTGTTTCTTTAGGACACCAGTCATAACAGACTAGGGGCCCACTCCACTTCAGTGTGACTTTATCTCAAATAATCACATCTGCCATGATCCTGTTTCCAAGTAAGATCAGCTTCTGAGATACTGGGGGTGAGGACTTCCACAGATCTTTTGGGGGAGGGGGGAACACACAATTCAGCCCATCACAGACAGCAGAGACGGGAGGAAAGAGGGAGAGGCTGTGTATTTATTTCCTCAGGGTTACTGAAGCCCACGGCCTTTGTAAAATTCCCTCACTTCTATCAGAGGACTTTTCCGGGATGCTGGTGACTTCTTCTCCATGCCCATTCAGGTCTATGGGTGTAGGGGGGAGGGACACAGCTTCCTGAGTTGCTAGCCTTCTGCTTTATCTTATTGATTTCCTGTCCTTCAGCTTGCTCTCCTACTTGAGCATACCATCTCCCACACACCAGAGGGTAGAGCTAAATGCACATGACGTGTCATCATTATAGCTTCTAGGAGCGCTGTGTGGATGGAAACCCCTTGAGGGTGTTGTTAACTTGTGGACTCTGTGGAATCTGAGGTAATAGGATGGGAGTGGGGGGAGCCCGAGACTGGGCATTTTCTAACAAGCTCCCAGCCAGCGAGGTGAATGCTGACAGACTGTGGAAGAAGTGGCACCAGGCTAATGCTAGGAATTCACAGCAGGGAAGAGAGAGAGAGAGAGAGAGAGATCACCTATACCATGGGCTGGAGGAGCACAGGGGCAGTGGGGAAGTGCCATCTTTTAGGATGTCTCGTGTCAGAGGCCCTATCAGATCCTGACTTTAGAACAGTAAATATTCTGTGAGGTGGCGCTGGAACCATCTTGGATGGGGAAGTAGGAACTTAAATTAAAGAAATCACTCTTCTTTGCTTTCTCCAATGTCTTTCCACTATAGTCTTAACCATATGTAATCACCTTTTAAAAAGATACACTTCATCTAAAAAAAAAAGAGTGCTGAGGTTTCTACAGTAACCCTGGCCCATCTGAGGGCTGGCTTTCCTCAAGGCCTCAGACACAGTGGCCCAGGGGTCAGTAGCCAGCTGGGAAGGTTCATCTTCAGGGGCCCTCGCTGCTCCTTCTCTATCTTCTCCCCGAGAAAGGATATGATGGTTGCCATCTACCTCTAGATTGGCAACACCAATAGGCTGCTCCTCTCAGAAGGGGCTATCTTGGTCACATCTCTTCTCCCTGTGGTCTAGAACAAAGCTATGACCACCTGGGCTGTGGCTCTCATCCACATGGGGAAGCCTTTAGAAAGCTTTCCAGCAGGGCGCCTGGGTGGCTAGGTCGGTTAAGCGTCTGCCTTTCGCTCGGGTCATGATTCTACAGTCCTGGGATCAAGGCTGTGTGGAGCTCCCTGCTCGGCGGGGAGCCTGCCTCTCCCTCTCCCTCTGCTGCTCCCCCTGCTTGTGGCTTTCTTTCTCTTTCTCAAATAAATAAATAAATAAATAAATAAAATCTTAAAACAAAGAAAACTTTCGGCAGTTTGACTTTACTGTAACATCCAAGTTCTGTAATACAAATATGGATTATATATGGATATAAATATCCATATCCAAATATGTGTGTGTGTGTGTGTGTGTGTGTGTGTATAAAATCTGTCAGCGATGGATTGGAAACACAAGACAAGGGTCTGGCCCTTCACAGAGCCTTTGAGAAGAACCTTCTGGAAGACCTGATCCCGAGGAAGGGAATCCCAGGTAGTCTCCGGGTCAGAGGCACTTGGGAAGATGGACCAGGGAGCTCCCTTTCCCTGGCTCTGCAGTTGGCTTGTGTGGGTACAGTCCCTTCGGCCTTCCTATGAGGTCACATTGCGTCAAGGATGGAAGGCTGTGTGGACATCATCTTCACGTCAGCCTTCAAATTTCACAGCAATTTATGGAGGTGCCAGATGGAGACACAGTGAGCGTTGACAGGGAAAATACGGACCAAAGAGGAGGCATTTCTATGCAGCGCCCACCAAAGACAATTCCGGGTCATTTCTCCTTATACACATGGAACTCGGAAGGCCCACCTCCAATGCCATTGCATAACCCCTTTCTCATTCCCAGTTTTAGTCCTTTTGCTCTCCTTTTCCCCCTGTTTTCCATCCCTTTAACTTGTTTTTCATAAAGCAATCTAGGGAAAGGCCGCCCCGTGGAAGGGTTTCATATACAAGAAATTACTATTTTTATGCATTCCCCCTTAGGGTACACTCCAGCACAATCCATACTTTTGTGGGCATTTTTTCCCCCCTATAATGTTTGTAGCCAGAATATGGAACCAGCTTCAAGAAAATTAAACAGAACAAGAGAAGCCATGTGCCCCGCAATTAAAGGAAACACTCCAAGTAGCAATAGGAACCCGACAGGACAGTGCACGGTGCCAAGGGAAAAATGTGCAGCCGGAAAATCTGCCAAGTATCCCTGATTTGTAAAGATTTTTTTCCATATTTAGGTAAATTAATGTAATTATTTAATGCCTCCTGCAATAGTAATAGGATTGCGCTTGGGCCTTTTCAACATATGGTGCTGGCACCAAAATCCTCTTCGAGGGAGGAAAAAAGATGGGGGCGCAGTGTGTGGGCATCAAGGCTCAGATCTCTTTTGCCAGTTTTAATGTTGGAGGTCTGCCTGGCCCTCAGCCAGCTTTGGTGATGGGGGGGTGGGGGGTGGCGAAAGAGCTGGGGCAATTGATTCAGGGCCTGTCACCGGGTGGTGGGGACAGCAGACATTAATCGATGCGTCCTCCCCAAACCCCCTGCATGTTTCTTCCTGGAGCCTGGCCTTGGGGGTTGGGAGCCACGGGCAGGTAGTATGTCTTCCAAGACCTCCAAAAGTGACTGAGAAAGGAGGGCTCTGAGTTCCTTCACTCTCTCTTATGTTACGTGACTTTCAAAGATGTCACCATTTCTAATGTTTCTGCTACCAGACCTAGGTGCAGGGTCCCCTTGTACAGACTATCCCATACATGGCCCAGAGTCTTCCCTGCATGGGGGACCTGGCTTACTTAAAACTCTACATAGCAGATGGCAAATCCATTTAGATCCAAAATTTGGATAATCTCTTCAGAATACAGCAGCTATTATGTGAGGCCAAAGGCCCCCCTCCGTCACCTGAAAATCAATCACCATAACAACAGGATTCAGTTTTTTTTTTTTTTAAATTGAGTGCTTAGGGCACCCTCAGTGGGTTAAGCCTCTGCCTTCAGCTCAGGTCATGATCCCAGGGTCCTGGGATCGAGTCCCGCATCGGGCTCTCTGCTTGGCAGGGAGCCTGCTTCCTCCTCTCTCTCTCTCTCTCTGTGCCTACTTGTGATCTCTCTCTGTCAAATAAGTAAATAAACTCTTTTAAAAAAAATTGAGTGCTTAGTTTATGGGCTGAAGAATACAAGATACACCACCTCTTTGGCACAAGGCTTATCACTTCAGAGGAGAGATGGGTGAACGCACACCAAATAATGAGAAACACTGGGGATAGGATGAATGGTGTGGTGTGGGCTTCTCTTTCCAGGTGGCTCAGTTGGTTAAGAGTCTGACTCTTGGTCTCAGCTCAAGTTGTGATCTCAAGGTCATGAGATGGAGTCCCACATTGGGGTGTGCACTCTGTGGGGAGTCTGCTTGAGATTCTCTCTCTCCCTCTCCCTCTGTCCTTCCCCCACTTGCTCATTTTTTTCTCTCTCCCTCTCTCAAATTAATAAATGTTTATATATATATATATATATATATATATATATATACACACATATAAATATACATGTAAATATATATAAATATAAATACACACACACACACACAGAAAGTTGGGTGGCAAAAAGTGGTTACATGCCAACCTTGAATTTGGCAGGACTTGCTGAAACAGATAGAAGGGGAAGAAGCAACATTAGGGACCCTGGAACACAATGGCATGCTTGAGAGTTTATGAAGAGTAGAGTGGAGAACACCTTCCGGGGAGGGGAAAGCAAGTTTACATGAGCAAACTTAGAGAACTCTAAAAGAAATTTTCCAAGGACTTTTTAATATTCTTTTCAAGACTATTATGTGCTCCAGGATCTCAAAAATCTTATTGTCCTCTGATAATTTTCACCTCATGATGCTACTGTGCTCTTTCCAGGAGAATTCCTACTTCCCTCTGGGGATGAGTCAAGGAATTGACACTTATTTGGGTCTACCAGCAGGGGTTGAAGGATTGGGCCACCAGTGGTCATCCTTGGCCCCCATTGAAGGCCTCTGGAAGAGCCTCTCATGTTTTACCTCTTGCTTTGATGGAAACCCTTGGATGGAAGCTAACTTCTGAATCTGAATGTTCCAATCTCTGAGCAGTGACCAAGCAGCCTGGCTCTATGTGGGATTGTCCCATGTTTATCCCAGATGTTGTGATGGCATATAGCCAGTAAAACTGGACTCCGGTGTTTATGGATCCAGGCTTTAAACTGAAAGCTGCATTTCTCAACTTGTATATCTCAAGTCCGGGCTAAGGCACTGAGAGAGAACGCTTCTCAGTTCCTGGGGACCCATTAAAGACTGTCCAATTTTTGAACTCAGATGATCTCTCTGACACTTCCAGCCAAATCCCAGATTGTGCATAAGTGGGGTTCAGTGCTTTCTTGCCATATGACACTCCTCTCACAATTTTGCCCATCACAGGCTTACAGATATGGGAGGGAGGAGGCATGCTTTACGACACTCAGGGCAGGCAAGGAAAAATATGAGTCCACACTGTGGAAGCATAGCATGAGGAACACTTGGAAGCTAACAGGGTTCAATAAATAAGTGCTTAATGAACATTAGCTGAATGAATGAATGGATGGATAGATGAAATTTAGAGTCCTGGGATCTTGGCTTGAGCTCGTCTTTAATATTTTGTGATATTGTTAAGTTATATTCTATCTAGGATTCTCTGTTCATCTGCTAAATGAGTAAATGCCTCTCTGCTTTCTTTATTTAAATAGATTCAATGATCACATAAGATTATGAGTGCAGGAGTCCTGCCACTGGAATTGGTGTCACACAAAGAAAGGGAACGGCCATTACGACAGCTGAGCACATGTATTCTTGGAGGACCCTCCAGGGGAATAATCCATCTGGCTATGATATTCAAGACATCATCTACACAATACTGGGACTTTTCCAACTCCCTTCTCCCAACACTCCAAGCAGATATGGACAATTTGGATTGCTTTTTCTGTGCAGGTAGGGTAAAATGAAGAGTGAGAGATAATCAGTGAGTATATATCTACCAGCCTGGCAAGGCTACTCCAAGTCTATCAGGAGCCTTAATACCTGAAATCCTGTGTTGGATTGTTCTACTAATTTGGTTTGTTGGTAGCTCTCCTACTGAGGAAAGGTAGTAAGTATATTAGATAAAATTTTCTTTGTAGAACACCTTTATTCATTCAACTAATGTTTTTAAGCTGCTGCTATGGTAATGTGCTAAGTTAAGTGATTTCAATCCTTATTTCAAGAAGGTAATAGTCATGCTGGCATAGCAAATAGATAGCATTTTAAGTGTCCACTTTAATCTTTTGTAATCCCAATTTTAAGGATTCCAAGGTCGCATAATGACTGATAGAAATGCTATAATTAATTAACAGTATTTCCAATGGGCATAGTAGGGAAACAGCAACATTTGTATATTAATGAATGTAAAAAAAAAAAAAAAAGGTATTATTCCCCAGTCTTGGGGCTGAATGTCGCCCTATCAGGATAATAGTAGCTGCTCAAAAAAACAAAAACAACAACAACAACAAAAAACAAAAAAAAAAACCCTCCCAAATAAAATGACTTTAACATAATAGAAGTTTATTTCTTACACATGTCATGTCCCAAAACAGATCTTCCTAATTGGCCGTTAGCTCACTTCTAAGAGGTGATGCAAGGACCCAGGTTCCTTCCACATTGTGGCTCTGTCATTTTTAATGTGTGATTTCTAGGTGACTCTGCTTTTCTGTAGGAAGCCAGTGGAAGGGGAAAGGAGGATGGTGCAGGTCTGAAAGAGCCACCCATGTCTTCTGCTCCTATTCCATTGTAATATTCCGTGACCCCATCTAGACATGAAGGAAGCTGGCAAAAGACATGGCTTCCTCTCCACAACTATACACCACCTTTGTTGGATAGGGAACCATCGCCTCAAACAATTTCTCAATTTTTTCCAATCAAGCCTGCCTCAGCTCATTTTTTTCTTCCTGCAATGAGCCTGGCTTCTTTTATTTGAAGCTGGATAAAGTCCAATCTGTATCTCTATATATAGGTACTATCTTCACCAAGTTTTTAAATACAGACGGTCTTTTCCGATTCCTTTCCAACTTGCTGTGGAGCAGAAACCCAGAGACAGGGCCTATACCATTCTCATTCAGGGCTCTGCCAGGTGTTGTCAGGAGGAACTGTTTAAGGAAAAACACCCAACAGGGTGTACAGCCATAAAGATTGCTGAGACTTTGCCCCAGGGGGAATGCAGGGATTTGCATTTCTCTTCGCTAAGCCACTAGCTGAGACTTGGCCTTTACAACTCAATGTTTGAAGCTCTGGGGCTGCTTATATAAACATGCTATTCTAACAGCACCTGGCAGCCCAATATAAAATTAATTTTACTGTATCTTACAAGCCATATAGAGCCTTTATGGTAGAGGGCAGCATTAGGTCTTTACATAAAGACTAGCAGATAATTTTATCTAATTTCATTGACTGTGGTTAAGTGGTTTTTTTTTTTTTTTCCCCTTTCTTTTTTCTTTAACTCCTTTTGTTGCTACTTCCAAAGCCCCTCCCGATCTCTCCGGCACTCTGTCCATGAAGCACATGGAAGGAAAATCTGGGGGACTGAATCATTCCTAGTGATTATTCTGGAGTCTCTGTCCCTGACAGTTGACTCCAGTTTTCCTGGGGATAAGAGTGAAGGTCAACCAGTGTCTGGACCCCTCCTGCATGGATGGGCCAGCCCAGTCAAAGTCAGGATCGCCAACCACCCTCCACCCCCCACCCTGAAGGACGTATGCCTTTCTCTGTGCTCTCGTCCCATATCAATCCTCACTTTGGGAGAGGAGGCAGAAAGACTCAGCGCAAAGCAGTAGGGTAGGACTAGGTTTATATCCAAGCTCTCCTTTTACCTGCTGTGTAATCTTGGGCGAGAGACAACCTCTCTGAATCTCACTTTATTCATTTGTTAACTGAGAATAAAAATTGCTTCTTTCAGTGTTGTGAAGTTGATCTGGGATAACCTAGCACAGTACCCATATGACATCACAGCTCAGGTATCAGTTAGGGTAGAGTGATATTACTTCCTGCATTAAACAACTCCTGGTCTCAGTGCCTTAAGACAATATAAGTTGGAGGTGATGCAGACTCTACATTCCATTGGCCAGAGTCTATCACATGCTCTCACTTGTCTGTAATGGGTGGAGGTGGGATTGGGGAAATGTAGTTAACCGTCCAGAAGAATGGAGTGTCGGACATGAGTAAATGCCAGCAGCTACAGCAAACAGGAAGGGTGAATGTTCCTCTCCTGCCATCCCTGGCCTCCATCCTCTGCCTGAGTCTGATTCCCACCGCGACCTCCTCTCTGCTTTCTCTGTGTCCCAGCGGGCTGGGCCCTTCTTCCTCTTTCAGACTGGCACAGAATACTGTATCCTGGGAATGGGGGCATCTGGCTCTGAGTGGCCAAAAAGGGACCAGATGATGTGACCTGCAAGTGATAATTTTGGTCAGTGGTAAATGGGAGAGAGAGCTGGGCAGATAAATCCCCTTACTCTGTCCCAGGGACTGCCCCAGCGTGCTGTCCCTCCTTGCAGCTGGTGGGGAGGGAGCTGCCTGCCATGTCACTTTGTGATGCGTGAGGAAGTACAGCTCCTGCATTAATGCAAATGCTGCATTGCCCCACCTCTCCTCCTATGCCTCACTCTCACTGTCCTGGGCTTGCCCAACCCCCGTACAGGGCTGCATCTTCATCCTTGCCAGAGACCATTTTCTGCATGACCAGGGCTGAGATGTCCTTCTGATATTTATTCTCTATTCTATTATTCACCCCCTGCCCCCTTACCCCCAGCCAAGCTTCTGAGTTCTGATGACATTGGTCTTCTTTGGGATCCTCTAAAGAAACATGGGCTTGCCCCTTGTTCTCTCCAGACCTGTGCTCATGCCTCCTTTCTGTGTGGGGCCCTCTTCACTCTGGAATGCAGTTCAATGTCATTTCCTTGACTCATCCTGGGACCTTGTACCCAGTGTACCTTCCTTAGGCAAGCCTCATCTCCCCTCCTGTCCGGACTCGTTTGGGGCCTCTGGTTGCCCTTGGGCTAACATCCTGTACTTAACCTTCACAGCACTCATCACAGTCCGACATGATATATTTGTGGGAATATTTGATTGATACCTGTTTTTTCTACCAGACTTGAAGCTCAATGATGTGTAAAATGACATTATTCTATTCTGCTCTCTACTCTGTTACTAGCACGAAGACAGCTTCTAGCATAAGTTAGGAGTTCAAGAAATACTTGTTGAAGATCTATGGCTTTTTCTTGAATCATCATTTCTCCCTGACCCATGGTAAGACAGCGCAGAGGAACTCTAAGGGCTTTCTGGTATGGTCTGCAATTGTAGGATTGGACATCAGTTAATTTGTAGAGCTTAGCAACATCTGAGAACATGGATTGCCTGTCTAGCCCTAGCTGAGGACACCCATCTTTTGAGCCAGATCTTTGTGTTGGCAGCCAACACAGTACTTGAAACATAGTAGGTGACTTAAAATATATATATATTTTTTAATAGACACAAATGATGTTACTATTCTGTCTCAGTCCACTCCTCTTACCTCCTTCCCCAGGCGACCTTCCATATGTGGGCTCTGTCCACACGTATGATCAACTACTTAGAGGTCTATTTAATGACAAAAATAGTAGTAGTAATAATAATAACAAATCACATTTATTGAGCACCTGCTGGATATTTGATATTTATTGGCTTATGTCCTCCTCCCAGTTCCGTGGAGTGATAAATGCGCGGACTTTCTCAAGGTCAAAGCTAATGAGCGGCAAAGCTGGGATTGGAATGCACCTTCATTGGACTCCCAAGCCTGTTCTACACTTTTCTCTCCAAGAGGCTGCCTCCATTCGAGCCCCTGGATTGTCCAACAGCACCAGTAGCCATCCTGCTTGCCGCGGAGTCAAGTGGAATGGTCAAGAAGAGTTGTTGCGTGTGATTTGGGGGATGGTGTCTCTCTGGAGGGTGCCCTGCTTCCTAACAGGGCTGTGAGAACTTTCCTTCCCAGCGTGGCTCAGTATGCAGATAGCCCTCCCTCCCCCCTGTTCCTCCTGGGGCCATTCAGCTGACAGCTGCGGAAGGGACGCTTGCCTGCTGAAAAAGAGTCCATAATTTCCCTCTGGCAAGAGACTGCAGTCCAACTTTGGAGAGGACAATTAGCGTGCTCTCAGCTGGAACAATAGGAGCAGCAACAGATGCTTCTCATCCCAGGGATGCTCCAAGCCACAGCCCCTGCTAATGGGAGGCTTTCTTCTTCCTCGTGGAGGGAACCTGGCAGCCATGCCAGCAGCCTGAGGGTGGGGCTGCCCCCGAGCTGGTAGGAGAGAAGCCTGATCAGAGCAAACCAGAGGAGCAAAGACCTGCAGACATCTAGTCACCACCTTCCTCGGGGGCCAGGGTACCACCCCATCTTCCTCCAGAGGAGGAATTGCTCAGGACCAGTTCTGCTCTGATCCAGGGTTTCGGCAAACTCCAAAAAAATGTGGCCAAAGGCTTAAGAGCAAGCAATCTGGAGTAAATAGATGTGGCTTTCAGCCCTCCATGCCACTTACTAGCTGTAGTCCTTGGAAAAGTCTAGAACTTTTCTAAACTTCAGTTTCCCCATTTGTAAAACAGGGCAATAGTTGTAGGAACACTGCAAGTTGGTTTGGGGGAGATGAAATAAAATAACATATGAAATCAGCTTACAGTGAAAGTTCTGAAGAATGCTACATATAGAAGGGCCCGCATGTGTCATAATCACCTTTATCTCTGGGGACTAGCACATAGTATGTGCCCAATAAACATGTAATCAAGACTTAGAGCCATTTAGAGGCAGAGGAACCTCTGGAGATCCTTTAGCTGGTGATATTCACACTGCTTACTTGGAAGTGTGTCAGGGGATCTCCAAACATTCTTTTGGATGTTTGTTAACCGTATTAATGAAATGTGTTTTAGCCTATCAGTTGACCCCAAGCATGTTACGCTGTGTTGCCAAGGCTAACTCACTTCTCTGAAGACCTTAGAATATGGTTTAACTTTCCATTTTGGCTAAAATGGAGATTCTGAGATTGTAAAATGAGCCTTTGTCATTTTTAAGGGTCTGTGAGAATCTCCTTATTTCACCATGAAAACAAAAATTAAATATAAATTAGATGATTGTAGCAGATGTAAAGCTGCCCAGCTCTTCCATTACCTTGGATTTCAATATCTGGTTTATATCAGACATATGATTGTTCTTGCTTATGTAAGTAAATAGTAAATGTTAGACTTTGGAATATGCAGGAATAAACATACACCAGTTACATTCCACTTCTCTTTGGGATTCCTTCTAAGATTTGCCTATTTAAAAGTAAAGCCTCAGTACCACTGATTTTTTCCATCTCCTTAATTTTGAAGACACGGTTTCAGGCACGTAAGGAAAGAGGTTTGTCCAAGGATCACTGGTGTGGAACTGGGACCGTCACCAGGAGATGGACTTCAATGCACATCTCTCCTTGGACCATGCTCTTTCCCAACCACAACCATATAACCAGTTAGCACTTCACCTCTGACCTCCATGATGAAAACCAGAAAGACCACAGTGTCCAGATTCACTGTAAACTCACCCATATAGCTTAGTGCTCAGTTAGTTTTTGGTGGTTTTGATCATGTTGAAGCCCACGGCAACATCTGACACAATAACAAAGGAGAAACTCTGGGGATCCAAAGCCAGCCTGCTTGCTATCTACGCTCTGACCTCTGCAGAGCCTAGATCTCAGGGACTCCTAAGTCTCTAAGGCTTGTTCAGTGAATAGTAATTGCATTTCTTCCTTCTTTCTTTCCTCCCTCCCTCCCTCCCTCCCTTCCTCCCTCCCTCCATCCCTTCCCTTCTTTCCTTCCTTCCTTCCTTCTTTAAATGTTGACTGACTTCCTACTATGGCCAGATACTGTTCTAGCTATGACAGAATGTACAACAAAACAGTCCAGATATCACTTCTCAAGGTGTTTACCATCTATCGGGGAAGATGTATAATATGTAAATAAGTAATAACAGTCGTGTAAGTGTATTACAGATAATGAAGGTGCTCACACCTGCTTCAGCCAGGCATACTCTTCTCTTGGCTTCCCTCACTGGAGAGAGTGTCCCTCAGAGCAACTCAGTGCTGCCACTACCATGGTGAAGGCAGAAGGGCCCTCTGTCAACAGGACCTATTCTTACTCAAGGGTGTATTAGACGCCTCAGTTGGAAAGAGCAGACACTCTTGGCTCCATCTAAGGAGCAGCCCTAGAAGCTTCTGCTCCCACATGAACCTGGGCCAACAGCCTGATATCTTCAAAGCCTGTTTTCCAGGACTCCACCATGGAAGGCTTTCTGAGAAGTTCTGATGTTGTCTTGGGACAACCTCTTGAGTGAGGCTGAGGGGGCCAAATCTGGAAGGGCAGGGGTTCAACTTTATTCACTGAGGGTAGAGAAGGACCCCCATGGTGGCTGGTCAGGCCTACCAAGAACTGTTTGGAGCCCTCCGGCACCATGCTTCAGCCTCTGTTGAGTTAGGGAGCAGAAGACTTCTGCTCAGGAACCCTCCTGCAGATGCCACCTCGTGGCCACCCTGAGATGTCACCTGGGTTTATCTGGACTATCAGGAGGAAAATATCCCTGCCTGTCCCACACTCATTGATACAACAAAGTACCAGGGATATACCACTGCCCATGAGAGACAAGACCTCTCTCCTCACGGAACCTCCTTTCCTGTGGCACGGAGAAATAATAAGTAAGCCCCCGCTGTCATGGTCCGTTTTCAGTGTCAACTTGGCTAGGCTTTACTACCGGGCTATCCCATTAAAATCTTGGTGTTGCCATGAAGGTATTTGGTAGAGGTGGCTAATGTCTACAACCAGCTGATTTTAATTAAAGGAGATTATTCTTGGCAACCTGGGTGGGCCTCATCCAGTCAATCAACTGAAAGGCCTTTAATAGCAGCGCTGAGGTTTTCCTGAGGAAGAAGGAAGTACGGATGGCACAAAACATTGGAGTTGAGACCTGGACGGTGAGGAGGAGCTAGCCGTGTAATAAAGATCGGGAACATGAAGCACCAGGATGGTAAATCACTGGTACTGAGGCAAGAGGAAGAGTGGCTTCTCCAGGGAGGCTGGAGGGAGAGGTGTGGTGAGACTGGGTCAAGGGAGTTTGCAGGAAGAAGTTGGGACCAAACCAGGAAAAGCCAGGAACACCAGGGACAGCTGTGTCCATGGGATTCAGTGCAGAGTGTTGCCATGGTGGGTTTTAATTGGGGACCTTAAGAAAACCACTGAGCCTAAATTAATTTGTAAAAGGGTGATTCTCATTCCATTTCCTACCAGGCTCCTTTACAGACCAGCTGTGAGCATCATACACTGTACGGAGTATGACAGTGTTTTCAAAACCAGAGTATGTTTTGCCGAAAGGGAAGAGAAGGCTTTTATGAAACAGGGGAGATGAACCAAAGTTGTGAAGGTAGGAGCTCAATTCCCCTTGGATGAAATGTAAACCTACAAGAGAAGGTCATAGAATTTGGCTCCTCGGGATCTGTCTGGGTTGGATTTCCATATACCTGAGATTGGCCAGCTACCCTGAGAATGAAATTCCCCAGCTTTATTCAGAAAGCCCCCTCTGGACAGCCCCTCTGACTCTGACAACTGTCCCTTCCTTACAGGAAGTCTCTGGAGATAAAAAATTTGGCCTGTGCCCATCAACAGATCAAGACAAGGCCAGGGGTGCCTGGGTGGCTCAGTGGGTTAAAGCCTCTGCCTTCGGCTCAGGTCATGATCCCAGGGTCCTGGGATCGAGCCCCGTGTCGGGCTCTCTGTTCGGTGGGGAGCCTGCTTCCTTCTCTCTCTCTGCCTGCCTCTCTGCCTGCTTGTGATCTCTGTCTGTCAAATAAAAAAAAAAAAAAAAAAAAAAAGACAAGGCCAGAGTGGGTTTCATCTTGTACTCGCCATGTCATCAGCCCTCAGAGATCTCTGGGCTGGCCTGAGTAGGATGGAAGTATTAGCAAAGACATATTTGGGGGCAAAGGATTTAGTAGAACAGGGAAATTAGTGGCTCATATAATTTAAAAGTCCACAGGTGTTTCTACCTTAAGTCAAGATTAGATGCAGAAGAGACGATCGGTGCTGTCAAGATGTTTTCTTTGCCATGTCTCATTTTTCTGCTGTATTTGGATCCATTTTCCAATATCACTTCCATTGCAGGAGCAACATGGCCACTGACTATTTCAGAAACTCTAGGGAAAGCGAACTCCCCTCTTCGTAAAAACTCCTGACCATCCTATGGTTTACTTGGGTCTCCTCCCAGTGCATTTATCATCTACTGTCAAGATTTCCCATGGTGGGGACTGGAAAAGTCCTAGTTCAGCCCATGGACCTCTGATCCATCTGACACTCCTTGACAGTCTATTGGTTTGGCCTGTGCATAATCCCTGTTCCACCTGAAAACACCGATGGATGCTTCAAGAATTCATTGTTGACTTAGGAGATTTGAGGAGTCATGAAGTGTTGTGTGATATAATATAAAGGCAGCTCAAAGCCAAAAGGTACTCAAGAAGCAGAGCTCAGTGGGGCCACCTAAATTTCTGCAAAATATTTGCTTGTGCCCCAGTGCAGGCATGAAGAGGAGAGTGGAAGGAGACTTTCACTCTATCACTGTTTCCGCTTTCTAATCTTCAATGCTCAGAATCATGACATCAGCTCAAGTGACTCGAACCTCAAAGAACATTGAGCAAAGCCTACCTATACATTGGATGGGTTTAAGCTTGAACTATGCAAAGTTGCATTATTTTCCTTTTGTTGATCTATTTTAATTTTATAAGTCATGTGTACAGAACATGTATAAAAATAAAGGATATATAAAATCAAAACCTTACAAATAAAGGTATAGCACATCTTTAAACCCCTTTCCCTTCAATCCTGGTCTCTTCCTACCTCCACAGACACAGACACCATTAACCAGTTAGGGTTCCAAGCTTCCTGTGATTTGCATATAGAGAAATGATGTATGCCTGGAGAATAAATAGTATTATTTTATGATTTATTGACTTAACATACAGATCCTTCAGCTGTATGTATTACTCTGAAATTATTTTGTGTCTTAAAGATGACTCCATGTTGACAAATACAGATTCCCTTTATTGTACTTAACTGTTGTGTATGAATCATGACTTATTTAACCATTCTTGTGTTGATGAACATTTGACTCAGGCCCCCCCCCTTTTTCTGTCTCTTATAATTAACACTCTGTACATGTTTTTGGCCACATGTGTTTCTCTTTTTATTTTCTTTCTATTTTTAAAAAGATTTTATTTATTTATTTGAGAGAGAGAGAGAAAGCACGGCTGGGGTTAGGGAGTGGGAGGGGGGCAGAGGGAGAGAGAGAAGCAGGGCTCCATCCCAGGACCCCAGGATCATAACCTGAGCCGAAGACAAACACTTAACCAACTGAGTCACCCAGGCCACATGTATTTTTTTTTTTTCTAAGATGGATATGGAGAAGTGAATTCCTGGAATAGGGTAAACACACTTAATTTTACAAGACATGCTCATATGAACCATACTGTGATGTGATTATACCAAGTGCCACTCCTGCCAGATTATCAATTCTTTAAAGAATCTTTTTTTTTTTTTCCTGTATCTTGGCCTGTGTGGGTTTTCAGACTCCAGTTTCCTTATTTGTTCTCCTGTCCAGTTGCTTCCAGTCTTCAGCGTTCATGTTGATGATGCTGAAGGTCTGTGTTGGGTGTGCTGAGCAAACAAAGGTAATTGATCAGAGAAGTATCTGACAGCTCCACTGCCATTGTGCATCTTCAGGAGGATGCTTTGCCCATTGTTGTTTCTGGATGTAGTGACGGCTGCTCAAAATCAAGTGGCTATTGGCTGGGGCTTGGGAATCTCTTTGCTATAAAGATATTTGACTTAAAATATGTTCCTGCCCATATAGTATGTGGAACATTCATCCCTTGCATACTTTCCTCTATATTCATTTTTCAATTCTATTATAATTTTAAAAGAATGAAATAGCAGTTCCCTAAAAAAAAAAAAAATTAGATAAAGAAGAATGAAACTACTCTGCAAGCAGCAGAGATAAAATGAGAATATAGGCATTTGTCTTCACAAACAATCACAGACTGGGTCAGCTCTGGCAGTATTTCCTCTCCGCACAAACTGTTGGTTGCTGGTCCATATTCAACGCTACAAAAACCACTAATCATTCAGCTGGAGAAGCAGGCGCTCTGAAGAATGGATCTAAGACAATCCTACATTTGATTTCTGGTACACATTTTCCTGTTAACGTTTAACATATGCAGCCCACAGGCATGCCTCACACAAATCTCCAGCATTCTAAGGAACCAATGATCAGTCAGAGAAATGTGTAAAGATTTGAGAACACGCGTAATTTTCACTTTATATGTTGTCGGTGAGTAGCTATTCGAAAGGTACTTTTCTCACCACTTGGCTATAAAAAAAAAAAAAAAAAATCTGGGAATGCGTTGGCGCTCTGACAAAGTTACACATTTAATGAACACACCACCCCAAGGAATATTTCTTCAAATTTGATAACTGCCTCACTCACATTCAAAGGCATGCTAACTAGAGACTTTGAGCTTAGTTGTAAATCATTCTTCAATTTATCGGATTACATCAAGAAAATCGTCAACAAGCTGTTTGAACTTAGTTCAGCATTTATATCATTTGAATATGGGCAAGGGTGGGATTTAGCCTTGATCGATAAGAGAAGGAATTTGGTAAGCAAGCAATCAGTGTAAATAAACATTCATTGAGAATGTTTACATAACTGCTTTTTCTTTTTCCTGACCCCCTCTATAATTTGTTGTATGTCTTCCTCGTGTGGACAGATCAATCTATTGCATATTATTATTATAAGTCTTGTTAGAATCTTTATAAGTCTATAAGTCTATTTAGAGTCTGTAAGTCTAGTTAGAGTCCTTAAGGACAAAGGACCAGTCTTTACCTTCTTTAATCACCCCCATGGCTTCTGTGGTGGGGTTTGGCATTTAACAGGCACCAAATGAATATCGGTTAGAATGGAGGACACTTCAGAAATACCCATTTACCAATCAAATTCAATAGACTCACTAGAAAATTCTTATCAATCCATTAAGCAATTCTCCTAAACTATTCGGATATTTAAAAATTTTGAGTTATTTCCTATGCTTGTGTCACCAAGAATTATCCTAAGAGTTGCATGAGAAATGAAAATGATTTAAAGTTAAGATGGTGGTCTAAGTTTACCCTATTTCAAGCACATAGGATAAGAGGTGAACGGGTTAGGATGTCTTTGGCTGCAAGGAACAGAAAAACCCAAACTCAAATTGTTCAAAGGAAAAGCAAAATTTTTCATACCAGATCATGGAGATAATGACAGAGGGTGACTTCTGGGTTTGCTAATTCAATGACTGAAGAACGTCACCAAGGACCTTTCATTTTTCAGCTCTGAACTCTTTGGTGTGTTGGTTTTGTGTTGAGGTTGACTTATATAGAAAATAAGATGGTTTCTTCTGATGCTTCATTTTGAGAGGGGAAAGCTTTCCCAGAAACCTCCAGATTTCTCTTCCCATCTCATTGGCTAGAATGGGTCACATGACAAATTTAAGTCAATGACTATCCCTTTCCATATCTTGGACTGGAGCAGGAAAGAAGATAGATGACTCACTGGGGGTTTTGTTTTAAGCAGGAAGGAAGATGACATTAGAAGGCAGCTGTTTATTATCTGCTACAATATGCACAACTAAGCAAGACAACTGAAAAGGTATAACTATTGCGCCAAACCACACCCGCATGCCCATAGATGAGAACCAGAACAGAAATGCAATGACATGCATGAGGCTAAATGCCCTGGTCAGCTAGGTATTCATTTTGACTTCTGTGAGGCTGAGAACCAAATCAGCTTCACTTCTTGAAACTAGAGACTCAGACAGGATGTCCTCTCCCGAAAAAGGAGGCTGAAAATAAACGCAGTGTCTTCTCCTAGGCCTGTGGTTTCCCAAAGTGGATCACCTACAAAAGTAGACGGAAGCACATGCAGACTCCCGGACCAAAATGGCAGCCAGGTCTATGACTGGATCTTAAAATCCCCAGTGTTCTTTGGCCATGACTCAAGGTGCTATATGGTGCTCCAGCTGATACCAGACTAGGTACTGTCTGTTACTGGCACTGACTAGAGAAATACAAAATTTGGGATTAAGCATTGATAACTTTTATAGCAATTTGATATGGTCAAGGCATACTAGCAGGTAATAATGCTTCTATAATTCATTTTTATTAAATTTTACAAAAGCGTCAGTCCTTGAAGGACTGGGAGGAAACTGCTCCATCACCACAGATCATGTAAGGAACATTCCCAAAGCCTGGACTGGGTGTCTAAGAGTTTTGGGGGCCTGGCAGGAGATAAATACAAAATATCTGGAGAGAGAAGGAGAAAAAGACTGAGACTGAGACAAACATGAAAAATTAAGATAAGAGATTGCCCCTCAAAATGAGCCTGCAGACTAAAATCCCTAATGTGTATGGAAAATTGGTAGGCGAGAAAATCAACATTTGGAAAAATGATTTTTCAAGGTGAAATTAAAAAAAATTTTATTTGTATAACTGAAAAGGACTTTAAAATAAGTGTCTTTGGAATTACTAACAAGGTAGGGACGCCTGGGGGGCTCAGTTAGTTAGGTGTCTGCCTTTGGATTGGCATCTTGAGATGGAGTCCGGCGTCAGGCTCTCTGCTCAGTGGGGAATCTGTTTGTCCCTCTACCTCTCCCCCTGCCCATGCACGCTCTCTCTCTCTCTCAAATAAATAAATAAAATCTTAAAAAAAAGAATCACTAACAAGGCAAATAAATGCATAGTATTCATCTAAGAAATTAAATATTTTATAAAACAAAACCAGGCATAAATAAACAGGAAAAGGAGGACATGTGAAGGAAGCAATTAGAAATTTTGAAAATAAATCAAATCTGAAAAGACAGGACACTCTTGGATGGGAAATAATCATTTAAAAAAAAGGGGGATTGTGCAGAATTGGGGAATTCAACAAGCACACTGGCAAAAGAGCAGTTCAACACTTGGTACCTTGAAAAGCTCTGTAGTTCTCAGAGCAGGAAAAAAAGCCATGGAGTACATAGTGAAGATGCAATATTAGAAATGATGAGGATAGAGGATTTTCTAAATTTGAAGAAAGGCCTCAGTTCTCAAAGAGTAGAATACCTAAATTATTGAGATGATCAATAAAAGCCAAGCTACTGCACTCCCACTTTTATCCGAGGGAACTGAAAACTCATTCACATAAAAACATGCACATATAGGGGTGCCTGGGTGGCTCAGTGGGTTAAAGCCTCTGCTTTCGGCTCAGGTCATGATCCCAGGGTCCTGGGATCGAGCCCCGCATCAGGCTCTCTGCTCAGTGGGGAGCCTGCTTCCTCCTCTCTCTCTGCCGGCTTCTCTGCCTACTTGTGATCTCTGTCTGTCAAATAAATAAATAAAATCTTTAAAAAAAAAAAAACATGCACATGTACATCCTTGGAAGTTTTCATAGTGACCCCAAAATGGAAGCCACCCATATGTCCTCCAGCAGGGGAACCATTGAACACACTTGTGCTAGCTCCTTGCTGAGGAATACCACTCAGCGACTGCAAAGAAATTCTTGATCCACAGAGCAACCTGCACAAATCACCAGAGAATGACACTGAGTGAGAAAAGCCAATGGTGCAAGGCTACCTACCAAAGGACTTTGTGCCTTAGCATGGTGGAGAGCACATTAGCAGTTCCAAGGAGTTATAAAGGGGGTGGGGCAGGAGAGAAGAGGATGTTCCTGTGAAAAGGACACGGTGAGGGCATGAAGGATCCTTGAGGTGGAACAGATGTTGGGCCTTTTGACGTACACATTAATACCTGGGTGGTGATGTTGTCCTACAATTTGCAAGACATTTACCACTGGGGCAGCCTGGAGCAAGGTCCGTGAGATCTCTCTGCATTATTACTAATAAATGCATGTGATTCTCACAATGATCTCAAAGGAAAAAGCTTTAGCAAACTTTCTCATGACTCCCAGACACATCATGAAATGCTATCTTCAAGGTGCTGAGGAAAATAATGATCAACACAGATTCTTATATCTCACTAAATTATCTCTGAAGGGGAACCACTGGAAACAGTAACAGGTAATTGGTAATTCCAAACCCTCTGAGGAAATAAGAAAAAGGATGAATGAAAATAGCATTAATAACGCCACAGAAAACAGGAAAACTGGAAGGGAGGGACAGAGAAGATGCACTGAAATTGGAGACAAAAGTAAATTGATGGAAATAACCTCCAAACACCATAAATCATAATAGGTTAAACTCATCTATGAAGGGGCAGCAATTGTTCAACTGGATTAAAAACTGAAATAAAGTAACACAGAAATGTTAAAAATCAAGCAGTGAAAAGAACACTGGAAGAGTTTGGGTTTTTGTTGTTGTTTTTCTTTAATTGGTACAAGAATATTCTTTTAAGACAGTATAGAACTGAAAACAAAAAAGCCTTAATAAGCATAAAGAAAAAAGGATGAAAAGAAAATCTAATAATATGATATAATAATAATGTGCTTGTCTATACTTGAGAATGTACCATTTAGTTGGAAAAATAGCAAAAATGCAAAAAATAATGCACTGAAAGAACATGATTGCCTAGACATAATAACTGTTAATGTTTGAAAATACGCAACTGGAGTCTTTTAGGCACATTTATAATATATATGCTTCTTTGTCACTGCACATCTTTCCATATCAAATTATCTACATTGTAATCAAGATTAATGTGCATGATTATAGTCACTATTGAATGGATATATCATAATTTATTTAACCAATCTCCTGTCATTAGACATTTAGACTTCTTCAAAGTTTACTCTATTATAAACAACTCAATGAATATCCATGAGCAAACAACACTTTCACTTTCCCTGCTATAAATAATACATATCGTGATGCCTTTGAGACA
This sequence comes from Enhydra lutris kenyoni, assembly GCF_002288905.1. Lineage (NCBI taxonomy): Eukaryota > Metazoa > Chordata > Mammalia > Carnivora > Mustelidae > Enhydra > Enhydra lutris. The sequence continues at coordinate 4,780,464 of NW_019154138.1, forward strand.
TACTGCTACATCATTAATATAAACTTTTCCGGGTGGTGTATAAGGGTGCTTATTTTATTAGCTGCTCATTAACACTGGGCACCATCTTTCTTTCTTCCTTTTTAATGAACATGAAGATGATTTAATTTTTTCCAGACTCTATAAACAACACAGTGTATGGCTACTCTCAAGCATTTTCTACAATTTAGGGAGCTCAAAAAGGAAAGAACACCTATTACCTCCCACCAGATATAAGAACAATGAAAATTCTGTGTATGACTTATGAGAAGATTCTTTTTTACAAAATTGAGGTTATATATATTTTTTCCATTTTAAATTAAAGTTTACCTTCCCCAAATTCAGGACTTTTCATGTCCAGTTCCCCAAATTTTGATGTTTATAGTTGAAAAATCACCACCACAAGCAAGATATAGAACAGTCCCTTCCACTAGAACATTCTCCCATACTCTTGTGTAGCCAACTCTTCCCCCTACCCCAACCCCTGTTTTGTGTCCCTATAGTTTTGCCTTTTCCAGATAGTCACATAAATAAAATCAGGCAGTATGGAGCCTTTTTGAATTTCTCTCATTTAGTGTAACACATTTGAGATTCATCTTTGTTACTGTGTGTTCCTTTCCGTTGATGTGTAATTTATATTTCTTTTATCGTTTTGCTAATTCTACTGATAACAATGATAAATCCCTCTTTTACAATTTTACATTGATTTTATTACTAGTGAGATGAAATATATCTCCTATGTCCTGGCTGTTAGAATTCTTTCTAGAGTGAATCACACCATCTTCCTTTAAAACATACCATGAAAGAGACAAATACTGTATGTTTTCACTTACATGTGGAATCTAGAAAAGTCACACCCACAGAACCAGAGAGCAGAACGATGGTTGTTTGGGGTGGAGACGTGGGGGAAAAGGGGAGGTGTTGGTCAATGAGCACAGACTTTCAGAGATAAGACGGAAAAGTTCTGGGGGTCTAATGCACAGCACGCTGGTTGCAGTTAATAATACTGTATCATATCCTTGAAATTTGCTAGGAGAGGAAAGCTTCAGTGTCCTCACTGCAAGGAAAGAGGCAACTATACGAGGTGGTGTATGTGTTAATTAACTCAATTGTGGTCCTCCTCTCACAATGTATACACATATTAAATCATCATGTTGCACACCTCAAAAAAAAATCACACTGCACAACCTAAACATACACGACTTTCCCTTGTCAATTATACCTCAATTAAGCTGCAAAAGAATATTCCGTGAGTCAGGTTTTCCTCACCCTCCTCATCGAGGCCCATCACTGATGTGGTTTTACTGTCTCGTATTTGGAGGCTTAATTGACCAAGAAATCTCATCTGCGCTCTAGTTTATATTGGCACTGTCTGTGTGTGATGGAGGTTGAGACGCATGCCTCTAACAGATGGGCATTAAGCCAGGGCCTTAAGTATCATGTTGGGGGTAGTGGCAAGAAGGTAGTCCTAGCCTTTTCCACCCGAGCAGCTAGGAGGGGGAACTGGAAAACTCACCATGAGAACTCTTTATCCCCAGACATCTCAGAACCAATACAATGAAAATTAATGAGCTTGTATCAATAAACATTTATGAGGCTAGTTTCAGGTTAACAAACTAGGCCCTTCAGGCAAAGTCCATCCACCTGCCAAGCCGGATAAAAGGGTCATTCTTCTAGCGCTTTCAGCCATCTTGCTCTAGAGAGGCCATATAGCTCTGTGGTTAGGGGTAAGACCTTCAAAATCAGCTGGTCCTGGGTTCTGTCTACAAGACCGGGTTCCTATTGCTTAACTTTCTAGAAATTTGGTTTTTCACCTGTCAAAAGAGAATGACAACAGTCCTTACTCCCTAAAGAATGCTGTGAGGTTAGGCCTTCAAACATCTAGAGCAGTACCGTGCAGAAATGGAGAATCCAATTAATGGTAGTTGTTGCCATTACTTGGAGTCAGAGTGGCCATCCTGTAGGTGGATCCAGGGCTCAGACGTTCCGTTTGTGTTCTATCCTTCCACCCAGACCCAGACAGGAGGACAGCAAGAGAAACGTGTTCTCATCATAGCACACATTTCAGTGCTGTCTCTGAACTATTGGATGTCTCCCTACTTCCTGACGCTAGACTCTGAGCGATGCTCCTTGAGCACCAAGTCTTGATCCCAGCTGCCCATCAACAAGTCTTTACCGAAGTATTAGACCAAAGTGGCTTAGCTACCTTTCCCTTGCCTATGAAGGGTTCTCTCTACAGGCTCAGAAACTGGATCAAGGGAACCAAACAGTATTAAATAAGAAGCACAAGAGGTCACTGGACATGCATCCACACTCTTATTTTTATTTTATTTTTCAAAGATTTTATTTATTTATTTGAGAGAGAGAGAGAGTGAGAGACAGAGAGAGCACATGCAGCAGGGAGGGATAGAGGGAGAAGCAGACTCCCTGCTGAGCAGGGAGCCCGATGAGGGGCTCGATCTTGGACCCCGGGATCATGACCTGAGCAGAAGGCAGATGCCTAACCAACTGAGCCACCCAGGTGCCCGCATCCATGCTTTATCTTGTGAGAGGCATTGTGTGCTACAGTTGAAAGACTGTGGGATTTGGGCTCTAAATATTATTTGGTCTCCGAACGTGAATTTCCTCATCTCTACCCTCAGAGGATTATGATAAAGATCAAATGGGGGAACATCAGCCATAGACGTTGGTCCCCATCCTTTTCCCTTCTCTGTTGTAATTCTTTATCACTTTGGTTCTGGTTCACATCATTGGTCTTAGAATGCAGCATCTCTCTTCTTCCTCTCCTCTTGTTTCTGCCTGTTCTGTGACTGGAATTTCCAGCTTGATGAAGACCAGCTTGAGGGTTTGGGCTGTGGGGATGGGGCATATATTGTCTCCACAATGACTTATACTACTTGAGTGCAGTCTTGCTGCTGGCTTGTGCTTTCTCCTCGAGGTGATGATTCTCAATGGTGACAGCAATCTACAAGTGACCATCTCAAAAATGCTGCCCACCTCCAAGTACCCTTCTCTCATGAGCTCCTCCAGCCCTGATAGGGAGCACGGTCATGACAACAGAGCCAGTCAGGTAAACTTTCATCAACCCATCTGGCACAGAGCTCGAATTCTAGAGGCACCTTTTATTCTTAGCAAGAGGTTGCCTTTTCTTGAGGGAGAGGTGGGCCTTGGTAGTACCAGTCTATTTTGCCTGGCTCCCTTGTTGACACTCCAGACACCATCTTCAAAAGCAGTGTATGCTTTTGTGTGGTAGAGAACCAGGAGGGGTCCAATTTTGCCATCAATCATATTTAATAGCATATGCTATTAATGTAATTTTGTTATTGAAGATTCTTGAATCTATTCAGTGGCTTGTACAAGACAATTATGGTTTTTAAAAAGTACATGCATGCAATCGGATATCACCTTTAATTAGAGCTGTAGCAATTAAATATGGTCATTATAAACGTAATAAAAATATTCATTCAATAACACATGACATGGCATTTCTTTCACTTAAAGGAAAATGACATTGCAACCAAACAATGAGAATTCTTATTAATTCTTTGGTGTCTTATAAAAGCTGATCTGCTAGGAAGAGCTGTTGACATTTTGAACAGTTCCGTTGTTCTCAAAATATAGAACAGTTCTTTACTCACATGACTCATAGTTTTAAGATCTTCTCATTGCCCCAAATGAGGCCGAGTTCAGGTTTTAGACTTGATTAACAACAAGACCCCCCACCATCACCCCCTAAAGTGAGGGCAGGAGTCTGAGACACATTCCCAGCAAGTTCTCACCGTGAAATCCATATCTCTTTCGTGGAGTGTTTTGCTTTTGGATCAAGACAAAATTAATGTGTGCTCGATGCTAAAAATGCTTCCTTGGAGGAAGTTTGTGGGAGGTGAGAACGGGTAAGGGGAGAAACACCCCAAGTTCAACAGCAACCTAATCCCATTGTACATGTCAGAAGGCAAATTTACTGAGCATTAATCAAGAATTTAGATGGTTTGATTCACTTTTTTTAGTAATAAAAAACTTCAGACAGAATCCATAAAATAGACTAAATAAATAAAATAGTAATTCTTCTTCCCCAAATGGGCCTTACTGCTGTTTTGCGTTTTGATGTAATTAAAAAGTGGCGAGAATTTTCCTTCCTTGGAAAAACTAATGGTCTCAGTTTATGTTCCTTTATTGTATGTTCTCTGGTCATTTTGTGACTTGTCATTTAAGAGCCGGGCAAAGAGGCTGCTTTGTATCAGGAGAAGATTTCAACCGTCCCCCAGCCTTGCTGCTACAAACATATTGGCCGGGGAAGGATATAGAAAGGAACTACAGAAGGTGAATAACGACTCCTCCAACAATTTAGAATGTTTGAAGTTAATTATCCTACTCTGATGACTGGTTGTCTAGACATTTTAAGTATTTATTTTGTGGTGTCCCCTACAGTTCATAATTAAAGACCTAAAGGAAGGCTCCCGGAGGTTTTTACTGGCCAGACCAGAAATTACCCACACAACATACTGTGCTTGGGCAAAACACAGGAAGAAGCTGCATTCCTTTTTTTCATGCAGTCTGATCGGAGGCAGCGGCTAGAGTATTGACTGTCTTTGAACCACAATGGCATTAATGAACCCGACTGAGATCCATGAGGCTCAGCTCAGGATCTATGCCCAGGACCCCGTTTGTCAATTGCTCCTAAGAGACAGAATGGGATGGGACAACCTGCTAGAGTCATGAGTTCCTTAATTTCTAGTCCCCCGACATTACCTACGTGTCATCAAGAACAGAACAGGAGACCCTGAACCAGAAGAGGCACAGTGAAATTGTTCATTCATTCATCCGTTCATATATTCACTCACTTAACAAGTCTTTGTCAGGCCCCTACGTCAAAAGCGTTGAGTTAATAGTTTTGGAAAGAGCACAGGGATTGGGTCTGAATCTTGGCTTTGCTACTCATGAGATGGGTGACGTTGGGCGAGCTGTTTAACCTCTCTTGATGCTTTGTCAAGTGGGAATAATCATATTTCTTCTCCCATGATTGCTAGATGGATTAAACCAGAGAAGATCCAATAAAATTCACTCAACATGGTGCCTAGACAGCTAGCACGTCATCGAATAGTTCATCACTGGGGATTTTCAATGTACGGATATATTTGTTAATGATGTAGTCAATGCAAAGGTGCCTTGGAAATTGTGGAGTTCTGTGCGCTTGTGATGGTGTCTACAGTTCCATGAATCTTGCCTGAATCGGAAGTCTCAAGGATACGCTGATGAAAAGACTCAGTGAATGTTCTCTGTGTTCGACTTTCCCTTCCAAGGGAAAATGAAAAAAAAATCCCCCAAATGTAGTGAAATAACATGGAAGAGAGGCCAACTCAGGTGCTAAGGCATCCGGGCTGGAATAGATCTCAAGGGGCTTCAAGGAGGAGGCAGAATTTATAGAACAGGCATCCCGTAATCAACCCGAGACTGCACTCTCCTTTCCTTTGTGTGCCTTAAGCCTAGGCCTCTTCTTGGCTTCTTCTGGAGTCTCCCCACTTCCTGAAGAATATCCAAGACTCACACTCACACATACACTCAGATACAGGCAGAAGCCTGAGGCAAGCCCGCAGTGGTTAAATTCCAAAGCGTGTGTAGGTGAGTGTGTGAAGTTACAGTTCTTCCTATTTGCCCTCCAGACCTTTTGTCTTCAACTCTTCTTCGGGCATTCCCTTGATACAGCTCTAGTGACCGATGCAACCCTCCAAGGCTACTCTCTCCTAGGCCACTTCTCTGCGCTCCAGAGGATCCCTAGGGCCATTGTGTCAAAGAGTAGTAGAGTGAACTGTAAACTCAGCTCTCCAAACTCCTAAAGCCAATGCTTATCTTCCAGATCTTTCTGCATATGGCTGGAAAGCCATTTTGAGGAATCTCTAGAGAAGTAAAAAAGGGCCACCTCTTCTTTAACCACATTCGTTATGCCCCACAAATGGATGCTTGTCACAGCTATGCTTGCGGGCTGTGTTTGCTGAGTGTCAAGAAGAATAAATTAGCTTCAAAGGGAAGGTTGGTTGAAGACAAGGGCTCTGTCTGGGCCCCAAAACTTAGCACATGGGTAAAGAGGGGGATAGAGATGGGCAGATGGGCAAGAAGAGAATTGGATGAATGGGTGAGTAAATGAGAGATTAAAGGTTTCCTTCCAAGACAAAAAGACTCAATTCATGCACTTTTGTTGGAACTCTTGCAATAGAGAAGCCATTTTCCACAGGGATTCCTAGTTATAAAGAAGAAGCAAATCCAGAGTTAGTGCAGGCTTGTACACAGGGAGAGACTGCCTGAGCCAGGAAAGAAAGGGACGGGGAGAAGGAAGGATGGAGAGTAAGAGAAAGGGGGAGAGACAGACAGACAGACAGACAGACATTGTTCTGAACACATTATTTGATCACCTGCTTCCAAGCCTGCCCAGGTCATTATATCCTAGACTTATCTGCCACATGAACCAAAAAACTCCTTACTTTTCTTAAATCTTTTTAATCTTTTGTAAAAGATAGTCCTGATTAATACAATGACTGGCGTGGTGGATATTACTCTTGTTTTCTTTTGAAAATACAGCAGAAGAGAAAAGGTAGGGAAACATGTTTTATGGTTGGTTCCGCAGCTACTTATATTCTATGGTAATCTTTAAAGGGTTGGAGAGGGAATCAGACAAACAACAGTCCTGCCTTCCATTAGGATAAGCTCCTTTGAATGGGGTTGGCTTGACTGAGTCATCACAGTGGGGGAGGGGTAGGTTATCTGGAAAGGAGCATTGCTGGGGTGCAGATTGGTTAGATTCTGGTTCTCTTTTGGGGAGCTGCGTTTTAATCCCTATTTTTGAGCAAATAGGTAAATCAGTAAATTTCTCTTTCCTTAATAACCTCTCTGAAATTAATATCCATCAATCTCTCTCATTTAGGTATTAGAAAAATCTTCTTCAGGCAAAGGCTTCACTGAGGTTGACTATCAGAATATTCCCTCTGAAAGAATGTCCAGAATATTCCTCCAGGTGGAGGAAAAAGTGGATTTTAAACAGCTCTGATATTTTCCCCTTTGTTTTATCAATACTGCTTCATTTTAGCATGGGCAGGCCAAACGGCTCTGGCTTCATCCCATGAATTAATGATTCTTCAAATCAATTTAATCTGGAGCCTAATAAATTTTCCTAATGACAAATCAATGTCAAAAATAATGAAAGAAGGAGTGATTCAATGTGTTTGCCCCCCAATCTCCACTTCCCTAACCAGAGATGTATTATCTGAAGGGCAGATTTAGCATTTTCTCTTTCTACAATGCATGACACTTTTTCCTATGCAGGTTGAATCGTCAAAGTTAAGAATACAGATTTCTTTCACCTTCTGTGATCAGACACTAGTATCTACACATTATGCTACTCATGTCAGGTCTGAGAGCACCAGAGAATTAAGTTCTTTACTGTTGCTTATACAGGCAAACAAAAATGATGGTGAGTGTGTGTGTGTGTGTGTGTGTATGTGTAATGCATGTGTTTCTGGAAAATTTTTAAACAACATTGAGAGGCAAAGGGAGGTGATGTATTTATATAATGGAGAAAATGGTTTGCAAATGAGCAATATGGCTCCTTACTTTGTTCTTCCTGAGTCTTGTTGCTTGAAACAAATATGTAACCAGTATCCCTTCCATCTGCAGACGCTTGGTTAAGAGCCCCTCGGAAGTAGTCAGGACTTGGTAAGAGCCTGCTGTGTGTTCATCCGTCATTTGCCAGGTGTCATGGGTAGTCAAGGAGATTAAGTCTCAACCCTACGAAACTTGTAACCAAGATCAGGGAGGCAAATCTCACACATACAAGACAATTAGGAAAAAAAAAAAAAGGTGGGTGCTGATATGAGGACAGGGGTTGCTCAAGTTCAGAGTTGGGTGAGGGGCCAGCAGTGAAGGAAAATAGGAGGAAAGTCATGTTTAAGAGGCTGAGAGGCAGGATTTAGGCAATAGGGCTGGGTTCAATGTGAGCTGAGAGCAAGCACAAGATCCTGATAGACAAGAAGGTTCTTCCTCATTCTCATGGATGGAGCCTTCAACCCATACAGGATTTGCTTTCTTAGGAGTGGTCTTTGGTGCTGACTTCTGAAGGCATGCTAGGCTGGTTAGGGTGTTTTCGATTGGGTAAAGTCTTGCTTCTAGGTACTCCATTTGTAAAGGGCAGTGGAAATACATGCTCTGTGCATTTATCTTTATTCTCTAGATGACAAGTGGGCTGAAGGATATGGGAGTAGCATGGGCCGGAGCAGATGACCCTAGCAGGACTTGCAAACATTGGTCTCCTGGACGTCTCAGAGGCATTCTCCTCCAGGGTCATGAAACTCACACCTCATACATCCACCATAATGGATGTGTTTAATAATGCCCATTGCCCTTCTGGGAGTGAGGTTGAAAACAGCTCAACCTTTCCCCTCTTGGAGCTGAACAGCATCAAATATTTAAGGCTGGAACTCGCCCTTACCCTTGGTCATTGTTTAAGATGGGGAGGGAGGAGAAATTCCAGACTCAATCTTGGCCACCCAGAGATGCTGGTTTTTCTCGTAGGCAGTTATGTAGAAACGAGGTGGATTAATGGCAAATTAGATGATGCTCCCAGGACTGGGGAGCTGGACTTGGCAACGAAACCTACAGCTCAACCTGCAAAGACTTCCTGGAGAAGGAGGACGGGTCCATGTGATTCCATTGACAGCAGACTTGCCCTTGGACCTAGAGGGTCTGATAACGTCACTGACGATTATATTTACTCCTGGTGAGACTGCTGGGTTTGCTCAGGCTGGAGGTGGGGTTAGGATACAAACAGGAAATGAAAAAGAGGAAAGACCCACTCAAGTTTTTCCCTACACCACCAAGACTTAGAGAGCCCTTTTCAGCTTTCTTGCCGCTGATCAGCTAAAGACTCAAAATCATGATTTGAAAAAAGAAGGATCATATGGTTTCCTTTCTTATAGGTTAAATTGAATTAAAATTTATTTCTATTTGAAATATTTGGATGTCACTGAGATAAATGTTACTAGGCTGAAATGGACTGGAAACTAAGGCTTGCCAGCAAAGATAGAGGGCTTCCTTTGCCGCTGCTCTGGGCAAGGTCAATGGCTCCAACTCAGAAGCATCCCACTGCTCAGAACAACAAGTGGGTACCCCCTTTTCCATTTAAAGATTGCTCTACTTTGTGAGCACCAGGAGAGAAATGAAACACTTTACCACCCTTCAACATCACAATGTACAAAGCACATCACATGTTTTGATGTTCTGGTGATATCTCTTGGCTTGGTTCTATGTAGAGTCTGCTTTGGGAAATATGCCGTTAGCATATCTTCATCCTTCAACTTCATCCTCCCTCACCTCTGGCAACTTGCACCATGCTGAGCATTTAGCAAACACTCATCATATATTCTGGAATCCTTTTTCTTTTTCTTTTCTTTCTTTTCTTTTTTTTTAAGATTTTATGTATTTATTTGAGAGAGAGAGAGAGAGAGAGAGAGGAGGAGAGAGAATCTGAAGCAGACTCCCCTGTTGAGAGCAGATTCTGATGTGGGGCTTGATCCCATGATGGCAAGATCGTGACCTAAGCCAAAACCAAGAGTGGGACGCTTAACTGATTAAGCCACCCAGGAGTCCCAAGGATCCTTTTTCAAGGTGCTTTAACATTCATGATTTTATTTGACACTTGAAACAGAACCTCTCTGTCTTATAGACAAGGAAAATGAAAGGCAGAGTTCAGGGACCCTCCCCCCGTGGTAGAATCAGGATCCTCACTGATGTCTGCTTCCTCCAAAGCCTGTGTGTTTTCTTTTCTTTTTAATGATTTTATTTATTTATTTGACAGAGATCACAAGTAGGCAGAGAGGCAGGCAGAGAGAGAGGAAGGGAAGCAGGCTCCCTGCTGAGCAGAGAGCCCGATGTGGGGCTTGATCCCAGGACCCTGAGATCATGACCTGAGCCAAAGGCAGAGGCTTTAACCCACTGAGCCACCCAGGCACCCCAAGCCTGTGCATTTTCTATTCCACCAATGAAGAAAGCATCTCGGTGAGAAACAAAGTTCTCCCAAAGCCTAAAGAAAGAGAAGCCCTGAACACATAAAGAGTTTGAGACTTTTTATATCTCCAGTTGCTTTGAATGCCCAGAATGAATGTCTCCGTACTAGGCTCAGTCTTGTCTTTCTGTGCGCAAATCTGTAATCTAGACAGGGGAAATGCACATAAGCTGAATGGGTTATCTGCCTCCCAGTCTGATTTTCTCACTTTACGTTCATATTGTTCTGAAAGTTTCGGCTAATGGACCAGTCGGGGCCCTTCCGAGCCGCCTTGGACTATGCTGTATTCAGGTTAGAGCTGGCCTAGAGGCTACGATGTCAGGGTAGCTATGTCGCGGTGTACCTCAACCAAGCCCAGTGGGATACGCGGGAAATGCAGACAAGTGGAATGTGATTTCAGGCCCACCAAGAAGAGAAATCCCCTGACTCAAAGACTCATGGGCTGGGAAAGGTGGAGGAGCGCTGGTGAGGCAGGAACGCCAGAGGATACCATGGGCATTCAGATTTTAGCCTTGTCCATGTTGCCCATGCATGTGAGTTTCCTCAAATGCTCTTGACATCTCCCCCTTCTTGGCACAGTAGCCCATAGCTAGCAGCCCACTGCCCTCGGAGGCACATACCTTGGCCCAACTCTCAAGACCCCCCAGAATAGAGCCCTTTGCTCTCTGTGCTCAGTCTGCCAGCCATTTCTCCATTCAGGCTGCTGTTCGCCCTACACCATCCCTGGCCCAGGCTCACCCAAGTCCACCGCTGTGCTGTTGCTTATGCTGTGGTGCAGGACACACTCCACTGGGCCACACTGCCTCTCGAACGCCTACCCATCCTTCAAAACCGGATCCTGTCCTACCTCCACTTTGATGTCCTGCCCCACAATCTTAGCCCTGATTCTGCATCTGACTTGGGCTGCTTTGCTCTTGGTTGAATAGTAAGTACTCAGCCCTGGATTATTACTGGACAGTTCCATGTGCACACTAACTGTCTCACGAGGCAGATCGTAAGCTCACTGCTCTATCTTCGGGAGCCCGAGTCACTGCCCCGACCCTCTACCCCGTGGCTGGCGTAGTGTGGGGCTCACTCCAGCCCTCTGATCCTTGTTCAGCCCTTGCTCACGGCCAGACATTCTCCAGGTCACCCTGAGGGTGACCTCACTTCTTTAAATGGGCACAGAATAAAGTACAGTGTCTTGAGTGATTTCTTTTTGACGGGGTTTAGTACTCCCCTCCGCTTTTAAAAGTGCTTACTAAGCATCAGCTATTTCTAGTATGTACTTTACATAAATGTTCTGGTTTCATTCTCCCAAGAATCCCCTGAGATCAAGGAACAGAGGCTCAGAGAGGTTAAGCAACTTGCCAAGGTCACAGTGGAGATGGTAAAGCTGGGAGTGGAATTCAGTGACGAACGTTCCCCTGGCCCCTTGGTGGCAGCTTCAGGCCCCCCGGGGGACTTTCTTCTTTTTCCATTCCAGTCTCTTGACGTTACACTGAAATTCATTTCTTCTTTATGACTCTCGGGGCTGAGAAGCGGCTCCCGCCTGCCCTGTGCCAGCCACTCTGGCTTGGAGGGGCGGCCTTTTGACAAAGGACCCCCGGAAAAGCAGCTTCCGGCCGCGCTGCACCCCCACCCCCCTGCCTGGGGTCTGGAAGCTCTGTGGTTGCTGCCCCTTCCGCCTGCATCTTCCAAGGCCCCGGACCCCTCCTCCGCCTCCAACCCCCAGCCCCACCATTAATGAGAATCAGAAGGAGGGAGAGTGGGGACTTGAAAGAGTCATTCCTTTCTTATTTATAGGTCTCCACCGGAGGACCAGGGGCAAGGAGTGTGGTCTCTACCCCGAAGCGAGGAGCAAAGCTCTCATAGGGGGCTGGGTCCTGGCTGGGCTCGGCCTGTGACCCCTTGTACCTTAATCTCCCCAGCTGTACAATTAGGTAAAAGTTGGGCTACAATGAAAACCAGATGTTGCATCAGGAGCGAAGTCTCCTGGGCAAACAAATTAAATAATAAATAAATGCTTTCGGTTTTACTAGCAACGGGCCATTCTGTACCTCCTCCCCAGCTCCAATTAGAGGACTCCTGTTGTCTCGTGGAGTTTTAAAACCCGAGTGTAAATAAGAAAGAGTCCTGGGACGCCAGAAATGCTTGCCAGTTTTGATTTGTATTTTTGTCAGTTGCTGGGCTTCAGTTTGGTTTAGTGCAATGTTGCAAGTCTGTTTCTTTGCAAATCGCCAGCAGCTCCATTTTACATTCTGGTTTAAGCGTGTTTGGGCGGCGGCGGGGCTCGGTTAAGCAGGTTGTAACCCCTTTTCCCATCATTTGGGGAACCTCGATCCTGGGACATTCTCATGTCTGAAGCATTTTGGGGATTACAGAGACGCAGGACCTCTCTCCTTCTGCCCCCAAACCCAAACCAAACCCAAACAGGAGGGACTCCGTCTCTAGGGAAAGCAGTCGCCGGGCTTGGCTTTGTGACTCCAGACCTTCACTTGAGAATCTCTCCACGGTGTTGACGTCCGCTTCCCGGCCTCAGCTGGGTGTTTGGAGATAATCATACTTGGCTGAGTGAGGAACTCAAAAAGCCTCAGACACACGACTTTCATTCATTCTTTTCTTCGTGAACTCCTTCATTCATTCGACAAATATTGACTAAGCACCTGTTACATGCTGGACACTTCTCCTGGCCTGGGAGCCCGGCTACAAAGCAGCAGACCCGAGTTCCTGCCAAGAGAAGGACTAAAAACACAAAATTCTGATTTTACAAACTGTTTAGGCAATAGGGCTCCAGTCATTCCAATTTAACCCTTGGGAAAAATTCAGGAAGCTGCGCGTCGACAGAACAGTGAACAGTGAAGGGATGGCTATCTCGTGTGACTCTCCCACAGCCACATTTGGCCCAGCCTACACCCGCTGACACAGTTAGAGCTGCAGCTGTCCCTTTAGTGAGCACCTACCAAGTGCCAGACACGAGTATGTCTCACTGCTTTGGCATCAAGGAAACCGCGCTTCCAAGAGCTGCAGCCCATCTTATGCAATTTCTCCTACTCCTGCTGGCTGCTAGGGAAGCATGAGGAAGGGTCTAGAAGTTATAATAATGTCTAGATAGTTCTCCTAACCTGCCAGGTGCCAGACACTGAGTTGGTAACTTTCGGCATGTTCCCTTATTCCATCCTGACAGTACTCTGGCAAGGTAGCTACTGCAATCCCCATTTTATACAGACAACATGGCGACTCATCAGGATGAAGTCCCTTGTCCCATGTCACACAGAGTGTGAGTGTCAGAGCCAGAATTCACACCGGGGTCCTTCTGACGTGTAGGTCAGCACTGGGCCCCCTCCCTTCGAGCTTCCTGTTTTATAAGCAAATGAGCAAATGTTGGCACTAAAACAATGAGCCTCGATGGCTTTGCTTAGCCTGCCTTGACCTTGGGAGGGCCTGAGTTCTCACCACGGGCTCTCGGGAGCCCTACATCACCTGAAGGGCAATGACTTTCTCACAGGTCAGATGAAGTCATTGAAGTCAAAACTGGTCATGTCTCTTTCCAGAGGTCTTCCAAGAGCAAAGACAGAGCAATTTCTTGCTTGTGCCCTCAGTTGGTTTCTGTAAGAGACACTGAGTAGAAACACACCTTCAGGCACAGGGTTCTCTCAGGTGGAATGTGGGTGGGGAGGACACAGGGGCAAAGCTGCTTTAGGGAACCACCCTTGTATCCATCCTGCTCATGCGCCTTGGTCCAGCTCCAAATCCTGAGGGAAGCCTGTGTCCAAGAAGGATATGTCTGATCAGAATATAGCGCTTTTCTTGTTTTTGGTTTTGCGTCAGACAGAACATCTAATGAACAGCAAAGTGTTCTGACACATGGATATATTCTCATAACCACCACCTGAGTCAAGAGAGAGAATATTTCCATCTTCCCAGGAAGTGCCCATCTTGTCCCTTTGCAGTCAAACAACACCTCTGCCCGCCCCAGCTAAGCGCTAATATAACTTCTGTATTTCTCTCTCTCTTTCTTCTTTCCTTCTCTTCTGATAGGAATGCCCTCTCACTGCATGAAAATTAGCGATTGCAAATCACATATATTCCTGGGTCATTGTCTTTTTCGCTTGTTTTCTCCAAAGTCCTTACTTGGCAAAATAAAAAGGTGGCAACGTGAGGTCTGTAAATTTTACTGCTCAATGAAATCCAAAGATCTATTTTTATAAGAGCAGAAATAATTTGCTCGATTGGGGGCATCTGAGAAAGGTATTACAGACGGGAGAAGGTGTTGGGGAAAATGATCCGACATTCTACTTCCAAGATGCCAGACCCCGAGCCAACAAAGCTGAATCCAAGGAACGATCGGAGCCCCATTGTCAGCCATGCCCAGAGAGGACGTCGCAGTGGGTCTGAAATCCCTGCTCCAGTCCCACCTCTGGGCTCCCCCATGACCCGACACAGCGTTGCTCTTGTCTGAGCCTATTATGCTCACCTGCAAAGGAGATGGGTTTGGTCAGATTATTTCTGTGGTCTCATTTCTTCTCTGGCCAGGTTTGGGTTAATTGGCACTGATTTCCCCAGAGCTGTGCGAGGCCTGAACTCCAGGCTAGCATTTCCAACCCAAAGCAAACACGGTTCTCCGCATCAGGCTTCGAACGAGTTCTGTCTAAAGTTTCCTTCCACCTCTTTCTGGGAAGCAATCAAGGGCTCCCTTTCTGAGGAGACTGTAATTTGTTGAAAAGCATTTGATTGTTGTATTGAAAGGTTGCACTGTATGTGTAAAAAGGTGTTTATGAGGCTTCGTACAGTATAGTTAATAACAACCAAGACCAGGGCCTTTATAACAGGGACCCTGGCTGCGAGCGTCTATGGTGTGCCTTTCTGAGGCCTGCAAATGTGTAATTATAGTGGCTGGTGGTCTGGAATATAAACCTGGGGCGCTTGCTACAGGCCTGCCGGTCAGCCCTCTGTTGTCAGTGCTAGAGTTTCTGTACCTTTCTCAGGCTTGGCGGAAACTCTCTCCATCCTGCTCCTTGGACGCTGGCACGATGTAAGGTAGGCCGAATGAGGCACATCCTTAGACTTGACGGAAGGAGGGAGCCCCGGCAGCAACTGGTAATCACACGAGCTCAGGTGTTTTATTTACTCCTGCAGGGAGACACGTGGCTGAGGGACCCACTAGCTCACACTTGGGCCATTTTTCCCAGGATCAGGACAACAGCTCCCCATGAGGCCTCCTCACACTCCCCAGTCCATGCCCCGGTGTTGTGCAGGTGGAGTGCTGAATATACAAGGCTGACCAGGTCCTTCCCTCCTTTGAACCTTCTTACGGTCCCCCAGTGTTCTCTAGAGCCAAGCCCAGGTCCTGATTGTGGGCTTCTGGGCCCTGCCCCGTCTGGCCTTTGTTGACCTCCCTGGCCTCTCTGCATCACACCTGACCCTTTGCTCCCTGGCCCCAGTTCTCACCAACCTCCTTCTGGGTCCCTTCTGTCTCTGACTTCCAATAAGAATTTGCACATCTGCTGTCCCTTTTACCTAAGATGACCCCTCTTTTCTCTCTTCCTTCCCTAGCCCAGTCCCCTGTCCCCTTCTCTGCCTGCTAAACTTCAGATCCCAGATGCAATGTCACTTTCTCTGAGAAGCCCTCCATGATCTCCTGGACCAGGTCAAGTTCCCCTACTTGGTTCACTTATTCTTTATCCCAAAAGCCATCCTTCTAGAGTCTCAATTGTGTGTCTGGAATGGAACTATACAGTTACATGGAAGAATTCACTTTGAGAGCATGTCCTAAGGATAGCCTCAGAGAGGAAGTACTTTGCACAGAAGACAGGAGAGCTGGCAAGAGACTGAACCAGATTCTCAAGGCTCCAAAACACAAGCTCTTCCATGTTTTGGGGTTATGTGAAGGGAAAATGGCATGTATAACACTCAAATATGTAAAATGCCTGCCCCCCCCCACCCCGCCAAATATTACAAAAATGCTGTAAGACTTCAATGAGAGAAACAACCTTTTAACAGCAACTGCTGTTTGGGGATGACTCTGGGGGTGGATTTCTCTTGTCCTTCCAGTTTTTCTCACTGTCCCTCATGTTCTATAATGAGTGTCTGTTTCTTCAAAAATGTCAAGTTTTAAAGGAAATTTAAGTAAGTAGGATGTGTCTGAAACATTATATTAGTCCTAGAATTACAAAAAAAAAAAAAAATTAACTCAACCTATCACCACACCACACAAACCAACTGTTTTCAATTTTCTGTTTGCCTCTCAGGATTCATCCCCACAAATGTTTCCTCATAGCTGTAATCATAGTGTACATCTGTGCACGTTCTATTTTGGTATTCTGTTTTCTCCCCTTAATATTTCACTTCTGATGATCATGTAAATAACAGTACAAGGCTCTGTCAAGGTGAATGTTATCTCTCATTCCGGAGTCACGAGCGTGATTCTGGCATGGCCCAGGTCTCTGAGACCAGCGCTGTCTTTTGGGTTAACCCAGTCTGCCCCTGGCATTCCTTCTTCCAGCCAGTGTTTTAGTCATTCATTCCACAACTATGTTCTGAACGCACATCTGAAGGCACATCTTCAAGGAGTCTGCAAACAGGCCCAGTGGAAACAAACCCACAGCTCCCGTCAGCCCCACACACAAGTATGTACAGGTCACACCCGCGAACATTTAGAAAACACACCGGACGATGAGGACTGTGTGTTGGGTACTTTGCTAAGTATGCTTTAATCTGCCCGCGACCATCAGCCCCCACAGAACGCAGATCCACTGACCTCATAAGGAGTCTTTCATAGACACAAGGAATTAGAGAATTACCTATAGGAAGGGAAGGCTTCAGACCCCCAAGTGATATCCCCCTTTGTTTGATAGATTTTACATAATGCATTATATAGAACTTCACAGTTTATAGGGTTCTGTTACATCCAAAGTCACTTTTTAATAATACGTAGGAGGTAGGAGGAATTCTCTCCAAATGAGGAAACCAAGATTCTAAGAGTTTATTTGATTTATTCAATGTTTTTCATCCGTAACAAATGTGACCGTATCACACACATGGTGTTTTGGCTTGATTTTCTTACATACTAAATGCATCTTGGAGATATTTATCAGAATGGTCATTTTTTTTCAGAACAGTTGCGGACTATTCCAGAGTATGGATAAATCATAATGTGCTTAACTTGTTTCCCATCAATGGATATTTATGCTGCCTCAGCTTTTTCATTATTCTAATGTTGCAATTTAAAAAGTCCTCATATTGGGAAAGGGGAACCCTCTTACACTGTTGGTGGGAATGCAAACTGGTGTAGCCACTCTGGAAAACAGCATGGAAGCTCCTTAGAAAGTTAAAAATAGAGCTACCCTATGACCCAGCAATTGCACTACTAGGTATCCATCCAAACGATACAAACACAGTGATTCGAAGAGGCACCTGCACCCCACTGTTTATAGCAACAATGTCCACGATAGCCAAACTATGGAAAGAGTCCAGGTGTCCATCGACAGATGAATGCATAAAGATGTGGTGTGTACACACACACACACACACACACACACACACACACACACACACTGGAATATTACTCAGCCATCAAAAAAGAATGAAATCTTGCCATTTGCAACAATGTGGATAGAACTAGAGTGTCTTGTTCTAAGCAAAATAGTGAGTCAGAGAAAGACAAATATCTGATTTCACTCACATGTGGAATTTAAGAAACAAAACAGATGAACATGGGGAAGGAAAACAAAAGGAAAATAATATAAAGCCAGACAGGGAGGCAAACCACAAGGGACTCTTAACTCTGGGAAACAAACTGAGGAATGCTGGTGGGGATTGGGGTAACTGGGTGATGGGCACTAAAGAGGGCTCCTGTTGTAAGGAGCATTGGGTGTTATATGAAACTGATGAATCACTAAATTATACCCCTGAAACTAACACTACACTATATGTGAACTAATTTGAATTTAAATAAAATATTCAAAGAAAAATAAATATGGATTTAAAAATGCAATAGCTACTAAGCACTTTATTTATGGAAAGATGAAATAAATTTATTTTTTTTAAAAAGTCCTCATTTTGGGGCACCTAGGTGGCTTAGTCAGGTAAGAATCTGACTCTTGATTTTGGTGCAGGTCATGATTTCAGGGTAATGAGATCAAGCCCTAGAGCTGGTTCTGCATTGAGCGTGAAGCCTGCTTAAGATTCTCTCTTTCCCTCCCCTCTGCCCACCCCCTACCCCTGCCTCATTCTCTCTCTCTGTCTCTCTCTCTCAAAAAAAAAAAGTCCTCAATATTGTATTTCTGAGCAAACAAGTACATTTCTATAAAGTAAGCTCTTGGAAACACACATAGATCAGTTGGTATGCATTACAACATTTGACAGATAGTCCAGTAGAGGAAATATAATAGTATTGTGTAATGACCCCCATTTGCCAACGACTGGGCTAAATGTGGAAACTATGAATCTTTTTAATTTTTGCCAATATTATGAGACCGAGATGATATCTCACTGTGGTTTTCATACTGAATTTTCCTGACTACCACGGAGTTGGAGCATTTTTTCATATGCTAGGAGCCTGTAGTGTCTCATCTAGAAAGAACTTCCTAAAGTCCTATAAAGCTCTCTCTAGGGAGGATCCTGGGGCTGCAAACTAGGCTGGCTTTCCTCGGTGAGCCCATGGTTTTGCAGTCAAACCTAGAGGGCATGTGGAAGCCAAAAGGAGAATAAATTAGGAGGTCCATGGTTAAGAGTGGAGAGAGACAGAGGAGAGGACCCAGGATATGTCCCTTAGTTTATGATACAATCCATAAAGGGAAAGAAGGCTTCGGATGCTCCTGTTTTGTGGTTCCCAGAATACCCCACAGGAGTAGTTCCTTCAGGGAGCCATGCTCCTGGGCGTGAAACGGTCTTAGGATGGCAGTCTGTGTTGGGAGATCTCAAGGGGGTTGGACTCATCATGAAGGGGATGGAGCTTGATTATGAGGGCCCCTCACTAGCACAGGTCCCTTCCAGGGGCAGGAGCGTGGACTTAGCAGTGGATTTGCCTGGGCACAGGAGATGGAGATGGAAAGTTTGCGTTTCCCCGAAATTTATATGTAAAGTCGAAACCCCAAGGTGATGGTATTAGTTGGCGAGGGCTTTGGAGGTGATTAGGTCCTAAATGGGAGTGTCCTTCTAAAAAAGGCCGGAGGAAGCCTCCACCATATGAGGGGAGGCCAGAAGATGGCCTCTGGGAGGTGGGTCTTCACAGACACTGAATCTGCTAGCACCTTGATTTTGGACTTCCCAGCCTCCAGAGCCATGAGAGGTAAATGCATGCTCTTCCCAAGCCACTAGTTCATGGTGTTTGGTTATAGCAGCCCGAATGGATGGAGACAACATGCTTCTGTAAAAATTGCAAATCGATACCTTCACTTCCATTGGGTAAGACGGCTGTGTCTCCACTCTAGCTTCCCTTCCATGACACTTACCTGCCTGTGGGGTGGCTATGGACATGTTCAGGAGCTGGTCAAGAGGACACAGAGTTGGGGATCCTTTTAGCTTGTATGTGGTGACAAATATTGGCATAGCGCGCAGTGTCCACGGACAGCAAGTTCCCGCTTGCTGTTCCGGTTGTCAGTGTGGGCTCGGGAATGTTGCCTCTGCCCCCTTGGGTCAAATCACTGCGTTGTGACATAAAAGTACAGGCAGACACTGTCTTGAGATAGGAATGTGTCCTGTGGTACCTGGCCCCAGAATTGGGAGGACAGAGAGGAGAGATGGAACAGGATGGAAAGGAGGAGCACCAGAAATGAGGCTAGGAACTATCCTACATTCATCAGATGTGCACTGCATTCATCAGATGGTTATAAGCAGAAATTTCTGTTCACATTAATTCCTAGTCAAAATAAAAGCTCTTTCTTGTCAGAATATACTAAATAAAGCAGGATTTTATTGACAATATAATTATAAACCCACCATGATTTATATGAGAATTCCATGAAATATAATTTATCAGAAATATTGTATTTGAAGAGTACATACCTGTATCCTTCAGTAAGTAAGCTATCTCTTGAAGGTACATATTTTCTGCATGCATCCCATGTTTTTATTATTTTGATCAACGATACTAGAGGAATTATCTTTCTATTCTATTTTATTCTCATTCTATAGAATTATTTTCCTATTCTTTCTATAGAAAAGATGACAAAAGCTATCATCAGAAGAAGAGGCAAAGAGTGCATGGTCAAAATTGTAGGCAAAAAGTTGCCCCAAGCAGTTACTTATTAAAATATTACTATTTTTCTTGATGTTGTGGGTTTTTAAGGAATTTGTCAGCGTTTTAAAAATCTGTATTTTTGTCACGACTTCTTATTCTAAATAAACATTGCTTTCATGCCTGAGTTGTGTCGTGCCTTTGCATTCTTTCCCTTGATGAGGACTCCAGAATTGAATATACACTTCGAGGAGATTGGAGGGTTTGGGATTGGCCTCAGTGACCTCTTTAGTCTAGACTATAAGGTGGGTTCATGCTGTCTCTTGTGTAAACTCCTATAACGTCAGCATGCCAATGGCGACCAGCGTAAAGGCACTCAGTGAAACTTTATTGCATGAATGAACAACACATCTAACTCCAAGATTCTCCCATAGGGTTCTTTTGGCACCTATGAAAGATCAGATTATGGTTCAAAAATGTTCACTCTCTTCCCCACCCGCATTGCCAGAGGAGGAATATACTTCCGTACCGACCGCTCCTGAGCTTGGTGTGTGACTTACTTGGAGCTCACACAGTAACAGGAATACACTCGGTGTCTCTTGGTTTTGGATACTAGAAAACACGACGGAGGCAGAGGCTAGACATGACCTACATGGTTAACCTTGCCTTCTTGTACTTCTGCTCTCACCACGAGAAGAACACACTTGGTTCATCAGCTGCTCCAAAGAGGATGAGATACACGTGGTGTGAACCTGACCTGACTTTGCAGCCTGCTGGGCCTCCGGGTGAGCTGGACGCTGACTCCCAGCATGTTTCCTGGTTTTTGTCTTCGGTCTAAAAGCTAGCCAGCAAACCGTCGGTTTACTGAAAACCCGAACAGTACCCTTGTTCAGGCAAAGACATGGGCAGGGGTAAGATGAACTAGCCAAAGGGAGAGGCAAGAAAAACAGCCTTGCAATGCAACCATTTAGACAAAGTCAAATATAGATTTAACAACTAATTATAGGAGAAAGCTGCAAAGTGCGTTATAAAATCAAGTGTTTGCACAGAAACATTTTTGCTAGAAAGCAAAGTGGTAGCTCATTTGCATGTTTGGTATTGTTAGCATACAAAGGAGCTGAACTGCTAAAATTAAGATAGTGAGTTGTTTGAAAACCTCATTTTAAAATAGAATAAATCACACCACAGACAGATGTTTAAGAGTGTGCCTGATGTGGGGAGAGCTGGCCTCCAGTGTGAGTCTTGGTGGGAACTGAGTCTTTACTCCAGAAAGGCCAACCAAACTCCTCTCTGAACCACAGGGATCGGGGGTATGGGCAACTCGCTATCCGTGGCTTGCTGGGAAGGGGTCACAGTCGGGGATTCAGAGTCTGGGGCTAGGCTGACAGAGTGGATGTCCGTGCTGGCAGTCACCAGTGACCGAGCCCTCTCTGTGTGTGCCAGCTACACACCAAGCACTCCACAGGCCACAGGATGAGGCAAGAGAAGAGCTCGTGTGTAGAGTGTCAGGAGCCCACCCCATGCTACGCAACCCTGAAAGGGAATCTACCTTACCTCATCCTAGGCTCAGCTCTCATGAGCAGTGTCTATTTTCACCCTCACCCAACTTTTTGCAGTAATCATCATCCTATTTCACAGATGGACATGTGGAGGATGAAAGAAGTTCCACACACACATTCTCAAGTCCACAGGCAGTAAGGGGGGATGGCTCCGAGTTAACCAAGCCTACCTCCAGAGAGTAGTCATCAAACATTTTGTCACACGCCCATTGTGAAGAAAATGTGTGACCGTGTCCATCCAC
This sequence comes from Enhydra lutris kenyoni, assembly GCF_002288905.1. Classification (NCBI taxonomy): domain Eukaryota; kingdom Metazoa; phylum Chordata; class Mammalia; order Carnivora; family Mustelidae; genus Enhydra; species Enhydra lutris. The sequence continues at coordinate 4,802,469 of NW_019154138.1, forward strand.
TATACCCATTTATTTATTTACAAATTGTGTGCATGGATGACTGTATTATCCACCTTATTTAAAGGCACAAAAATAGACGCATGAAAACACTGAAATGAGATGAAAATACTATTGTTTTCTTTGCAAAAAAAACAGATTTTCTTTATGTTTTTTGGGCTGTGAGTTTTTCCCACTTTGGAAATGAGTATTTAACTGCTCTGCCTTTCATTCTGACCTATTCTAGGCTAGGGAGGTGATTAGTCCGGATTCTTCAGAGAAATACTATGTATATTTATTTATATACACATATATTATATATATAAACATGTACTCATATGTATATAATGCATATTATATATTATTATATTGTATTATTATATAGAATACATTACTATAACATTATTATTATAATAACAGAGATTGATTTATGATATGACTTATTGTGTGGAACTGACTCACAGGATTATGGAGGTTGAGCCATCCAACAATCTGTTCTCCACAAGATGGAGACACAGGAAAGATGGCGACGTAATTCCGTCTGAGTCTGAAGGCCTGAGAGCCAGGGGAGCCAATCCCAGTCCAATCCCAAGTGAGCAAAGATCCTGTCCCAGCTCAGCCAGGCAGGCAGGCAGGCAGGAAAGGAATCCTCTTTTTCAGTGCTTTGCTCTTTGCAGGCCCCAGACGGACTGGAGGAGGCCACTCCCATGGGGAGGGTGGTCAGCTTCTACCTACCCGAACGCTGATGCCAGCAGGATACACACTCACAGACAAATCCAGAAACAGTGTTTAATCTGGGCACCCCATGTCCAGTCTAGTTGACATATAAAATCAAGCACCTCAGGGGAGTGATCACTGTAGGGACCCAGGCACCTTGACCTTCTCCTGATGCATGCCTGTATAGTTGTCCGTTTCTGCTATCGCAAATCACCACAAACTTAGTGGCTTAACACACATTTATCTTCTTAGAGTTCAGGAGGCCAAAAGTCTGGAGTCAGTCTCACTGGGTTAAAGACAAGATGTCAGCAGGACCGGTTCCTTCTGGATTTTCTAGGGGAGAATCTGTTTCCTTGCTTTGTTCGACTTCTAGTGAGCACCTACATTCCCTGGCTGGTGGCCCCTTCCTTCACTATAACGTGCATCATTCTACCCTGTGCCTCCATTGTCAAGTTGCCTTTTATCCTGACTCTGAACCCCTGCATTCGTCTGATGAGGACACTTGTGATTACGTTGAGTCCACATGGATAATCCAGGGTTACCTCCTCTTGTACCCCCCACCTGTGCCACCTCAAGACTCTTAACTAAAACATATCTGCCAGGTCACCTCTGCCATGGAAAGAAGGTTCTGCAGATCAGCTGGAGATCTGTGGGGACCATTGCTTAGCCTGTCACAATGGCCTTCACACTTCTTGCCCAACTGTGGCATTCCACACCTCAAACTCCAGAAGACAGAGGTCACCACTAAGGTCACCAACCACTCTGGTCTTCCTGGGACTTTCCTGGTGTTTGTGCTGAAAATCCTACATCCTCCAAACCCCCTTAGTCCCAGACAAACGTGGGTGGTTTGCTCCTTTACAACGACAGCAAGGTGCACATAGCACAGTGCCTTATACAGTGCCTTATCTACAGCAGACACTGATGGGTATTTTTTTTAAAGATTTATTTATTTATTTGAGAGAAAGAGAGCACAAGTTGGGAGAGAGGAAGAGAGAGAGAGCGAGAGGGACAAGCAGACTCTACGCAGATCATGGAGCCCAACACCAGGCTCAATCCCACAACCCAGAGATCATAACCTGAGTGGAAACCAAGACAAGAGTAGGACACTTAATTGACTGACCCACCCAGGTGCCCCAACACTGATGAATATAAAACTGACCCAGTTTCTGGGGTGGAAATGAATCTCCCTCAAAGTCTCTCTGGACTTTTCCAATCCCTTTAACTCCTCTTTATGGCCAAGGTCATCCCTAGAATCCAGAATATATATCTGAGTCCCATTTCATTGCACACACTCTCTCTTCTTAGGTACAGAGTGCAATATATGTATAACTTGATTCATGAAAGTTCTGATGCTCCACTTAAAATATTAAACCCATGAACCCAAATGTTACACATCCCATTTAGTTCATCCTGCTTTTCCAGCACCTTGCCAGCATCTATGCAAAATTGCAGAGCAATGAGGTGGTAAATGAAGATGGAGAAAAGAGCAGGGCTTGAGGCACTAAGTGGGAACAAATCATTGGTGGGGATAAATTCAAAGCCATCAGCTAAAACAGCACTTCCCAAACTTTAGTAACTTTGGTAGTTTTTGAAATATGTTTCCATATCTATTTGTCACCTGTAATCATTCTCTTTAAACTTAAATACATTTAAAAAGAAAAGTACAGTTTAGTAACCCCAAGAATTTTTCCCAATATACATTATAAAAAATATGGGATTAGAGGAATGAAAATCTTAGTCCATACATGTCTGAGTTACCTACTGCTGTGTAACAACATACCTCAGCATTTTGTGATTTTATTTTATTTTTTTTAAAGATTTTATTTATTTATTTGACAGACAGAGATCACAAGTAGGCAGAGAGGCAGGCAGAGAGAGAGACGAGGAAGCAGGCTCCCTGCTGAGCAGAGAACCCGATACAGGGCTCGATCCCAGGACCCTGAGATCATGACCTGAGCCGAAGGCAGAGGCTTTAACCCACTGAGCCACCCAGGCGCCCCGCATTTTGTGATTTTAAAGAGCACAATATCTCACAATTTCTGTGCATCAGGAATTCAGGTCCAGCTTAGGTGGGTCCTTTGGCTTGAGGTCTCCAGGGAGACCACAGTCAATGTACTGGTTGGACTGCTGTGGTCTCAAGGCTGAACGGGGGAAGAATCCGCTTCCAAGGCCCTCAAAGGTGATCAGACTGAGAATCTCAGTTCCTCACTGCCTGATGGCTAGACATCACCCTCAGTTTCTTGCCACATGGACCTCTCCAAAGGGCGGCTCACACCTTGGTAGCTGGCTTCATTAAATTAAGCAGGCCATAAAATTGAGGGAGTGCCAATAAGACAGACATCACAGTCTTTTGAAACCAACCACATCTTGAAAGTGATATCCCAACACCTTAGAAGCAAGTCAGGAGGTCCAGGCCACACTCAAGAAGGAGGGGAGTATCCAAGTGTGTGAATACCAGTAGGTAGAAATCATTAGAGGACATCTTTGATGTCCACCTACCTCAATATGATATCTGAAATCAACTTTCTTAACTCTTCAGGGTCTCTGGATTATACTCTGGCCATCCCTCACACTGAGAATGAAGTAGGTTTTCTTCATTCATAGGGGGGACTGCGGGGGCAGGAAGAGTTCTCCAGCCACAGAGAGATCACAGTTAAGGTGTGGCCATTGGGAGGGAAGGGTTGAGTGAGAGGCTGCACCTGGATTGTTTAACTGGAATGCAAGGACCACACTGCAGAAGGAGGAAGCTGGAGAGTTTTCTGAATGAAGAGGAAATTTGGGAACCATTTAGATATCCACTATCTTCCAATGGTACATATCAGGCCCACCCCAGTGGGGAGTCAAATAATAGTTTCTTCACTTGCAGAGAAAATTATTTTAGATAGATTTTGACTGGTAGCATTTGACAGAGGCAGATTTGATTATGAGTTCAGTTGATTTGGATGTACATTCTCCAAATTTTTCTTTGCTGTTCTACATATGTTAAAAACTACTTCAATTCCTTGAGAATTGAAAGATTTTATCTGATTTGCTAGAGCCAAGGTCAGCAAATTAGAGGAGCCAATTTCAGCTGGCTACCTGTTGGTTTATGGTCCAAGAGCTAAGCACATTTTTTTTTTTTTACATTTTTGAAATAGTTGCATTTTATTTTATTATTTTTTTAATAATTGAAATAGTTGCATTTTGAATGGTTATGTGAGTATCTACCTAACGGCCTTGATTTTGTCTCTTGACTGGCAAAGCCTAAAATATGTATTATCTGGCCATTTAAGAAAAGTTTGCCAATCCCTACTCTAATGTTCTCCAAAGTGCCATACTCAGCCCCAAAAGGCGGGTTCAAAGAGGTGAATTATGTTGTTTCAGAAAATAAGACATGGAGAAGAGTGGGGTAAGGCATAGAAGGAGGTTGGAACGGTTCCAACCACACAAAGCACTCACAGTCCTTCATGGTACCAGAGCCCACCTTCACCTATACTGACTTCTTAAGTCCTTGAGAGGTGATGCTGGTGCAGGGAACACCATTTCAAGATTTTCCTGCCTTTCACTCTTCAAAGTTTCTCTGATTAGAAAGAAATGGAAACATTCTCTAGATTAAAAAAAAAAAATCCTTTTAGGAACTAACCAAAAAAGAAAACCGAAATGTCACTGGCTTCAAAATGTGGACCCATTATCAGGAAACTATTGTGATAGTAACTTACAGGGGAAAGGAGAAGCTCTCAATGAAAACCCTCCATCCAAGAGACAGGGGAGAGGTATTGAAAAGAAATAGCTCTGAAAAGAAACAGCTAGGCACCCAGACTCAATAGGAGACATAAGCAAGAAGAGTACACACATTTTTTTTTCCCTCTCAAAGAGAACATAACTCACAGAAATCTCAATGTGTTTTGAAAGATTTGAAGAATTTCCCAAAAGCATTGTCTTTGGAGCAAACGTTTCAATGGCATGCCATTGAAATTAAAATAGAACAAATTGGAAAACCCTGGAGACTTGAAACCCATGGCAAAATTATGAATCTGTGGCATGAAGGGAAGGGACTGAACCACAGAAGAGAGGTTTCTGTTTCATAACCTAATCCCAGACATCCCCAGCCAAGAGCAGAAACGACTTGCATGAAGAAATGTCTTGACTTGGGCCTGAACTTTCTCAACCTCTGAGGCCAGCCTTTCCAACTGAAGTCACACCACTTCCTTATTCTGTCAAAGTACAGCTTGAAGATGCTTATTTTAAAAATCTTACAGTGCTCCTTGGAATCGGGCTGTAACACATGAATGCATTAACGGGTATGGAGTGGCAGTTTCTTATAAAGGTAAACTTATCATAGGATCCAGTCATTCTACCCTCAGGTATTTACCTGAGAAAAATGAAAGCATATGTCCTTACAAAGGCTTGTCTGCAAATGTTCATAGCAGCTTTATTTGTAAGAGCTGAAGGCTGGAAGCAACCCAGTGTCCATCAATACATGAGTTGGTAAACCAATTGTGGTCTTTATACATAATTGAATATTCTTCAGCAATAGAAAGGGATAAACTATGGACATGAGCTATAGCCCTTATGAATCTCATACTAATTATATTGAGTGAAAGAAAGAAAACAGACTAAGAAGAATATATGCTGTATGGCTCCAGTGATATCAAGACATAGGGAATGCAAACTCATCTATAGTAACAGAAATCATATTTTTGTCTGGGGATGGGAAGTAAGAAGGGAGGGATTACAGAAAGACATGAGGAAATTTAGAGGGATGATAAATTTGCTCACTGACTGTGGTGATACCTTTAGAGTGCATACATACATCAAAATTTGTCAAATTTGTACACTTTGTGTATGTGTAGCTTATTGTATGTCAATTATGCCCCTAGTAAAGCTGATTAAAAACATTACCTGTTAGAAAACTAGATGTTGTTAAGATGTCAGTTCTCTCCAACTCGATCTATAGATTCAACACAATCCTAATCAAAATTGTAGCACACTATTGCGTGGATATAGACAAACTAATTCTAAACTTTATATGAAAAAGCAGAAGACTCAGAACAGCCAACACAATATTGCAAATGGAAAACAAAGCTGGAGGACTGACACTCCCCCACTTTAAGACTTCCTATAAACCTACAGTAATCAAGACAGCATGGTACTGGAAAAAGAATAGACACATAGATCAACAGAACAGAAGAGAGAGCCCAGAACTAGACCCACATAAATATAGCCAGAGAATCTTTGATAAAAGAACAAAGGCAATTTAATGGAGAAAAGATAGAGAATTGTCTTTTCAACAAATGGTGCTTGGAGCCATTTTGACTTCCATATGCAATAAAAAAAATTAATTTAAATACAGATGTTATACCTTTCACAAAACTTAAAATGAATCACAGACCTAAATGAAGAATCTGAAAGTACAAGCCTTCTGGAAGCTAACACAAGGGAAAATCTAGGTGGCTTTAGCTTTGGCAGTAAGTTTTTTGATATAGCACTGAAAGCACGATCCCTAAAAGAAAAACTGATTAAGTTGGTCTTTATTCAAGTTTAAAATATCTGCTCTGCAAAAGAATCTATTAGAGAAATGAAAAGACAAACCACACAGGCGCCTGGGTGGTTCAGTTGGTTAAGTGTCTGACTCTTGATTTCGGCTCAGGTCATGATCTCAGGGTCATGTGATCGAGCCTGGCATTAGGCTCCACGCTGAGTGTGGAGTCTGATTGGGATTCTCTCTCTTCCTCTCCCTCTTCTCCCCACCCCGTTAGTGCACGTGCATGTGCACGCACTCGCTCTCTCAAAAAAATAAAAAGAAAGAAAGATAAACCACAAATTGTGAGCAAAGTTTTACAAAATACTTCTCTGATAAAGGACGGGTACCCAAAATAACACATAGAACTTTTAAAATTCAACGAAAGAAATAAAGAGCCCATTTAAAAATGGGCAAAACGTCTGAACAGACACTTTACCAAAGATATATAGATGGGAAATACGCATATGAGAAGATGCTTAAGATCATTTGTTGTTAAGGAACTGCAAATGAAAAACAATGAGCTATCCCAATACATCAATTAGGATGGTTAAAATCCAAAATACTAAAACCACCAAATGCTGGCAAGGATGTGGACCAATTCTCATTCATCACTGGTGGGAATGCAAAATGGTACAGCTGTTTTCGAAAACATTTTGACAGCTTCTTACAAGTTAAGCATGGTCTTCCATATAATCCAGTAATTATACTGCTAGGTATTTATTCAACTAGACTCAAAACTTGCGTCCACAAAAATATATGCACAGGAATATTTGTAACAGCTTTATTGTGGTTACTTAGCAGAAAATGCAGAAAACCAAGATGCCCTTCCGTGGATGAATTAATGAATTGTGGTTCATCCATACAATAAAATACTATTCGGTGATAAAAAGAAATGAGCTATCAAGCCACATACCGACATGAAGGAAACTTGAATGCATATTGCTTAGCGAAAGAAGTTATTCTGAAAAGGCTGCTTACTGTAGGATTCCAAGCATACAATATTCTGGAAAAGATAAAACTACAGAGATAGTAAAACAGTTAATGATCGCAGGAGTTTGGTTAAGGAGGAGAGAGAAATGAATAGACAAAGCACAGGGAATTTCTAGGATGGTGAAAATATTCCGTAGGATACTGTGAGAGGGGACACATGATATTATGCATGTATCGAAACCCATGAACTTTATAGCAGAAAAAGTCAACCATAATGTATACAAATTAGAAACCAACAAACAAACTTAGGAGAACGGAGGATCCCAGGAAAGAATGCAGGCCATGAAGAGAGAATCTAACTGGATCCCAAATTTAGGAAACACCACCACTGAATGGAATGGGTGAAAAGTAAGGAATTGAGATTGTAAGACTAAAAGCAAAAGGAATTTCACATAAGCCCAGAATTTCATTGATTGAAAGTTGTTGCCCATGGATGTATGGGTTAACAATTCTAATAATGCTATACATGTACATTGGGATTCAACAATTAATTAAATGGATGGTGGCTTGTGAAAGGCGGGTTTCTTAATATTACAGTGGAACTTCATGTAAGTAAGGGGAGGAGACTAGAATGGCACACGTAATGGATCAGAGTGGAAGATAGCAGTAAAAATTCATTTTAACTTAAGATAGATGTAGTTATATGTAAAAATACTTACAGATATGTGTATATACATGGATTTCTAAATATACATATATTTTTCTGCTCTGACAGCTCAGAGGGTTTAGACACAGTGATGTCCCAGTAGTGACAAACACATCTAGTGCCCAGATCTTGGTTTCTAATACCACCCCTCAAGAAAAGTAACCAGGGCTGCTGCTGCTTTTTTTTTTTTTAAGATTTTATTTATTTATTTGAGAGAGAGCACAGCAGTGGGAGAGGGAGAGGAAGAGGGAGAAGAAGGCTTCCCTTGGAGCTGGGAGCCCGATTCAGGGCTCGATCCCAGGACCCTGGGATCATGACCTGAGCCCAAGGCAGAGGCTTTCACCCACTGAGCCTCCCAGGTGCCCCGTAACCAGGGCTTCTAAAAGCCACAGCTGATTCTAGGGAGGAGAGAGAAACAAGATGAGCCTGGAGCATCTTTTAGGGATAGAAAGTAAAGAAGCAAAACAAAGAAACAGTAATTAAAAACTTCCCTAGCATGTTGATGGACGTATGTCAAAGAGGCATAGGAGCCAACTGAGATTGCCCAAAAGTCAAAGCTGAAACTATGTGAGCCAAAAAAAAAAAAAAAAAAAAAAAGTAGTTTTGGATTAAAACCCAGGGTATAAAATAGATCTGTAAGTGCATACTGATATAAATGAATAACTGAATAAATTAATAAATGGAGGCAAAAAGTCAAATCTCCCATGCATAAGAATTCCAAATAAATTGTGTCCTCAAGGAAGGGGAGCATTATTCTCCACTCCTTAAGTGGAGGCTACACATCGTGACTTCCTTCCAAAGAGGACAGAAGGAGACTGGGGGAAAGAGTCATTTTATAATGGAGAAACCTGACACACATGGCCTTGGCCAGTTGATCAAGGTCAGCATCAGTAGCAAGAAGCCGTGTTGATAGGATGTAGCCTTGATATGATGTGATTAAAATGGCATTTTACCTCTGTGATCTTCTTTCCCCAAACCCTTCACCCCAATCCAATTACGAGAAAAACATGAGACAAACTCCAGAAGAGGGACATCCTCCAATATATCTGACCACTAGTCCTCAAAACTGTCAAGGTCAAGAAAAAATAAGGGAAGTCTGAAAAACTTGTCACAGCCAAGAAAAGTCTAAGGAGACCTGAGAACTAAATTTAACATGGTATCTTGAATGGGATTCTGAAACAGAAAAAGAAGAGAAGGTAAAACAACCATAAAAACCAAAAGCCAAAAAAGAAACCCCCCAAAACAAAACAAAACAAAACTAAGGAAATCTGAATCAACAATGGACTTTGGTCAATAATAGTGTATCAACTGTGGTTCATTAATTGTAACTAATGCAGCACACCAAAGTAAGACATTAACAGGAAAACGGAGAGTGTGTTCAGGGGATCGCACGTAATATAACACCCTAAACTATCTGCTCGATGTTTCTGTAAGTCCAAAACTGTTCTGAAGAATAGCCCATTGATTAAAGAAACAGAGTTCTGTGACTTGTGAGATGCAGGATACGGTCTGGCCCCCACATGTCTAGATTCTACCACCAGGGTCCTTCTATTCTGTAACTGCTGTGTTTGAGATTAGGGACCCACACGAATGATTTCAGTCCAGGCTGGTGCTATTTGCAATGAGCTGGAAAGCCCATCTTTTAAGTCACCCTGCCGCTCTTTTTGTAAGTTGGGCCCTTTTGGATGTCCTGCTTGTGTCTCTGAATGGTTAACACTGCTCATGTGTGGAAGGGGGAGGGGAGAGAGATGGGCTTACCCCCTACCGTGTTTATAGACGCTCAGGAACATCTACCATATACAACTTAAGCCTCATGTTTATGTCTGGGAATATATTAAATGCCATCTGCCTAACCATTTGCCATGTTATAAATTAAGGCGGCATCAACAATGCTACATGGCCAAGGAGCACTCCGCTGTCTTCCAGTTTGATATTAAATGGGTTTTGTTACCAAACTCTTCTTACAAACATGAAAAGAACAGTTGCGAGCCTTCTGGAGGAGCAGATGGGCTCGGAGGCTTCCCAAAACGAGCTGTCGGTGAGAGTTACGGAGTCTACATTTTCTCCGCTGTACAGAGTGGACAGGGGCTGTGGTTGTCATCCGGGAGAGCAAACCTTCACCCGGTCACTGCCTTGCTGTGTGAACTCGTGCAGGGCTGTATCACATCTTGAAATCTCAGGCCCCCCCCCCACTGTAAAATGGGGGCAAAAAGCAGCCCCAAATTCTTGGAATTGCTACAGGCTTTAAAGGTGAAAAGTCAGCCTTTCTCTGTCTTTGACTTGCGGTGAGAAATACAGTTCACACCGCGAGCGACTGTGCGTATGTGTGCCCACACCCCTGCGTGTGCACGCACACACTCACCCATAAATAACATAGTTCGAGCGAAGTCTTCCTTAAATAAAACGGGTCCGATGCTGCAGATGATACATGTTATTTTCCACTCCCAGTCTATTCGGTTATCTTCCATTTCACAGGCAACCCGGTGAGCTCACGTGAGCCCCACCAAGACTTAAAAACAGCCTGCAGATTAGAAAACACTAAGATGGTATATTTAAATATGCAAAAAAGGGACAGTCACTCAATCAACGTTTGCAGATAATATTGTTATTAATGGTATTTTTATGAACTGGGGCAAGGTTGCGTGAAAAAGGAGGAAGGTGAACAAGGTGTCCGTTCGCACGGACCCAGTCATGGGTCTGGTTCCTTCCCAGCCTCAACGAAGCATCCGTTAACAAAAGCAGCAGCGTTTCAGAAATTCAAATGCCCACTTCAGTGTCCTTACTGAAGTCCAAGGTCTGACTCAGGGAGGAACTTCTCCCTGCCCTCCGCTCCTTCCTGCCGCCTGGGAGGTCAGCTTCTCTTTCTCCCTCACTTTTCTGCTCTTCCTGAGTCCCCGGCAGGGCTGAGCCCTGGGTGCCCACAGCAGTGACCTGCTCATTAAAGTGTCCCGTATTGGCCTCCTTCCCTTCCTGTTTCACTCCCGTCCTCTGCCAGCGCTGGCTGGGATCATCTCCAAAATCAACGGCTTGCACTCACAGTCGAGTCCCAGGGGCTGCTTCTGGGAGAACCTGACCCAAGATGGTTGCTTGTGCCCCATGTACCTTTACAGTCCCTGCCAAGCCGGCCTCACGACACATATTATCGGAGGTGGGGCCACTCATGCTGGCTCCAGGTACCTGCTGGGCACAGGTAAAGATGCGCTACCAATCCTCACCTGCGCGGGGGCTAACTTTAGGACCTGGCTGCTTTGCTCCTTTGTCACTTCCTCTTTCTGTGGATGAAGCCCCCATCCCACACAGGTGTGGGTGGCTAAACGCTTCTTCAAAGAATGCATGACACGGATGCGCCCATCTTTTTTGTTGGCTTTCCAACTCAATGAACAAAGTGCCCTGATCTCAGGCATGGAATACATTTATTTGCCTATCTTTCTTAAAACATATCTAATATCCTCCAGGTCTGGAAGGGCCACCCCATGTAGCACTCACCAGTGCACCCACAAAACGGCATTTTCTTCAGACAGAACATATCTTTTATTGGGCTTGTGTCTGTGATAATGATACAGGTGGATTTTATCATCCCTTTCACCCAACTAGTAATGAACAAATTCACTGCGTATTACTTTGGACTTGATCTCTGGCAAAACACTCCTGGAACAAACAATTTGATTTGTCAACACCTTTACAAGGGCTCCTCAATCAATGTCACAAATCCAAATTTAAACAGCAAAGTACATTTGACTGCAGGACCCTGGACTGATTAGAGCTCCGAGTTCAGAGAATTGCTCCAGACAGGGCAGCAATCAGATTATTAACTCCACTTGAAAATACTCTCCACTGCCTGGGATTAGCATGCATATTTTGATATAGATCGATAAGCAATCTCCTTTCTATAAGAAATGCCTACAACATTCATTTGGCTGATCAAAGGTAGATATCAGCCGGCTGTGACAGCTAGCTATTGTTTCCCCGCTTTCTTTACAGAAGAACCTCTATTAAAAAAATTCTCTGGCTCTTTTTCAGCTAATAGTGGAAGCCAACAGAGAGCCACAAAATCCCATCTCCTTCTTAGCACTGAAAGACAATTAGTGCAGAAGGGACTTGAGGGTTTTTTTTTTTTCTTTTTCTTCTTTTTTTCTTTTTTTGAGGGGGGTTAACATAACCCATTTCCACTGTGGTCACTGGCAAGAAATGGCAAGTTTCTTCTCTCTCTTTTCCCTAGTCCCTTCCACTCTGGCTTATTTGCCCCTGGAGTGGTGGTCCCAGTCTGGGGAAGGAGGAAGGATGGCACCCATTTTCTGCCACCTGGTTGCTTCCCTGCTTAGATCAAAGTTCACATGGGAAGCCCCTGACACTGTTTTAAACTGATTGGTGCAGGTTTGGATTCTGGATGGGGAATGGGATTAATGTATTGCTTTGAAGCGTGTAATTCAATCCCTTCACCCTGTCTCTCTTCCTGATTCTGTTATGTCATTTCCTGTTGAAAATAATTTCTTTCCGTTTTTTTTTTTTTTTTTAAAGATTTATTTATTTGAGAGAGAGTGAGAGAGAGAAGCAGCAGCGGGGGGTAGGGGAGGGGATGGCGGAGGGAGAAGCAGACTCCCCACTGAACAGGGAGCCCGACATGGGACTCCATCCTGGGGCCCTGAGATCATGATCTGAGTTGAAGGAAGTCACTTAACCGACTGAGCCACCCAGGCGCCCCGAAAATAATTTCTTATTCATATTCTCTGCCTACTTTGTGCATCTGCAAATCTTTTTCCCTCCCCTAAACTCTTCCCTATCAACCAACTCAATCATAAAAACCTAACTTAAAAACGAACCGATTGCTTTCTTCTGCCCAGTGATCCCAACACACAAAAATCAAAGCATGTTCTCTCCAGACAGATTTCTAAGTGACCAGTGCAAACTACAGAACAGTTTATATAGTACAACTCAGCTTTTATTTTAAAAATAAAAATATGCTTGCATTTTTAGGTGTCCATATAGTCACTCCACAAAAATATTCACTTCATAATGTATATATATACACACACACATATGTGACAACACCTGTAGTCATTGGTTATGAAGGCCAGATTCATGGGCAACTATTTTTTTTTAAGTTTTTATTTAAACTCCAGTTAGTGTACTATTGGAGTTTAGTATTAGTACTATTGGAGTTTAATATTACACAGTGTAATATTAATTTCAAGTGTACAATATAGTGACTCAGCACTTAAACACAACACCCAGGGCTCATCACAAGTGCCCTCCTTTACTCTGCTTATCTATTTGTGTTCTACTTGAATTTTGAAAATCTTCATATCATGTTTCAGTTCAGGAGAACAGTTACCCGAGAAATGAAAATCAGAGACATCTCCCACATATTCTTCCCGTGTGTATAAGTTCTGATGTGTTCCTAAATTTCCCGCCATGGGATGTCACCATGTTTGCCTTCTAAGCCAAGATGGCCCATTTTGATGGCTGGATTTGGGCGAGCACATCACCAGGCTGGGGTCAACAATATGGCAGCTGTTCTGTGCACATGAAATGGGTGGTGATGGGCATTATTTCATTTGTTTTCAAACCTCAGTAGTCTGAATGGGTTGTGGGGGACTACAACCTCAATGAGGGAAACTCTACCTTCTAGTTTGGTTGAAAATAAATGCCTTTGGAGTAGAGTCATAAGGCACGCCGATAACTACACACTTAAGAGAATATTCAGGTAGGTGCTGTAGAACACCACTATAAAAGAGGTAAAAATCCTCAATAACTATAACTTTATAATACTTCAAGTTTTTGAAGTGGTTGAAACAGTATTTCGTTAAACTGTTTAAATTTTTTATCTGTGTGGAAAAAGGGTTCGCTAAGTCTAGCTCTTGTCCCACTAACTCCAAATGCTCTGTTAAATGGGATTTGGGGACATCATTTGAGTTCCTTATCATAAATATCATTTACAGGCTTCCACGTGAGCTCCCCAAATCTGCATGGCAACACGGTGGACTTAGTGTGTTTATTCCCAACATCCACATAAGAAAACAGGTTCAAGTAGTTTAATTAATTGCCCAGGAATTTCCATTCAGATCTGACTATAAAGCCAGGGGAAAGACGGACTTCTCCTTCAACAGCATCAAGAACCACCTCATAGTAAAATGATACAGCGGACTTAAAGCCAGAGTCCAGAACTGGGTTGTGAAAGTGGTATTTGTGGAAATAATCTCTTTCTCAGGAAAACTGTGGAATTGATTCTAATGATTGACATGGATGGGATCTTGCTTACGGTTCTCAAATTCTAACATATAGGAACTGAAGAACTCTGCCATTACTGGTAGACCCTAATTATGTTGATCTAGAAAAATCTAGCTCCAACAGGTAATTAGATTTGGCTGAAAGGTATATATAAATGTAACTGTCACTTGAGGCATGCTTTCATTTCTTTCTTTCTTTTTTTTTTTTAAGATTTTATTTATTTACTTGACAGAGAGAGAGAGAGACAGTGAGAGAGGGAGTACAAGGAGGGGAGGCAGGAGAGAGACAGAAGCAGGCTTCCTGTGGAGCAGGGAGCCTGTTGTGGGGCTCCATCCCAGGACGCTGGGATCATGACCTGAGCCGAAGGCAGATGCTTAACGACTGAGCCACCCAGGCTCCCCTTCCATTTCTTTCTGATTAAATATGCATCTTGGCTTACCTAGTCAGGTAAGCTTGGTGAAATTTCTTACCCTTTCTTGGCTTTCTCTGTCAGATGACAGTAATCGTGTTTACCTTCTGGGGTGGCTGTGAGGTGTAAATGAAATGACACATGGAAAATACTTAGTATGGCACCGGGATGTAGAAGGTGCTCAATAAATATTAGATAGTCCTAGTAACAATCACGATAAATTTCCTCAAGCCTTGGTTTCCTTATCTATGCAGACAATCAGGAGCTAGAAAATAAATGAATGTCTTTCTTTTCTTAAAGTGGATTCTTCCACTTATAACCTTTTCTGATCTATTAAGGCCTTTAGTTCTTCCCTCCTTTGCTGTGAAGATTCAAACCCTTACCTGCAGAAATTCCAAATGACTGTACTGTTTCCAGTGTTCTTATATTTTCAAAGTGATTTCATATACTTTAGCTCTCCTGAAACACCCTGAAATGAGGTAAGCCCAAAATTATTTAAGAAATCTTTATTAAGCACATACTGTGTGTGAGGTGTTGTGTTAAGTGTTAGCAAGCAAAAACGCTGATGTGCTTGCCCTCCACCACCTCAGGGTCTCAGGCAAAATTCTCCGCCTTATTTGAAAAAGAAGACATGGGGAAGTGACGTCAACTGTGCAGTGAGCATCGGAACCCGGGGCTTCTACATTTCAGTTTCGTTCCATGAAGAATGTGGGTTAGTGGCCTGCAAGCCACAAAGGTACTTGGGAAGAGAGGGAAGAAAGGAGAAAAGAAGGAAGAGAGGGAAGGAGGACACATTCACCCATGATTAGGTGACCCTGATTAACTATAACGTCAAGCTGGAGTTACACTTGGGAAATAAAACATGGGAAAACAATTTAATTATCATCTGATGAACACAATTTGATATGCAGAAAGGATCTGTCCAAACAGTCTGTCCATGGAGGGAAAACCAAGGAGGAAACTAGTAGCTTGACCTTTGTCACCCATGACTCTGATGTGCATAGTCCAGGCTTGTTTTCACTGTGCTCCTCCCACCAGGGTCTTTGGGGTTGGAAATCCAGCATTCCATGTGCCTGAACATGTTCCTGGAACCATCAGATCTAACTGCCTCAAGGGCCTTGAATTCATAAAGGAGAGGATTTTTCCTAAGATCTTGCCACACCGAAAACCTAACTGAAGAAGGAACTCAGCTCCACGCAGCATGCGTTAATGTTCCCTGGACTTCCAAGTGATGTCAGTTTACAGGTCATTTGCTGGCTAAGAGGCAAACCCTCATGGTGCCGTCATCAGGGAAGACGGGGCGCATTTCCCTTGCCATGCCAATTAAGTTTTGCCTTCTTGGTGTAGTGTGGTGACCGCCTGCCTTGGACATATCCTTAAGTACGTCCTACAAAAATCTGTTCTATATAATGACTTGGCAAATGTTCTTCTTATTCCCTGAGGAAGAAAAATGGTTTTCATTTATAGCCCGATAATCCAGGACTTCTGTGGCAAGAAAAGTGAATCAAACTTTTTGTTCCACCTGGTCGAGCCCAACAGGATATTAAGATGACTTTTCTAAGCAGACAGGCCTGTGTCCTATATCAAATCACTGCTTTTTCCTTGCGAGAATGATGTTGACAAGCATTCAGACGGCTGAAGACAATACTTGATGAAAAATCTGGTTTTTCTCCTTGGCTTGCCACAGATAAATCAAATGCAAAGTTTGTGAGATGCGCAGTGGGTGTCCCTTTGTGAGGACAGTTTCTCCTTCTGAAGTGAAAGATTAAGTGCAAGAGGCAATCCCGATTATTGGATGGCTGCAAGAATCAATGAGTGAAAAATATTCTTCCCCATTGAATGGGGTAATTTATTCTCATTGATGGCACAAGAGGTCAGAGGATGGTTCTAGTTTCATTAGCTCTCACCCTGGGAGACAGTTCTGACTGGGGCCACCGGAGAGAATGTCTATACCAGCACATGGTCAACATTCCTTCCCTGTGCTACTGAAGGTAAAACTTGAAGAAAGACATTAAGTAGCTAGATGTGTCCTACTACTGGGATGATCTCCATATTGGGGTGGGACAAATGCCATCTTCATGCTGCCTGGTTTGATTTGGAAAATTACAGTGACTTTTAGGTCTGCTAAATAAAGGTCATTTAGCAGGGTCCCATCAACCTGCCCTTCCAAGTATATTTGGGGGGCGGGCATTTTCTATGTCTACATTTAAAAACGCAATTATGTTAATGTTTGGCACGTAATAGGTATTCTATAAACAATGGCTGTATTTATTGCTAATAAATACATTGTAGTATATATTATTAATCATGATAATTTAATTGTTTTCTTAAATCTCATCTTATAATTGAGTGGGAGAAGCAGAAAAACTATCCATATAATTTAACATACTGTGATATAAGCAAGGATGAATGACTATACCCAGTGTTACAGGCATGCAGGGAAGAAAGGAACTTCTTTGAGGTAGGTGAGGAAGGCCTCATAAGGGAGGTAATGGCTGAGCAGTTTTGAAAGAGGAATAGAAGAAGGGAGGGTGGGTACACAGGGAAGGGCATTTCATGCCAAGGGAACATCATGTGGAAAGACATAAAGGTACAAACACTCAGAGTCTGTGTACCAATCTATGAAAAGTCACTTTGGGGAGAACATGGTTTATCTTGGCAAATGTTCCATATGCACTAGAAAACAATGTGAATTCTGGTTTTATTGGCTAGAATTTTCCATAAATGTCAATTAGATCAAGTTGGTTGATTGCACGGATAAAGTCTTCTACATCCTTACTGATTTTCTGTTTGTCATATATAAATTATTAAGGAGGATTATTATTATAAATCTCCAATGTTACTGTAGATTTCTCTATTTCTTTATGTAGTTTTGTCAGTTTTTGTCTCATTTATTTTTGTCTCATTAGCTCTACCACCAAAAGTGTGTAAAATCTTTGGATTGTTCAATCTTTTTGATGAAATCACTCTTTTATTGTTAGGAAATTATTTTATTTGTTTGGTAATACTCTTTGCTCTGAAATATACTTGGTCTGGTATTAATATAACCATTCTAATTTTCTTCTGATCAGTGTTAGCATGGCATATTTTTTTCATCCTTTTGCTTTTAGTCTATTTATATCTTTATAATTAAGGGGGATTTATTGTAGACAGCATATAGTTGGGTTCTTGCTAGTTTATCCAATCTGACAATCTCTGCCTTTCAATTGAGGTATTAAGATGATTTATATTTAATATGATTATTGGCATGGTTAGATAAAATTATACAATCTTGCCATTTGCTTCCTTTTTGGTCCATTTATTCATTGTTCTCCTTTTCTTCTTTTTGAGTACTTTCAGATGGAGTACTTTTTGTCCCCTCCCCTTTTTTTCTACCTCCTTTGTTGATTCATTAGCTACAACTGTTTGTTAGTTATAACTATTTCAGTGGTTGCTTTAGAATTTATGATATAATTTTAACTTATCATTATATATCTCAAGTAATATTATACCAACTCATATAGCATAAAGGAAACTTTGAATGATACATTTTAATTTCTCCTTTTCCAGTTATTGTTCTGTTGCTGCCAAACATTTTATATGCTATAAATCTTATACCACATTATTATTAGTTTTCACTTAAAGAATTACATTTTAAAGATATTTAAATAACAAGAAAATAGTTTAATTTATCTCTACATATAGTTGCCATTTAGGAACTCTTCATTCTTTTGTGTAGATCCATATTTCCACTTGGTATCATTTTTCTGCCTGAAGGACTTTCTTTACCACTTATAGTGTGAATGTCCTCCTGACTTATGTATGTCTGGAAAAAAGTCTTTATTTCACTTTTTAAGTTAAACCTGCTTCAGATATGCAGAAAAATTGTGATGATAGATGGGTAGAGAGAGAAATGTGGGGATGGAGAAACTAGCACTTGGAAAATGACATTTGAGTTGCACTAGCAATAGTCTAGAAAACACATCTCAGAGCAAGCGCATGAGGGTGACAGTGGGGTTGGGGGAAAGGCTAAGTCATAGTCATTGGTGAGTTGGTGGCCAAATGGTAGTAGTGATGTTGGGTTGATCAGTCTGTGTCCCGTCAAAACAAACAAACAAACAAACAAAACAAAACAAAACAACAACAACAAAAAACAGGACTCACTCTAGATTTTACAGTTGCAATTTAATTCAAGATGTTGGGGACAACATTTTTTGGCAGAGCCACAATAACAAAATGGGAAATGGCTGTTACCAGCGACCAATAACCCAGTACCAATTCTCAGATGGAGCCCATGAGTCAAAATGTATTGCTGTTGTCACCAGAAGGAAGCACAAGTTCTTGGTGCTAACCAGTGACCTGTACAGTTGACACCAAAACTACTGGAGCCAAGACGCTTCTGGAAATGCAGATGATGACGCAGGGCAAGTGTCACGTCTACTACTGTTTGCAATGGTGTCATCAGAAGTAGACAAGCTACTGGGGCGCCTGGGTGGCTCAGTGGGTGAAAGCCTCTGCCTTCGGCTCAGGTCATGATCTCAGGTCCTGGGATTGAGCCCCATATCAGGCTCTCTGCTCAGCAGGGAGCCTGCTTCCCCCTCTTTCTCTGCCTGCCTCTCTGCCTACTTGTGATCTTTGTCTGTCAGATAAATAAATAAAATCTTTTAAAAAAAAAGTAGACAAACTTCTAGCTACTCTCTGCCTTCTAACTTGTCAAGAATATGACCTCCTGGCAAAACCTATCTGGAACCCAGTGGGCAAAGGAGTCTGGGCCATAGAGGTTGCAAGCTTTCTGCTCCAGAGGGCCAGAGAAAACAGGAAGAGGAGTGCAGGCTGAAAGCCACAGAGAGTAAGAGGGGGAAGGGTCAGGGTGAAACCCACAGCTTCTGATTGTGCTGGAGAAGGTACCAGCAGGCTGTCCCAATGGTCTGTCAATTATGTCATGGCTTCCTGTTCTATAGGAAGCCCCGAATCATCCCTTGGCTCAAAGAGATATAACTTGGTGTCTGGTTGTGAGAAATATACAATGGCAGATGGTCACGTCACCATGATGACCTCTCCTATTGTAATAGTTGCCATGATTGTGGCATTGATTGAGTAATTAATTGGGTGAGATTATAAGCTCCATGAGGGTAGAATGTGTTTGCTGTGGTATCCTGCATATCCTCCGCATCTTGAGTGGAATCTAACACATGGTGAGTACTCAAGAATTTGTTGAATAAAGACATGAATGAGTGTTGCATGATTCTTGCTAGGGAGAGTGCACAAATATGTAAAACAAGGAAAATGCTCCACAACAACTGATATGGAAGAAATTGCAAAATTGTTGGGTGGTCAGGTGGATCTGGAGGTGTGGGAGTGCAGTAAGTGAGGGGAAGTCAGTGAAGCCTTGTGGAGAGCATGTCTGTCAGTTTGGAGCTGGCCTGGAGGAGGAGGAAGAGGCAGGACTCCCGTAGGGGAGAGACCGGGTGACTAGTGCCCCAGGATTCTCCACGTGCCAGGTAGTCTGTATCTTTGTCCCTGCCACTTGAAGGAGGGGGAGCCCCTGACTTCTGTGGGGAAATACAAAGACTTTTCCTACGATGAGAGAGCAGAGGCTCTGGGGGTGGACAGCCAGCTTCAGCCATGGAGCTGATTATGGATATATAAGAATAGGGATCACTGAAAATCTGATCATAAATGTTTATTTTTAGAGCATTAAAATGCAAAAACTCCATGCTCAACTGGAGGGAAAAAAGCGTAATTAAAAGCAGAACCTTTCTAAAGGGCAATCGGACCTAGGATCCACATAAAAACCCCCACACTGGGCACGGGAGACACCAGCAACCCAAAGGCCAACAATAAATGCACCCCGTAAAACCAGAAATAAAATGAGCTCTGTCTGAGGCATGAGGCAAGGGGAGGGCCAGGCCCTGAGGCTGTATAATTGTCCAGCTCTCACCTCATTGAGGCCAATTACCTTGGGAGGGATTAGAAACTGACCTGGAGGTGACCACTTGCGTATTAAAGTGAAAATCCAAAGTGGAAAGGGCTTGCCTGACCAATGAGGGCTAGAGGTGTGATAAGACCAAGGGGCAGAGGCATTAAGGGGTATTCTAACTCTGGCTGCCCTCACCTTCCCAGGAAAAGCATGCTGGCTTTTCTGACTCACCAGGTGATGAGGCCAGCAATCCCCATCCCCACTGTCGGAACAGCTTGGCCACAGTCAGGAGCTGGACTTAAGGAAAAGGTCAGGCAGCCCTCTGAGTCCTAGAGCAAAGTGGTACAGAGAAGTCTGCACGCCAAGGCGGGATAAGGGGGAATGGGTCCAAACACTCACTACCCAGTGTATGCGCCCCCCCCCCCCCCCCCCCCCACCGTTGCTTCAACATCACCTGGGAGTGGCTTGGAAGCATTTGGGCCTCTCCCCAGAACTGTTGAAGCAGACTCTGAATTTGGACATGATCTGGGGGTGAACGCATGCTGACATTACTTTCAGAATCTGTGAAATGGAGACACGTGCCCCAGGCTGCCCAGCTCTGCAGAGGGAATGTTGAGGAAGGAAAACGAGACGCATTGATCAGAAAGTGCCTTCAAGAGGTGATGTGTCTGACAGATGTTAGATAAAATGACAGAGATGTTCCTACTGCATGGATAAAAGCATTGCTCCGAAAGGAGACCCAGGGGTGCCTCCCCACCTTCCAGAAAGCAAAAGCCCGGCAGATGTACATATGTGGTGTGACAGTCTGGGTGGGGCTGACAGGTGTGGCGCTGAGTCAGACTCCTCCAGGATTTAACTGCTGGCAGGTCGGCAGTCTAGCAAATTTTATCTCTTTTGTGTCCTAGTTTTCTCCTCTGCAAAACTGGGATTTTAAAGGATATTATACGAGTTCAGACAAAGTGTTGAGAACAGTGCTGAGTCCACACCCAGTACTCTGTAGACAGATGACCACTATTTCCATCTTACATAGGGCCCCGGGGACCCCGTGAGATAACACACCTAAGGGAAACAGTGTTAGTTTACCTCGCTGAGTTGCGACGGTAAGAAGACAGGGACCTGAGCTTTTGGGTCTGAGAAGTGAGGACTTTAGCTGTTTGTAGACCTTATTGTTGTTGCTACTGGTATTATCGTCATGAACTGCAGACCACGTCCACGATCCCTTGAGCTTGCGCAATCCCCAATGGAAACTCCGCAGATGAGATTCTCAGCAAAGTCACTTTATAAAAGCAAATCCCGCCTCCTGCACACACACACACACACACACACACACACCCCATCTCTAGCTCCCAAAAGACCTTCATGGAAAGGAATGGGATGACGATGTCAAGGCTAGAGGGTCTGTCCACACAGCCAAGGAAAGCCAGCGGAGTTCAGAGCAACACACCATCCAAGTCAAGTTTATATGACAGTCATCCAGGGCTCGTCTCCACTCTGTAAGCACTGGTGGAGCCTCTGTTTCCTTCCACCTGCTACTGTCCCCAGCATCTAGCTCGGTGCTCGATGTACACCAGGTTCTTAATAAATATTAGTTGAACTGGGCAAGCTCTCAAACTGGACCCCGTCACTCAGGAGGCCAGAGAATCCTGACACTGCAGGAGAAAGCACAAGGGCGAAGCAGACTGCCCCGTGTCCCTGTCCCCCAGTGGTCACTTTAAGCGGACACCTGCTAATTTGTCTTACTATCGACATCTACAGGATGATGATGATAATAATAATAATAACAACAAAAACAACTATTCTTGATTGAGTACAAAGTGCCATGCCATAGAATTATATATCTCACGCCAACCACGTACCTTATCTCCATTTTACCGGTGAGGGAGCTGGGCTTCTGAGGGGTCAATGATTAGAGGTGAGGGAGTTAGTCAGGGGCACAGCTGCTCTTCCAGCCAAGGTCCATCTGAGTCTCAGCTTCTTTTCTCTCCATTGCATGAGACCATCTGGTTAAAGGGGCTATCGTCACCCCTGGGTTTTCAATAGACCTCCACCAAGCTTCCATTAAAGTAGGCCAGGAATATGTACAACAGCACGTTGCTCTTGGGAGATTTCCTTCTCAGGGTGCAGCCTCTCTCAGACTCTGTCCTGACTGGATATCATTGACAGGACGCCGGGAAGCAACCCACACAACCACCATCCACCTGGCTATCTCTTCATTGCATACACATGTGCTGACAGTTCCCGAGTGACCGGGAGCGCGTGCCCGTGCTTGTGGGCGTGTGCGCGCGCGTGCGTGGGTGGATTAGGGCGGGGCATCAAGAAAGTCACTAGAGACCCAAGATGGTTCCTACCCCCAAGGACTCTGCAGTGTGTGGGAGAAAGAGATAAACATAATTGTGATGATAATGCTCGGAGTATGGTAAAGGCTAAACAGGTTCTTTCCAGGGGAGGGGAATTTGAATCAACTCTGCTAAAGCTACAAGGGGAATTTCTTTCTTTCTTTCTTTATTTTATTTTTTTTTTTTTTGGTCATACTTTACATCCTTTTATTTCTGATTTTTTTTTAACTTCTTTCTTCTTTTTATTTCTTTTCAGCATAACAAAATTCATTGTTTTTGCGCCACACGCAGTGCTCCATGCAATACATGCCCTCCTTAATACCCACCACCTGGCTCCCCCAACCTCCCACCCCCTGCCCCTTTAAAACCCTCAGATTGTTTTTCAGTGTCCATAGTCTCTCATGGTTCATCTCCCCCTCCAATTTCCCTCAACTTCCATCTCTCCATCTCCCTATGTCCTCCATGTTATTTGTTATGCTCCACAAATAAGTAAAACCATATGATAATTGACTCTCTCTGCTTGACTTTTTTCACTCAGCATAATCTCTTCCAGTCCCATCCATGTTGCTACAAAAGTTGGGTATACATCCTTTCTGATGGAGGCATAATACTCCATAGTGTATATGGACCACATTTTCCTTTTCCATCCGTTCGTTGAAGGGCATCTTGGTTCTTTCCACAGTTTGGCGACCGTGGCCATTGCTGCTATAAACATTGTGGTACAGATGGCCCTTCTTTTCACTAAATCTGTATCTTTGGGGTAAATACCCAGTAGTGCAATTGCAGGGTCATAGGGAAGCTCTATTTTTAATTTCTTGAGGAATCTCCACACTGTTCTCCAAAGTGGCTGCACCAACTTGCATTCCCACCAACAGTGTAAGAGGTTTCCTACAAGGGGAATTTCTGAAGGAGGTGCTGGCTTTTGAATTGGACCTTGGAGCACAGTTCAGATTTGGGTGGGCGGAAAAGTACAGACTAGAAAGAAGAGCACCCTGGCCATAAAGAACAGCACAGGCAAAGGTACAAAGGTGACAAAGTGAAGGCTGGTTATGGGATACACTTACTTCACTGGCCTGCCTCAGTCTGTGAGATGGCCTGGCTTTCCTTTCTCTTTTGGGTTAAGAAGGGTGAGGTCCATTTGAGGAGCTAGTATTATGCCAAGAAGGGATGACGTATTCAGACCTATGAACCTCTGACCACTTGGGAAGGGAGCTTTAAGGAAACGGGACACCGAGAAAATGCACTTTTAGAGTGAGTGGAAGAGAAGAGAGTAGGATTGACCTACACATAGCCTAAAGTATGCTACTCCTTCCTTCTAAAGCCATAGCAGACATTAATCAATAATAGCATTGCCTTAGATGGGGCGCTTGGGTGGCTCAGTCGGTCAAGCATCTGACTCTTGATTTCAGCTTAGGTCATGATCTCAGGGTAAAGACATCAAGCCCCGTGTTGGGCTCTGCACTCAGCAGGGAGTCTGCTTAGGATTCTCTCTCTCCCTCTCCTTCTGTCCCTCCCTCTACTCATGATCTCTTTCTCTCAAATAATTAAATAAAATCTTAAAAAAATAATAGCATTGCCTTAGAATCCCTTCAACCCAGCGCTCCCTCGCCCACTAACACCTGATTCCGGATTGTATATGGAATGCTGCCCATTTCCCCTCCCCATGGTGGTGCATAGGGTACCTGGAGAGAAGTCTCCAGGAGTCAGAGGACTTGGATTTGAATCCTGTTGTTTCCACCTTCTGCCTTTGTCCCCTTGGACTATTGGGCTGGCCCTTCCAGCTATTGCTTAGCCATTTCCAGCTATTGCTTAGCCATTCTGGGAAGAGGAGGGCCTAACATGGTTTGGACACTACACCAGAGGCAATGCTACGTATTTACTTAATCTTCTTTTCTTCTCTTCCTGGGTACACAGCAAAACAGCATTTCCCAGCCTCCTCTATGGTGAGGTGGGACCAGGTGGCTGATTTGGCCAAGGGAACGGTGACAGAAGCCATATGTGTAACCACTATGTTCCTCCACATCCTCTGTCCCCTCGTCTGCAGGGGACTCCATGGAGGACTTGAAGGTCCTCGGAGAGGGGACAATAGCTAGATGGACAGCCTCGGTGCCTAAGTCCCACTTGGAAGTCCACCACACTCTCAACTGAATTAATGTGAAGGAGAAATCAGCTTCCTTTTGGTTAAGCCACTGAGACTTTGGAGTTGGTCCGGCAGCTACGGTGACCCATCCTAACCAACCAACCAACAAAAAACAAACATGTGATTTCATTTAAATGCCTTACAGCTCTCTCAGGAAGGTACAATCCTCCCCCCGCCCACACACACAATTTTGCTATCGTACTGATGACAAAACTGTGGCTCAAGGAGGTGAGATAAATTCCTTCGAGAAAGTGATGAGGTTTCCGAAGTCTCCACCGTTGCCAAGCCCTGCATCTTCCCACAGCACCCAGCAGCTTTTGATCAAGACCTGTGTATAGTCCCAGAATCTGAGGAAATTCTGAAGGCCTGCTGAGCTCCCAGAGGTGAGAAGATTCATAATCACTCAAGAAGGAGTCCTGCAGAGACTGATTATGGCAGTGATGGCGAGAAACCCAGGCAGGCCACCTTCGACCGCTGGAGGGGCAGCCCTGGGTGCAGATTCTCTCCAAAGCTCATGCGGGCAGAGGGGGAGGGGAGGGAGCACTGGAACCAAAAGCCCCATGCCCCTGAGGAGCCAGTGGGATCGGGAGGGGGTGGGGTGGAGAGAGGGTGAGTGGAATAATTATAATGGCATGGCAGTAAATGAGCATACTTTTAAATATCAGCCTGATTTACAGGTTCCGCCCACTTAATTGCTTCTTTCATAAACTCTGCACATTCAATACATCATGGGAAAACATTAAAGAAAGAGTCCTCATGTAAAATATTAAAGGCAAATGGCCTTTTCAAGGGACAGCCACCCACTGCTTCCCGGTGTGGCCAGGTGTGGGGTCTGGACTGGACACAGAGCTTATGTGGGACAGCTGCCTCCTGCCCCCCACCCCCTCCACCTCTCTGAAGCTGGCCCAGCCTGTGCTTGAGTCTGAAGGGACAGGGAGGGGACCCCTGGCCCTCAGCTGCAGCCCTGGCTTCTGGCCTTATTCCCAGTTGCCAAGATTAATAAAGCAGGCAAGGCTTTGCATGGGAACTTTGCATCAAACCCAGTCCTGCAATTATGAGAAGGGGACCTCCCCATAAACCCCCCAAGGTGATCATAGCTTGGCATAGAGGAAACCTTGTTGGGATGTTCAAAGATTTTCAAGATGTTGCTTAAAGAGGATTTAGGTTTACTTTAAAGGACTATAAAACTGTCTCTCCTATCTTAGGTTTGAGTATCTGGGTATTGTTGACCGTAAAGGGAAAAAAAAAAAGGAAAGTCAATTTTCTGCTTAAAACTGGAGGAAGTAATTTAAACTCCTTTCTCTAAACACTCAGTAACAAGTCCTCACTGACTACCTACCACATGCCCAGTGCTATTCGCCAGTTTGGAGAACTTAAGACATGAGCCATGCTTTTAAGGTGTTTCCAAGTTGGTACAGAACACATGAGAACATTCAGCATCTGTTCATTCAGTTATGGAAGGCCTACTGTGCATACCGTGCAATGCCAGGCACAGGACAGACATATAGATGGGATGGAGGGGTCGTGGCTCAGAGGCATTCTAGGCCAAAGATGCCAACCAAAGCAAAGGCACAAAGGTAGAAATGGGTAGGGGACTCATGTGTTACTGGAAGATGAAAGTGGGGAACCAGAGCACCATGAAGTCACAAGGCAGAGAGTCTTGAATATATGACCCAAGCTGTGTGTGCCATCATGCACTAGAGAAAGAGGTTTCAACACATAGGAGGCCCACTGGAGTCTTCTTTCTGGTTCAGGTCCTGGAAGCCAGCACGAATACCTGCTCTCAGTGGTACAACCATCTCCAGGAGAATGAGAAAGTCCATTTAATAATAATTATGATAATAGCAAACACTTATGAAGGGCTATTGTCTGGACCGTTTTGCCTGGGATCCCATAGCTAGTAATGACAAAAGCAAGATTTGACCCCAGTCAGGTGGATTTTGAGACTTCCCTCTTAACCACTCTGCTATTACTTTTCCTTCTAAACTTCTAAAATTTCAAACGTGTATAAAATAGTGAACTCTCATACCTATCATTCAACTTTAGCAATCATTAATTCATGGCCAATCTTATTTTTATTTAAACTCCCATTTAAAAAAATAAAAATAAACTCCCTCTTTTCCCCACTCCCCAAATATTTTGAAGCAAATCCCAGGCATATATTATTTCATCCATAAATATTTCAGTATGTATCTTTAAAATATAAGGACTCTTAAAACACACACAATCCCATTACTGTCTTTAAAATTAATAATAATTTTTAATTATATTCAATACCCAATCAGTGGTCACATTTCTCCAATTATCTCATAAATGCAGTACAAAATAATAAATGTGTGTTCACACGTTTATTTATTATTAAATAAATTATTATTATTATTATTAAATGTGTGTTCACACCTATTATGTCTCTTCTAAATTCTCTTCTTTTATGATATAATTTATTTGTAGAAGAAACACATTATTTGTTCTGTGATGTTTCCCACAATTGGATTTTGCTGTTTAGGTCCCCATAGTATCATCT
Organism: Enhydra lutris kenyoni; assembly: GCF_002288905.1. Lineage (NCBI taxonomy): Eukaryota > Metazoa > Chordata > Mammalia > Carnivora > Mustelidae > Enhydra > Enhydra lutris. Next base: position 4,829,837 of record NW_019154138.1, read on the forward strand.
GTCCACATCTTTCTCTGCTCCCAGCATTTCTAGTAAACTGGGAGTTGTTTCTGGAGGCTTGATTATATTTGATTTTTTTAGTATGCATTTACACATAATAAAATTGAAATTAAGCATAAAAATTAACTTTGAGCTTCCTGGTTACCAAAGCAAAGAAATCAAAACAAGTTACTTAGCATTTATTCCACAATAATAGGGAACATAGCAGATTACTAGGAAATAAAGTTTTTCAAAGCTCTATGGCAATTTGCAACGCAAAAATTTAAAGGCATACTGAAAAACAGATGAGCTGTACCTTTAATAGCATTCTCCAAAAAAAAAAAAAAAAAAAAAAATGAGGGACTCCCCTCCCCTTTTTTTTCAGTATCTATGAAGATTCCATTTAAAGAAAAATTGTCAAGATTACCTCTTAGGAAATGTTGTATTCTTCCAATAGGAGGCACCTCAACTCAGGTGTCTTTCTTTTTGTGATCTTAGCAGCCAATGATAATTACTACCTCAATCCATTATCCCATTAGTAGCTACATAATAGTGATGTTCTAATTCTATCATTCCTTCTTCATTTACTCCAGAAACTGAAATCTTTCCATAAAGATTTATCTTACTACTTGCTAATTATTTGGTTAGTTTAATAAATAGTTCATAGAATGCAGGACAAACATCTAAGTCTTTCCTTTTATTTATTACATTTTGAAATTCTGTGTTTTTCCTATTATGTCCAAAGATGAACCCTGAGGCCTTTGTTTTCGCTGTTTCCATGTTCGTTGGTTGCTGTTTTTTATCAGTATGAACTTGAGGGTTGAAACATGGGCAATATGTTCAAATCCGTTGTACTTGTAATGCATTTAATGCTACAACTGTTCCATTTTTGACTCATGGGAATCTTCTGGGTTCTTTTGGCTCCTGAGTCATTTTGAGATAATCCTAGTCATCTTTAATATCTATATCTTAGCAGTCTTTAATATCTTTTTTAAAAGATTTTATTTATTTCACAGAGCAAGACACAGTGAGAGAGGGAACACAAGCAAGGGTAGTGGGAGAGGGAGGAGCAGGCTTCCCGTCGAGCAGGGAGCCCAATGCGGGGCTCGGTCCCAGGACCCTGGGATCACAACCTGAGCTGAAGGCAGACGCTTAATGACTGAGCCATGCAGGTGCCCTGTCCTTAATATCTTTAATAATTTAATATATTAGAGACTAGTAGTCTTTAATAACTATTAACCCTAATAGTCCTTAATATCTTGCCTTCTGGAATGACAAGGCTTGCCTTGCACTTCGTCTCCCAAGACCTAGGGTCATTTATTTCTCCAATAGGAAATAGTATTTAGAGACCACACTCTAGGACCCAGGGATGTCCTTTACTGCTTCTACCAGAGGCAACAGTGGTATAAAGACTTGAAGCTACAGATGAGTCAACTTTTTTTTCTATTTGGGCTTAGTTTTTGCTGAGCAGAAACAAAGACAGAATATACAATATAGATAAATTTTCAGGTTAACCAAGTTGTCACAATTTGTCCTCTTAGTTCTTCCCTTGTTGTACCCCTAAAATCTTCATGATAAACAAGACAAAATTAAGTTAAAAAAAAAAAACATAAAAATTTCCCCAGAGAACACCCTCAGTTTCAAAGATCTAATGTGTGAAAATTTTCTCCACAATCTAACCCACCTAAAAAGGAGAAAGGAACTAACCCCTTAGTTAATTTGTGGCATAGGGAAAGGGTCCTGTAAACAAATATTCTCAATGTTCTTTAAAACAAAACAAAACAAAAAGATAACTTCTGTTTCCCCTCTCCTTCTACCTCTCAAACAAACAAATAAACAAAACTCATTACCTAGAGTTTTAGAGTGCAGATCTTCCAGTGTTTCCCCAGTAATACCTCTTAGCTCAATTTCCAAATTGCAATAGGCCCATATGTTTTTGGATCAGCCATGTTATGTTGACATTTCTGAAACACATAGTCTGGGCAAGACTTCCTAAGACAAATTTCACTTGCTTTAAGAGAGGTAGGAGATGGTTAGGGAGACACCAAAGTCCTTTACTTTTCGTCCTGGGCATGCAGCGAAAACCTATGTTTCCCAGTCTCCCTTGAAGTTAGAAATGGCCATATAATGAAATTCTAGTCAATGGAAGATGGGAGGATGTAGTATGAGTCACTTCCAAGCTTGGTGCATAAAACACTCCCTCCAAGGGCTCTTCTCTGTTCTTATCTGCTTCTCTTATCTTAATCTGGCACATAGGATAGAATGGACACAACCATCTCACATTTGCAGGCAATGGGTTGAAGATGAAAGAGGCTCCATCATCCTCAATCCCTGAATGGCAGCATGGAAGAGAGCTGCCCCCTTCAACCAGGAATGCCTGCACTGATTTACATAGGGGAAAAAATCATATATACTTCTACTAAATTTGAGCCATGATATATGCCTGGATCTATTTGTTATAGAAGTTAGCATTTACTTAACTAAACCAAAAACTTTTATATCCCAAAGGAGCTACTCTCTTTAAGGCTCAGATGTACTGGGTTCATAAGATCTCTCCCTGAAATGTCCACTGTTTCTTTAACATCCTCTTAAAATTGAAGTTTGAAGCATACTATGTAGATGTACATTTTCTCCTTGTAAGACTAAACTGGCCTGAGAAAATGAAACCAAGTCTGAGGAATCACAGCCCTTTGGAACATGCATAACGGTACGGTATTATAGTTCAAAAAACAATACTTTGATTAAAGAGCCAAAACAAAACACAACACAACAAAGTGAACTATTTAGTCAGGTTGCCTGGGCTCATATGCTGATTCCAAATTTTATCTGCAGACTCAGGCAAAAATCCTTCTGTCTTGGGGTGGCTGGATGGTTCTCCTGGTTAAGTGTCCAACTCTTGGTTTCAACTCAGGTCATGATCTTGGGGTTGTGAGATCAAGCCCACATGGGGTTCTGAGCTCAGCCAGGAATCTGTTTCCCCTCTCGTTCTACCTCTGCTCCTGCCTTCACTTGTGCTCTCTCTCTCTCTCTCTCTCAAATAAATAAATCTTAAAAAAAAAAAACAACTCTCTATCTTAATTTTATTTTATTTTATATTTATATTTATATTTATATTTAATTTTATTACCTGTCGGAATGGAAATAAAGATTTGAGTCAATTCATACAAAGTGCTTAGATCAGTGTCTGGCACATTATATATGCTCAGTAAAAGTTAGCTACCATAAGCAAAATTTCATCAACTAATCTATCAAACAAACCCCTCCTGTGCTTAGTCTCTGTTGGCCTGTGGTTTCAGGGGAGTGAGTGTTTGATGGAGGAGAAATCTGGCTGCCGTCATAAATCAAGAGGTGGATGGGTACTCTAGAACAGAACATTTTCATATTCCTATCAGATTTAAATTCTGTTTGTCTCAGACCAGAGTCTCACTTACTCATTCATCCATCAAATCACAGGACACATGTCATGCATGGAACTAGAACATACGGCTGGGGTTGGGGCAAGACAAAGATGAGTAAGTTACATTGAATGATTATGACTTTAAAATTTCTCCAAGAAGAGGGGCGCTTGGGTGGCCTCAGTCGGTTAAGCATCAGGCGGTTGATTTCCGCTCAGGCCATGATCTCAGTGTTGCAGTACAGAGCCCCGAATTGGGCTCCATGCTCCGTGGGGAGTCTGCTTGAGGATTCTCTCCCTCCCTCTCCGTCTGCCTCTCCCCCACCTCAGTCTCTAAAATAAATAACATGAATCTTAAAAAAAAAAAAAAAAAAAAAAGTTCTGTTAGAGGAGTCAAACACGCCTGAAAAAAAGAGTCCTAAGTACTTCCTAAGGTAGCATAGGATGAACTGAAATTGCTTAATCTCCTGTCAGTTGAAAAACAAACTTTTGGATCCCTTGTCTCTGGAACTGGTTACTTCAGGGTGCCAAATTCAGTGCCCATCAGGGGACAAGGGAGGGACTTCAACGAGCACCATCAATCGTCCTAAACAACAGGCTTCCATCGGAATCCCTTCCAACGGGTGGGATGGGATTGGCTGCCACGTGGGAAGGTGGGCCCAACTTGCCAGTTCTAGCTTTTTAAGAAAAGATCTCCACACAGTGATTTCCACGGTCGGGGGTGGGGGGTGGGGTAAAAAAATCTAGCAACTCTTCCATAAATCCAGATTTTTACGTGAAAACTTATAATTGTGAAACGTTAACACATTTTTCTAAAAATGTTTCCTGAGTGCTTATGTCCACCAAAACCCAAATGTGGACCAAACCTGGCACGGAGGCCTTCCGTTGCAAACCTCTGATTTGTTTACTGGAGAGGAGTGAAGGGGATTTTGGCAGATAGAGAGTGAGAATCACTAGTGGCAAATCTTTCAGTGAAAAGGAAGCAAATCAAAACAACAACAGGGAGGACTCCAGGGCTCCGGGAAGGAAGCCATCCGACCCCCCTTCGTGCAGGCAGCAGCAGGCGTGCCGGGGGGGGGGCAGCTCCACATGAGCACCCTTAATCACTGGCGTGCCATGTCAATCGGCAATTTTCTCAGCGGCGAGAACCCTCCAATGCCATTTTACCAATATGAATATAGTCCAAGTGATCACTGCAGGAGAAACACAAACAGACATATATGAAAACTTTGGAAGGAAATAGTATATCGGAAGGATTCATTACAGAAGTTCAAACAAGGGCCCATATGTTTCCCTCTCTTTATGGTGGAATCCACAGACTGTCTGTAATAATATGAGGACAGCAAGGGTGGGGCGGGGGGAGTAGGAGTTGCTTGTTGAGGCAGAGCATGAGATCCAAACAGCAGATAAATAACCAAGATATCTTTATGATTATACAGGCGCATGCCTCCTGAGCTCGCAGAAGTTTCCTTGCTGGTATACATTGGCAATAATGTTTTAATTAACATTGGCTGGATGTGATAAGAATGGTCTCCTGTCTTTATTTTCGGTCCATCCCACCGCCTCCCCCCCCTTTGTCTTTAAGTAAACCTAGGAATTTGTTCCCTCTGGATATCAGTCTCTCTTGAACTTTATTGTTTGGAATCCAAAGTCCCTTGCGATTTCCAGGTTGACTGAAGGTCACATGGCGACGATACAAGAACTTACCCAGAAGTTATGGTTCCTTATAATTTAAGAGAATTACATTTATTCTCAGAGTCTGTCTGAGGCTGTATACAATGTAAAATTTTATTTTATCTTTTAGATAATAAATTTTCCTATAAATCTCAGAACACATTAGCTGTTTTAGACCAGTTTTGGGGGGCCTGAAGGGATAAAAAGACAGGGGGATCTTTTTCGTACACATGTGTGCACGTGCACACAATTGTGCCCTGGTTTAAGTGCTGTGACCATGTTTACATTAATGTCCTTCTAATTTGTGCTTTATCCTATAGGCCTTGATCTACCAGGGATGATGCCAAAAGTTTAGAATGCACAGTTCAGCCTTCCTGAAGGATAAGGAAAGGCAGATGTGTGTTTCCCTCTGAAATATTAGGGGATTAATTAATATTAATTAATTGACTTTTGTAAAGGAAGAAACCATCTTTCCGTCTTAAGTTAATCTTCCAAGAAACCCTGGATGAATTCCATATGAGAAATTATTGGGAATGAAAGGTTTAAAGGAGTTACACATAGTAGAGTATACATATTTATAAAGAAGAAGGAAGGAAGGAAAGTAGGGAAAGAGGGAAGGGGGAGGGACAGAAGGAGGGAGGCAGGGGGTGAGGGAGGACCCCACTGTCATTGTACCTGGGGAGATAAGTGATGTTGCCACCGTCTTTCCCAGACCACCTGTAAGGTTTTGTCTCTTTCTTTCCTTCTCTTTCTAGTTAACCTTAAGTTTAAGCCCTAATAAAATACAAATTTATGGGGATCAAGCTTGTCACCAGCTTTTCATTAGTGTCAGTTTCTCTTCAATTTCATCTAATTCAGTTTGGGGCATTTAAAAATGTTTTATCACGCTTGCTAGAGAGGTTTTGCGTACTCACCACCAGGACGAGTAATGACCGTTTTGAAATAAACCAAGACCTGAGACTAAGATCAGGGACTAAGATACCGATGGTGCCTTAGAGAGGGGGTCTTTGCGAGGCCCCAACCCCTCGTGTTTTAATCAGGAAAAACGGGTGGCAGGTCACAAAGATTAGGCTTAACCTTCCTGATATACATCAGATCTCTTGCCCTTTCAACCTTCCAGCAGTGTGAGGAGGCATTCTTTCTGAAACTCATAAATTAGAGGCCAAGGTTTCTTTGCAAAGTATAATGACAAGAAGACAGAATGCGCATGAAGCCTGACTCTTTTCCCTAGACACGAGATTTTTATTTATTTTCTTTGGAATGTTCAGCCACGATCGGTGGGTCAAGGGGAGTCCTGCATGTATTTTTTTCTTTTTTAATGAAAAAAAAAATGCTCTGGTCATGAGTGCATTCTGCTAAGATTTAAGACCCTCAAAACCCCAAATGACTCTTCCTCGTTTACATGCTTGTTTCAAAATCCACTAAGTAACTTATTCAGGTTCTGAAAGTTATATACAATATAAATCCATCCAGGCTGAAGCAAAAAAACCCAGGAGCTATAAAGCTGGTTTCTATAGTGTTTGGACATAATGCTGTTCTCAAGTGAAATCATAAGGGAATAGGGCACTTAAAATAGGGTGTCACATTTCAAGGTAATAAATAGCAGATTGATTCTACCTCCCAATTGATCCTGCAGTTTACTTATACACAAGATGGAAAATAAAGTACCAAAGCCACTGTGATTTACTTTGTAGAAATGAGACACTCAGTATTAGTTTAAGTGAAGGCAAAGACCAGCTCTGACAATTTATTACAGACTCAGTCCAAATGTAGTTTGGATCAAGTTGCATTATTGGCACACACGTATCGCATGCTTTTAGCGTCTCTGCAATTAAACACATTGTGAGCCTCTTTAGTTCTTCACATACATTTCGTTATGTTCTTCAAACTCGCTTTGCCATCCAACAAGAGATAAAAAGGAAATTCACTCCCTTTCTTTGCTTCCCACAGACTCCATTAAATAACGGGACATCATCTCATCTCATCCCTCTCTACGCAGGAGGTTTGTCCTATTCAGAACTTGGGATGTGGTCTGTTTGTTTTTGCCAGTCTCTTCAATATTTTTCTCCCTTTCAAGCACTGTGTCCCCTAATATGTTGGTTTTATTATGGATGGCAGACACGTTTATTCTAAGGATGTTTGAGGAATTTTCCAGCATCTTTGAGTCACTAAATCCTGGCTCTGGTCCAGCTGGTGTGTGGCTGAAGGTGTTGACCTGTCCCTTCATCCTGGCCCAATGGTACCGAATCACAGTAGCAACAAAACATAATGTTCTTGAGCTCTCACAATACGTCAGACCCTATGGTAAGTGCTTGCCAATGCTTGTCACATCCTGTGTTCTCAACTCTCACAACAGGCATAGGAAGGATGTTTGAATACGAATTGAGGCTTAGTGAGGTCGAGCAACAGACTAAGGAACTGAAACCCAGGCCAGTCTGATTTCAGAGTCCATGATCCGGACGGGTGTGGTGCCACGTCTTCAAGAAGGGTTCCCTGTATGACCAAAGACGACAAGTTCCTTGTGGAGCCACTATTCTTAATTCTCCATTAATATGTTGCACTGAACCACATCATACAATTAAAACATGAACCTGGTGTGAGAGCTCAAGATATTTGTATGAAATTCCTTTTCCATTTTATCAGCCCAGTTTTCTGTTTTGTTTTGTTTTTGTAATTTCAGTGTAAGCATCCTTGTGTGTGTGTGTGTTTGGTGGGGGGAGGGGTTGCGATGGAGACCCCATGCCTCCATGCAGTATGGACCATCCGCTCTGTCATACTTCTGAAACCTTTCAGACTAGGAGTCTTCGCATATTCTGCTATCTCTTCTGAAAGTATCGCTTGCACTACGTGTAAAATAATTTGTAATATGTGAGATTAAATGTTTTTCCTTCTACTTCATTGATGCACGCTCATGCATTCTCATTTCTCAAATGCATTAGGAGAAACACTCAACTCTCAGACACCCTGGGAAGTATGTCCAGTTTCTATTTTAGGGTTTTGTTTAAGCTGTTCTTGCATTTTATAATGGAAGCCTGTCTCTCTAATGTGTAGGAGAAGATGTATGTGTGGTGTGATACGGAGAAACTTTTGGGTTCTGAAACAGATCTTGCTGGCCATTAACAGTCAGAAAGAGCTCTCAAAGTTCAGTGGGGGGAAAGTATTGATTAGAAACAAAATCAAAATATTATGGAATCAAATAAACAAGAGAGAAGATATTACAGGGAATGTAAAATGATGTAGCCCTTTGGGAAACAGTCTGACGATTCCTTAATAAGCATGGACTTACCATATGACCAAGTATTTCCATGTCTAGGTATATATCCAAAAAAAAAAATCAAAACATATATTTACACAAAAAATTGTATGTAGATGTTCACAGCAGCATTTATCAACAATATCCAAAAGGTGGAAACAACTCAAATGTCCATCCACACAGACAAAAGGATAAATAAAATATGGTACATCCATACAATGGAATAGTATACTACAGTATAAAGGACTTGACTACTGATAAATGCTACAACACAGATAGTCCTCAAAACACATTATGAAAGAAGCAATCATAGAAGACCTCAGATTGTATGAAATGTCCAGAATCGACAAATCTGTAGAGACAGAAAGTCAATTGTCAGTTGCCTGAGGCTGGGGTAGAGGTTTATAGGAAAAGGGAGCATGTTATTAACAAGTACGGGATTTCCTTTGGTGGACTGAAAACATTAAAAAATTGATGTGTAATGGCTGTCCAACTCTGTGATTAGGTAAAAACCCCTGTGTACTTTAATGGGTAAATTATATGGTATATGACTTGTAACTAAATAAAGCTGTTATATAAAAAATAAACTAGAAAAACCTCATATGGTTGGATATTAGAAACCATACTCTGAATAATCATAAATCAAGGATGAAATCTTAATAGAAATTAGAATATATTTAGACCTGAATAATAAATAATACTATGTGTAAAAAACGTGTGAGGTTATGGGGCGCCTGGGTGGTTCAGTCAGTAAGCCTCTGACTCTTGATTTCAACTCAGGTCTGATCTCAGGGTCGTGAGATCAAGCCCCGCATCAGGCTCCATGCTCAGCATAGACTCTGCTTGAAATTCTTTCTCTCCCTCTGCCCCTCCCCCTGCTTACACGCATGTGCAATAAATAAATAAATAAACAAAATCTTTTTAAAAAGTGGAGATGGGATAAAGCTTTCTTAGAGGAAAAGTTACAGACTTGTATGTCAGTGGTTTTGAATAAGGTCAGCATCCAACGTGATTTGACAATAATAAATCCAGAAATAGAAGGATGGAAATAATAGAAATAACAGCAGATATTAATGAGATGAAAAATAAATGTACAGTATAGAGTATCCACAGAATCAAATGTTGCTTTTCTTAAAGGACTCATAAAACTAATAAGCTTCTGGCAAGACTTTTAAAGAATAAAGAGGGGGGGAAGGAGCCAATACATATGATTAGAAATGAAAATGGGGATCATCACTGAGCTGCCAAGACTAAAAAGAAAATAAAATTAGTAATGATTTATTCTCAGACATTTGAAAACAGATAATACAGACAGAACTTAAAAAACTAACTCAGAAGAATTAGAAAATTTGAATAGTCTTATAATCATTAAAGAAATCGATTTCATAGTTTAGTTCCTCACGAGAAAACTCCAATTCGACAGTTTTCTGGTGAGTTCTAGCAACTTGTAAAGAACAGAGTATTCCAAACAAACACACATTTTTCCAGAGAAGAATAAAAGAGGGAACGCTCCTTGGCGCATTTAATGAGACTAGTGTAATAGTGATTCCAAAACCACTCAAGGCTTCACTCATGAAAAATAAACAAATATTCCAAACAAAATATTAGTAAACAGAATCCACTCATGCATAAAATAGATAATGCATCATGGCAACTTAGGTTTATCTCTAGAATGCAAGCTTGATTTAACATTTGGAAATCAGGGAATTAATTCACCATTATTAAGAAATTAAAGGAACAAAGTTACATGGTCATCTTATCAGATGCAGGACAGAGTGTTCGGTACGTGTCATTGTCTATTCATTAAAAAGGTGCTCGACAAACTAGAAAAGGGATAACTTTTTAATATGGGAGAGGGTGTATTATGGGGGGAAAAAATCTTAGGCAAGCATTTACAAAATGTTGAAATGACGATGTGTTCTATTTGCTATCAAAGAAAATAAGGCCAGCTGCTATTACCACTTCGTGTCAGTGTTGCATTGGGGGGTCTAGAAAGGGCAGTAAGACATAAAAAAGAAAACAACAATATGTTTAAAGATGAGAAAGGAAATAAAAAATGCCCCTGCTTGCAGGTAATGTCATTTGTCTATATAAGAAAGCCAAAATTAGCTACTGAAAAATTACAGAAATTAAAGAGTTTAGCAAGGTTGTCAATATAAAAACAATCAATATACAGAGGTGAACAGCCTTTCCAAACACCTTCTACTGTTAGCAAGCATCACAAAAAAGCCCATATGATTTATAGCAGCAACATGAAATATAAAATACATAGGAATAAACTAAATAGAAAATGTGTCAGATCCTCATGGAGAAAATGAGGAAATCATATTGAGAGACATTTTTTTAACTACATGGAGGAACAGAAAAGATTAATACAATAAGAAATTTGGTTGGCATCCAGATTTTTCTATAGATTGATGTGGTTTCATTCAAAATCCCAATGGGAGTTGCATTTGACATTCAGCGAAAAGAGAAGACTCCAGAACAGTCAAGAAAGAACAAAGAGAGAGGATTACCCTACTGGATATTGACTTCTTAAAAAGCCCCAGCAATTAAGACACTATGATATTGGAACAAGAGTAGGCAAGGAGATCAATGGAACAGAAGAGAAAATCCAGAAACAGAGCCACACCTGTCTGGAAGCTTGCTCCGTGACAAAAATGGTACAATACAACAGATTGGTGAAGTTAGTCACTCGCAAAAATAGGAAACTGAGTGTCCCCTTTGCTCTCTACATAAAAACCAATTGCCAGGTGGATTAAGGCCTTATGTGAAAGAAAACATCATAAAAATTTTGGATGACAATTTCTTGAAGCTTTGGGATAGGGTAAGATTATTTAAACAAATGTTTAAAGTCAAGCACAAATCATAAAGGAAAAGATTGATCAATTCTATTCATCAAAATACTCTATGAAGAGAATGAAATGTTTAAGTTGGAGAGAGCTATGCTTGCAATGCATTTAACCAATAAAAGGGGGGTAGGACCCAAAATGTTTAAAAGCTCCTACAAAACACTGAGAAGAAAGATAAGCAGCCCAATAGAAAACTCAGCAGAATTCTTTATCAGACCTTTCAAAACAGGAATCACAAATGGATAATAAACATAGGAAAAGACGCTGATGATTGTTAGAAAACAGGAAATTGTGCAACGAATATCATAGTGATATGATTTCATACCTACCTATCACAGTGATACGATTTCATAACTACCGGATTGGCAAAAAATGTTAAATGTCTGATTGGATTATGTTTTGTAGATCATATTGAGTATTACATGCTACTGGCAGAAGACTGTAAGTTAGGTCAACCACACTGGAAAATGGTTTTGCATTTACTATTTGGTAAATTAAAGAAAACAAATACCCCACAAATAAATTCTACCCTTGGAAGCACAACCGAGAAAACATCTCCCAGTAGACATTAGCAAGATGGGTGATAGCAGCAAAGTTCGTTCTAACAAAAGCAAAATAAAATTTGTTCTAACAAAAGCAAAATAACCCTCAAATCTGAAGAAACACAACAACTAGAACAGAGAACAGAGAACAGAGAAAGGAGGAGAGGTGGTTACAACAAAGAAGTGAAGATTACGTTTTCCGTTGCTCCACGTCAACACTGAAGAAGTCCAAGACACGATGCGGAGGGAATAAAGTCACAGATGAATATCGAGTGTAGGAGACCCTTTGTTCAAAAGCATAGGAGACTGAACAGAATCGAGATGGAAAGAAAACAAGGGAATGATGCAACGACATTTCAATTATGAGAGCGTCAAATGCATTGCTAATCTATTTAACTTAGGTTGGTAAGTATGCGGATGTATTGGTAATATTTCTCTTTCCTCTTAAAAATCCAACATAAATATTTTGAATTATTTAATATGAACAATTTTTAAATGTCCAAAAAGCCATAGATTGTTAGAAATCAAAGAGCGCCTCAAAGATAATCTTGTACCTTGATTCTCCAAGGTGGGACAGTCAGGGGCACCTGGGTGGCTCAATGGGTTAAGCATCTGCCTTTGGGTCAGGTCTTGATCTCGGGGTCCTGGGATCAAGCCCTGTGTTGGGCTCCTCCAGTCTGCTTTTCCTCTTTGTCCCTCTCCCTCTGCCCCTCCTCCCACGCATGCGCTCACGCTCTCTCTCTTTCTCTCTCTCAAATAGATAAATAAATAAAATCTTCTAAAAAAACGTGGTAACAGTCAGTTGAAATGATGATGAGGAGGATAGGGATGATGGCAGTGATCCTGGCCGACCCTCTGATATCCTGTACTGAGTAGTTCACCATTCCTGATATTGCCACACCCAAACTGGCGAACGGTTGGCCTTCAAACTTAATCAATGAGAGCAGAATCAAAATTCTTTAAATCCCAACATCAGTTTCATGGAGGGCCCTAGCCATCTGCTTCGTTTGGGGGGGAGGCGGGGGAAGGGGGCATGAAGACGCAGCCATAGTGGGCCACCACCCAGAGCCAACCTCCCTATGCCTTGTTTGTAGTGACCTGTGATTTCTGGTACAAAGTGACCAAGTGAGGCGCTTATGGGCAAAATTAGATGGTTCTCCTGAAATTCTTTTTTGGATTTTTTTTCCCCCAGAATCTGGGTGCCTCTATGGAAGTGTGACACTTGTGTGAACATCATCCATTTTGTCCACCATGACATAACACCAGTCATTGAGAGAGTGGTTGATATTTGTTGAATGCTGTGGGTTAGGCAATTGCACACACTATCTCATTTAATTCTTATGATAACAGTGAGGTAGCTACTGTCATTCTCTTCATTATATTCATGAAGTTAATACAGGCCTTAATAGCTTAAGAAACTTTTATCAGAGCTTTCAGTGCTCACAAGTGACTGGCCTGGGTTTGAACTCAGTCCTGGCTGAGTCTAGTTTCTGCTGGCCTGGACTTCTCTCCCTATGCTTCTTTTCTCAAGAGCTGAAAAACTCTGACCAAATACAATCTCATTAGTTCAGAGGCAAGGAAACCAGGACCCTAAAACATAGGTAATTATGCAAAAGGAGTCCAGGTAGGAGAGCAGAGTAGGTAATAAATGATAAGACTGACAACAAATTGCATTCCATTCAAAAGTGGGAAGGAGCATTTCAGCTGGTTTCGACTTGTTTCCATATCTGTGAAAGGGGAGAGGGGTTGCCCTCTCAGTGGTTCTTAGGATTTTTGGGGGGTCAGAGAATCTCTCCCCAGAAGGGCAGACACAGGCATGTATACATATCCAGACATAGGAAGTCGGAGGTTCTCCATCCTCTTGAACTCCCTTCTTAAGTCCTATCAACATGAATAGATCCTAGACCAAGAGCCTCTGGAGCCCAGAGACATGCGAAGTCCCTTCCAGCTGAATTATTCAGTGACTCTCGAATGTTCTCTTCAAAGAGCTACAAAAGGGAGCCTTCCTTGCCAGCCACAGGCGAGAGCAGGCGCCTTTCGTCTTCAATCCTCTGCTATCTGCAAACTGAGAAACTCAGTGGGGCCTCGCTAATATTTTAGTGTCTACCAAGGAGGGCTTTGTGTCAGGCTTGTTGGCAGTGAAACAGGAAATGAGGACGGGGACATTAATAGCCTTTGTAAACAGCACCTCCAAGGTCTTCAATCACCAATCTGAGGGTGTTCACCACCGGGGTGGAAAAAGAAAAAAAAAAAAAGAAGAAGAAGAGGAAAAAGCCAAACAGGAAATGCAATGAAAGGAGATGAAAGCAGATCAATAAAGAGAAAAACATTTGGTTTGAAGTCTTGCCTTTAAAATAATGGGAACCCCCGCCCCCGGCCACCCCTTCCAGAAAGTAATTTGGGGCATTACCGCAGGTCTGGCCCTTAGGTGTAATTGCCCCAGATTCTAGCCACACAAAGGTTTAGAATTCCACAGCTTGTGCAAAGAATTCAGTTTGGGGGCATAGAGTTATCACCACTTTTTAAATAGATGTTTTTAAAAAAGAATTTGCTTAACGTTAGAAGACAATACTGTGGATTCTTTTTCTTTTTTCCAAATGAAGGGGAGGCAGAAAGTTACCCTCAGAGCCTTTGTTCAAAGGACACTGCAATGCCATAGCATGGAAATGCATCTCGAGCTGAATTTCTAGAGCAAAGAGGCAATGGGCTTTTCTGGTACAAGGAAATCCTTAAGAGCTTTGAGAATGAGACACTCATGCCTGTGGTTCCCTAGGTCATTCGGAATCCAACAGCCTCCAAGGAAATGCAAAGTATTGTTCCTTAGAGATGAGGAGTTCTTGAAAATTCAAGCAGGAGTGAGGAAGGCGTGGGAACACCCGTATCTCAAGACTTTAATTTTTGGTTTAGACATTCACTTTGTTTTTAAGGCCTTGAGCCAAATGCGAAGTTCATGATCACACTTTTTCTGACTGTTTTTCAGAGATGAGACCAGAGAGCTTAAGAGATTCTAGCAGGAAGGCGAACAGATTGGAGGTTGAAGAGAAATTAAGGAGACAGAAACAGGATTCGATTACATGATGGAAGGGGCCCTTATTCTGTGTGCTGGAAAGATGGACATTCCAATCCCATCCCTAAATGGCATTCAAATTCCCACCACCTGGAGAGTTTGCCTTATCTCTGTGGTTGGAAGCATGTCCAGCAAGAGCGTGGAGTTGAAAATCCCAAGTGCTTTTCCAAATCCTATTTTGCAGATTGAACAGGATGAAATCACCCTTTCTGCTAATTTTATAATACCAGCTATGTTTAAAGGGAAACACCTCTTATTATTTTTATCATTCAACCAAGGGAAAAACATACATTATTTTGAGTATAGCATCTATTTGCTCATTAAATAATGTTTTTTAAACATTTATTTTAGCTTGGTATTTCTATGAAGCACTCAACAAACAGTGAGTGGATGGTCCAGAATAATTGTTTCCTCCATCTCTCCCTCTCTTCTTTTTAGACTTCAGCCCCCTAGCATACAGACAGGGGAACAGAGGGGTTGTTACCAATCTCGAACTGTTAGGCACTGTTACTTTTATACTCCGATTTTTTTCCGGGGTGAGGGCTGGCACAAACATTTTACGGTAGGTATTTTATCACATCTAAATTACTTACTCATCTCTCCCTTCCTGATCCTAGTGATTTACAGGTCTTAATTTTGTAGCTATTCCCTGTTAAGATTTCCCCTCTGCTGGGACCTCCTATTTTCCCCGCATTCTTCTATTCGACTCACAGTTTCTGTGGTCACCAGGTCACAGAGCACTAACGACCACCATAATCCATTGAGGTCATTCCTTCTCTCTTGGCTCAGCTTCAGGGAAGCACTCTTCTCTCATGACTATGTGTCACACCTGGGTGTACATCCAACAGTCAGACTGGGAAGCCCCATCAAGAATCCATTGAGCCCTGGTGCTCATTCTTGGTGGCACATTGGACTTAGCTGGGGAGCTTTAAAAATAGAGCTGCTCAGTCCCCATGGCTGGAGATTTTGAGATGAATATCTGGTGTCGCTGGGCATCATGATTTTGTAGAAGTTGTTAATAGATTTCACTTTGCAGCCAAGCTTGAGACCTGCCATCTTGGAATCTTTTCATTCCTTCTTGACTGCAGATTTTTTTCCTCCCCAAGGACAATCACAATTAATGACATACCCAAATATGTGAAAACTGCTATGCACTTTCTTTCTGAAGCTTCTGAGATTGGGAATTTTAATAGCTATCAAAACCCTCCTTTTTCCCCACCCTATCCCCAGCAGGGGGCTGGGAGAGGGTAGTTGTTCACAGGGTCCTTTACAAAAATGGTGCCCATGTGAGATGCTAAAGACAGCCCTACCGTTAGAGCCAAGCCAGTTCTTTAAACAAAATCTATCCTCTTCTCTGGCTCCCTGAAATCTGTACCAAAACCCAAGTTCCCAAATGTTGTGATGGGGTTTTACATCAACGTAAGAATCCCACCCTTCCAACCCCGCCACAGTTCAGTGCCTCAGCTCTGTGGAGTCTGGTGGCACCTTTGTAAGAAGGCCCAGTCTTTGTCAGGCTGCAATTAAACCAGAGCCAAGAGTCTTCATGTTCAGTGCCCAAACCACTCGGTGTTTTAAGAAATGATTGTTCAAGCTTGGCGGGAGTGGGAGAATCCCGGGGTTTCGTCGTAGAAGAAGTCACATGAAAGGCATTCAGTGAATTCATCAAGGTCTTCCTTCCTAAAATTCTCTTCTTTATGCCAGGTGCAAACTGGCTTTAACACTCAGAGGCAAAGTATCTCTTACACCATAAAACACTCTTCTCGGCCAACATGAAGAGGTTTACTAGAGAGAGTGTAAACTTCTCAGAAAGATCAGATAATGGCTCCTCGGCAGGTGGAGCCCAGACATCCAGGGCTCTGGATGGAAAATCTGTCCGTGCCTTGATTTAAACAGCAGCCATGGAGGCCTGTCTTCGAAATTGGGAGAGATGGAGGGAACAAGGGTGGGATTTCACTGGGTCCTAGAATCCATGGCAGACCCCAGACCAACTTAGATGCTGAAAGGTCTAAGAGCAGGATGGCAGATGAATTTGAAGTGGAAAGGGCAGCTCACACACTGGGTAGCCCTAGAAGAAAACACCCTCAGTAGCATACTCTTAGAACTCGCAAGCTCTCAGATTCTTGAAGGCTGTCGAAAGTGGGGTAAGTAGTATTGCTCCCTCGCAAATGGTTTGGCCCAACACCAGTAAGTCACTCACCGAAGCTCTGGCAGACAAAGCAGGCTGAAACCGTGGCTTTGGCTTTGCCTGAATTTTCATGACCTTTGAAGAGACTTCCAGGTGCATGATTACCCCGATCCAATTCCCTACCTCCTCGTGACACACAGAACCTCAACCAGCACCTAGATGGAAATGCCCTCCTTCATAACAACAATCCAAGAAAATAGTTCTTCAGAACAACTGCCCTTCAGCTTTGCTTAGTTTCTTCTACTTTCTTTTGAAATTTCATGCAGGATGCTTAGAGTGACTAGTCTGTGGGAAAGATGTGGTTAGACACGCAGAAGGAAAAAAAGGAAAGAATGTAACCTAAGTCCTTAGAAAGATTGCTAAGTCTTCCATTCCTAGATTCATAGAAAAATCCCTTCTCCAATCTAGAAACAACTGCTGCCACCATATATATAAAGATAGCAGTTGTGTGTGTGTGTGTGTGTGTGTGTGTGTGTGTGTGTGTGTAATTATTTTGGTATAAGCAGTGGAATCCATGGAAAGTGCATGGAGCTAAAATTAAGTAAAGGACAGAACAACACTTTGAGGAAACTGAAGATCTTTTTACTTGGCCCTGGGAAATCAAGAATCTATAAGATAATGATTTATCCATCTGAGAATTCTGATCAGAGTTCTTAGTCCAGTTTTCTTCTCATTTTTCTTTTAAAGGTAAAAAAGTTGAAGAGTTAATACATGTGCATGGGACATTCTAAATAAAGCCAAAAGCCACTACAATTAAAAGTAGGCTCCTTTCCATGAGTATCCTCGAGGAAAAATCACCTTTATCTTGAAATCCAGGCTTTGGAAATGGAGCTAGATGAAGAAAGACCATGCCAGCTTCCTCGATGCTCTTCAGACAGCTGATGATACAGGGCAGGCAGCTTATGGGTTCATTCCATAGCCTAAGGTTTGGGGGGACTACTGTTTACTGAGTGCCACGAATCCTACATTTGTTACTGCTTTTAACCATCAACACCATGTGAGGATCAGCTACGTAATTGCAGCTCAGTGCAAAATTAAAAGGTGGCACCCCTTGTACAAAAAATAAGAATTTCAAGATGGCGCTAGCAAATCAGTAAACCAAGCGTGGGGCACTTCGTGAACGCACAGACGGCATGGCCACAAAACCAGCCCTGAACCA
This sequence comes from Enhydra lutris kenyoni, assembly GCF_002288905.1. NCBI lineage: Eukaryota > Metazoa > Chordata > Mammalia > Carnivora > Mustelidae > Enhydra > Enhydra lutris. The sequence continues at coordinate 4,847,942 of NW_019154138.1, forward strand.
CATATTAAGTGAGTGTTGTTATTGCCAGTGAACAGAGGAGGGAATGAGGCCCAGGGAGGCAACATGACTCAACCAAGGTTGTTGGGACAGTAAGGGTCACAGGCCATATTCAAACCAGGCGCACTGGACCCCAAAGATGGCAGTCTAACTGTGATCTTGAGCAGCTAGGCCTCTGAACTTTTCAAGGCCATCTTCCTGGGCCCATGGGGCAAATCCCAATATTTGTATGGTACACACAGACAGGAGCCTGCCTGGGAAATGTGTAGGGTGATCAGCACATTATGATAATTCAAACCGAATTATAATTCTTATCTTGGATTATGAAATGCCTTTCAGAGTGCAATTTCATAGATGAATCGAGTTTATTTATAATAAGCATGTCTAGTCAAAATAGGAGAACTACTTAACATTATAATTAAAACTGATACATATCTAGTTGAAAAACTATCCAGTCCCTAAAACACTTCCACAGGAGAGGGCTACATACTTTGGCACAAAATTTCTCTGCCCCTTCCAAAACATTTAATTTTTTATTCCAAAGGGGAGATTGTAACTTTTTCTACAATATCATATCAAACAAAAGGACAGCATTATGCATTCAATAACCCTCAGCACCGGGCAGCCTGGGCATCAGTTGCACTTATGTTGTAAGCTGAGACTCAAGGAAACATTTATTTATTTAAAATATTTTTGCCCATAAGTTAGACCAACAGCAATATTTCATTTCAGTGTGTTTTCAGACAGCTCTGTAGACAGAAATCCCGCAGACCCAGGGCTGTGATCATGCTTACATCTGTAGACAGATTAAATTATTATTTTTCTTTGAAGTCAGATAGCCACTGAGAATTTTACATAGGAACCTAGTTCACTGGAAATGGCCTATAGATACTGACGATGGAACATCATATGCCTCTTTTTCATTGTATTCATTGTTTTCTCTATAAATTCGGCCAAGAACATAGCAACCTTCTGGTGGCAAATCTAGGAGTGGGAGCTGGTGGCTGACGGAGTCTTGGGAGTTGTTTCAAGGAGACACAAGGAGGGCAGGTGGAGGAGGAAGGATGATGGTGTGGTTAAGATAGGAAGAGCTCGGAGTTATCTCTTATAGGTGGCCCCGAAGGCCTATTGGGCTCACCGGCAAAATCTCCAACACAGGAGTTTTTACAATATCACTACTGATTACTTAAAATATCAAAAGCTCTTCTCTAGGAACAACTTAAATATTTCTTTCTGTTTTTACTGATTTCTTTCATTTTATCAATAATTAGCATCTCCTTTCAATGCTATTGTTAGTAGGAATGAGCTGGACCATGATTTCCAAAGCGTGGTCCTTCCAACCTGGCAGCATCAGCATCACCTGGGTACCCACTGATCTTTATCTTTGGGGTCAGGGCCCAGGGAGCTGTGTTTAACAAATTCTCCATTTTATTCTGATGTGGGCTAAGATTTGAGAACCACTAAGCTAGAAGAAGAGTGCCAGAATTGGGATGGATTCTCTGAGAAGTAAAAAAAAAAAAATATTGGTGATGTCTAAATTCCATCACAAGGGGACACCTTGCCTTTGCTTTCAACAACAAGGAAGAGGCTTTGCTTTCAACAATAAGGAAGGATGCTGATTTACACCTTCTGTAGGTTTTCCATGAACCCTAAAAGCAGGTGTGTTCTAAATTAGATATGGTTTCCATTTTTAAATCAAGGATCATGGGTTCTGTAATAAGTATGAATCAAAAGTCCAAGGTCATGGGTTCTGTAATAGGTATGAGTCAAAAGTCTAAGGTCTCCACCTTCACTGCATCAGAATTACGCGGGGAGCATCTGAAGATAGCCCACCATTCCCTACTCCCCTAATATTCACATTTAATTGGAGTGGGTGGGGCCATATCTTTGTAAAGTTTTTTAGATGATTCTAACATGCATACAGGGTTGAGGACAGTTACTACATATGTGTGGTATTCCCTCTACTAATATTAACAAACACTGGTGACTCATTGAGTAGATGTCTGAGATGTAAATCATCTCTTTACTGCAAAGAAGATCTGGGCTCTAATCCTATGGGAATGTCCATAGAAGAGTCCCTTTTCCTGCTCCTGGCCTCGGTTTCCCTGTCTGTCCATCAAGGATCTCGCCAATGATGCTGTCTGGTTCCATGACTGGTATGTCATGGCTGTATGTCTGGCTGGTATGTCTGGCTCTCCAGTAACCCAGACGCTTCACAAATGGGAGCCATACTGGATGCTGGTGCTGGCCATCCCCAAGGAAGGAGAACCCAGGAGGAGAGAGGGCTTAGTCGTTACCTGCTGCTGGCTTCAGCTGAGTCCACATCACATCAAACGTGTGTGAACAGGGACTGATTTAAACATCCCCAGGTTCCCTCCACCACCCTGATGTTTGGCACCAAGGATGTTCTAATACTGATGAATTGTTTGCTGAGACCTAGGTGGTCCCAAGACCCCACCCCAGCAGGGCGACCCAGAGGCTCTCAATCCTTAGCATCCCCACTCGGGCTTCTGATCTTTAAGAAGACCACCTGCCGCACACCCTACTGAGTCCACGCAACTAAGAACTCACGCTGGAAGCCCTCTGAAGGAGGGAGTGTGCCCTATGCTCAGCTGAAGTCTCTCTTAGGTGCTATCCCTTGCCTTTAACAAATGTTTGGTACGGAGTTAATGAGTCAACAAATGAATAAATAGTGATTTTTTTTTTTTAAGCAGAAGGTGGATGAAAATAGCTGATAAGATTGATGATGGTGATGGAGAAAACCAATGTTTGCTGAGGACACTCAGTGTTATATAGATATACACCCTCACTTAAACCTCATAAGAGCCTAGAAGGTGGGAGGAGATTGGTGCCCAGGAGGTAATGGAACTTGCCCAAGGACATCAAACAGTGGTGGCAGTGGGGGTTCCAACAAAGCCTTGTCTGACTTGGGAGGTCTACTGTGACGCGGCACAATCAAAATCTCTTTAATGGTTCTCGAGAACCTACCACTTCCCTTGGTACATTCAGTATTTGTGCTCAGACTCTGTGCTGGCCCTGTTTGAAGTCCTAGAGTCAAAAAGATGGATGATGTGATTCCACCACCAAAGACCTCATAATCTTTTGGGGAAGACAGTCCTGGATACCTCAATACACAATATATTTATAGCTAGAAGGATGTGAAAAGAGGAGGAGGAGGCCTTTGATTTGCCTACAGCAAAGTGAGGGGACTAATCTCTATCTTGTAGAGGTATCCTCTCTTACAAGGGAGCACTGATGCTCTACAAAGAAAGGAAGAATGTGTACACATTCACGCACATGCAAACATCAGCACATAGATTCTATTTCATAAATAATATTGTATAGGTCGGCTGAGCATTAAGAACTTGTTAAAAATCCCCCAATGCCTCTATACTTTATCAAGTAGCCTTGGAAACTCTTTCAGTTCTGGCAAGATTGGGAAATATAAATATATGTGTAACAGAGGTCACGTCTCCTCATTTTCAGTGTGCTTGTCATTTTCAGGATATCATTTTTTTAAAAGATTTTATTGATTGGGGCACCTGGGTGGCTCGGTAGGTTAAATGTCTACCGCTTATCTGACTGAGCCACCCAGGCACCCCCAGGATATAATGTTTAAGAAGTACAATAAAATCCCTTTACTGAATTCCGTGTTGATATTCTACCTACCACATGTCAAAATGTACACGTAAGACGTAATTTCTTATAGCTAAAACCCTGATATGGTAACGTTACTACAGAACCTTTTTAACACCCCCTAACCCAACACACACACACACACACACACACACACACACACACACACACACACAGATACACACACGTGTAACTCCATGGTCCCCAAGCACAGATGCTCAAAATTTGTTGAATGACTCCATGAGTCCAGCCGTCCCAAAAAGAATCAATAATTCCTGAAGAACAGCATTCTAGAAGAAAACCAAATTACTATGCCTCGTCTAAGCCATGCCTACAAAATGATGGGCCTGCTGTCACAAATATTATTTCCTCTGTTTCTTTCGGCAAAAACCCCTCGAAGTGGCACTCTTGTTTCAACACTCAGCAGTCGAATTTACCAGTCACCACGCGTTCCCGGCGAATCGGGATTTCCAAGCGTACCTTTGTCTTTCCCCAAGTGCCCTGTCTGTTCACAATTTCCCAACATTTTTACAGTTCCATTAAAGGAGGCCTGCATTAACATCAAATATTTATACCTCTGTGATTCTGATTTAGAACTTGATTTGGAAGAAAAGCCCGGGTAAAACTGCTTCTGTTAATCAGCTCTAAGGGGGCTTTGTCCCTCTGCCCCTGGAGGCTGGTATGACAGGGGGCCAAGTCTGTATGCCTCCTGTTAGCCTGCCCTGAAATGGCAGCAGTGGGGTCTCCTGGTTTGACACCAGAGCCTTCCTTTCCTGGCTGGGGCTTAGATGGAGTAAGCAAGGTGGAGAATGGGAGCCACGTTTGCCGAAAAGCATCTGAGGGACTCTCCAAGGCTTCGGGATGCATATACATATACACTCTATTCAAACCCCACTGCAGCCTCGAAGGGCTTGGCCAGCTGCTGTAAATCAGGCCAGTTCGAGTCAGGGAGAGTCAGTTCTGGAATGTGGGTTTAAAAGAGAAATTATTCTTCTGTAATATTTACTGAGAGAGTAATCGTAATATAATAATAGTCTTCTCGCTTCAATATCAGTTTGAAAACAGACTCCCTTTGGCTCCAGTAGGCAGGCCCTAGATCTTCTGGATTTGATTCATGGAAGTGGATTCATCGGGAGCCTTCCCTTGGGAAATGACAGAAACCCGTTTGTTGGCTCAAACACAGTTGTCAGGACTTGGGAGCTCTGTCTTTCAGTCTCTCTTTTCTCTCTCTCTGGCTCCGTTTCCCTCTGTGGGGCCTCTTTTGAGGCGGGGTTTTCCCATGCAGTGACACGAGGGTCACCAGCATTTATAGGCTAATAGCTTATTCTTTCAGTAAATCCAGCAGAAAGAAAGAACTCCTCCTGACCAAAAATCTAGAACTGAGTCTCACTGTCTCAGGCTTGCCTGGCTTGGGTGCAATTACGAACCGTATCCAATCATAGGAGACAGAGTGCACATATAGCTCAGATTGGCCTGACCTGGATCTCAAGCCCATCCTAGGTGTCAGGGTGTACCCAACCCCACCAGAAAGCAGGAACTAAAACTTGGGAAGGAGAAGCTGGGAAAATGGGTCTTGGGCAGACAAAGGAGACCAAGAGAGAAGGGATTTGTCCTTACAGAAACTTCATGGTAAAAATACTGGTCCAGGTGTAGACTCCAAACAGTATGATTATAGCTTACTGTCTATTGTTAAAAGATATTTTTTTAAAAGAGAAAATCATCAGTGAACACATGATGAAATTTTTATTTAAGTCATTAAACAAAATGAGGGAACAATGGAGACGTCACAACTGGTTCAAAGGAGAATCTAACAGCCACGTTTTTATAAAAGATCAAGAGCATTGAAATGAACCTGTAAGGGGATGCAAAACCGCCTGTTCCCCAGTGACCTGGACGGAGGGCTGCCCCTCAGCCCAGCAGGAGGAAGTTCATTTACATTGCCACCAGTTCGTTCTCTGCACCCTACAATTCAAAGGCAATGAATGCCAGAACCAGAAAGCCCAGAAGGGTGTGTCCCCAATAATGCAGTTTCCCGCTAGAGATATCTGTTATAGGTTTTGTTTATTCCAAATTTCCCTACAGTCTCTGCTCAAAAGAAGATGATTCTCGATCATAAAATAAGGCTGGTCTCTTTAGCTCTGGCCTCATTATTTACAGAGACTTGGCAAGAGCCTTGACTTAGCCTGTAAGTTTTTCCGGTTTGTTTTGCTGGAAGTTTCCATATGAAATGTTGTTTGCTATCCTGAGGCCAGGAAGCCAACTCCCAAGAAACTCTCTCCACTAGATTTTACCTGCACGCAGTACCTATACATTCTGGTGAATTGCTCCTTTCAAGATAATCCAAATTTCTTGGCTTACAAGGAAGTACCCTTCCTTAGTCCTGGGACCTTGCAGGCTGAGAACTGAGCTGCCAGTTTTCCTGGAAGGACCTCCTAAGCACTGGCTCCACAAAGTCGGTCTTAGTTCCTTAAAAGTGATTGACCATGCCTGATGGAACGAGCATCATTCTCAAGTGTGACCTGCCAGCCAAGGCCTTGACTGCGTAGCTGATGTGTCTAATCATATCCTGATAAAATAACAGCCTGTCTTACTGATCCTCTGCAAATAACGGTATGGCCAAGACAAGTAAAGACATTCCGCGAGAGTTTATGATTCAGAAAAAGGGATGCCAGCGAGAATATTATTTTTTTAAATGTTTCATTTTTAGTTTTTCAAAAGCAGTCTACTGAACAGTAATGAGCTACAGATAGCTTGGCAAGGAAGAGAAAGGGCTTCCTTTTATATTTAGAAAATAAAACTGTAAAATAGCATCGGCAATATTACACATAAATAACTCCAGTAAAACTGCCTTCTTTAGTTCATTCAGCCCATGCTTGTTGGGCCTGATCTTGGGTGAAGAGTCTTAGGAAGTCACCTGCTTTTCAAATGAGGAAGAGTCCTGGAAATCCTGACTCAGGCCATTGGAAGGCTCTGAAAGGTGTTTACGCTATGCCATCCAGGAACCTTCATGTCCAGCATTCCATTATTTGAAAGTTTCGATAGTTTGAAGTACCTGGTAAGTCTTTTTCCAAGGAGCTCTCAGATGAGCCTTTTTTGTTTATGTCCTTTGGTGAGCACAGAAACCCCAGGCTGGAGCTGGGGGCAGAGGCCTGGGCAAGCATCAGAGTTAAACAAACAAACAAACAAACAAATAAAAATGACACTATCTGTAGATGATGGTGGCTTAAAATGGCTGTAGTTAATTTGTTACTGAGAGTTTCCCAAAGTGAAAGACCTGACAAGAGTCCATGACGAGATGGGGGCAACTGACAAGGAAATTTGGCTGCTTCTGTGTCGAGCAAAATGAAACAAAAGATAATAATGTCCCTGCAAAATACTGTATTGAAGGATGATTCAGTCTATTTTCAAAGAAATATTCAGGAAATATTACCGTGTTACACTGACTAACAAAAATAGTTGAACATACTTTTTAAAAAAGATTTATTTATTTATTTTGGAGAGAGAAAGAAAGTGTGCAGGAGCAAGGGGAGGGTCAAAGGGCGAGGGACAAGCAGACTCCCCACCTGCTGAGCATCGAGCCTGACCTTGAGATCCTAACCTTAGCTGAAATCAAGGATCAGACGCTCAACCGACTGAGCCACCCGGGCTCCCCGAATGTAATTTTTTATAAAGGGAAGAGTCTTGAGTTGTAGTATGTCATAATTGTGAGATATAGCGAAGTGTGTGTATCAACTAACAAGAATAAACCAGGCATATACTACGAACATACCAAGAATGTCAAGTCAAGATCTCCAGTAACTCTGGCACATGGCCAAGGCACATAATTTTATATAAATCCCTAGTACATCCCCAGTCCAAAACCACTGGCCTCGAAGATGCTAGATTTGAATTTAAGCCAGGTAATGACTCAGCAAGCATTTTAAATCATTACCAAAATCATGGCTGATGATATTATACAGTTGTGGTCTAATGTCTTCAGGACACTGATCAATAGAAACCCGTCAGGGAGAATGGAAGACACTGATGGATCTCTAGGGACTCCCTATACAGGGTGCACGTTCTCTTTTTAGAGAAAGGAGAGAGAAAGAGCGTGCAGGAGCAGGGCACAGGCAGAGGGAGAGGGAGAGAGATAATCTTAAGCAGGCTTCAGGCTCTGGCTCCATGACCCTGAGATCATGACCTAGGCCCAAACCAACAGTCAGACACCCAACCGACTGAGCCACCCAGGCTCCCCCAGCTTACAATTTCTGAAATAGGTAAATTGCTAACATCTGATGTGGATTTAACACAGAGGAGGCTGAACATCTCTTCTGACTTGCTAATCGTTTCCAAGCAATTCATTGGTAGTAACACTTCAAATAAGCCACATTCCTCTTTATAAGGTGAAAGAACAAATCTTTGTGATTTTCCAGGGAGCTTGTAAGAAATTGCAAAAATAGTTTTAGAAGCAAATGATGACTCGAAGGTTTTATCTTACCTTAGTTTTTATGCTTAGGGTATGACTTTGCATGGGCAGTCATCAAAAAAGTTGTCAAAGGGATTTGGATGCTTGGTTAAAGCTAGGGCCCCAGGTGTCTGAGACACTGTACTTGCTTACCCATTAGTTCAAAGAGATGATCAAGCATTAAAAAAATAACATAGAGGATGACATGACCATAAGGAACCCTTAACTCTTTCATAAATGAGAAATATTTGTTTTCTTAAATGATCAAGAACTCCATAGCCAGAATAGAGCATAGAAAATTCCTTTGGTGAGACACAGAATCTTTGTTACTTAGGCAGATTACACAGAGAAAGAATAACCCTCTATTAGCAGTAAGTAAACCAGGGAAATACAGCCTTAAAAATCCTGCACACCTTTGCTAAGATTTTAACACATATTCTAGCTTTTCAGACAGATACTATATCCAAAACCAGGGTAAGTAGATTTCACTTTCCAAGTTCTGTTCTTTATTGGACTTTCGGTTTGGGGAAAAAACAGATACTTTATGACAAATCCCAGAAAGTCTGTGAGGCTACAACTGATTTCATAATAACAGTAGGTTGATATTCTATGGCATGCATTCCTCATTCCTAGTTCCAAATGAATCAATAAAAAAGTATTTAAAAATGCTATCAGTTCTAATTCCTAGGATGTTAAATATATGTAGTTACGACCTATGAGAACCACAGCTCTCTGGGGCCTAAATAAGTTTTGAGAGTGTAAGAGGGTCTGGAGAAGAAAATAAACCTGAAGATAAAATTCTTGCCCTTGAGAAACAAAAGCATGTCAGCAATTCTATTTCTCTGTGACCATCGCTCTTAATATAGCCTCAAATGTTTATATTAATTAAAACTTTAATCAAAGTAACTAACTTCCATTTCACGGAGAAAAATGAAGGGTAAATAATTCAAACGTGTTCCTGTCTGTCACACATGAACATTCAACTGCCACTCATGTCCCTTATTCCCTACCCTCAGTGGCAAAAATAAATGCATTCATTAACGTAGCCCAAGGATATAGCATTTCAAAACAACAAAAAAAAGCAAAAACCTATAAATTTGAAATTATGCTTACTAACTCATGCTTTAGTATTTGATCTTAGTTAGAAATGATCTACCTATCAAATAGTATTCATTAATCATCTCAATTACTATGCCCAGGTTACCTAAAGATCCTAGAAATTATATTCTAGCTGATATACTACAAAATAGACTTACTGTCAAAAGAAATCATTTGTGAGAATGGTTCCATTTTGTTAAACACAAATCTACATTTACATTTTTCATAATGTTATCCATCATCACATAGGAACAATGTTCATTATTTGATCATTAACTTGCGTAAGTTTAAGAAAAATATACCCGAGTATAATGAATATGGTTGCTTGTACCATAACTGACACTGATGCATAAGAAAAGACATAGTGGTTTTCATTATATAAAAATCATTTAACTAGTCTATTCGGCCAAAGATTTACCCTATTTGAGTGAATTTCAATTACTGAAGTATTTCTGAGTTAGTTTCTACAAGAATATTTTTCTTTTAAGTCTGGAACACTTCAAGTACCAAAATTTCAATATTCTGGGAATATGTAATATACATATGTGTGTATATTTATCTGTATAAACCTGTATAAACATATAAATCTGTATAAACATTCAGAATAGAACTCCTTTAAGATATTTTACAACCTAATTTATTAATATCCTCTAGTGATATGAAAACATTACCCACTCTAACACTGGGAGGCAAAGACCTTTCTGAATTACACACAAATAGACACGGAGACACATAGAGAGCTTAGAGCTTCAGTTCTGCAACCTCAGCCACAGATCAAGAGAAAATACAGAACGCACAAACTCACCGGTCTGGACATCAAGGAGCTTTTCTCCTTTTCCAGTAGACACATTTTTTTTTTTTTTATTTGAGCTGAAAAGAGATAAACAATAAGGAATAGCCAGCAAGATTCTGCCATTTCTCATCAGACAGAGACCAGCCTTTTATAAACCATTAGTCCATATGTAGAAATCACAAATGGTCTGACCACAAAACCAAATTCCCAATCATTGTTGCCACCAGTGGGAAATCACTTATTGGCCATAGACAAACCAAAAGCCACGCCCACTGATACACAAAATTAGCAGAGAAGACAGTTAAAATTGGAAAAGTAGGGTTAGCACAGTATTATTGTCCATTTTATTTGCCTGATTCATTCAGACTGAGAACTAAAATAAAAAGGTGTGCATGCCTTTCAGCAATCTGAAAGGTGCCCACTCTGGGCATGAACATTAATCAGCTCTTTCCAGTGAACTCACCAGGCATCTGAAAGGATCTTTCAAGCTACTGAAATATAATTTCCAAACAAAGGTAAAGCCATGACTCATACAAATATAAAGTGAACAGGTGTCAAATATTTTATTTAACTCCTTATTACATGAGAGGACTAGCAGCTGTTACAACTGATTCAAAGGAGAATCCAAAGAAGAATATATACAGATGACGAACACTAAAATGAACTTGCAGGGGTGCCCGCGTGGCGCAGGCCTTAAGCGCCTTACTCTTGATTTTGGCTGCGGTCAGGACCTCCAGGTCATGAGATCGAGCCCCAAGTTGGGCTCTGTGTCCACTGTGGAGCCCTCTTGAGATTCCCTCTCTCCCTCTGCCTCTGCCCCTTCCCACCCCTGCTCCCACGTACTCTCTCTCTCTCAAAAAATAAGTAAATAAAATGAATTTGCAAATAAATACAAGAGTGGCTTCTCCGTGGTGGTGATGGTCGTGTTGGTGGTCATGGTGATGTGTGTGTGTGGGGGGGTGTTTTTTCTCCCCTAAATGGAATTCGTTTTCATGCCCATATACAAGAATCATTTGCACTGACATTGGTTCTCTACAATTTGTTGAGCTATAAATAGCTTAAAGGCAATATAAGACTAGAATCAGATAACTCAGAGGAGTGTCCTTTACACAATGCAATATTTTCATATTACTGGAGATACCCAGTCATCTTCTTTGCTTATTCCAAATTTCCTTATACTGTGAATGTGGACAGACTCTGTCTGATTTTAAGGTGTGGTATGTTCCTGGGATACCTGGGTGGCTCAGTCAGCTAAGCATCTGCCTTCGGCTCAGGTGGTGATCCTGGGGTCCTGAGAGAGAGCCCTGAGTTGGGCTCCCTGCTCAGTGGGGAATCTGTTTCTCTCCCTTGCCCTCTGCTTCTTCCCGCCCCTGTTTCTGCTCTCTGTCACTCAAATAAAATATTAGGAAAAAAAGAGAAGAAGCGGTGTGTTCCTACCCAAAGAATCTCTTCAAATATTCAGATTCTCAGTTGCTGCTAAAGGAGACTGAACTCAACTCAACATATATTTCTACCTCCTAGATGCAATATAACATGCTAGACTCTATTTTAAGGATTCAAAAATTGTAAGACATGGAAACTAAGCACAGTTATGCTCAATAACACCATGCTTAATTTACTGCACAAAGTTTTGTTATCAGTCATCGAATGCTGTGTAACAAAGCACCCAAATGTGCTTTAAACAATAAACATTTACTTAGCTCATAAATCTATGGGTTGATCAGAAGTTTTTTTCTGATGTAGGTCTGGCTCAACAGATTGCAGCTGGAACTCCTCATGTGTTTGCAGCTACTTGGTAGACTGGGAGAGGACTGACTTTACATGTGTCCTCCCCTGTTATGACTCTGCGTCCTTCAACAGACAAAACTGGGTTTATCCATATGGTGTCAACCAAGTAGGGAACCAAGCGTGTGAGCAGAACCCTGCAAGACCTCTGAAAGCAAGGCTACCTCTCTTGCATTCTGTTGGCCAAAGCCAGGGACAAGACCTGACCAGATTCAAGGGGTATGGGAATCCACTCCATCTCTAGATTTGAAGAGTGCATTGCCCAGACATGGCTACAGGAGGGGAAAATCAGTTCATTAACACAATTCATCTATGACAGGCCCTTAACTTGTGAGAGTTCACTCTCTAGGGCAGGAGGAAGCCATGAGATAAACACCTGATACACAAAGGGACTTTGATAGGTGCTGCCCTAGAGGCCCATGCCACCAACATGTAATGGTAGAGGAGGCAAGAGCTGAGTTGAACGTATCTGGGAAAGCTTCAGTGGGGCGTAATTGATGGTAAATTTTGAAAGATATGCAGAAACTTCCTTCAAGGCCAGGGGGAAGTAGAATTGAAGATGGTTGAGGGGGATCTGACAGGGCTAGTCACATAAAGAAGGAAGCCACACTTCTCCTCACTTTTCAGGTCCTGGTGGAATCCACAAAGACATGAGGTGGTTGATCCATCGGGATTCAAACCTTGGTTTTCCCACCGAAAGGGCAAGTGGGAAAGAGATTCCTCTCTCTGAATCTCTTTTCTTCACTCCGAGAACCCCTATTCTGCTCTGACCACAGGAAATGTTTTAAAAAGAAAAAAATAAAAATCTTGAGTATGGCCTTGTAAACAAAAGTAAACCTCAAACAAGAGACGCAGATTTGGTGTTTTTAATCCACAGGGAGTTACTATGAAGGTACGTTCTCTGTAAATTTACAAGATGAGGAACAACAGAAACAAAATTTGCAGATAACGTGAACAAGCGATTCCACGAAGAGGAAATATGAATGACCAAAAAACATTAAAAGGCGCACCACCACTCACTCCTGATGGGGAAAACACAACCTAAATAATAATATGATACCATTGTTTTCTTCCAAGTTGGCAAAAATTTAAAGGTTGAAATTTTATAGAGCTGGAAGGAGAATGAGAAAATGAAACCTCTATATGTTGTTGCATAGGGTCTAAATTGAATAATCTTCTGGGAGGGCTAGTTGGCAGACTGTATCAAAAATTTAAATTATTTCTATTCTGATCCAGAACACTATCTCATGCCAAAATGTTTATAGGCATGCTCGTGCACACACACACACACACACACACACACACATGTACATATACATGTATGCATGTGTGTATATATATATGTCCATCCATATACATACATATCCATCCATCGGGATATTGATCCAGCATTGTTTATGATAAGGAAATTCTGAAGGCATTCTAAATGTCTCTAATTAAACCACATTTTTACATACTGACATGAAAGATACCCACAATGTATTATTAAAAAGAAAAAAAAAGCAAGGGATGCCTGGGTGGTTCTCTGGTTAAGCATCTGATTCTTGATTTCAGTTCAGGTCACGGTCTCAGGGTTATGAGATCGAGCCCTGCATCGGCTCCATACAGGGTGTGGAGACTGCTTAAGATTTTCTCTCTCCTTTGCCATCTTCCCCTCCCCCGCCTCTCTCTCAAAATTTGAAAAAAAAAAAAAAGAAGGAAAAAAGCAAGCTGCTGAGAATGTACCCACTGTCATACGTATATCATGGGATAATACTATGTAAATAATAGACATGGAAATGCCTTGTAAACAGTAAAGTACTTTTAAATGTTAGGGCGCATATCTATTCAGCTTTAAGAACTTTAAGAAATACAATAGTTTATTTCAAAGCTCTATTGGCTTCCATTTAGGACACGCATTTGATTTTCCCCAGGAAATGAGGAAACTGTGTAATAGGAGTCTTTGGCAAACTGGTTTTGGGTGCACCAGAAATGCGCATTGGAATCAGAAAAAAAAAAAAAAGCCCCCCACCCCCGGACAATCTCATTTTTCCTTCGGGTAGATAATCAGCCACTAGCAGAGACGATATTCACTATCTGCTCTCAGTCCTTCTCTTCCCTGAACAGTTAAACTGGATAACAAACTAATAAAAAATAATTTGGAATCTGGGGCACGATTATGGCTGAGAGAGATGCTGATGATCATTTCATGTGATCAGAGAGAAACCTAAAATAGAGCGCTCTTCAATTACCATAATTTCTACTGTCATTGCAATTTCTGTACATAAAAGCATTTGGTCGGAGGCACAACAAATTCATCTGTAAATTACACAATAAAGGGCGGCGAATGGACTTGCCTTTAAAAGAACACACAGAATCGGTCATTGATGGGGACATGGTTCTCTTAATCGACACGTGAGGGCCACCAAGCACAGACTCCATTACCATACAAAGTTCTGGAGGCTGTCACCCAACCCCACTCCCACCTTCTCCCTAGTTTAATTAAACCAGTATCACACTGAGACTGGAAGGCAAACACAATGATACAACAATAAACAAACATTAATCATGATCATTACATACATTTTATTACATGAAATAAATAATACTGTGGAGCTCTCAGCCGCTGATAAAGCTCTTCCTCTTGGATACCATCCTAAGGCAATTGAGGGGTAAAATAATACTAATAATGATAATAATAATTAGTATGAAAAGGAAAAAAAGGGCTTATCACCACATAAAGCAGAAATTGTATCCTCCTTCACTTATATTAATCTCATATTTGCTCATTTGTGGCTTCTTCTCCCCGAGAGGAATGAAAAATAATTTCTTATTTGTAGCCTAGCTTTGGTGTACGTGATTCAACTCGAATCGCCCCCGGGGGCAAGGACAGCCCTGGAAGATTCGGTCAACATCCGATCTACTCTTTCGAGGTTCCACCAGGAAGCAGGGGTGGGGTTCTGAACCCTGAGCTGCACTGGAGCCGAAAGGAGAGGTAGAGGGAAAGGCGTTTAGCAAGACTCAAGGCGATGGCTTTTGTCCTTGCTTGAGAAAGACCAGGCCCCCAGTCTTGCTCTGTTCAAGAGTTCAAGTCCTTGACTCAGCTGAAGACCTCCCGGGTTTGTTTCTGAATCAGGAATGAGCCCCCTTGGGGGAAAGCTCTTTTGTTTTTCTTTCCAGAAGGCTTCCTGACCGTCTTTAGTATAAAGACCACGTTGGGAATGTCCGCTAAACATAAAACACGGCTGTCCGGCCCTATTGTCCCATCTCCATGTGGGAACAACAAGAAATAGGTTCTCTCCTGCAGAGATGCCCATTAAGGGCCACTGCACCAGCCGGACATGAATCCCACTCTGTGGCCTTACTAATTGTCCAGTCCTGAGGTGTTTTGTTGTGGGCCGCCCATGACACCATCTTAGAGAGTGTCTTTTAATAAAAAGATCCAACTTGGCCCTGCAGCCTCCATGATGTGGAAACAGAGTATTAGCCTAGGAGACAGCTTTTGTCCCCTCCTGACTACGGAACATGTGATTGCTCAGGAGGGGGAATGGAAGCTCCTACTTCAGTCTTCTGACAGGAATTAAAGAGGAGGGATCCTCCCGTCTCCTCCAAAGGGAGGAGAAAGGTATTGCTACATGAGGATTGCCTTTTTTACTTCCTTTCAAAGGAAAGAACTGACTGTTCCAAATTCTAACTCCTGTTCTTGCCTGATAGAACCAGGGTTTTAATGGCTTACAATTCAGATACAGGCCCTGCTTCTGGGCTTAAAATGGTAGCTGTTGAGTAACGTACATGAGCAGACGTCCCTCTGGGTCTGACGCTGTGGTCTCTTCTGTGGTCTCATTGGAGTTCGTTGGGTTGGCTGTCAACCCACTGAGGAAATAGGAGAAGCAGGCTCCGCAGGCCAAGATATTGCTCCCTCCTCTGTGAAATCCTTGGTGAGGAAGCTCGGGAGCCATGCTTGGCCACGCTTGACACCCAGTGACAGAAGACACGCAAGTGTGACCAGGGTTCCATTCTCTGGACATGGCAAGCATCTGGCCCTTTCTCCGGGAGATTAACCAGAGTGTGGAAGTGTGGCCAGTGGGGAGGAGGCCACTGGAGTTCTCGCCCCTTCCCCAGACAGACGCTTTTGGATGTATAACAGAAGTAATAGGTGAGTGGACATATTCCCAAGCCAACTCCCTGCCCCAGTCCCTCAGGGAATGTCGCCTCACCCTCTGCCAATGAGTTTCTGGGTCTGCCTCTATCATAAATACTCTGATTAAAATGTAAATTTAGCCAACCTATCAGCTTCCCATTAAGGCGACTCTTTAAAAACGCCGTTAATCAGCTGAAAGATATGTAGGGAAATACCACTCATCAATTGTAACTGCTTATGACAGTTAACAAAGCTTTATATTTGCCCCAAACATGTGCTGATCTATCCATTATGCCAAGGTTCACTCTCGCGCTAATTGTACATTTTCTTCTCTAATGCATTTTTGCTGTTATCTCATAGGCTAATGAAAGCCAGGAAATCAATAAATATAAATTATACATGCAAAGAAGGACTGCTGCGAACATAAAGTTTCTAATTAATTGCACTTGATTAATTTATATCCTTTAATTATCTTGCTAAGCCACAAACAACATAAATATCTTTGCAATCTGGTTATTGCTATGTCAGTCATAAAAAAGCAGACACAGTAAATCTATGAAGTCTAGCAAGCTGCATGGCTAGAAAACATGGAATGGCATAACCCATAAATATCATCAGACTTACTCAAGACACCGATGAATAATTTCAGTGTGACAAATTAACACTAAATATGTTGTATGGTTATTTGACGAAGGTTATAGTGATGTTAGAGCTTTAAATGGCGTGTATGGAGTAAGCAAAAACGTGGATTTTACCGACAGGCTTATAAAAATCTGCTCCAGCTGGGGAGGAACGGTGTGAGTGAGAACCCACATGCAAATATCCAGGGCGATTTTGCAAATGAAAGTACTCTCTGCCGCTGGACAAGTTGAAAGGCAAATTGTTAATTACCTTGTTTCTTAGTTTCCCTTTGATAAACTTGGTCAACACAGAATGATCCCACCTCTTCACCCCAGACCAAAATAAAACGCCTATTTCAAGCAGGAATTTAAATCTAGGAATTTGACACCCGGTGGGAAGAGAGCTGAATGTTGCATGCTGCCATTGTCTTAAGAGATGTAACTTTTACATGGAAAGTGGCTTCTTTTTATCCAGCCCCTACCCCCCTTTTAATTTTATCTGACTCTGCTAAGCCAGCCATCTGTCACTGATCTGAAATCTAATCCTCTCTGCCCATCAAGCTTGCTCTTTGTCCTAGGCCACTGCATATTACCAAGCATCTATATCTACAACTTTCATAAATGTGTAAAAAGAAACTGTATCTGTCCTCAGCTACACTCAGACAAAGACCATCTGTCAGCAACCCCAGCTTTTCTTCAAAAAAGAAAGCATCCAAAGGGATTTGCCCTTTACCAAGTAAACCCACTTAACCCTTCCAATAAGATTAACTGTTATTTGTTTCCATTAAATAAAAATGACCACGCTGATATACGTTTAATAGTTCTGTAACAGTTGCAGAAAGATCAGCTCCCATGTGGATATCTTTTGTAGATAAAACATGCATGCATATAAATACTGGAATTATGACGGCAATAAGATAACCTGTGAGGCAGAAGGCTGTTTTCACTTCCTTCCCTCAGTCTGGGGGCTCTAGAAGAGAAGCCAACATAAAATATAGAAGCTAGAAAGTACCACACTCTCCCCGATCTTCTCTTTTACAGTAAAGAGCACTTCCAGATATAACATATGGCTGAGTAATACAATTATTAAGATTCAGAGGCTATCCTCTGACTTCTGCCCCGTTATCACTGCACATTCTTGTAGACAGTTTTATAGCTGTTAGGCTACACATTTCTAAACTCTGTATACATCTGCTCTACAAATAGACACTAACTATTGCTGTAATCGTGGCAAATTTGTTGGTGGAGGGAAAGAAGTGCTGTTTAGGGACACCAAGGTAACGTTTGGGGATTTCCGTCTCTTATTTTCATCCTAGAATGCCAAAGTCGTTTGGCTTAGCATTTCCGAAGTGAAATAAATAATGCATTTGCTCCAGTGGAAAAGCCCAGGCGAATTTTTTACACGTTTGTCCTGTGGCTATAGGTTTATGGACAGATTAATGCAGAATAGCTGTGTTGTTAAGGTCTCGTCCTCAAAGTAGGAAGGCCAAGTTCTGCCCACAGGTGGATGCATTCTTTAACACCCAACAGCTCCTGGGGCCTCCAGTGCACCTCCTATGTGCTCAGGACTCCTGTTCTACCTGGTGGGGGAGGGGGGGTTGTTGCCAGGCTGACTAGGACCAGGTATTTTTGCCCATGGCTGGGGCTGGGTGGGCGGGTGAGACAGTGGACGATAAGGCAGGGCCCCCAGCAGCCTCTACCTGCCTTGATCTGGTAACTCTCAGGGTTTGCTGAGCCTCCAAATCTAATTATTACTGGAAAGTGGTGGTGGGGGGGGGGCACGGGAGGGGGTGGCCAGGGGGTGGGAAACTATGAGGCAGAAGAAATGGCTTTGTTTTCCCCTCCCACTGAGCTTCTAGGTTTGCTCCCTTAAAACCTTTTACACAGTCGTGACGACTCAGTTTCATGGGAAAATCCCATCGCAAGATTCCCAGTCCAAATACATACACCTGGCCTGTTGGCAATCCGCGTACGCATTCCTTCTCTCTCTTGAGCTAGGACTCTAAGGAGCCCTGGCTGTTTTTGCTTTCCCCAAACCCTCCGGTGTGTGCTGCAGACCCCCAGCCGGTTCTCAGCTTGCCCAGGGTTGGGGGGACCTCCGTGCTGGGATGGTGGTGGGGGGGGTGGTTTCCCTTCCCCCTGGAGACCTCAGCTCAGGACCCGGATGTCCAGCTTTGCACCCAGCGGGTAGCTAAAGCTCCTGGTGCTGTCTCAGTCGGAGGGGAGGAGCCCTGTGCCGTGTTCAAAGTGGATGTCGCAGTCTCTAAGGAAACAGGTAAATCTCCTGATGCCGCAATGAGATGGGCGAGGAAGATCCGCTCCCGATGCACGTCGCCTGCCTCCCGGCTTCTCGGAGGTAATGAGAAAACCGCCCATGACAAGTATGGCCCCTGCATGTTCCCCTGGCTGATGGTTGGAAAAATACCAATGCGTCCAGCAGGGAGGAAGTATGTCTCTCCCACTGGAGTTCACGAGATTTGTCATTTTCGATTTAATGCACCTAGGTAGCAAGTCGACTCGCTAGGTTTGACTGCAATTACCTTATCTTTCCTATTTTTAGTGACAGGACCAGATTATTTTAAGTGCATTTTATAGAAAACCCTTCTTTACTGAAGTATAAAGACTGTAATAAAGACAATACAATGTTTTGAAACTGTTTTAAATCCTTCACTCAGCGTTGCTTCTACAGATTTAACATGTAGGGGTTCTAATCTTACTGCTACTAATTAGAGCTTTAGTGTAATTGTGCCAACAGGGTGCTTGGCATAATAATTACTATTGAGAGATTCTGGTGGTGCAGGAACTTGCCTACATAATCAGATATGTCTAGTACTACAGTGCAGTTACCTTTGTATGTTGACTCAAGTTGGATTTTAACCAAGTAAGGGGTTATTTTGCCTTTATAATAAAGCTTAAAAGGCATATACATATGTATGATTTAGGTATCCATTTTTCCTCTTCGAGTCTTTTGAATATTAATTAGCAGGAACCCCAGAAGGCAACAGGGACACACTTTGTTTCAAATATCTCACAATTTGGGGGCAATTCGCTCCGCGAGCAGGCTCGTCCGTGCTCGTGCGGCGAAGACTCTATTTTGATGTCACGGTGCGCTGAGCCTCCGTGCCTCCCAGGTGAGGGTCTGTCTCTCTCTCTCTCTCTCTCTCCCGAGAAATCCTGCCTTGTTGTGACAAGCAGAGAAAGGAAATGGAGGCTGTGGGCCCAGCCAGGAGCTGAATCTGGAAGGGATCTGTGTGTCTGGCTTTACAGGAGGCATCTCCGAGCACATCTGCACGGTAATTCTCCGCCACTTGCATCTCAGGAAATGGAAGGCTGCACCGGGGAGATGGACTGCTACCCCACACTGGGTAGCTTGGACAGGAGTTATCCCTGGTCCTTGCTGGTGACTGTAAAGACAAGCATCTGAAAAGACCTGTCGGGGTATCACGTGTGGGGACGGTAGGAGTACATGTACCACTGGCCCTTCTCCCCTTGGGACAAGACCCCCACATGGGGCAGGTGGCCTCAGAGGCTCCCCCGGATTTATCGGGCAAGTAGCCAGGGTGTCACACTGGTTGGTTTCACTTTTTGTGGCGCCCGAGCTGAGTGAGCTCCGGCGAGGCTCTGTGCCCGGCAATGGAGACTGTGGGCTGCCCGCGTGCCGGGCACAGCAGTGTGCAGAGACCCCGTGGCAGGTCCTGGAACGTTCCTGGGCACGGACATGGGTGTACCAGATTTTGTTTTGTTTTGGCACATGTGAAAGAGTTTCTACAAATCTGATTTCACAGAGCAATAAGTCATCTAAGAGGGTGTTGCCGGCCATTTAAAGTGCACTGCAGAGGTTTCTTAATGTAATAAATACATTGGAAAGGTAGTGTGTAATGGCCCAGAGCCTGAACTATAGCTCCATTTAGCTCTGACTGCCTTGTTTTTACTGCCCCTTAGTGCCTCACTTTTAAAGTGACAGGAAACCAATTTCTGATTGCAAATCAATGGGTTAGGATGTCAACTCTGGACAGTGAATTTAGCTGTAAATCCAAGGAGTCACCCGCGAGGCTAGGAAATGGGGGCTCAGGGGGCGAAGGCGACCGCTTTATACAATGCCAACGGAAATACATTTGTTAATGGGGCACGTTAGAACTCTGTTTCTGGGGGGAGCGCCCAGATATGCCCAGCCTGTCATTCACCTCTCCTTACTGGCCCAGGGGCGGGCAGGGTGGGTTGGCCACAGGCCCCGGAATGTGGCAATGACATTTCCATTTTACCGTGGAGGCTGCAGACCTTCCCCGGGGGCTGATGCACGAGCAGGATCCCTTTCTCCCTGGACTTCCGGTGCTCTCCCTCATCATGTTAACCAAAACTGTATATGTTCCTGTCATGCCAGATACCTTTTGATGAGGCCCCTTTTTTCTTTAAGCTTTTAAGATAATCTTAGAGAAATCATCAAGCTATAAAAAGAAATCAATAAAAACAGAAAAGGTTCCCATCACCCCGAAAAAAATCCATAACTTTTGCATTTTAATAGAGACGCTACAAGACCAGACCCTTCATTTTCTTTCTGATGTGTTCCTTTGATTTCCTTCGTATCTCTCAGGCCTCTTGACTTTCTTGAGAAAGGGATTATTGAATTGTGTGTCTGCCTTAGATGTACTTGATCACTCAAGTATCTGTACTTAAGAATGTTAGAGTCTGTTCAGCTGTTCCCTCTTTGGAGCTCATCGGGGCTTGTCATCTTAATATTAATTGGGTTTTGTGCAGGAATCTCAAGTCCCACATTGAGTGGCTTTCAAGAGAGAAGATTATGCCCAAAGCCAGATACAAAGACAAACATATTTAGCACAACAATTATGATAATTACAGAAACATTCTGTCACAAAATAAGCAAGTCTGATTAAGGGCCCTTCTATATTATCAAATATTAATCTGATGTCTTCGGTCTAACCTGGTTCGAACATAAGAAGCTTCTGATGGTTTTATGTATTAACAGATTTGTAGAAGCCGAACATATACAGCCTAATAGTATGAGACAGCCAAGCCGGGGTAGTAAAAGGATTTTTGCTGAATGTAATCCATTTAAATTGAAAATAGATACAGATAGGATCATAAACCTGAAATCAAAATTAAAACATACCCTGCCAGTGAGACATTTTGTGTAATTCTAACCACATTGTAATCCAGAAACATATTGGGGAAAAGAATTATTAGGGCTCATTTCTGTTTAAAAAAAATGAGTAATCATCACAATAAATGTACAGTCACTTGAAACTTTCCAGACTTTCTTGATACCCACATAAAGTGGCTGGTAATAGAAGCAGTAAT
Organism: Enhydra lutris kenyoni; assembly: GCF_002288905.1. Lineage (NCBI taxonomy): Eukaryota > Metazoa > Chordata > Mammalia > Carnivora > Mustelidae > Enhydra > Enhydra lutris. The sequence goes on from NW_019154138.1 coordinate 4,869,751, forward strand.
ATTCTTGCTAAACTAGAGAGTTAATTTTATTTGTAATTTTCAACTGCTTTCAGTGTAATTGCACAATTTCCTCAATTATTAAAGTTCATTCTGCATACTTAAGTTCATTAGCCATTGTCAAATGGGCAAATTACTTTGCAATTTTAATATTTGTTGGACAAAGCTGCATTAATAGATTCACTCTCCAAACACAGTTTCTCAGATCTCGCTACAGTATCCACAGATAATTGTAACCATCCAAATCAGAAGCCAGGGACTGGGTTATTATTATTATTATTTTCTCTCTCTCTCTCTCTCTTTTGCTGAACATCTCTTAAATATTGGTGATTTTCACCATACAGGTGGGCATTTTTTGTTTGTTTACTTTGGGGGGGGCAGCGGGAAGGCTGGTAGTAAGGACAACAGTGTCGGAGTCTTGCATAATACACAGGAAAAAGTACACTGGAGATTTGCCTATGCAATTTGCATAAATATGGTCCAGCCATATGCAGGAGAGGGGCCTATAACAACACAGTGTGAGTCTCTGAATAATCAATAAATCAGACTTTCAATCGGATTCTATTCTATAGCAGTTGAGTCATTATGTCACATACAGTATGATTCTGTATGTTACACTGTATCTGTAATCCACCTGCATTGAGGGATTCTTTCCGTGCTGTCGCTGCTGTAATCAGAGAGGCGTTCTCAGTATCTCCCTCTCCATCTCTCACACTCTCACCCCCTCCCACGCCCCATGAGTTGTTTAGTGCCTGCTTACGTAGACTATCTTTAAATATACATACATGTCCTTGGGACAAAAATGCCACTCTCTATTTGTTTTGCTCCTTGCAGTTATGAAGCACCTTTGTCCCCCATTATCTCTTTTGATTAATGAATACACACTTGCTTCCCCCTATAGATGCACATTGACCACACGATCCCCCTAACGAAGGCAGTCACTGAAATTTATCAGCATTGCTCTATGAAAACAAATGTGCTCCAACTGGCTTGGTCTCTGTGTGTTCTTGGTGCCCAGGGTCTCACTCCAAAACGTCTGGGTGCAGATAGCTCCAGACCCTGCCAGCCTGGTTTATCTCACCAGTAATTAGGCTTGGATTTCTGCTTTATTAACTCAGATACAACAACGCCCTGCCCTTTGTCACCAGGGGAACTAATAGAGGATAGTCACTCTGATTTGGAAACCTTACAAATTAAATGACAAAGTGAGAGGAAGTGGAGTTAAGGTAGCTGGTTTCACACTAAGTTTTTCAAATGGGAGGCAGCGGCCTTTTGCCTTTCTATCCACAGATGCAAAACTACCAAAATAAATAAGCCCAGTTTTCTTGATGGGTTTGTTAAACCTCAGTGATAGGCGAATTCTGGACCCATGTGAGGAGTAATTGATGGTGTCTGTTTAAAACCAGGGGATCTTTTTTCTTCTCTGGAAGTCCTAGGGTTCCCTGCCTTCCTTGAGAATGATTTTCTTCTATTCTGTGTGCCTGTGAATCCGAGTGTTTATTTTCTCAGGACCATTTCAACAGGTCTCTCTTCATCACCTATAGAGCAGATCTGCTTTTACATTTTTTTGAATTCCTGTCCTGCCTTTCTAGGAAAAAAACATCCACACACCTTATGTAAGATTAAAATTACCCAGGGAAACAAAATAACATTGAATGATGGGGGTGGGGGGGGTAGGGTGTGTGGAGAGGCCGTCCGACGAAGCTGATTTCCATCTGTCTGCTGCAGAAGCTGTAGCCATTCGTTTAGCAATATGATTTAACAAGCATTAGCCCTGGGTATGGAGCTGCCGGGTTTTGAGAAGGCTGATGAGATGTGATTATCTCTATGCAGAAATATCAGGGTGGTTAAAAGATAATTTGAAATGAGGTTAAAAATGAAGCGACACTAAGCTTCTCTCACTCGTGTCAAAACAATCACATCTTTTCTTGTCTTTCCTTTTTTTTCCCTTTCACTTTGATGACATTCACTCATATTGGAGGTGGAGACATTCTTCATAGCAAACTGTAATCCTTGACTAATTTTAAATTTAATGTGGCTCTGTTTGAAACACAGCTCTAAATTGGATCCAAAATCAGCTTCTGGATATTATGGATAGAATCTGCAATGTTTGTAATATTTGGTAAGCCTTAAATATTGCTATTAGTCACAAAACTACAGTTTCATATCACTCCATTGACAATATTCACGGGATAAACAGCATACGTCAACATAATAAATGACATTTGGCTAGAAAAATGCCTTTGAACTTCAGCTTTAAAAATGAAAACAGGTTGAAAAAAGACCCAGCATCAAATGTTAAAAGCCATATGTTAGTAAATGAATTTACCTGGTCATAGTATTCGATCACCTTAAACATATTTATTGTTTTGAATGATTAAGTTTCAAGGTCTGGGAACAGTTCTTACTTTAAAGGGATGTATTTCAGTACTGGATATATTTATAAATTACCCAAGAAAAATAAATCCACACAGCCATAGCTCTTGATTTATCAACAAAATAAAACCATAAAGTGGCTTAAGAAAGTTAAACATTATCTCTAAAGGAAATAAAGAGAAATGACTGGGCCACTGGCTGAAAACTTTTTAAAAAGTCCAAGAGAAGATTGGAAAGCCTGTCCATTTTGTGTAAAAGATGACCAGGATGTCCTGCCAATTTCCAAAGTTTAATCAACATTAAGAAAGAGAAGTCAAAAGTAATCGTGCCCAGGGCAGATGGCTGCAGGCGCACTCTGCCGGACACAGTACCACCTGAGTAATAAAATGCTCGGAAATTGGAAAACAGCGATGTTCACATCCACATCCCTGCTTTATCAATCAGTTACCGATCAATTAAAAGTCTCCCCCAACCCCCTTCCTCCCCCAACCCCCTTCCTCCAACATGTCCTCCTAGCCTGCGGTGCTGGCCCTGTTTATTCTGATGCAGGGAGATGACAATTAGTCATATTTATCCTTGCTGGGCCCATCTAATCCCCACTGCTTTTGCTCATGTCAAATCCATTATCCCAAACAAAGCTTCATATGTCTTGCTGGAGATGCACACAGCCTTGCCTTGTTTACTTTAAGAAGATGGATTTTATGGCGATGTGAAATACATACTGAGCCCTAACTAATGGGGCCACTTGGCATGGGGGAGCAAACGCCCTGGCGATTCATTCCACTCTAATCCAAGGTTGTTAACTTTGTCCTGGAAACCCATGGCCTCTGGCTGTGCCTTCGAGACCAACAGCCTTGGGTCTCCAGCACATCTCCTAAATTTTGTCCACAGTGAAATACCTGTGATTGTTGCACTCAAGTGTCTTCAGCAGTGATATAACCCAACCCCCTACCTAGCAACCCCCAGTAGCCACGGACTCTTTCCACCCAAGACCTGAGCTGCTTTCCTGCTCACTGTGGTGCTTTTTTATTTCTGAGACTGGTAAAAGAAATTCCCTCCCTCTCTTATTTATTTAGAAATAAGAATCTGAGGCACTCTGGTTACTTACATTTCTCAGCATTTCTTTGTCTTCCAAACCATTCTAGCTCTTAATATGGAAGTTTTATGGGTTATTTTTATCAGAAAATGCAGAACTTTCGCTCGCTGACCTGAGCAGATTAGGATGGGTTAGAATGTGCTTGGAAACCCCCGATTTCACCCCAAAAGCCAATATATGGCATGTGTTAACATCTAGAGCCTGAAAACACGGCTCGTAAGAGCGGCACAGACTAAAGGAAGTCACTACTTAATTCCACAAACATTTGTTTCGGTCCAGGAATGGCACTAGAAAAACTTGGAGCCGTCGGGCTCCGGGCTCGCACACGAGGGGCCATAACGTGCGGCACAGCGCCATCTGCCGGCGGGTCCGGCTGCCCAAACCGTCGTCCGCAGAGGGGGAGGCTCTGAAATCCACCCGGAGTTGCTTTCCTGACCTTCGTCCCCTGGGGCTTCCTGCTGCTGGGGAGTTCTGACTGTACTAAAAAGGGAAGAGAGAGGGAGACTGTACTGGAGAGAAAAAGCAGTGCTAGAGAAACAGTTTCCAAAGACCTATTTAACATGTAAGCCGAGGAAGATTAATACTTTGGAAAGAGTCTCCAGACATCTTGCCAAGGGTGCAGGCTTTCGGCATTAAAGGTGGAGCTGAGTTTATTTGCATCCAAAGCAAAGAGTTGTTTTTCCTCCTTTCTTTCTGTCTATAAAACATGGTGTCCTAACTGTATTGTGTTCACACCCGGGCTCTGGCTCGGAGCACTTCTGGGTGCAGGTAGAATTTCAGAGAAGCCGGGCGGTTGTGTGTCTGCATGGGTGTGTGGGTGTGTGAGTGGGGGTCGCTGAAGTGCTTTTGGAGACACTGGGGCTCTGTTTGCCCATCCATTCCAGAAATCAGCAGAGGGACGGCTCCTCTCAAGGGCGGAATGCTAGGACTGTGGAAATGTAATCAACACGCTTGTGCATGTTTCTACACTGCCTTGAATGGGATCCCAGACTCCAGGAAACTCATCTCTGATAAATTACAAAAGACCCAGACTAAATGGTCCAGAGAGGTGGTCATTATTCTTAAGGGAGGGACCTTACACCGTAACACAGGATAAAGCGTTATCTGCAATTATTTTTTAAGGCTCTGTTGGAAAGCTTATTTTCATCCCACCTCCTGCTACCAGGCCTTTTGCTAACTACAATTTCCATCCTGGAACACTGACTTCCAGCATCTCCCTCCCTTGCCTCTGCCTTGCTCTATACCCGTCCCTGCACCCTTCCCCATACCCACGGAGGTACTGCTGGGCGCCATCTCCACTTCATACAGGGAAAAAGAGGACGCCCAGAATCATCCTTGGCTTCCACTAAAGGATGATTTGCTCGGGCCCCTGTAGGGGGAATTCTCTGGTTCTCCGTGTGTAGTGGCATGGTAGCACGGGGCGAGGATTCAGTCCAATTGCCTCTGTGCTCTGAAAGGACTAGAGTTGATTTTTCTTCACCCCAATCCCCAGCACAACACTGCCCATGCATGAGACAGCTGCAGGGGGGCAGAGGGACCAAGCTCCCTGCGCCTTCAAGGGATCTAGTCTCAGGGCCATTAGGAAAGGCTGCTGTTTTCTCAGGGGGCTGCCTCTGGAAATGAGAGTTCTATAACACAGCGTTCCTCTAGATGCTGTCAACTGTCCTTTTGTGGACTGGAAATCTGCTGGTATTCTCAGGGAATTGTCTCTCTGTCTCCCCCTCTCCCCCCTGCCCCCCATCCTCCTCCTCTCCTTGCTTCCCTCTCTCCCTCCCTCCCTCCCTCAGGATCACTCACACTCTTTTAGAAACAAATACAAGTCAGATACATTCATTACAGAATTCAAATTTAAGATCCCAAGGATTTTAGAGACTGGGGCTGCCAGATAAAATAACACAATACCCAGCTCAATTTGAATTACAGAAAAACAATGAATAGTTTGAGAAGAGTAGAAGAATGTCCCAAATATTTCTCAGGACATACTTCTATGAAGATATATCTGATATTGAAAAGTATCTAGATGCCTGTGTGTTTCACTTTTGTTTTTCCTAAATCTGGCAGCTGATGAGAGGCCCTTTAGTGCAAGTCTTTAGACAGTAAACTTAGATCAAAAGAAACAAAGTAATATGCCCAGTTCCACAAGCTGGTTAGAGGCAGAACTAGAGTCAGAAATCAGGTCTAGAAAGTCAGTTACCGTCCTCTTCGTCAACTACACCACCCTTTCCTCTCCCAGAATAGTCGACTGGGGGTGTAGATCCCAAGTGAGCTCATGTAATAAAACCAGTCCCTTATATAATCCTTTCATAGAGACTGTGCATGACTCAAAGGACCATAATGTAAAAAAATGCCACTCATTTGGAAATGCCACTAGTTTATAATTTGTGAAGTTTCCTGCCCAAGTGAATCTTGACACGGCCAACGTTTTCTTGCCGGAGAGTCTGGCTCTTTATCTCTGACCTTTGTTCACGATGACCTTGAAGACTCTGTCCTACCAAGTGCTTGCAAAGACAGAAGCACTCACTTACAGGGAAGCAAATAGTACGCTAATTACAGTTGACCCTTAGACAACGTGGGCTTGAAGCGTACAGGTCTGCTTATGTGGGGATGTTTCCCAGCACAGGACTGAAATGTATTTTCTTTTCCTTATGATTTTCTTAGTCATGTTTTCTTTTCGCTCGTTCGCCTTAAGAACACAGTATATAAAACCCGTAACATACAGCATACGGTTTAATTGGCTGTCTATGTTATCCGTAAGGTTTCCGGTTAAAAGTAGTTTATTAGTAGTTAAGTTTGGGGGGGGGAAATCAAAAGTTAAACGCAGGTTTTCCATCATGCAGGGGGTCAGTGCCCCTACCCCCCACATTGTTCAAAGGTCAACTGTATTCCTCTCTCTGCACTTCTGTTAAAACAATAGCTCTAAAGCCATGATTGTGGACAGAGTACTGTTTGAACTAGAAGGCTACACAGAGCCTCTTAAAATGTTCTAATATTTATCATAGATTTTAAATTAGTGATGTATCGAGGCTGTGCTCCAGATTCCTGGCAATACAGTGATTGGGGATCGTGAAAACCCTCGGGGCAGCCAGGCGAGCGGCTTTATTTTGGAAGGCTGGGTGGGAAGTTAGCTTAGCCATGCCCAGTGTTGCCTCTGAGCGCCCCCCTTCCCTTATTTTTGAACTGAGGGCTTAATTCTTTATAATCCCTCAGATCCATTATGGTTCTAAAACACTAGATGTCTGAAAACCAGTGATCCACTCACTCTGTTGATGTTTTTTAAGTCCCAGCTGGCGAGCAGAAGCAGGAATGGTATCTGAGTCTTTGAGAAGTGCCCTGTGCCCTGGCCTGGCGCCCCCCTCCCCAAGCAATCTGGCTAACCCAAACCAAATGACAATAGCTCACACTGAGGAAGGAAAAAGAAAAAAAGGTGTTAATGAAACTAGTTGTAATGCAAAGAAAGGTCAGCTTTAGCTGCCAGCCCTGAAATGAAAGCATGTAATTGCAAACGCAGAAAGGGCTGTAGGTGAGACAGGGGTCTGTGTCCAAGAGGCATCTTCCCAGCCCAGCCCAGTCCCTACCTGAGCAACTGCTCCCAGAGGGGCTCTTACTGGGCCACAGCAGAGAGGAGTAACAGTTTGAAGGATGTGGACCTTTTACAGTTCGATCCAAATACTCAGCGGAACGACGGAGCTCTGTGAGTGCCACACATGCTTATTACGGTTGGCGGGGAGAGCTGGAAGTGAGCACAGCCCCAAAGAAGAAGTGATCTGGCAAAAGATGGCAAAATCCTCTTCGGTCTGGGAACTCTCGTTTCACGCTTGGAGCTTGCGTTTCTCTAAGGCACGTAAAAGAAGACTAAATGAGGCCAGGTGGGGAGAGAAGAGCGAGGTTCTCCCTCCCTCTCTCCCTCCCTTCCTCTTCGGGCTTTTTTTTTTTTTTTTTTTTTAAACTTACAATTGCTTCTGCAGAGAGCCCATTCAGGGAGGCTGAGATGGACCTTGGATCCCGGAGCTGCTGGGGGGCCTCACTCTGCCTTCAACCTGCAGTCTCGAGCCTTCCCTGCCTGCTGGGTCTGACTCCACACAGAGGAGTCCTGACTGCTGGTCACAGTAGTGACAGGGCTGTGATTCCCAAAGATGGATGGGTCAGTTCTTTGGAAAATCGAAAACCCTCAAGTATTCCGTCCATTTCTTGAATGGGGCCAATTCAGGGACCATGCCCGGATATGCGGAAATGCTACATGGATTATTGCCACTGAAATGTTTTCCTGTGGCTCAACGTCATCTTCAGAACATCCTCGGGGCTTTCCCTCTCAAGTACGTGCTACGGTTTTGCAAACTTCTTTTTTTGCAGATGGAGGGTGTGCCTCTGGGACTCCATTAGACAAGTCTAGATTTAACCAGGAACCCAGGCATGACCCTCTGGGAATAACGTTAACTGTGTAATGAGTAAAGAATTTAGTACCTCTGGGAGAAGAAAGAAGGGACTTTAAAAACTTGACCAGGCACTTAGGACCATGTCTCTTCGTAAAGATTAGAGGACACCCACATTTGCTGCTAGTAGTTATCACTACTCTAGTTTTTACTGGCAACAAGTTTGGGTATGCTGCCTTCAGAAACCCTCCTTGAAAAGTATTGTACCCCCCCTGTTATAAATGAGTAAAGGCTGAGGTTGGGAGAGGTTTAGCAACTTAGATAACGTCACAGCTACTACCTAGTAGAGACAGGACTAGAAACTAAGTTTCGTCGACTCCACAAGTCCACGTTTGCAATGACTTCTGATAATAAGAGAGAGCTTTAATTGAGCACCTACTACATTCAGGGCACTGCTATGAGCACTCTCTGCGTATTATCTCAACAAGCCCCCACAGCAACCTTGTGAGGCAGGTGCTACGATTCGGCCCATGTTGTGGATGAGGAATGGGAAGGACGGAGAGTAAGCGAAGGGCTGGAAACTCAGCCAATAGCCTGAGTTCCCTCCTCCTCAGTGGAGGCTGCTGGCCTCGCTTCTAATCAGATTTACGGTAAACCCTTATGCAAAATGTAAAAGATGACATAAAATAAGACAACCCCCAATAACAGACAACAAAACGCAGCCCTCTTCCAAGCCCAAACTGGACGACTGTGTGTATCTTCTTCACTTCGAGGCAGAGGGTCTGTCCTCCTCCTCCTCGTGTGTAAAAGCAACACTTGGTAGACCAAGGGGTTCCCTTAGGTTACCTGGGTTCCTCCTGCTCCCTACGGCCACAGGCAATGGAAATTTGGTTCTTTAAACAACTGCACCATCTCTTTTCCCACGTGTGTGTGCACGCACGCACACACAGACACACACAAAAAACACACTTTCTCCTCCGATCTAAAAAATCCTGAATCCAATTTTGGGACTTTCCTTTGGTTTTTTAGTTCAGCAAGGCACTCCAGCTTAGGATGGAGGTTCTCCGGGCCTCTTGGCTGCTGGGAGGTGGGGTCTCGGCTCCAAGCCCCCTGTGTTAACCCAGAGGCCCGCCGGCCCCCTTACTGCCTGATGAGAGTACAACCCTAAGGAAGCCGGCGGTTTTATTTCCCTCAGTAAATCTATTCTGATTAATGTAAACACTGTATAATACTCCACCTGTAGGTACTGTAATTAAGGCACATCTGAACCACAATCAGCACAGTGACAGGCAGAGGGAAAATTGTTGACCTCCCACAGATTTTTTAAGTCAGCACAGTTACTACTGTGAAAATCACCAAGTCATTAGCAGAGGGGTTTTTAGAAAAATTTTAAATGAAGGAAGTCTACTCACATTACAGCTGTTTGTCTGTTAACCTCCTTGTCCCCTCTCTTTCTGACTTTAGGTGAAATTCCCCTGCACCTCATCGGAGCCTCTGCAGCGGGCGGGGGGGGGGGGTTTCACCCGTTTTGGAAGGAGGGGAAGTTTTCCATCCAGTCGGGAAGAAGCACCCACCTTCTCTGCGGGAGATGGAGGGCTTGGCCCGCACAGAGGGTCCTGGGACGCTGCCACCAAGCACCCTTCCCTCGTGTTTGCAGAACTCTCAGGTGACTGCTGACATGCCTTGCTGGGCTCCCAGGCTGTCTGAGAGCTCACACTTTGGCACAAAATTAATCTTCATGGACGCCCACTTGGGACGTGGAGAGCTGTAAGTCGGGGGGTTCTGCTCACTGTCTTCTAGATGCCAGGCTGTCAGCTGAGGGCCTGAGAGGTACACAGGCCCCCCTCTCTGCCCCGCCTGCCCAGCAACAGTGCTTTCAATCACTCCCAGCTGTGCCTCTCCCACCATGGAATCGGAGGCCCTGCTTGGGATGAGTTAGAGGGGGAGAGGGGCACCCTGACGTCAATTTCCAGTGAGGGACTGAATGCTTCCTACCTCCAAAGTCAAGGCTATCTCTTCCCTCACCGGGCGGGAGGCCACGAGGGCAGTGGTGAAACACATGGACATTTGAGTCCTACCTCACTGGGTTCTGCTTCTTGCTCCATCACTCCCTGACTGAGTCCCTTTGTGCCTCAGTGTCCTTATCTGTAAAATGGGGCTAAGCACAGTACACATCACTTAGGATGATTGTGAAATCCCGGAAGGGATGCCCCACGACATGTGCCCACAATGCACAGCACCTCACAAATCAGGAGTCTATGAACTTTTGTCTGTAAAAGGCCAGATGGAAACTAGTTTAGGCTTGGTGGATTGTCAGGTCTCTGTCACAACTGCTTCAATCTGCTAGTGTAGCCTAGAAGCAGCCACAGGCCATGTGTCAATGAATGAGTGTGGCCCTGTTCCAATAAAACTTTATTTACAAGAACAGGTAATGGGCCAGATATGACCCTTAGATCATAGTATGCTGATCACTGTTAATTTAAAATCTGAATAAATTTCAGCAGCTATTACTATATATAACAGTCCCTCCTAGATCAGTTATTGTACACAAGGATTTGCTGGTGAATTAAGAGGACGCGGTCCAGTCCACCTTAAAACCTATGATTGGTATTAGTGGAAGGGAGTGGAGGCACAAATGCACACACAGTAACTGAGGGCCGACTGTGTCCCAGAAGGAGTCTGTGTAAACTACAAGCTATTACCCAAAGCTTAAAGCAGAACGTGCCATTGAAGTGTTCATATTTATTTTGTAAAACACCATTCCCACCCCATGAAAACAAATCAGAAAAATTTTGCGTTAACCTCAAAATCGATGTCACCTTTGGAGAGGAAGTTTTTCCCCAAGAAAAGTAAAGAAAACTAAAGGTGCACGAATACTATTGCATTGGGCTCTAGACGTTCCGTGTGTGGCTTTAGGTAACCATCAGCAGGGAGAAGCCGGTGGCGGGGTGGGGTGGGGGTGTGTGTGTCAGTCGTTCTGTTTAAACTGCCAGCCAGTTTGCCCAAGTCAATACTCACACAGTCAAAACAGCCAGCTTAATCTATTTTTGGATTGAATAGGCCAGTTAATTTAACCAGGAACTTCAGTGTGGAGAAGTCAAGGTCTCAGCTGCCAAAAGTGTTAAGAAAGAAGTGAGGAGAATCTCTCCACCTCCAAGGTACAAACCCAAAGACATTGTTTAAAAACATCTTTGGTTTAAAAGTGATATCAAAGAGTATTTGAAATATGTGTATATCTGTATCTATCTCTATACCTATTATCTATCTGCCTGCCTACCTACCTCTCCAGGCTGGTCTCTCAGGTCAGTTATATATAGAGAGAGACAGGCAGACGCTTAACATAGTTGCTCATAACTGAAGGGAAGGGAACCTGCGTGGGTGATAGACCAGATGGGCATTTTCCACATTATAGACCATGTACGTGTTCATTCATTCACTTTGTCTATAGACACCCTTGACAATGCACTATATGCGTGGAGGTAGGCACTAGGGAATACAAAAATAAGGGAGTCGTGGAATTTAAGCCCCTACAAGATGCTCACACTACGTGTGATGGAGAAAAGAACACAGCTGACTAGGAGGAGGTCAGGAAAGGATCCACATGCCACTTCCTTCCTCTGAAACACGTGGGTCAAAACTCAGTTTTAGCAAAGGCGAGATTTCTCTTCTGATAGAGGATCCCGTTAGAATGGGAAGAAAGAGCCTGTGTCACATACATGGGTCTGATGGCACTCTCTAGAACGGCTGTATCAACGGACTCTTAGGTCTTGCACTGAAAGAGACTCACCTGGTCCTACAGCCTTTCTCCTCTGTGGGTTATTGCCATTCCCCTCCGCATTCTAGTTTTTGGGATGGGTGCTTCTTGCTTGCCTTGCCTATTCATCTCTTTGTCTGGTTTTCTCACATCTAAGTGATTTGCTTTCTTTCACTCCCTCCTCCCAGCACAATCTTTAGGTCCAATCATTCCCCACTCACTTCTCTTTACCCCCGAAATCTCCTGGAGCGTAACACGTTTCACAAACATAACTTTGGTTTCATGCCCTCTTGAACCTCCCTCCCCTTCTGCTGTTCCACTTTGTCCCAGATCTCAGGATCACATGGTAATTCAGCAAAATTCTACCAAGATGCTGGCTCCCCGGTGTGAAGGGCTTGGGGGTCCTGAGTTCTAAGCCCCGGCCCAAAGTTGGCGCTCATTTTCAAAGGCAAATCACAAGATGCATATCAAAGAATTTACAGAATCCACATTGGGAAACCTGTCAGAAAATTGTTGGGAAAATAAAGTGAATCAATAGAATGTCAAGAGACTCAAATGGAAAAAATATTGAATATTCATTTTCTCAGTTTCACAGGGGTAGGGATTTACGAGGACCAAGGCAGCTAGTGGGATTTTCGGCTTTCCTTGGAATGGTTCAAATAATTTTTGTGCTGTGCAGTGGATTAGTATTCAATTAACTCCTTTAAAATTATAATGCGCAACTTCAACAAACTTGTGAACGAGTCTGTGGCACAATTAGAGCAGTGAATAGTCACCAGGTACAACAAACGAATGCTGTATTGCTATAAACAGAGAATGTCTAAAACAAATTCAGTGATTGTGTTTCCCATTCACATCGCTGTTCCACTTGCCTGTTAACACCACGGAAAAAATTACAGAGGGGTCCTTTTCGCTCATCAATTTATCCAAAATAAATCGATATAGAATCCACGTAGAAACTGTTTCTTTCTGATGTGGTTACATTCCCCCTAAACCCAACATACGAATACACGCATCTCCTAGTGGGAAAACTTCATATGTTACTTGGGCCACAAATGCCAAAATGTTTTAAACATGATCTCTCCATTACTCTCACACAGGCCATTTCAAGGTTGAAGAAAACAAAAGATGATCGTATGAATACTGTGTAGACATCGGTATTCGACTGAAAAATAAAAATCACTTGGAGTTTTCACTTTTCAGACACCCACCGTCACCCAGAGAAACAGCATGAGCAGGAACAGCCATTGTAAGGCCTCGGAATTTCAGAGGAAAGCCACGGGGCCATCTTGGTTTTTGGGTCCTTCTGTTGTTGGTGTGTAAAAAATACGTCAGATTTTACTTATTCTGTTACAGTCCAGACTGCAACTTCCTGTGCGTTTCTTAGTTTCAATAGAATGAATCAAGACAAATCAAATTCATTTTAAGGACTTTGAGCCTTTGATTCAATGCGAAATCAGAGACTAACTCCCCCTGGTTGAGCGATTTGGCACCTTCCGCTGATCTACTCTAAAATAACGATGGAAAATCGATTTTAAATCTGAAGCTTATAATCCTAATACTTTTATTTCCAGGAAAATACTACCTGAGACTGTTTGTGATTTTTAACAATCAATTTTGGCCATAGGATATAATGACATCTCCTGTCCCACGTCTTTATCTACGTCTTTGAAGGTTTCTCCCTGCTTTTTCCAACCCAAAGCTACCTTACCCACTCTCCACACACATCCACACAATTATGAAAGTATCACGTAACGATTTAAATAGATTAACTACTTCTGATAGTTTGTGGAAAAAATGCTACATCTCTTTTCCATGAGACTGTAAAACTTTCTCACCATTCTTAAGTAACAGCAGAAATAATAAAAACTAAAAAAAAAAAAAAAAGCCAATTTAATTTGGTTTTTTAGAATGAGTTCTTCTCTGGCCTTAGAAGATTAGTTTTCAAAGCAATGGTAAAATCATTGATGTACGTCTTTTCAAGTCAAAAGAAAAAAAGACTCCTAAATACCAAACATTTGCTCTTTGGAGCATAGCAAGAAGAAAGAAAGAGGGCCAGACAGCCACATCCTAAGAACAAAGTATTGTCCAGGTAGCTGTTGGCTAAAATGGGATCTCTTTCCAGGTCTTTTTATTAGTTCAAGTTTTTCTTTCCTAAATAAAACTTCATTTTCTTTCACTAATCTTTCTAGTGGGTACCTGCCAGTTCTTTTGCATGACTTGCTACGTGAAAGCTTGTAAAAAGGGAGGAATCTAAAACTGGTGCAATTTTATATTCACAGTCTTTCTGCTATTAAAATGTATTTACCAGAAAGATAGTTCTTTTCTGTATTTAAAGAAACCATCCAACACGTGTGATTTTTGAAGAAAAACACTGCTTTTTTTCCCATTAATATAGAGAGATGATTTAATTATAAAATAATTACAAATTTTCCCCAAATTAGATTATAAATGAATATCAATTAAATCCCACCCTCCTTTTTTTACTTCATAAAAGAATCCAAAATTGGGACGCCTGGGTGGCTCAGTTGGTTAAGCAGCTGCCTTCGGCTCAGGTCATGATCCCAGCATCCTGGGATCGAGTCCCACATTGGGCTCCTTGCTCATCAGGGAGCCTGCTTCTCCCTCTGCCTCTGCCTGCCATTCTGTCTGCCTGTGCTTGCTCTCTCTCCCTCTCTCTCTCTCTCTGACAAATAAATAAATAAATCTTTAAAAAAAAAAAGAATCCAAAATTAATGAAGAAAAATAGAAGCATAAGAATAATTGAGACTATTTGAAAAGAAAAGCAGTAAGGGAGAATCTCTCCTACCACCAATTAGAATATATTATAAAGTTATAATATCAGTATGGTGCTGGTATAGGATTATTGGAAAAATAAAACTCTTCAGAACATTCCCAGTTAATATAAGAATTCAGTGTATGATAAAAGTAACATTTAAATTCAAAATGTGGTATAGTATTCAATAATTTTGTTATTGTGGCAACTGGCTATTCATTTGTGGAGAGGGCAGAAGCAAAGTCCCTGACTCACATGACTATGACTGAAAGAATACGTTTTTTTTTTTAAGATTTTATTTATTTATTTGACAGACAGAGATCACAAGTAGGCAGAGAGGCAGGCAGAGAGAGAGGGAGAAGCAGGCTCCCCACTAAGCAGAGAGCTCGATGCAGGGCTCGATCCCAGGACCCTGAGATCATGACCTGAGCCGAAGGCAGAGGCTTAACCCACTGAGCCACCCAGGTGCCCTGAAAGAATACATTTTAGATGAAAGACATTTGTAAGTGTAAACAAAGGAAATAAGTTTCTCCAAGAATATGGAGGTAGATATTTACATGATATTGAAACTAATAATCATAAAGGAAACTAATAATATTTACTAAATAAATGCAAAAAATGCATGCACATCAAAACATCAAAAATTATGCCTAAGAAGAAAGGCCAACTGAATTACATGTTTAAATAAATATTATAACAAACAGTTAAAATACTCAATATATAAATGGTCTTAATTCAATAAGAAAAAGATAAAGACTTATATGTTAATTAAAAAAAAGGAAAAAGATAAAGACAGACAATTCACCTCAGAAAAAAATGAAATGATGAACAACTTACCTACCCAGGGGCATTCACAAAAAATAATAGTTAATGTTAGCAACTTGCCAAAAAAAAAATGATGTGGGGGAAAATGGGAATTCTTGCATACTGGTGATCAGAATATAAATGGATATGACTTCTTACAGGCAATAGTTTAAATATGGACATGCTTGCTAGTCCAACAATACCATTGCTAGAAACTTATCTGAGGAAATAGTCATGGATATAAGTAAATAAGTAAAATTTAACTATAAGGATGTTTGTTTAACTGTTCTTTGGAATATTAAATACAATAAAAATACTTTTACATATATGAGAATGATGAATTGAGGAATTATTTAAAATGTCCTGCAGGGGGGATCCTGGGTGCCTCAGTCATTAAGTGTCTGCCTTCGGCTCAGGTCATGATCCCAGGGTCCTGGGATCGAACCGCGCATTGGGCTTCCTGTTCAGTGGGAAGCCTGCTTCTCCCTCTCCCACTCTCCCTGCTTGTGTTCCCTCTCTCGCTGTCTCTCTCTCTGTCAAATAAATAAAATAAAGTAAAAAAGTTCCTGTAGAAAGTAATATTTAATAACTTCTCATGATATTTTGCCAACTGAGAAAAAAAAGCTTTCAAAATAGTGTATGTGCTATGACACCATTTTGTTAAAAATTTAAAATAAAATATATGAATATGTAAATTATGAAAGCAACATTAAAATGTTACCATTATTTAAAGATGGTAATTTTATGAATACTTTTACGTTTATTTTTTGCTTCTCTTTCCAACAGTTTCCTTATATGACAAATATTACTCTGTGTGTGTGTGTATGCGTGTGTGTGTGTTTGCGTCCTATTCTGGCCAACACTGGATTCTCTTTATTCCATACCATGTCTACACCTCTGAAACCTGGATTCTCTTTATTCCACACCTTCTCCTTCCAGTACTTGTGGCCCCTCTCCCGAGTTGTAGTTTTTAGAGACATGGAGATTTTTTTTCTTGTTCTCTTTCCGTTTGTTCTTTGTTAATTTTAGAGACCACATAGGAGCTAGATATTTCTCCTCTGCCCTCATTAACAGGAAGTCTTTTAAAAGTTTTTATAACTTTTGGAGTGCTTGGGTGGTGCAGTTGGCACCTCAGGTCCTGATCTCAGGGTAGTGATCTCCAGGTTGTGAGATCGAGCCGCACGTCAGGCTCTGAGCTCAGCACTCTGCGTGGAGTCTGCTTAAGACTCTTTTCTCCCTCTGCCCCTCCTTCCTCTCCAATAAATAAATAAATCTTAAAAAACAAAAACAAAACCTTTTTCATAGCTTTTAAGAAATTGATGAAGTTCTTTGAAATACACTCAGATAATACAGAACTGCTCCGAGCAGAAACTTTCCCCTCTTTTCCATACCAAGTAACATCTTTTAGGGATGACCTAAGTTAACACAGAAGTGTGGTGTGTGCTTATTTTCTGGCCTTTTCTCTGTGCCTTTATAAATATTTTAGCTCTTCAATCCATCATAATTTATTTTGGTATAAATCTTGCAAAGAGAAATATAATTGCTTACTTTTAACTTCATGCGTGCTCAGAACAGAATTTATACCATTTCTCTTCTTTACACTCTTCTAGTGGAAATGAGAGAGGAAAAATCGGGGATGGAAAGGATAAAATAACGTCTTTTTGGGTTTTTTTTCTACATATACTTGAACTTGCTGGAGTGTCCCTTCTTCCTGATGAAGTAACTTCAATTTTTTTTCTTTTTTCTTTTTTTCATAAGATAAGGCTAAGTGTCAGGCACCATATATTCAGATTTTTAGAGTGTCCAGGAGACACTACAAAGGAAAGGTGTAGACTGAATCCAAGAGAGTGTAGGGAGTGATGAGTGTTACAGAGAAATACGTGTTGGCAACTACAGTTCACCCAAGATGGCTTTGAATTTCATGGGTCCACTTACACACACATTTTTTCCAATAAAGACAGTATCGTACTGTAAATGCAGCTTCTCTTTCTCAGCATTTGCTTAATAGCATTTTGTTTTCTCTAGGTTATTTTATTATAAGAATACAACATGTAATATATGTAACACACCAAGTACGTGTTAATTGACTATATTACCGATAAGGCTTCTGGTCAACAGTAGGCTAATAGCAGTTACGTTTTTAGGGAATCAAAAGTTACATGCAGATTTTTGTGTAGGGGCTTGGCATCCCTACCTGCATGTTGTTCAAGGGTCAACTGAAATTTCAATTCATTTTTTTAAAAAAATATTTTATGTACTTATTTGTCAGAGAGAGAGAGAGAGCACAAACAGGAGGAGGGAGGCAGAAAGAGGAGGGAGGCAGAGGGAGAAGCAGACTTCCTGCTGAGCAAGGAGCCCAATGTGGGACTCAATCCCAGTACACTTAATCGACTGAGCCACCCAGGCATCCCAAGGGTCAACCGAAATTCAAAAATTGAGCAAATATTACTTTTATAGTAAGAGGAAATTATTTTTAAAATACATGTTGAAGGTGTACATGTTAAGGTGTAGCTTTTAAAAATATGGAAAGTCCCTAACTCCTAAACTTACAGATAATGTTAGAACAGGTTAGCTGGGGAAAACTTTTGAGTTGAATCTACATGGCCAATGGACTTCAGGTCCGACCCAGGGCAGAGCTCAGTAAGATCAACCATTGCCACTTCCTCAACTTCAAGACTACAGTGCATCCTGATTAAGTAACTTTGCCAGTGGAAGCTTCTATATGCAATAAAAAAAAAAAAAAAACACCTGATAATCAATATTTGAATCCTTGCTATGAGCCAGGCATAGTGCTAGGAACATTTTTTTCTATAATACATTATTTTCTATGATCCCTTTGAAAATGCTACACCTACGTATTATCACAATACCATGTTATAGTTGGGGTCATGGAGGCTCAAAGATGGTAAATAACGTATGTCAGTGAGAACCTCCTTTTGTTGGATATCAAAGGTTGTGTTCTAACCACCACTGTTAGGACAGGTTTCTAACACAATAACTCTCTGCCCACTCTTTGTCTCTGACCTGAAAGGATGTCTGTAGTCTGTTCTGGGAAGGCTGCTTCCCCCTTGAAAGTGCCCTTCCATTCTGATGCCTCATCTTCTGGAGAGAATGTGGTGTAACCACACACAAAAATAGGATGGAGACAGATCTTGATTCAAATCCCACCCCTTCCACCTATGAATCAGGTGAGCCAGGATGAGTTGCTTAACTTTTCAGAAGCCCATTTCTTTATCTATAAAATGGGGACAATGCAACCTACTTCTTAGGTTGTGATGGGGATGAAGTGAGATGCTGCACATACCTGGTGCAAGGTAGAGGCTTAGTCAATGCCCACCCCATCCCTTTCTCTTGAGAAAACTTTGATACATGTGGCTTATGTCACGCTACCAGTCAATATCCTAAGAGAGGTATGAAAATAATGCAGTTCAACTGAACATTCTTTATCCCCTCAATTTGCCTACAGAAGGAAAAGGCAAATTGTGGCAGAGGAGGTGGGAGGTGGGGGACAGCAGACACAAATAAAAAGGAGGTGGGAGGTGGGGGACAGCAGACACAAATAAAAAGAGTTGGTCCCCACAGCTCTTCTAGGTTCTGTCCACCTGCCTCAGTTTGTCTAAGGCCCAAATGTGTACACATCTACTGTCCTTCAGAAGGTTGGCAACCATTCCCTGATTAATTTTCCTAGTAATGCCTTAAGAGTCTGAGTCCTTCATCTAAGAAATAACACTGTATGTAACGTAGGAATGTAATCCCAGAACAAGGTGCAAGCAATTCATGAGAAAATAAAATTATTCCCAAACCCCACTGGTCCAACAACTACACATCTGCATGGTATCCTTCCTTTGAGACAATGGCTCTCTACATAAAGTTCTTCAACGAGTTCCAGAAGGTCCATAAACCTCATGAAATCACCAGCTTCTTCACGATTGTATGCATGTGCCTTTTGCAAGGACAGGGTTGATTTTATGAAATTCTGAAGAAAGTCTATGACCCCAAACACCTATGACTTATTGGTTTAGAAGCTTACAATCCAGGTCAGCCATGTTGACATCAAGAAAGGCACAATTCATAGTAGTGTACTGATATGTAGTTAGGGAGGAAATGGTCACAGATAGAGATACATGTATGATTTGGGGGTGTGAGTGGGACTTGTACATCTGAACAGAAGAATAATTCTTTCCAGAGGAGGGTTCATTTTGACGTTCTAATCTTAAAGAAAATAAAGAGCAGACATCTTGAAAGACTTTTCATCTTGCATTGTAAGCCTTTCCTCCACTTTCTTTGCAACCCCAAACCACCAAACATTTACACCTAAGTGGAGGGAATGACTTACCAGCTAATTGACCCTGTTTCATTGATGCATCTATTTTTCTATTTAACAGTTTTTTTCTCCTACTCTCACTTTTCATTTCTTGCCTGAGTTCACATGGTCCATTCCTTGTCTTTTTTAATAACTGGCCAAATTATTACTATTAGTAATTTGAAGACGGGGAAAAGAAACATAAATAAGGGAAATGAGTTTCCATGGCAACCACAGCCAGGTGAGATCATTTTGAACATCCTTTCTGTGACTGTTTCATTAGCGCTCTCCAGAGAGCCTGAATCCCTGTTAACCCCTTAATGGACTGAGTGTTCTTGAACAGATGCTCTCAGATTGCTCCCTCACTATTGGGGGTGCTGGTTTATCATTTTTAGAGTGTACTTGGATTTTGTAACCAGAAGCAAGTGGTATTGATCTAACTGGTATCGATCTCTCAGTGGATCTGCCTCCTGGTTGGCCTATGATTCTCCAGCACCTTCCCAGGGTTCCGCAGACAAGAACAAATGGCAGTCACTTTTTTTTTTTAAAGGAATGCTAAACTAACAATTTAAAAAGTAGAATCTTCATAATGGCAATGTTTATTGAATCTAAACTCCATTCCTGTTAGAAAGGATGAGGCATGAGAGTAATTATCAGTCAGGAGGGATTGAGTAGTGCTGTAGTAACAAACAGCCCTCGTGATGGTTAATTTTATGTGTCAACTTGGTTGGGTTAAGCTGTTCAGCTGTTTGGTCAAACACCAGTCTAGATGTTGCTGTCAAGGTAATTTTTTTTTTTTTTTTTTTTTTTTTTTTTAGTTATTAACATTAGATCAATAGACTGTGAGCACAGCAAAATACCCTCCATAATGCGGGCAGGCCTATCAGCTGAAGGTCTTAAGAGAAAAGACTGAGGTATCCCAAAAATGAAAGAAGGAATTCTGCCTCCAAAATGCCTTCAGACTCAAGACTACAATACTGACTCCTCCCAGAATTTCCAGCCTATGGGCCTGCCCTACAGATTTCAGACTTGCCAGCCCCCTGTAATCATGAGCCAATTCCTTAAAATAAATCTCTCTCTCATTCTCTCTCTCTCTCTCTCTCAGTAGATGGATAGGTAGATACAGATATGTACATATCCTTTCTCCCTCTCTCCCTCTGCCCCTGGCCCCATTCATGCACGCTCTCTCCACCTCTCTCTAAAACAAATAAAATCTTTTTTTTTTTTTTTTTTTTTTTTTTAAAGAAAGAAAAGAACTGGATCTGAACACACACCACCTGGGATTGATTTCTTGCTCTCCTACTTGTTAGGTGTATGATCTTGCAAAATTACATAACATTCCTGTGCCTCTATTATCTTCCTATGTAAATTTATAAATGATAATGGTACTTGCCTCACAGGCTTGTTATAAGGATTAAGTAGTTGATACAATGTGCATATGGCGTTTCCTGGCACATACAAAGCACGGTATATATGTGTTATTTCTATTATCAAAAATTTCTATAATATTATTTGTTTCTTCACCAGTATATCTCCAGTTCCAAATATACAGCCTGATTATCAATAATTATCAGCAGTAGCTTATCAATAATTATTCACTGATAAAATAAACATGCCTATATAACAAATAAATGAATTTGTGGTTGTGGTAGGTAGCTTCTAATATGACTCCCAGTGATCTCTGCTTCCAGGAATTTTATATCCTTGAGTGTGGCCTGGGCCTAGTGACTGGCTTCTAACAGAATATAGCAAAAGTGATAGGATGGCACTTCTGAGATGAGGTTACAAAAGACTGACTTTCATCTTACTTGTTCTCTCTCTCGCTTTCTCTGCTTGCTGACTCATTCTGATAAAGCAAGCTGCCATGTTGTGAACCACCCTATAGAGGGATCCATGTGACTAGGAACCAAGGGTACTCAGTCCATAAAGAACTGAACCCTTCCAACAACCACTGGGTGACCTTGGAAGTGGATCTTCTCAGGAGCCTTGAGATCACAGCAGCCTTGGCTGATAACTTGACTGAAGCCTTGTGGGAGGTTTTGAGCCAGGGGACCCCAACTAAGGTGCACCTAGATTCCTGACTCATGGAAGCTGTGAGCTAATACATGTTTTGAGGCCATTAAGTTTTGGGCTAATTTGTTACACAGCAAATCATAAATCATAGCAAATCAAGATAGCAGTATATGATAGAATGATTTGGATATTCAGGTAGAGATGTTTTAAACCCAAGCTTCTAATAGAGGATCCATTTCCCTGGGCTCATAGACAATCACTAGCACCTCCAAAATCATCCTTTTCCTTTTGTGTCTGCATTCCTATTTCCTGCCTGACTACTGGAGGTCCATAACAAGGAATTCAAAACCCAACTCTCTTATTTTATGAACTGTGTGGACTTGGCTAAGTGACTACTGCTCTCAGCAACTTTCTTCACTAATAAAATGGAAATAAGGGTAGCTCTCTCACAAAATTACTCTGAGAGTTACAGTGGTCAGAACCCAGATAAAATACCTGGAGAATCTAGAACACAACAGTCATTCAACAAACGTTGCATCTTGAGCCTGACGTCTACTAGTTTAATATTTGCTATGTTTTTGAAACTTCATTTATACCTAACATCCTCTTCACAGTTATTCTTTAGAAATCAATAGAATTCAGGTATCTTCCATATGGAAATGAGTTCTAGTGTGGTTTCTTACCAGAGAACCAAAATAATAATAATAATTATTATTATTATTTTTTTGCTTTGGAGTTGGGCAAGTGGTTTATAGCATTCAAAAGGAAGCATAATTTAATGAGTATGAGGATTTCAAAAAGAAGGAGGAGGACAAGGAGGAGGGGGAGGAGAAGAAGAAGGGGAAGAAGAAGAAGAAAAGCTTCGGTCTACCTACCGGTTCACCAGAAAGCAGGCTTATTGTAAGGTCTGATACACAGCTGCCCTGCCTCCCAACCCCCAACACATGAGTCGTTGGCCATCGTGGAGACACAGAATGAAACAATGCTTTGGGGACAAACCCACTGCGCGCCCATCTAGTGGGGGCTGGAGAGAAGACCACAGTACACACGCTGCTGCCCCAAGAAGACGGCATCAGAGAATGCAGCCGTTCCAACAGCAAAACTCAGGTCATTCAGAAAAGCAAGGAAAGGCAAACGTTTTCATTTACATTCTACCTTCCCTTGACATCAAATACCACAATTAAGAATTTGTTTTTTAATAAACATGGTCTTGAGTTGGTAAGAGCCAAAGCATCGTTCACATATCATTTCCTGCACCCCTCAGCTCATATTAGCAGACTTAGGAAAGCATCAACCACAAACATGTTGCTGATAGAAATTTCCTAATGCAAGCAGTCTTTATAGATTTCTGCTATTTCAGTGTAGGTCTCCGAGGACCATTTGAATCCATATTAATTTCCTTTCTGGCAGTTATGCGGCTGAATATGAACTGCACTATTTCACTTTTAATCTGTCAGTAATTTAGTAATGTGTAAACTAATTATGCACAGATATTAATGTAATCGGTTTGGGGAGCTATAAAATCAATGTGTTTTTACAGACTGCATTAAAGAGAATTGCGGTATTATAATCACATGTCAGTTACAGATAATGTTATGGAATTAAAAAACGGATGTCACCCACGTTTCAGGGAGCACCCACTAACTTCATCAAATAATATGAGCATGGCCTTCACATTTTCTGGCACGGCAGGAAGAAAATGTCACTATCACAGCCGAACAACCTTGCTTTGTGCTGATTCTGAGAACATCATCGCTGTGACCCTCCTCCTCCCTTTCCTCTAGGTTAAATAAAAACTTGCCATTCAGAGCCTCAAAAAGTGGGGCTGCAGATTATCCTTCTGGGAGTCATGCCTGTGTCCCACGATAATGGTCCCCTTAAGTGCAGTCTACGCTACACAATAAGCCAGATCGTTATGCACCTGCAAATAGGTTGGCATGAACCCAATGGTTAAGAGGGGTTACCACAGCTTTTGTTGGATGTTTTCACGAGGCCTGTGACCCCACCCTGTGTGGCTATTTCTACAGGCAGTCCGAGATATGGTCAAATCCTTCCATGAGACTAGAGGCATCTCACTACCTTGACCCATGGTTTTCCACCCCAAAGAGAAGGAAACTCGTATCACTATATGACAGGCCTTGAGATCCTGGAACACTACTTGTTTAATCAAGGGTTTGGACCAGTTCTAGAAATTTACCCTCATATACCTGTATTGAATGGATTCCCCTAACTCCCTGCAAGTTAGTCTCTGACTCTTTGCCCCCCTCTAGAAACTTTGGCCATTCTCTTGTGTAGCTCTAAACATCAGGGGTATCTCTGGCAGAATGTCTGCTATATCCCTACATGACAATACTGGAGAGCCTCAGGCCCAGCCTTATAGTTTAAGGAGGCATCAGTATAGAAGGGAAGGAGGTCTCAGATGGGAGGCAGAGTTCCAACTCTGGAACCAGAGCTTTGGGCTATGCTGAAAGACAGGTCTGGGAAACCATGATTCTAATATTCCCCAGATGTGTGGTTCCCTCATCCTTTTGAGCCTTATTTTCCTTGTCTGCAAAACAGGAATGATAACAGCCCTTCCTCCACAGGGAGTGAAGTGAAGTTTGCACAATGTCTGGATCATAGGAAGTGTTCAGTAGTAACAGTCTTAGTAATGCTAATGAGCAAGCCTGTTGCTTTCCTACTGTAAAATGAAAGTTACCAAGATAATCTCCAAAGTCCCTTCCAGCTTTGGATTCCCAGAGGTGGTTCAACTAGCAGCAGAAATGCCCCATCAACCATTCTATGTGCCAAGAGGATCCTCAGAAGGAAGAAAGTGGGTCAGCCTGAACTGAGGCTCCTCCTCTAATAAAATCTGCCCACCTTCCCCCTTCAGGCTCATCAGTACATCCTTCCCTTCTTCATCGCTAGTCCCTGCCCATTGCTCTACATGGTCCTATGGTCTGGCTTCTATTTGACTACATCCTTGTCTTTGCCCTCGAATATATTCTGCATGACTCACATTCAACAAATGCACTCACTCATTCACTCATTGCTCAATTATCTCTTGACACCTACTGGGGGTGGAGAAAATTCTGCAGGGAATACTGGTATCCATCAAAAATGTCTCCTGCTTTCTTACAAACAATTGCCTGCTGCAAAGATCCAGGTCCACAATAAATATAATTTATTGTATCAACCTTTTCCAAAACCCTCTTTGCATTAACTGGAACCTGGACTCCCTCCAGGATGCCATGCACTCTCATATCCTTGCCAATGGTAGTCATGGATCCCTTCACTGGCCCACATACCACATGACCACATTTATACCACGTGGATGGCATATCTCTTTCAAGTCTACACATTCCACTTTTCCTCATTCAACAGATGTGTGCCAATTCTAAGACTCACATCCACACTGACAATTTTTTTAATCTGATACCAATTTTTTTCTCACCCATTCTCTCTCATCATTCCCCACCATTTCAACACCTATTTGCTGTCTTACTTATGTGATTGGTTTCACCGTGACTCAAATCCAATGAAGGTCAACCATAAGCCACGAGGGCCGACTACTGGCCCAACAGTCATCATTAAATGAGATAATATATGTAAGTTACAAAGAACAGTACCCGACACATAGTGACGTTCAGTGCTTTCAGTTTCCTACCCTCTGCCTCCAGCTTTTTGTCATTCAGCAGAATAGCTACCGTGTTCTCCTGGAACTCATGCACTAACCACTTCTGGCAGATGTTTTGGAGGGAGTGTTTGTTTCCTGTCCTCAACACGGAGGGCTGATCTTCAGAAGGATGGCATTGGTGGTCACTGTCCACGATCAGTAACATCCTGTTATAGAAACGGAACACCGCTCACAAAGTCAAGAAAACAGATTAGAGTTCCATCGTTCGCACATTTAACTTTTCTGAAATCAAGGTGAGGTACCTGGTTGAACATCCAAGAAAAGGAAGGGGGAAGAAAAAAAGAAAAAGAGTATTCAAAACATGTAAAAATATATCTTATATGAGAAATCTTCTTTAGCATATATATTATTTGTATACATGTGACATTACACAGGGCTATGAACACAGAAGCACAAAAGCTGTTCCTTGTGGGTCATTTAGGGGATCTTCTAGGGTAATTTTATCACGCCCTATCACTACTTTACAATATGATTCATGCGAAAGATAACTGTCCCATCATAATTTATTTTATAATGACTTTGGAGCATGTTAGTGAAAGGCAAAGAAGGAGTTCAGGGCAGGCCCCAGTCTACCAAAGGTGGGCATTGCCCATAACCAGCCTTCTCTCATTCCCCAAGGATTCCAGTAAATCAAGGTTCTATTTTTTTTTAAGATTTTATTTATTCATTTGACAGACAGAGATCACAAGTAGGCAGAGAGGCAGGCAGAGAAAGAGGAAGGGAAGCAGCTCCCTGCTGAGCAGAGAGTCCAATTTGGGGCTCAATCCCAGAACCCTGCGATCATGACCTGAGCCGAAGGCAGAGGTTTTAACCCATTGAGCCACCCAGGCGCCCCTAAATCAAGGTTCTTAATTGGTCTCCTCTCTTCCTCCATACCCTGGCTTCCTCAGGGGAAACTGAGGGTCCATCATACCCACTCATATCCACTCAAACTTGAGTCCTTGACCCCCTTCTCTAGTCATCCTCCTGGCTGCCGAAAGGCAGCTGATATCAAAACTCCCTAGTTACTTCTCTTTTTTACAACAATCATGAAGTCTAGTCCTAAAAATAGTTACCAATAATAAATGTACACAGACAGTGGTCGCCATACCCTGCACTAAAGGAAATTAGGGCAATGGCTTTTTCATCCTATTGAGAATACCTCCCAGGATAGCTTTTTCTTTGCCAAGATAGTAAGAAAAATTAGCCCTGGAGAATTCTGTGCTACGATTGTCAGGACACAGATTATTGAGAAAGGAATTAGAATCATCATCTCTGGCGGAGGAAATTTGAGAAGCTGAGGGGATTTGTGGGCAACGAGGACTTTTATGGTCAATGATCTGGGTTGTAGCTTTGGGTCTTAGCCCTGCTCCACTGGTGGAGAATTATGAACCTTAGATTTTTATCAGGAGCAACTCATGCCCTATTGAGAAAGGTACATCTGAGTTTTCCATATTTGAGGAAGACAAGCAATTCAGAGACTTAGAAGGCCATGGCTAAGTGTATCTTGGGCAAACCAGGGATACCACAAGAACTGAATTTGGAGTCAGAAGACCTGGGCTCAAGTACTCTGTGTCACTTTGTAGATACTGATCTGTGCTATCTAATATGGTAGCAACTAGGCACACAGGCCTTTCCAAACTTAAATTTAAGTTAGTTAAAATGAAATTCAATTCGGGGCCCTGGTTGCTCCGTCGGTTAAGCCTCTGACTTCGGCTCAGGTCATGATCCCAGGATCCTGGGACTGAGCCCTCTAATGTACTCTGTATGACTCACATTCAACAAATGCACTTACTCATTCACTCATTGCTCAATTATCTCTTGACACCTACTGGGGGTGGAGAAAACTCTGCAGAGAATATTGGTATCCATCAAAAATGTCTCCTGCTTTCTTATAAATAATTGCCCGCTGCAAGATCCAGGTCCATAATAAATATAATTTATTGTATCAACCTTTTCCAAAACCCTCTTTGCATTAACTGGAACCTGGACTCCCTCCAGGGATACCATGCAGGGAGCATTGGGCTCCCTGCTCTATGGGAAGCCTACTTCTCCCTCTCCCTCTATCTCTCCTGCTCATGCTCTCTCTTTCTTTCTCTCTCAAATAAATAAATAAAATCTTTAAAAAATTAAATACAGTTAAAAATCCAGGTCCTTAGTCATACTAGCCA
Organism: Enhydra lutris kenyoni; assembly: GCF_002288905.1. Classification (NCBI taxonomy): domain Eukaryota; kingdom Metazoa; phylum Chordata; class Mammalia; order Carnivora; family Mustelidae; genus Enhydra; species Enhydra lutris. The sequence goes on from NW_019154138.1 coordinate 4,897,066, forward strand.
TATTTCAAGTGCTCCAGTGTCCTGTGTGGCTCTGGGGCTACTGCTTACACGGTACAGCTACAGACACAAGGCACATCATCTTCCCAAGCTCAGTTTCTTCTTCTGTTTAACAAAGGAAAAAAAAGTAAGATCTGTTCTGTTTACCTCCCAGGTGTGTTCTAAGGTAATGAACACAAAAGCACCTAAGAAATTATAAACACTTTATAAAAGATGAATGGTCAGGAGCAAAGCAATTAGTTTAGCATCTTCAGCTTTTGAACTTGAGCTAAGTAGAGGAGATCTCCACATCCTTATTTATATCACTTTGTGGATTTTTTTTTTTTTAATGTATGTGTTTATCTAGTTTTGCAAAGTCGCTCCCATCAGAAAAATAGGAACAGGTCAAGCTACGTCTAGATAATCCCAAGTCTTGATGTCTTGGTCTCCAGATTAGTCCTAATGTTTTCATTGGATTTTGAATTACAAACAATTCATAACTTCACAATTCACATGAGGCCTAGGAAGCACATATAGAGACTTCTACGGGACAGGCTAGGGTAGTGGTAGCTTGTCTATGGGTACATCAACAGGGAAGTGGCATTTCTTGACCTCTCCCTAATTACTAACAGAACAGTGGGAACCCTGTTGCATTTGGGATTTATGTTCATTTATCTTATGAATTTCCTCAGAAAACACATGCCTTATTTCTCCATCTTAGCTGCATTTGAAAATATCCATTTGAATTCTGCAGGCAAGAAAGAGATCTTCGTTTTTCGCTTCGTGGCCATTGGAGTCTGGAAGAGTGTAACTAGTCTCAAGAAGTGGGTGAAGGGAGGAAGACGGGGAGGGAAAGATTGATGGGGAGAGAATGGGGGAAATTTTCCCAGAAGCTGAGAGACACCAGGCAAGAACAAGTGAAAGTTTCCTCTAATTTTAAGAGATGGATAAGGATTCTATAGCCAGGGCAAGGCAGGCAGACGGGGAAATTGTCTTGGTTGTATACAGCTGGGTCATCACCCTCTTCATCATCATCATCTTCAAGCCTTGCGTTGATGCTGGATCTGTAGGTTTCAAAGTTCATATAGGTGCGCCTTTGATCATTGGCATAACTCACATGTGAAACAGACAACCATGGTTTTTGCCTGCCTAGAATCCACTCCTCCTGACTTTGGTAATACCACCATAATTTAATCTGGAAAACCATCTCTCTCTCTCGATTTCAGTCTATGTGTCTTAAGTGGGGCTGTTCCTATCCTGGATCCAAGTGTGGGTACACCCCCAGGCCCTGACTCACCAGTATATTACATCCACCACCCACAATGATTAGTCCAGGGACAAGTACCTGACCCATGTCTGCCCAGTGAAACACAATCCTGGGGTGTTGGTTGAGACTATTAGGAAAGAGAAATCTTTGGGGGCCATGAAGCTTGGGGGATGAAGTCTGCAGCTTCTCTGACCTTTGCCTGGTGAGAGCTTCTCTGAGAATAAACTTGACACCAAGGAAAACACAGCCAAGAGCTGGAAAGAGAATAAGACTGGGTCCTAAGGACATAATTGTGATCCTTCGTTTTATGTCTGCCCCGGATCACGCTACCTTGGGACAATTTTGTTTTAGCCAGTTTGAGTTTCTCTTACTGGCAAAGAGGTCTACCTAATGCAGCTGAAGAGATTAAGACTCACTTTTACGCATCAGAAAACCGAGGCTCAGGACAGCATCTACTCAACCATAATCGGGACCGTCTCTTTGTTTCTGAGTATGGAGTTTCTGAAGAATTGTAGAATGCAGTCAGCAGGAAAGATGGGAAGAAAGCATTGGCAGGCTGTAGCCCCAAAGAATGTTTAAGGGTCTCATTAAAACGAAAGCGAAATGAGAAAGAACAGAGCCATGCTTATGGCATTACAAGTCTTTTGGGAGAGTAGAAATGCTGAAGTTTACAAATGCTTAAGAGGCAGCAGATAACTACAGTTTACTAAAGAAACAGTGTTGGAAAATAGAATGGGATTTAGCAATAATGGGATACACATGGTCTGGGAGGAAACCACGGCAAGTACCCACTTTCATTATTTTCTAAGTACAAATAACACGTATATAATATTTCAAAAAAATATAAAAGCATCCCTCCATATCCAAATATGGTGGATATCTCCAAAGACAGCATCCATGCAGTGATAATTCCAGTGGGTGAAATTTGCGTATTAGGGTGACGGTTCTCAAAATGTCATCCCTAGACCAGCAGCATTAACATCTTGGAAAGTCTTGGGCCCTACCCCAGACCTACTGAACCCAAAACTCTGTAGTGGAGCTCACGAGCATGTGATCTAGTAAGCCCTCTAGGTGACTGCGATGCAAGTTGAAGCCTGAGAACCACTGTAATAAGGATACCTGAGCACATACATGTTCATGGGTATGCTTTGTTAACTTTTTTTTCCAATACCTATCTACCTCTTATTCTGAAAGCCTTGCTAGAGTGAAAAGAGCATCTAACCCAGAGAGGGAATATGGATTTGGGTCCCTTTAGGACTTTCTGCTTTGAGGAGTCCTTTAGAGTCAGAAAGCCAATGACCCTCAAGGTGGTTTGGAAATGTGGTCGATTTCCAACTTCTATCTTAGTTATACTCGTGTGGTAAGCTGAATTCTGAAGATAGGCTCTACCCCTCCCAGCCCCACCGAGTTTTCCCACCTCTTGGTTATATAATCAGATGCAACTCTGGATGTCTCCAAAGCCCCAGATCAGTTCATCTTAAGGTGGGGACGTTAACCAGTTGGGCCTGATCCCATCACGGGCGTGCTCTTTCTCTAGCTGGAGCCTGGAAGAAATTTCAGAGAGATTTGAGGTAAAAGAAGGTCTTAACCATGCCACTGAGGTGGAAAGGGCTAAGTGAGAATGAATGTGGGCAGCCTCTAGATGCTGAGAGAGTCCCAAGTCTGACAGCCAACATGAAGTCCTACCACTACAAGAAACTGAATTCTTTCAACAACGTCAAAGAGCTTGGAAGTGGAATTTATCTCCAGGGCCTTGCCAACGAGGACTCAGCTTGGACAAGACCTTGATTTGAACATTTCTTTGCTCCGAATAGAGAACTCAGTCACGCGATGTTAGATTTCTGACCTACAGAACTGTGGACTAATAAACGGGTGTTGTTTTTATCTGCTAAATTTGTGGCAATTCACGCAGCGACAGGAAATGACTCCAACATGAAAGGGAATTGGCAGCTGGAGTATGGGGCTCAAGCATTCCGAATTACCTGGGATCTGATCATTCGGGAATGCGTGAACAAGACAGTTAAAGGGGTAAGAGGGTGGAGAGAGCATCTGGGGAAAAATTCAGCTCAGTGAAGAAGAAAAAGCACATTGGAAGGAAGGAAGAGGAAACCTGGTCGATGTATAATTGGGAGAAACGAAGGAAGCACTGACAACCAAAGTGAGGACAGAGGATTCCATGGAAGGTGATGGAAAACGGAAAAGGTCCGTGCTGCAGAATGGTAAGGAATTGCATGGCGGTGTTATTACACAGAAGCATGTTTACACAGAATTTCACAATTCAAAGGCATTGTAGAGATCAGATTTCTCCTTCTTTTTTTTTTTTTTTTTAGATGAAGATGGAGAGATAGGAAGAATACGTAAACCGACCGAGGTTACGGAGATCATTTCCAAGTCAAGAGCAGAACTCACATCTCCTAATGCCTGTTTTTATTCTGCAGGACTCTGTCTGCACGGGAGTCTGCCCTTCCCCACAGGCAAAGAAGTATCTCTTGTAGCCCCGAAGAAAGAACAGAGCAGAAGCCTGCGCAAAACAGTTAGACGGTTGGTACTCCAGCCTTGTGACATTAATCCAAGGCAAGATATGATGCCTTTTGCTCCCTGGCCATCTACGAACCTGTAACTTTGTCACCAAGCCAAATGCAATTAGCACACAAGGCGTGCTCTTCCGGAGAGCCTCAAACCTGATTAACAGGTTCGAAACCGGGGCCTGGGGAACAAGACAGATGATGTTGGGAAGCCTGTGCCCAGCGACAAAAGGATTAAAGGGGACCAAATGGTGCAGATAGAGAGAGATCCGCGAGGAGCCCAGGCTGAGAATCCCTTCCTAGCACACACACCCGAGATCCAGCCCTGAGAAGCCGCTCCTCATCGATGTGGTTTGGTTTATTAAATAAATGGTGGTTTATTAACCTCCTAACCACCATCCCCCACCCCTCCAAGAAACTAAAGAGAATATTCTGCCCAGTGCAAAAGATCCTTCTGCTCACGTTGGAAGAGAAGTACCCACGGGCTGGTATCGGTTTCCGTGGAAACCAAAAATAAATATTGATACGGCGTTAATGGTCTGTGTCTCACTTAAGCTCCATTAAACTTCGAGCACTTGCAAGAAAACAGCCCATTGATGGCCCAGCTGAGGGAGAAGGAAGAGGCTTTATAAAAAGCAAGTGTGGGAGGCACATGGGGTGCGGGCAGGATTTCTGAGCGCTTCTCAGCCAGGGAGCACTGTATGGAACTCTTCCAGCCAGAAGGACCTACTTCCACGCACTCCACGCAGCTGGCTAGGATGCTCATCCTGCTTGGACAGGGGGTTTTGTGAACCTGTCCTTTTTATAAAGAATCGTTGTGTGTTTTGGAAAGCTTATCTGCAGACAACAACATTTTCCAGGAACCCACATGCCCAAAGTGCAGGGAACAAATGAACTGAGCATCTAAATTAGAATATTTCTTTCTGTGCCATGTTTCCCAAAGCAATTCGAGTGCAGACAACTGAGGTCAGTATTGTTGCCTTTTATATTTATAATCCTGCTTTTAGGAGCAAAGTATTTGATTTATTGCATGAAAGTATTTTATAGCTTTAAGCGCTGCTGCTCCTTGGACTAAGGAACATCACAGCCTGCTTAATTTACACAAGGGATGTTAGGACTATTTAATGGCATGTAAACATTTTATAAGGCAAGTTCAAATTGCAGGCGATATTTAATATACTTTAGCAAAATGGACCACAAATGGATTCGAGTTCTTATTTATGGGCCCGATCTCTCTTATGGCATCAGAAGTGAATCGAGTTTTAAAAGGTGTTAAGAGTTTTCAGTACAGTTCGTGACACTGGGCACAATCGGTAAGTCTGCATAAAACAAGCAGCACGTGAATTAATTCCAGAACCCCGGGCAACTGCGAGCCCCCCAATCAGACTTTATCGTATGGCTTCTGGGGCTCAGGCAATAGAAGCTCCTGGGTCCTCAGCCCCTAGCGGAGCTCAAAGCCCAGTGAGCTGCCAGGAGGGAGGAACACAGGGGAGGAAGAGGGTCCGGAAAGGGTGGTTTCTTGGCATGGAAAAGCACTAGTGGGAAAATCCCTGACTAGCAAAATGCAGATTTAGGGAGTGTCCTTAAGAGAGATTGGAGGGTCCTAGTGGGTCATGAGGGTGCACAATGATACGTGTGATCAACTTCTAAAATCTCTGAGGAGTGGATCTAGGAGTTTTGCTGTTCTAGAATTTCTTCAGGGGACACTCTTCTCCTCCTACCTCTTACCAGGGCCCAGGTGCTAAGGGGCAGCTGACACCACTTGTTCGGCCCTAGTCCGGGGCCATGTGAGGAACTCGGTTTGCTGGCCAACAATTCAGGGAAGGCATGTGACCCAAGCTGGGTCAATCAAAGCCTCCTGCAGACTGGAGCTCTGGCTCTGGGAGAGGAGGCCACTGGTCGCCTGGTGTAAAGAGACCACCACCAACAAAGCCACCTCATGGAAGAACAGTGCCAAGATAGATACCACTGAGGAGGACCCTGTTCCAAACCCGGATTCATTTATGCTGGACCTTAACTTGACTCCCCATCTCAGAGCTAGTAAATTCCATTTTTGACTTTTTAAAATATGTGTTTCGTCAGGATATGTCAGATATCCTACAGTGTTACAACTAGAACGGCCTGCATTTGGGAAAAGGGATGGGAGAACTAGCTTCCACATCCCTTGGGTTTAATCAAATGAGGGCCTTATTCTAGGAGAGGCTACACAGCGCCCTGAATTCCTGAGATGTTTCCAGTGAGGCTCCTTGCAAAAGAAGTCAGCATTGATGTCTCACTTAGGGCAGATAGCTCAGGTTCCATTTCTAGCTCCCTTCTTCCTGGCCTCTTCTGGATTCTCTTCCTGGTTCAGACACTGATGCTCATTGAAGAAAGCCATCGTTAGTCTTCCTGGGCCTTGTCATTTCAACAAGCACAAATCTTATACCAACTAATATCCACTTGCATTTTTTTTTCCCCCAAAACACTTTCACACCCAAATTTCAGGATAGCCCTATAACCTCATTGTCGTTTTACAGACACAGAGAGATGACGCAGGTCTCCCAAAGTCACCACGCTGGCCGATCGTGAAGCTGGTTCCTTGCTCTCCAGCCCTGGCTGAGGATATCCCACCACCTGTTCGTTTCCGTCCTTGCTCTGCCAGTTAATTCCCCTGGCCTCCTCCTTTCTTCCCTGCCCATCATGACAACCTCGAGTGTTAGCTCTCGTTTTCCTTATGTTGCAGCTGTAGAAATCGAAGCAGAGAAGTTAGAGTGAACTGCTCAGGTCTTCAGTGGAAGGATGTGTACCCAGGATTGGCTCAGGACCACAAAAGTCATTCTGCTTACTTTGTCACTGCTGGGGAAGTAGACAGGTTGACAGACAAAGTCCACTCTAATCTTATCTCAGCTGGTCATGAACATACCACAGATTGTTTTAGAGGGTCTCCTCTGTACCACATGGGGAAGATGGGCAAAAAAATCAGGAATCCTGGCATGTCCTGCTAAGTCATGAGGGGAAGTGATGAGGTCCTATAGGAGCCTGTGAGAGAACCAAGAACTTCGCCAAAGACCTGTACAGGCCAAAGGGTACTGGAGAGGAGGCCAGAAAAGGCCAATCAGAGGAGGTGTCACTTAAGGTTAAGACTTAGAGGACTGTGTGAGCTCTAAACCAACAGAAGGGTTCTAAAGGCCCCCAATAGGTGTATTTTCTTTCCCGGCATAGTTTTAAAAATTCCAAAATAACATTTTGCACACAGCTCTTCCCCCATGTGGACTTTCTTCTTATATTTGCTCCCTGGGCTTCAGGAAACACTTTGATGTCTGGCTGCAAAGGGCACTGCCTGGGGAGGGGGTGGGGTCGGGGGCACTGCTCGGGGCCGGACCATATTTCATCCAAAACAGGGATTCAAAATGGGAGACCATTACCAGTCATGTAATTAACGCTGCTGAAGACATACTGCTTATGAAAAGGAAAATGCTAGTACTGATTATGAAATTTATGAGGTGCTTACATCTAGTGTTATTGGAGTGAATTATCTAGTTCCACCGATGCTCTGACCCATTTAAAATGAGAACAGAAGAGGGCAATCTGTTTGCCTCTCAGCACCCTCAGAGAAGGTAAAAGGGGTAATTTATATCTGTGTATCTGGCCGCTTATTCAGCCTCGCATTAGATAATGAGTTTGTATTTATATCTGGAAACCTCGCCTGCTCAGTCAGGAGATGATACGCCACAGGGGAGAAAACAGGATGATTTTCACACACGTCCTTCCTGGTTCTGGGCACCTCCGCCCGGGGAGGAAAATTCATTTTGCTCATGAAAGCCTGTCTGATGTGGGATGCACGGGGCAGGAGTGAGGAGGCCTGTTGAGTTCTCACTCTGTGCCTTCCTTGGTTCCACGATCATACGTTCTCGGTCGGGGGTGGGGGAAGAGACTCGGGTGTTGAGAGGCATGGGCTGGTTGTGACGTTCTTGGTGCCAGGTGTCCTCAGACAGGCATCCTGTGGTCCTGTGGTCCAGGAGTCTTTGACAGCTGTGTAGAAGATTCCCTCCAGGATTTATCGTCGATATGTTATGTGGGGCATTTTTACAGGACTCTGCCATTATAAAGGTCTGTTTCATCACCAAACCCCTCTCTGCATTCCAGATTTAAAACAAAGGATCACAGCTTTGACGCCCAATTCATATTTTTTAAAATATAAGATAAAATTGTACAGAGGACCTAAAAATCAAGTTCTCCCTAAAGAAATTGGTAAAACATTTTCCCAAAGTGTTGACAGCTAAGGGAAAGTTTCCATTTCCGTCTGGGCAAAGAGTCTCATTAGAGACTAGATTCTTACTGAGGATGATGTCTGTGTCCCTCAGGGAGAGACCTCTGGCCATGTCTGGAGACATTTTTGATGCTCACAAGAGGGGGTGCTAATGGCCTCTATCTAGTAGGTAGAGGTCAGGGATGTTGTGAAGTGTGCTACAATGCACAGGCCGGTCCTTGCCCCCACAAAGAATTATCTGGGACAACAGGATAATGGCGCAAAGACTGAGAAGCACTACATTAGAGGTATACAACGTTAAAGAATGTTCCCAATCTTAGCCACTTGGATTCTCCTGGAATGAACATCAGCCAAATGAACATTTTCAAAGAATTCACAATATTCCAGTACAGTATTAAGGGTCATACCTGGCAGAAGGGAGATACAACACCACAGGGACGATGCGGCATTGAAGCAGAGACACATCGCTGGGGGTTTGGAAGGATTTGATTGGGGCTGAGGCGGGAGGGGGGGTACAGATTATGTTTAGAAAAGCCCTGGTGAGTTCTGAGGACCATTTTTAGGGGGTGGCGGGCACAGAGACCAGAATGCAATGACCTGAATGTAGACCAGCACAAAAGGATGAGCATTTTCTCAGGAAGAACTGGGCCTCCCCTCAAAAAATTGCAATTTTTAATCTTTTCATATATAGAGTATTTACGTAATCAATAAATGCATTCTAAAAGTAACTTAACAGTGAACGCATATTGAGTGATCATGTATTAAGGCAGAAGTTGTGGTGAGCTCTTCACAGTCGATCCTAACTACAATGTTCTTTATTGCCGCATCTCATAGGTAAGGAACCTGAGACGGGACCATTGCAGGGAGGACCCAGAATCACCCGGCTGCTGAGTGCTGAACCAGGTTTGTCGTCAGGAAAGAATTAGTCGATAAGAATTCATATTCTTATCGACTGCCTTATGCTACCTTCCTAGGAATACAACTGTTGTGTGTAGAACCAGAGAGAGAAGGGTGAAGGCCCCACATTCTTGTTCATGAAAAGGTACCTTCTAACAGTCTGGGCTGTTACACACATAGGCATGAAGAATCTTGGTAGAGAGAAAAGGAAGAAGCTGATGCAACCCCAATAAGATTTTCCTCACACCCAAGAGACACTCACCTGAGCTGCCAAGAGTTATCCCTGCGCTCATTCCTTGAGTCTCCTAAAGCCTTTCCTAGTAAATCATTAGGATTTTGGTGTCCATATAAGGAGAAAATTTTAATCACATTCACCAAAATGGTACCAGTTACACAGATAGGAAGGCTGGATCATGCTGAGGGTGATTCCAGGGCAAATCCGAACAATAATAATAATTTTTTTTTTTTTTAAAGTATAGTGTGGGGCACCTTGATGGCTCAGTTGGTCAAGTAGCAGACTCTTGATTTTGGCTCAGGGATTTGGTCCTGGGATTGAGCCTCGTATCGGTCGGTTTCTACACTTAGTGGGGAGTCTGCTTGGAGATTCTCTCTCTCCGTCTTCCTCTGCCCCTCCCCTGCTCACATTCTCCTTCGCTCTCTCTCTCAAATAAATAAATCTTTTAAAAAAATGTATATAGTAAAAGCATCAACAATGTCTTAAAGTTGAACAAGATCAAAACTCAAAGTAATCTGGTTGGCCTGCAACTCTAACTGCAACATGGCTTATAGACCAAACATCTAATGGTTTTCCATTTAATCCATCCAACAGTTCAAGTGGGTAGGGTGTATGGCTCTCATTTTGAAGATGAAGTACAGAAATGATGGTAGGTTAAGAGAACTGCTTCCAGCCACAGGCAGGGCCAGACAGGAGTCAGAATGCAAGACTTCTGACCCCAAGTTAATTAGCCTTTCTCTTACAGCACTCCTGACCCTTAGTTAGGTGGACATCTCTTAATTTAATCCATCAAAAGTAACGGGGACATAGTGTCTGGACCTGTGGGATAAGATGTAGAAATATAGACCTGAAAGAAAACATGCCCCATGGTCAGGACCAGAGATCCTGGAGTTTGCTGTACTTGAGTTTGAACTCTGACTCTACCACCTGCTAGCTGTGAGGAGGGGACACCACCCTGAAAGTCCTATCAACTCTCAGAGTCTTTGTCTCCTCATCTGGAAATTCAAGAAAAATAATCATATTGCTCCACAAGGCTGGGGCAAGTGAGGAATTACTTGATGCTGATGTGTGTAAAATTGTACTATGCTTGATTCAGAACAAGAATTCACTCAATGGCCGTTATGATATTATTCATATTATTAATTGCTTACAATAACCATCTTGTCTAGAGGTGAACATTCAAATAAGCCACAGGAGCTGGGTATGAAATCTGAATGTTGCAGCAGGCTCTGTGTGATAGGATGGGGATCAGTAGGGACTATGAGAATACAGAAAGTGCATTCCTCATCTAAAAGCATTAAAGCAGGGGTGCCTGGGTGGCTCAGTGGGTTAAGCCTCTGCCTTCGGCTCAGGTCATAATCTCAGGGTCCTGGGATTGAGCCCTGCACTGGGCTCTCTGCTTAGCGGGGAGCCTGCTTCCTTCTCTCTGTCTCTCTCTCTCTCTCTGCCGGCTTCTCTGCCTACTTGTGATCTCTGTCCTTCAAATAAATGAATAAAATCTTAAAAAAAACATTAAAGCAATAAATAATAATAATAATAATAATAAAGGCTTTTGGACACACACAATATATATGGGTTGTGTGGTTCACAAGTCATCAGTTTATAAAGGCCATTCAAATCCAATCCCCATTATAATTACAGGGACAGAAAGGCCCAGCGAAGGGGAGAGAATTAACGGTGGAGTCATTTCTACCACCTCTTCACATTCTTCTCCTGCCCTCTCATGAAACAGTTATTCCTATTTCCTTCTTTAAAACCAAAGGAGGGGGCACCAGGGTGGCTCAGTTGGTTAAGCGGCTGCTTCGGCTCAGGTCATGATTCCAGGGTCCTGGGATCAGGCTCCGCATCAGGCTCCCTGCTCAGCAGACTTGTGCTCTGCTTACTTGTGCTCTCTCTCTCTCTGCCAAATAAATAAATAAAATAAAATAAAATAAAATAAAACCAAAGGGGGTGGAGAGGACTCCACACAATTAACCCAAGGGGATAAGCAGACTGGTGGGAGCAACCAAGGAAAAATCCTAAAAAAGTAAGTTTTTCATGAAACTTTTTTTCTTCCTTTAGGGGGGAACAGATTTCTGTTCCCTTTGAGTATAAATATCACAAAAGTTTAGAGGACAGGCCCCTCTCCCCCATAACTGCCTGACTGACATTAAAGATGAAGTGGGAATGAAATATACAATTTCAAAATGATAAAAACACATGATTCCACGAGTGCCATATTCAGGGGTTTTCACCTACATCTCAGCAGACTGAGGTATTGATCTGACCATGAAGCTGTGACAATAAAACAATGCTCTATTGACTGCCCCTGCAGGGTCACCTAATATCATTTATTGAAGTAAGTTGAATAGCAGAAGGAAAGCGTTGCCCCTGTAATAAGTGGTAATTGCCAGGAAGTGAGGCATTGCGGTCCTCATTGACCCCCGCATCCTGATATTTTGATGGATTCTATGTAACTCCATTAGGATTGGCACTGTAATATTACACCAGCTCAGCTGTAGAACAACAGACCTCCGTTTGGATCATTGATTTTTGATTATACAGCTCCTCGGCATACCCCACAAGCAATTCCCATTGCTGGGGCCGGGGTGTTGGAGCTGATAGGGGTGACAAATGGAACACTCCATAACTTCCAGTTACTCCCATAGTACTGTGAGAGAGCTGCTTCCTCCAGGAGCCTGGACAAGGAAACAATCAATCACGACATCCACCTAATCAGTGGACAGAGTTAACTTGGCTCCCATATTGTGTCCCCAGGGAGGATGGCACAATTAGGGCACATTTTTTGGATCTTAATGTATGGGTTGAAATCGGCTGAATTTGTAGGTTTGTTTTTTGTTTTTTTTTTAATATCTCCATGATTGTTTCACCTGTGTTCTTGAAAGATCTAGAAGAGATGCTTCCATTTTTCTGTCTGAACATTCATTCCTTCACTCATTCAAACCATGCTACTTAGAGTCCATGAATCAGTGTCGCTTCTGGTTTGTTGTGCTTGGGAGAGGGTATAAGTACTCAGATGGGTTCTCAAAGCCTGTATCCATGACTGTAGAACTCTGGATAGCCCTTTCTGTTGGATGTGATTTTGATCATGTGGCTGCACAAACATTAGATTGTGAGAAAAAATAAAGTTAAAAACCGAAGAGATAATGATAAGAGTCTCCTAGGGAAAAAATTTCAGAACAAAAGAATGAGTTTTCTCATAATGAATGATGTTTGGTACCTATCCTTCATTTGGCGAAAGTCTGAGTACCCCACATGCTCCATTAACTCATACAGAAGTTGAGACTGGGCTCCCTTCTCTGAGTGATGATATTCCATAATACGTCGTGGCTGAGTGTTTCAGAGTCTGCGTTGTCCTCAACTCCCATGATGCATTTCTACTTGTTTCTTCAGAAATGAGGATAATGTTGGGCACATGGTAGGTCTAAGAACCAAAATTTTTTCTTGGACAAAAAGCCAGGGCCTTAGGGGGTTTGACATTTGGCATCAAACATTGGCAAACTCTACAATCTTCTTCTAAGAACAACACTATCTCTAATCTAATTGATTGCAGAAATCTTTTTCTTTTTTAAATTTTGTTTTGTTTCGTTTTTCTACCTAAACAGCGATGCTAGTTATGAAATTAGTGATCCACGAACCCACTTCAGGAAACAGTCAGAAATTATTTAGTCAAATATTGCCCGAGAGGCATCCGGCTTCTCTCAGGGGCTTTTCCTCCTCTATCATCATATTCAACTGTTTATTATTATTTCTTTAATTCAGTCTCCTAGAGAGTAACCCCCTTTCCTTATTTCCCAGGAGCCTGACGGGGTACGTCACGGTTGCCCCTCATGCCACCCAGACTACTGGGTTTTCTAATATGATCCTAAATTATTGCCCCAAATAAATACGTGTTGCCAAATGTCAGGCCCTTTAATGTGATGAAGGAAACCTTGTTCCTATATACTTCCTCCTAAATGCATTTTGCTAGAGGGCATTTAAAAAAACACATTAAATTTTATGATGACTTTAACAAACAAGTCAGTGATCATGATTTCAATATGAGCAGCAAGCAGTTAAGGAGAAAGGTCGGCGAAACCGTGGCATATAGAGTTTCTGCTTGGGGACGGCTGACTCTCTCTCTGCAGCAAATGCGAGTCAGCTGACTCTCTAACGCTATAGTTAAAACATAGATTCTAAATAGTCAGGCTAATGACTCCAAAATTAAAATAGTCCTGGCCCCTGGATGCAGCTAGTAATTAACTTTTAATTTTATACAGAAGCATGTCATGCTTTTGACCCTTGACTTTATTTAGTTCTCTCCTGGCATTTCAAAAGCATGATCTGCTAAATAAGGTTGTTAAAATCAGTATTACAGAGAGAAGCAATTGCACAAATGTGCATATGGAAATTATAGCCAGAGGGTTGCTCCGGAGAGAAGCTGCCTCCATGAACTTAAATTTGTGCTAATTGCTATTGCTATATTATTCAAAATTATAAATTAGACTATTAGCAAATGGAATTATGTAAGACCTATGGGAGCAAAACAATTATTGTCACAGAGCCACGATATGTTACAGCTGAAAGAAGATTTATGGAGTATCTATTAACACTGTTCTCTTACTTTACCATCAGGGAAACTGAGGTCGAGGGAGGGAGCCTGGGTCCCCCAAGGTTAGGTTATGAGAAGGAGTGTGGTCTAGTACACTAGGGGTGGGGACCTGAAGGTGGGCTCTTTTATTGCTGTTGTTTTCCAGTTTTCTAAAAAGCACTCTAGCGCTTAACTTTAATATCTGTGTGCTTGAACGGTGGAGAAGGAGTCAGAGATTGAAGGCAAGTGTTAAGAGTCTGTATATAGGCCAGACTGGGACAGGGGTGTCCCCAGGAGCTCAGCATTTCTCTCTTGTTAAATCAATTTTTATTTTACACATGTATCAGTCAGCTCAGGGTGCTGTAACAAAATTCCACAGGCTGGATTGCTTAAGCAACAGAAATTTATTTTTGCACATTTCTGGAGGATGGAAATCCAAGACCAAGGTGCCATCAGGGTTGGTTTCTGGTGCGATCTCACTCTCTGGCTTGTAGAAGGTAGCCTTCTCACTGTGTCCTCATGTGGCTTTCCTTTGGGAGTGTGCACAGAGAGGCAGAGGGAGGTAGGGATCTGGCCTCCCTTCTTACATGGACACCAGTCCTATCAGAGAAGGGCCCCACCTTTATAACTTCATCTAACCTTGATTACGTCTCTAAATTCCCTGTTTCCAAACACAGTGACATTGGGGATTAGGGCCTTCATTTTGGGGGGACATAGTTCAGTCCATAATAATACGTTCAGCACTGTTTTGAGGAGGAATGAGTGAAGAGGCTGGACATCAGGACCTTTGTGGTTGTGATCAGTGTCTCCTATTGTCCCAAGCTCTGGCTCCGACTTGCATACTTCACTATAGTGGGACACCCAAAATTTCAATTCCTGCCTTGATATCTTTGATTTTCACTGGGCACCAAAGGTCAAAGTTCCCCTGCTCTCATCAGATATGCATGCTACCCAATGAGAAAGGACACCACCATGATGATTGTTCTATCCATCAGACCAGCTGCTCTCCATCTGGTCCTCAACCTACTGGGTTTCATTTCCCTGCTAGCCTGTGAAATTACTCAGACAAGCCAATCACAACCTCCTGCAGGAACCAAGAGACACTTCAACCCCTTGTTACCACAAATCTTGTCTCCCACAACCCCTGATGCTTCATTCTACTTCTCAGTACAACTCTGTGTGGCCCTCCCTGGCATGTGATGTCCTCCTGCCAGGGGCCATGAGTATATACAACTAACAAATGCTATCAATTTCATTTGTGCAGTATTGAGTGTTATGAAAGCAAGGGATCCCTCCTCTACCAATGGCATGGATATGAAGTAATCAGAATACTCACCTAGAAACATAAAAGCCCTTCAGTTAACAGGATCCTGTCCCTTTGGAATGCTCCATTTGCTCTAGCCTGCCCCACCACAGTCCATCCCACCCCATTCCTTGTAAGGGGCTTTCCAACATTTTTCTCTTGATCATACACAGTTTTCTACTTGAGAGTCTAGGTAAACACAATTTTCTCCATCTCTTGACATTTTCAGTGATGTTTCATCTGCCTTTATTGATTGGCACTCTGGGAAGCTTCCTTTAATTGGCTCTGTGTGTGTGTGTGTGTGTGAATTTGTGCCTTAAGAGAAAAGAAGCAGGATATCAAGAAAATAAAGCACATAGCAGCAGCTAGGCTGTTGTAATCCAGCAACTAATACATTGAGGATAAGAGATGCAATTCTGGTCTCTGGAAGGAAATTTTAAATCATGAATATAAAGTTAGCATCCTATAAGATCTGCTTTTTAAAGAAACTTTATTTTATGCTTCTATCTCCAAAAATAACTGTACTTTTTTTTTCTTTTAAATCACATTATCTATTTCCAAATTGTCTACTCCTGTACAGTAATCTCAATTTTAAATAACAAGTTATATGTTTTTTTAAAGATTTTATTTATTTGAGAGAGAGTGAGTGTAAGTGGGGGGAGGAGCAGAGGGGGAAGGAGAGGGACAAGCAGACTCTGAGCTGAACACAGAGCTCTATGCAGGGCTCGATCCCAGGACTCTGAGATCATGACCTGAGCTGAAATAGAGAATTGGTTGCCCAACTGACTGAGCCCCTCAGGCGCCCCTAAAAAACAAGTTTTATTTTAAAGTTTCATGCATAAGCTAACTTAGGAGTGGCCTTAGAAAGCATTTGTCTCACATATCAGCATTAGAAAATTTAAGTTCACACACGAGACCTCTTTAACCAAATTATCTTATAGCTGGAAAAGATTATCTGCCATGAACCATAGTAGAAAATAATACTTTTAGAATATTTTAAATCAGACATAACATTAACACAATGTCACCCAAAATATGGCTCTCTTGCCTGGAGCTCAATTTTCCTACTTGAAAAAATGTGGATTAAGCAATGTCATAGGTCTTTCTCAGCTTGACTAAATGTAAGATTATTGACTATAAAATACATTTTGTAAGATCATAACTTCAAACTCAAGAAGACATAATGAGCATTTCTCTTTCTCCCAATATTTCATAAAATGACAGTAAAACAATCAGTTAAGAAAATACTATTACAAAAAGAATAGAAAGAAGTCCATCAGTAGCTAAGAGATTTTAACACAGGAAACATGAGAGAAAGAGACAAAATGGAGACAGTATTTCAATCAACTATAAATTTAGCATCATACAAATATGATTTGACAAAGAGAAATCAAAGGAAACTAGGTGGGAGAAAATCCTCAAAAAATTATATAGCGCTAAAGGCAGAGATAAATCTTCAACAAGGGTCCTTCCAGTGAAAGAAGACTCGTACTCACAAACATTGTTGTGAAATTTTAGATTAATAAGGGCCCTAACATAAAAGATCCTAAAAATAAAAGAAAAATCCTAAAAGCTTCTGTATATATAGAAGAAAAAAATACTAGATTATCCACAAAGAATCCTATTTTGATGGCATCTAACTTTTTGTAACTGGCGATGGATATGAGAGAACAATGGAGCAATATATTCGAAGTCCAGAGAAAATTATTTTTTAATGAAGAATTTTATATCTAGTCAAGCTATCATCTCAATGAAGTAACAAAACACTATTTTTAAACATTTAGGGAATATTCAGAAAGTTTATAAAAAATGCATCCAAATTAGTCATATTAGCTATGCAGAAGGCCTAGAAATCATTTGTTAAATCAAG
Source organism: Enhydra lutris kenyoni (assembly GCF_002288905.1). Lineage (NCBI taxonomy): Eukaryota > Metazoa > Chordata > Mammalia > Carnivora > Mustelidae > Enhydra > Enhydra lutris. The sequence continues at coordinate 4,913,958 of NW_019154138.1, forward strand.
TCATTAGGTTCCAAGAAGAAAGTCAGTAGAAAAAGAATGGAGTAGATCTGTGAAATAGAAATAGTAAGAAACTAAGACAAATTATGATACAGTGGAGAGTTAAATACACATTTAATACATTGCTTACATTTGGCCAAGACGAAAAGAGCCTAAGATTTTGTTTAATCCACATTTTTTAGATACGAAATTTGAGGACTGGACAGAAGAGACACCTTTGGGATGTCACACCGTTCTAATGTTTTGTTTTATTTCGAATTTAAAAATATATATATTCTGGGGCACCTGGGTGGCTCAGTGGGTTAAGCCTCTGCTTTCGGCTCAGGTCATGATCTCAGGGTCCTGGGATCAAGCCCCGAATCGGGCTCTCTGCTCAGCAGGGAGCCTGCTTCCCCCTCTCTCTCTGTCTGCCTCTCTGCCTACTTGTGATCTCTCTCTCCCTCTGTCAAATAATTAAATTAAAATATATATATATATATATATATATACTGTTGTACTATGGTTCGGGTCAAATATTCTTTTATTCTTTTCCAACTGTATAACCAAAGGGGTTCCTCGGGTCTAATATGAACTTAAACATAATGTCTAACATGCATTGTGGTGGAGTGCTTTTTAAGGCAACGACCCAAAATAAAAGAAACTCAAAAATCAAATAACAAAGAAACAGAAAACAGCAGCAATCAGCAGCAACAAACAGCAACCAAACAGAATCAAACCAAGAGGCAGGCATGCGGAACTTCCGATGTGGCATGCCCTGTGCAATGGATAAGGAAACCCTTTGATGCCAAGCCCATTCTCTGTTGAGTGGCGAAAAAGGCACAACACTAAACCCCTAGAAAAAGAGATGTAATTCAGGTACCCTCCCTTGTTCCTAAGGGACCAGTAGTGACATAGTTACATCACTGAACCAACCGTTTCCGGCTTGAGAGTCAAGCCGTGGCCAAATCTTGAAAGATTAGTTAATATCCTAATAGTATAACTCAGAGATCTGAGAGAAATTGTCCAAAGTTGCTGGCACAAGGGATACATATTTAAGTATATTATGTGAAATTGCAGGGATAGAACTTTCAAATCCTGGGTAAAAGAGAGGCTAAAGGGGGGGGGGTCCTCGCACAGGAGCTGAAATTGCATTTCTATGGGAAAGACTCATTTGGTGGTTAATACCCAGAGTTGACTCAGCAAGAAAGAATGGTTACAGCATAGACTTCAATTGTGGAGGTGAAAGGAGAACTAATGGAGAAATACTAAAAATTGCTCTTTGAGGAGTAGAGTGGTGGGTGGAGTGGGGGAGGGGCAGGGGACTATTTCTTGTTTCTACGGACTTTCATCTATTATCGTGTGCTCCTGGTGGCATTGCTACTACTCCACATGCATACACACATGTGTGCATTGTGTGCACACTTCCTGCATGCGCACACACACACACACACACACACACACACACACACGTTATCTTTAATGCTAAGGCATAGTGCATAGAATTTCTGGGAATGTTATACAAGAGTTTCTTCATATTCCTAATTTCTCTTGCCAATATTACTCTCCTTTTCTGGGGCAGGTAGGTCACTTGAACTCTAATCTGTAAGATTCTACTTGATTTTCCCCTTTCCTTCCATATAAATTTCATATTCTTCTCTCCCTCCCTCTCAAGTCTTAGAGACTTTCTTCTTGGGTCTGGAAACCACCAAAGTCATTTGCTTCAGGGCCTTTACATTTGCTTTCCCCTGTTCCTCGGGAGACTCTCTCCTCAGGTCTTGCTTTTCATTTTTTATTTTTGTTTTTGTTTTTTAAGGTTTTATTTATTTGAGAATGAGAGGAAGATAGCAAGAGAGAGAGCATGAGCACGGGGCAGAGGCGGAGAGAGGGAGAAGCAGTCTCACCACTGAGCAGGGAGCCTGATGTGGGACTTGATCCCAGGACCTTGGGATCAGGACCTGAGCAGAAGTCTGACACTTAGCTGACTGAGCCACCTGGGTGCCCCTCTCCTGAGGCCTTCTTTAGACATGGCTCTCGGTATCATTCAGGTCTCTGCTCAGTATCACCTCTGCAGGAGGCCTTTCCCTATATTTCTTGTTAGACAGAACTCTTTTTATCACTCTTTAAGAAACTCTTTTGCTGTGAAATGTATCATACTCATATGCAAGAGTGTGTCCACAATGCATATATGCTTTGGATAATAATTACAAAATCAAAATGGAATAAATTCAGTGCATCTCAAATCCAGCTGATGGCTAAGACATTACTGCACTTTGGCAGTCCTGGTGGGTCTCTAACCATTTTTCTTCCCCTGTTTCTTCCTCAGATTTAGCCATACTGTTGGATTTCATGTTAATAATGACCATGCTTTCTTTATAGTTTTTTTCCCCTTTATCACAGCTGTATATGTATTCTTGAACATTTCATTGTTTGATTTTGCCTATTTTTGAACTTGACATAAGGAGAATCATTCTCTAGTGGTGATTTCATTCAATATATCTTTGAGAATCATTGATATTGATGTGTGTAGTGGCACTTTGTTGATTTTCATTATGAGTACTATTCTGTTATCAGACAATACCACACCTTGTTCAATCTGCTATGGGGGAGCATTTGGATTTTTCCACATCTTGATCATCTTGAACAATGATCTTATGAATGTCTTTGTACATGTTCTGGCCTTGGAAAGACTTGCTCCAGGATCGAATGGATAGCATCAGAGGCCCTGTGTGTGATCACTTTTGGTAAATAATTCCAAACTGTTTACCAAAGTGGTTGCAGCAATTCACATGTCCATTGACGGGAGATAAGAATTGTTGCTCCCCCATTGTGGTTGACACATGCCGTTGTCAGACATTTTTGGCAGCGCGATGGGTATGAAACGATATTTCACTGTGGCTTCTCATCTTCTTCCATCCCCATATTCTGCCCTATTTTTCTTCACAGCATTTATCACTCCCTAGAAGTATATTATATATATATTTTTAAAGATTTATTTACTTCTTTATTTGAGCAGGGGAGGGGCACAACGTGGGGGGAGGGCAGGGGGAGAGGGAGAGAAAGAAACTCAAGCAGACTCCTCCATGAGCATGAAGCCGGAGGCAGGGCTCCATCTCAGGACCCTGAGATCACGACCTGAGCTGAAACCAAGAGTCAGTTGCTCTACCCACTGAGCGACCCAGGCACCCCTATATCATATTTCTATAATTTCTGTTTGTTTCCTCCACCAGAATATTAGCTCCATGAGGAAAAGGACCATTTTGTCTTTATATAGCTTTGTTAACTGGTTGAATAAATCAATCAAGTGTTCTTGCCATATAAGCTCTAAGTGGGGTCACTGAAAAATAGAAAAAGTGATGGAAAAAGGAAGAGGGTGAGTTGATCATGGGTAAACAGTGGAAGGTAGCAGAGATGAAGAAATGGAGGCGGGGGAGTGTGCATGGGTTAAAAAAAAAATGCTGTGAAGTTGGAATTAATGGAGCTATGAAGGCAGAGGAGAACATGAATACAATGTCCCTGCTTGGGAGGGGGAGGGGAGGGTGATTAAAAGGCACGAGAATGGAAGATGATGTAAAAAACAATTCCTTGCCCTGGTCACCAGGTGGCAGGATTGACCCAGGACAGTATAGTTGCTATGCTGCTTTCAGGTGTGAGGAAAAGCACCAGTTTCAAATCATTTATGAATGTAAGGTGTAGCCAGAAATGAGTACATTCGTGCCTTGGTACATTAGGTGCTTATAATTTTGGAGACGGTGTTGTCTATGGAATCTCTGTTATGGTGACCTAGACATTGAAATATTAGCTAGTAAAACTGTGGCTATAGATGAGTTTTGTTTGAATTCTTGTCTCCAGCTTAGTTCCCCAAACAAGCAGCGTGCAGTGACTTAATGATTTAATCAACACACATATTTATATCTAATACGAAATATGTTCCTCTTCTTTTCTAACTGTAGACTTCATCTCTCAGATATTAACACATTCCTCTTCAAATCCAGTTTTAAAACGGCAGTCGGTAGGCTTTGAGTCTGAGTTACTTTTGACCGAATTTGATGACGAGTTGATTATTATTTGCATAAGCCACAATCAAATAAATCAGCTACCCACAGTCTGCGGGAGCAACATGTAGGTAATTAACTTTCCAAAAGTTGAGACCAGTGGCGTGACTTGGCTGAAGGGATGAATGAAGGATTCTCTGTGCCAAGTTTAGTACCTAATCAAACTTCACGGGCTTCGGGTGGCGAACAGAACTCCAACCCATCAGCATTCAAGACTATTTGCCTTTGATAAAACACCATTTCCTCTTTCTAATGAAGGAAAAACAAATGATGTTTTAAGATTTTTTTTTGAAGAAAACGAAAGATGTGAAAGGGGCTTTAGATGTTAAATTCTTCTTCCTGAACAACTTAACACATAAATAGGTCCAACAAATACGTAAGAGAAGGAAATGGGGAGGGGATGGCAGTCACAAGAGTTGAGGCAAGGAAAGTTTAAGAGACTGTCTTGGTGAGTTCAAGGAGTTAACAGTAAGGAGCATTTTGTTTCCCTCCCATACACAAAAACAGTAATGCTGAGTTTGACTTTCTCTGGATTGGGTTAGAAAGGCATAGAGGAGGCCGAAGGAATTTGGATTCACCTTATTTCAGAATCCAGCCATTTTGAATCAGTTGGGAGAAGAGGAGCTTCTGCCATCCATGAAGGATTCAGCTCATCTCCCTTGGAGATCAGAGTCTTTGATTTCTGTCCATAGAGAGGAAATGGACCCTTGAAGAAGTTTCATGCTTTCCAGTATCCACTCCTTGTTCTGGGCCCCTGAAGTCCCAGGGTAGCTCTGGAACAGCCTCAAAAGTGTACCCTCTCTCTCTCTTCCTCCTGTGTCTCTTAAAAAACCACAAACGATTTCAGATCCAACCTACATCTTGTTCATCCAGATCACTAATCTCAACAGAGATTTATCAACAGGAGAAATTCTTCATGACTCGAAGTGCTTTCCTAATTCATATGTAGTGCACCTCTGATCCCGAGGGGCTCGAAAAGTGCAGTAATTACCCAGAAATGCGTTGCTCAGAGTGTTTTATTGCAGTTACAAAATGAAATGTATACATAAAAATTAGGAGAACCGTTAGATGCAATGTATTAACTAGGTATTATGGGCATCCTGGCTGTGGCTATGACATCATCCCAAGCCAATCAGAAGTCTCCTAGCAACCGGCTTCTAACCACAATTCATAACCAGGTCATATTTCAGAGCCTGCTTCTTCCACAGAATTTGTTCATAAAACAAAATAAAGGCCTATAATGTACATGGAGCTTATCTGATCTGACTGTTTACATTTCACCTCACTCTCCAGAGCTTTTCTTTCTTCTCCCAAACAGGAAATTCTCTTTGAAGGAAAAGGGAAGATATTATTAAAAATAGGAAATTCTTTTGAAACTATATCCTAGGATAATACTACAATCTGGGCATTTGAGGAACTTATGGGAGAGATTATTTCCAGAGAAAACTGTAACAGTACTGACGCAGAAGAATATGTATTATTACTGTTATTATATGCATTATAGTTCTATTGCTATAATATGCATTATAAAAATAGCTTGTTCCTCATATGATTTTGTAAAATAAAATACCAGTATCTGAATAATTTGTTTTCTGGCCACAGAATGAATTTTTTAAGTTATATCAATGACAAATGTGATCTAAAAAGGTAAGAAAAAAATAATAAATCTACATCTGGGAAAATGGAAATAGTGTGAGTTGTAGACAAAAGAAAATAGTTATTTTTCTCGCAATATTGATTTCCATCATTCATTCATGACATAACCACCCCAAGAACTGCCAAGATCTCAGTGATGCCTTTTCCTCATTATTATCTATTATTTAGAGGCTTTTTGTTTTGTTTTCAAAAAGAACTTCTTTATTTCTTCTGAATTTTTAAAAGCTTTCCATGGAAGTAAATACACATACAGGAAAGTGTACATATTATAACTAGAAAAGCTCTGAATATCTTAAGAGGTTCCAATTTTTCTGTTCTCCCCTAAATTCAAATATCCAAATTTGACTTGAAATAACTAGCTCAGTTTCATTTTAACAAACCCAAAAGAGCATTTCAGTATCAAAAGACTGTGACGTTTTCAAGCATGAATTTCCCCATTCACTTTCACATTGGAAGAGGACTAAGGTAGAAAAAGCTAGTTGCCTAACAAATATCTATTCTTTTCCTTTTCCTTATTAACGGCAACTCGATTTTTCAGCTCACCTCAAAAATACAACTTTCCCAGCCTTCCTTGTAGCTAAGTGTGGCCATGTGACTCAGTTCTGGCCAATGAGCTGTAAGTAGAAGTGTGATAGAAATTTCCAGAAAGGTTGGTTAAAATCAGACTTCATCTCCCAAGAGGAGCCAAAGTAGCCACCCCACAAGCCCTGGATAGCCTGTGCAAATTACATTAGAGAGAAAGAAACTTCTATAATCAAAGATGCTGCTATTTGGGGGTTTTCCTTCCACAGAGAGCCAAACCTGACCCAGAAGTTTCCTGGAGATATCTCCAAGAAGTCATCACCTCTGAGCCAGATGGAAATTTAATAGCCATTTTTTTAAAAAAGATTTTATTTATTTATTTATTTATTTATTTATTTATTTGTCAGAGAGAGAGAGAGAGAGAGAGAGAAAGCACAAGCAGGCAGAGTGATAGGCAGAGGCAGAGAGAGAAGCAGGCTTCCCCCTAAGCAAGGAAGCCTGACACGGGACTCGGTTCCAGGACCCCAGGATCATGACCTGATCAGAAGGCAGACACTTAACCCACTGAGCTGCCCCATACTACTTGTGAGAGGTTATTTTCCATACATTATCTCACTGAATCCTCCCAACAATGCCCCGAGGTAAATATCATTGTTCCATTTTACAGAAGAGGAAACTGAAAGGGTCAGGAAAAGAAAAGAATATCCTCCGAATCATAGGCTACACATGTAGCATGACTGGGTTCAGTCCTGGGTCTTTCTGTGCACTTAACTGCTGTATTATTCAGGCCCTCATCCCACATGAAGCCATGAGGTCCCACTGGGCTTTGAAATTCTTCAGAACAACTGACAGGAAGGGCCAGTCCTCAAGCACTTACTGTGTTGTGTATAAGACTCTGTTTATAACAACCTGGGGATTAACAATGCAGAGAGAAGAGCCTTGGCTGAACTGATAGGCTTAGAGCAGAGTTAATCAGTGGGGAGGAGTGTGGCAGCCTTTGGAATACCCCTCACAGCCCGTTTCTCCTTGGGGGAGAATCAGGAAGCTTCTCATTCTGCATTCAAGTGAACTTCTTTTCTGTGATGTCTTTTACTAATTTTGACCAAGATCAGACCAATAAAGATAAAGGTAAACACTTCATTGGCTTGCCCTAGACGATAAGGGAAAATAAAGGACTCTATTTTCTGACTCTATATAATATTTGATTTTTCAATAGGAAAACAGCAACGGATGACAGCCAAGTAGTACAGGTGGGTTGTTCACAGACATGGCGTTGTGGGGCGCGCAGTAATGTGAGTCTCTTTGACAGGCAGAATATTTTGGGCAAAGTAAAATCTTTCTGTTCATCCATCTGTACCAAACCTGGCTATGCTTTATGGGTTTCTGTTGGTTTATATTGCTTCATGCTTTGCATTAATGAGTCCTCTGCTGAACCAGCTCCCTCCAGCTTGTAACTGTTCCTTTTCCTACTAGCATCTGTGAAAGTACCCCGGGTGCTGCAGAAGGGAAAGACTTCCTTCCAAGTGTCTAACCCAGGGTTGATGGGGGGCAGGGAGGGACATGTAGGCTGACGGACTAAGAAACAGAATGGTTACTCACTCACATGAGAGGCAGAGAGCCTGGGTTTGTTTCCTGACTCCTGGCACATACGGGGTGCAGCACCTTCCTTGAGTCACTGGACCTTAGTGAACCTCTTCTGTAAAATGGATGTGATACTAATAGTTCCCTGAAGAACTGGTGAGAGAATTCAAGAGATGCACAGAACCTGTGCATAGTAACATACACCCAATACATCCCGCCTTCCATTTTATTGGCTCGAGTTCCCGGGAAACCTGCCAGCAGGGGGCACTGTGGAAACACCCACCTTCTCTAGGAAACCTTGAATTCTGATTTTAAGTCAGTTGTTGGAAGTCCTTGACTTACTCTATTTTCTCCTTCTCCTTCTTCTTTCCCTTCTGTTTCTAAAAGACATGGTAGAGAAAGCATTCTGGGCAAATCTTGGGATGAAAATGCAAACGACTCCTCCCCAGCCAGGACAGGTCACCCGGGCAGTGTCCGGAAGGGGCAGGGGCAGCTGCCAGAAGCCGCCAGCCCGCAGCGGGATGCTTTACCCTGAGCTCCAATGCAACCTGGTTTTTCTATTTATATGACTCTCTCTCTCTCTGGCACCGTGAGCAAAGACTGAGTTACTCACGTCTGTAGCTCTACTACCTAGCCTACCACTGCGAACTGAGCAGCTGCTCAGTGAGTATCTGTTAAAGAAATGAATGGGAAAAAATGAGTGAAACAAACTATCCCATTTGTCCAAGAACTCATGTTACCCCTTTTCGATTCTGCCCTCTCCCCTAATCCGCAGGAACTCCATAAGGGAATGGAGATGTTTTCACTAAAACAAAACCAGCATTTCATAAGATGTTTCGGGGCCCTGACTTAGACTATTATGAAACCTTCCTAGTGAAGCAGAGAAGAAAAATTAATTAGCAAGTAAGATGGGGAGGTGTGGGGTAGGGGCGGCTTCTACTGCCTGCTTGTCCCGCTGGGCAAGGGGCTGGGCGGTGGGTAGGGTATGACTGAACTGAACCAGAGGCCTCTCCTGGACGCAGGAAAGGCCTCTTGACTTGTAAGGGTGGGTGCTGTCGTCAGCTTGGAGCTCCTCGTCTCCTGTGTCCCAAAGCAGAAGGAATTTCAGTGTCTTTGTCTTACCCAACCACATTAGAACATACGTAGCCTCCACTGGAATAAAAATCATTATAGATAACCACTGGTCTCAGAGATGATATGCTACCTCGCTTTGTGCTAAAGGGCCAGATGGAGAAAAATGCAAACACAGACCTCCAGTTTCCTTGAAGTTGTGTTAAGATCCTCTTCAGTCTACTCTGCTTGGTGTGTAATAAATGAAAAATGTCCTTAGGAGTAATTTTTTTTTTTTTTTTTTTTAAAGAAGAAGCTGTCCGGGGCTTCTGGAGCCCTTTTTGTCTTCACCACCTCCTCTCTGACTTCCGAGTGGTCTTTACTACTGTGTGCCCCCCAGCCCAGACCACCATGGCATGGGTTGCCATTAATATGTCATTTCCCTTTCCTGTTATCACAATATAAAGGACCTTGGCGTTGACCTTTCTATCAAAACATCCTTTGTTTAGAATGAAAAGCTATTCACTGTTAGAGTCTTATCTATAGGGTTTAGCCAGAGGATCAAATCCAAAGAGCAGAATTCGTTTACTTTGTATTAAATGAGCTCAGTTAAGAAGTCTCAATTTTGGCAGAAAGGTGCATTAATCACAAGGAAAAGAACAGATCTCGCTTTTCACAGCTTCTAGTTTACTTTCAATACAGTCACACAGTGAGGCTTTTGTTCCTGAAAAGTAGCACTGTATTTAAATACAGTAAATATAACAAAATTGCCTTCTTAAAATTACACAAGAGTTCCTCCAGCTCAGGATGCCCATAATGACCTCAGTGTTGCATGAAGAACTTTACGGCTTCAAAAAGGCTCTAAATTAGTTTGGACAGATGGGTTTTATCCCGAGGAAATCAATGAGTTTTTGTGAGTCTGACTTAATTTTTATGCAGCTAGCACTTTGAGATGAAATTAAAATATGTATGAAAAACATATTAAAGTTTCCCTTGGGTCTACGGTTGTTTGTACATTTACAAGGTGTTAAAGAGATGATTTAAAAACTAACCCTGTAAGGGACCAATGCAAGCAGACCATGATTTATGGTCTTCCATGACATTTTTGACACTTGAGGCCTAATGTCTTGTGCGTGTTGAACCGCTAATTATCTTTTAATTCATAAGGGCTTCGTGGTATTTTATAAGTGTAATATAATATATAGGGTTGGATCACATAGAAAAGCTCAGAGAACAACATGCTTTACACGTTTGGTTGAGTGGGTAACACGTGTAAGCAAATTTGGGCCGAACCTGGCTGAAAACACTTCTTCATGATGCTATAAAATTGAATCATTGCTTTTACCTGCCCAGCTCTAGAAAAATCACAGGCTTCTTTATTTATTTATTTTTTATGTGCAGGGTTAAGGCCTTAGTGGATTAGAAATCATATTTCTAATACAAACCAAGTAGTTGCACCATGCCTGGAAGACAGTAGATGCCCAATAAACATTGACTGAATGAATTAATCATTGAATGCTAACTGACCCGGAAGTGTATTTAAAGATTTCTTTATTTGAGAGAGAAAACATGAGTAGGGGGAGGGCAGCGGGAGAGAGACAATCTCCAGCAGACTCCCTGCTGAGCACAGAGCCTGGACCCAGGGCTCGATCTCACGACCCTGAGATCATGACCTGAGCCAAAATCAAGGGCTGGACACTGAGATCATGACCTGAGCCGAAATCCAGAGTTGGGCACTTAACCAGCTGAGCCACCCAGGCTCTTCCCTCCCATCCCCCGGAAGTGTATTTAATACCAGTTTTCCTCTTTCCTTTCAAATCAGATTATTCAACAAGGTTCATTTAGTGACACACTAAATATTTACCGAACACACCCTGTGCACCAGACAGGGTTCTGAGCACTGGGGGAATACAAAAGACTGACGAGAGCGCTTGCAGCCTGGCATCGAGAAACACCATGTCCCAGTAAGGCCACCTGAGAAAAAGGATCAATGAAGGTGAAGTAAAATTGCAACTGAGATTTGAAGGCGGAGAGATGGCATAAGGAATATATCTACTCCTATTTTGTACTGGGGGCAACGGAGCCACAGGGATGTGCTATAGCTTGTCTGAAACTCTGCAGCTGGATGATGACAGCACAAGGTTAGCTGTGGAGAGCTGGATACTGAGACAACAACATGGGAGGAGAAATACTGTAACTGGGACGACCACGAGCACTAATGCTTAAGGGTTATAACTCCTGCCTCATGTACAAAGACGAGTCTCTAAAATCATTGCCTGGTTGTTGGTCCCTGCCCCTGAAATGACTGGGAAATTCACATGTACTCCAGGATTGTAAATTTGCGTCTGCTAGGAATTCTCTAATTAAGCCTCCCCCATCAGGATGGGAGTCATTCGGGGCATGGGCACCATGAAGAAGAGAGGCGGCCCCTCCTAAATACATTTTAGGGTCATCCTCCACCATTCCTGCCTGCTAGCAGCCCTCAGGTAAGGACTGATATCAAACCCATATTACAGATGATGAAACCGAGTCACAGAGTTGAGTGGCTGTATTGGTTACGAAGCCGGTAAGAGGCTGAGGCAGGAAGACTGGCTGCAAGCCCACATTCTTACCACGACATCGTACGTATTTGAAAGTCTTCTGAGCACCGCCTGGGGAGCTTGTGTGGGGGGCCAAGAGCAGTGTGGGGTGCTGGTCTTGGGAAGCAACAGCCTTGTAGGGAAATAAGACAAGCACCTAACTGGGCAGAGCACAGGGTGGGTGGTGTGAGTACCCGGAGATGGGGAACATATCCAGACTGGGGCAAGTGAAAGTCACAGAGGGTATGACTTATGGAGCCATGTGGCAGGAAGGTGTCTGCATGACAATCCCAGGAAATCCTACTGTCAGAGACTGCGATTTTCCTCACACAAGAAAGTCTGGGGGTGCTGCAGGCATGAGGATAAAAGCTAGAAGTGTATTTAGCTGAAGCAGAGAGTGTGGAGAACAATTCAGTGGGAATCGATAATAATACTTACCAATGAGTAATAATCTCTAATAATCTGTGAAGTTATCTAGGAACATCATCTATGCACAATTAAGTGCAAGAGTATCTTACCGGGATGGATTCACAGATACCTTGCCTTGAATGCCTACTTACTTGCAAGGTAGATTTTAATTCTAGAGATAGCAAGAGTGCATGAATAGTATCTTTGGTTACTTGCTTTACAACTTTAGTTGAGACGAAATTGATGTTGAACTAGTTGCAATATTTAAAATGTACAATTTGCTGAGTATCAACGTATGAAGACACCCATGAAATCATCACCACGACCAAGAAAATGAATATTTACATTATCCATCGCATAAACTTTCCTCACGCTCATCTCTCCTTCCCCCTGCCTCCAGGCAGTCACTGATCTGCTTTCCCATCATGTAGATCACTTTGCCTCTTCTAGAGTTTTTAAGATTCACCTATACTGCATGAATCAATAGTTATTATGATGATGATTATTGCTGAATAGTATTACATTATCTGTTCGCCTGTTTGCAAACATCTGCGTTGATCCCAGTTCCTATTACTAGTAAATTGTGGTGAACACTCCTGGGTAAGTCCTTGGGAGGACGGATGCCTTCATGGGTGTGTAGTGGAATCTTACTGTGGTTTTACCTTGAAACTCCTTAAAAACCAATGACTCTGAGCAACTTTTCATGTGCTTATAGGCCATTCTTCTATTTTATTTTATGAAGTGTCTGCTTGAGTTTTTACCATTGTTTAAAAAAAAAATGGGTTGTTTCCCTTCTTATCATTAGTTGGATGAGTTCTTTATATATTCTGGATATAAATCTGTTTGTTGTTCAATACATGTGTTGCAAGCATCTTTTCCGGGTGGTGGCTCGTCTTCTCTTAACAATGGCTTTTGAATAGCGAAAGTTTGCAATTGTAGATCAAATCCATTGTTAAAGAAGTCCGTATTAACTTCTTCTTTTTGGTTAGTGCTTTCTTGTGTACTAGGAAACTCATGTCTTCCCCCAAGGGCTCAAAGATTTTCTCCTGGAAGCTTTACAGTTTTAGGTTTTGCATTTAAGTCTACGATCCACTTTGAGTTCATTTTTAGGTATGGAATATAAGGGTGATGTTCTCCCCCACCCCAGTGGATATTCAGTAGATCTGGCATTATTCAGTGAAAAGACTTTCCCCCTTTTCCATTGAATTGCCCTGGAACTTTTGATGTAAATCGACTGGTCGTATGTGTGTGGGTGTATTTATGAAATCTCTATGCTGTTTTATTGATCTCTATGTCTATCTATTTGTTAATATCAAACTATCTTGATTAGGGCAGATATAAAGTAGGGTAGATTTAAGTCAGATAGGCTAAATCCTCCAAATTATCTTTAGTTATTCTAGGTTCTTTGTATTTTCATATAAATTTTAGGATCAGCTTGCCTGTCAATTTCTAGTTTAAAAAAAAATCCTACTGGAATTTGCTTGGGGTTGTGTTGAATTTATAGATCAACTCAGAGAGAACTGCCATCTTAGTAATAGATGGGATAATCTGTGAACTATTTATGAAGACTCTCAATCAGCAATATTTATGAATAACATTTATAATAATAATTATCATTGAATAATAATCTCTAATAATCTATGAAGTTACCTAGGAACATAATCTATTTATCAAGGTAGGCCTTCCTCCTCGCAGCATTTCTCCTCCAACACTTTACACTTGCTAGTGTAGCGCTCTTGGACACCTTTCATTAGATTTATTCCTAAGTATGCTGTGTCATAGGCAAATGTGAGTAATAGACGACACAGGCTGTCTGGCAGTGGATGACAGAATGAATTAAAGAAAGGTTTAAGGGGCACCTGGATGGCTATCAGTTGAGCATTTGACTCTTGGTTTCAGGTCAGGTCATGGTCTCAGGGTCATGAGATCAAGCCCTATGTCCGGCTCTGTGCTCAGTGCAAAGTCTGCTTAAGATTCTCTCTCTTATGATGGCTCAGTGGGTTAAGCCTTTGCCTTCAGCTCAGGTCATGTTCTTGGGGTCCTAGGATTGAGCCCCACATTGGGCTCTCTGCTCAGCAAAGAGCCTGCTTCCCCCTCCTCTCTCTGCCTGCTTCTCTGCCTACTTGTGATCTCTCTCTCTCTGGAAAAAAAAAAAAAAAGACTCTCTCTCTCCCTCCCTCTGCCCTATCCCTTGCCCCGGCCCGATAAATAAATAAAATCTTAAAAAGTCCATACAATGTCCTCTCTGGGAAAGATTGACAGAGGAAAGGGGGTTTTAGGCTAGAAGAGAAAAGGAAAGAAAGAAAGGGAGGGAGGGAGGGGAGGGGAGGGAAGGGAGGAAGAAAGAAAAAAAGAAAGAAAGGGTTAAGAGGATAGAACAGTAGTCTGGGTGAGAAGTCTAGTTGAAGAAATAAATCAGAAGGACATCCAGTGACAACAGCCACTGACCTTTATGAAGACTGTGGTTGTGGAAGGTGATGGCATATAGGAAATGCCACCTTGGAACCACCAGGAGGGTGGAGAGCTGACAGCATGCAGAACCCTCAAGTGAAAGACAAAGTTCAGGGTATTAAATGTTGCTCACTTCTAAATTCAGCTCCGTGTGGTCCAAACAAGTGGCTTCTGAAATGCCTTGTCCTGCAAGATACCTTCTAAACAAAAGGTGGCCCTCTGCCCCTTAAGGTTACCGATGGCACTACACAGGCAGGGTGGCTGATGCTTGAACGAAGGATCTCAGAGCTCCCGGAAGCTTGGACACCACCCAGGCCATTCTTTTCGACTTCTGTTTGGAAAATGGAAGGCCTCATGTATGTAGAAAATCTAATTTTGCATCTAAGAATCTGTGTATGTACTACATAGATGGTCATACACAGATTCTTAGATTAATATATGCATGAATATGCATATTTAGATGAGCATATTTATTACATGTATACCCTTAGACAATATATGTGTTAATAGGCATACTGACACACATATCCTTAGATGAATTTATACACTAATCTACATATTAGTATACGTACTTTTCAGTGGACATGTCTGTGTATCACTTCAGATCATGATCACGGTGGGCCGAGCCAATTCATGTTTGTGGGGGATGATGGAAATAGGGAGGTAACCCCTAGTGAGGGAAGAGGAATCAACACTTAGTCAGCTCCTACTGTTTGCCAGGCACTGTTCTAACAAGACACATGATTACATGAGAGAGCTCAACTCTGAACAATTACGTGTTTAAAATGACACCAGCCAGATAATAGTATCTATCCCCTCTCAAGAGATGAGGAGGGGCGCCTGGGTGACTCAGTGGGTTAAGCCTCTGCCTTCGGCTCAGGTCATGATCTCAGGGTCCTGGGATGGAGCCCCGCATTGGGCTCTCTGCTCAGTGGGGAGCCTGCTTCCTTTCCTCTCTCTCGGCCTGCTCTTTGCCTACTTGCGATCTCTGTCAAATGAACGGATAAAATCTTTAAAAAAAAAAAAAAAAGAGAGATGAGGAACCAGGCTTGGACAAGTTCAATCATTCCCCACAGGCCCTAGCTGGTGGTAGAGACAGAGACAGGTCCTGTGACAAGGAAATCTATGACACATGTTCTCTGCCTTTGGAACATGAAGGCTGATGAGTACAGCACAGAAAATCACCAAAGCGCTCTCTCTCTCGCTCTCTCACTCTCCCTCTCTCTATATATATTTAATACATAAAATCCAAACGACAAGCTTATTTAGCCAATATCATGCCTACAGAATTTTTATTTTTATCCAACCCCATGGAAAAAGATGCAAATGAGTAGCATACCTGCATTTATATTTGATTACTTTCTAGTTAAAGCAAGTCATTAAACTGTTTACTCACATTTATGAGGGCAGGATTTGAATTTTTATGTTTTCTAGTTAAATGGGGAGCTTTTTCCTACCCCTGCGGGCGCTGCGCCAATGAGACCTGAGACCTTCACATGACTGCGAAGCTGCGGGCACAGAGCCTTATGCATTCATTTCTGGTCGATTTGGACAAACTTCTGCTGGGGTGTGTGCTCCTGACACACATATAGGAAGCGGCCCTCCTTCACTTCTCACCACAGGCAAGCAAAGCTGGCTGACGTGCACGTCGGGGTCCGACTGGTTGTAAAAAGCTGTCAGCAGGGTGAAATTCATTGTCCCCCAAACCACGAAAGTAACAGCAGCCTTGGTAGCTATTGCTTATTGAGTCTCTTTCTGTATTAGGCAACCTGCTAAGCACCTTACAGAGATAATCTGTGTTTTTTTTCCTTAAGGGAGTCCATTTCCTCTACCCAGAACTTTTCCCATCTCCACTCTTTCCCTCAACGCCCCCATTCCTCAGCTGTCTCTTCCGTCAAGAAGACGTCCCTGACCTCGGGCTAGGGTAGATCCTTCCCTTCGGTTTTCCCACAACTACTCGGTTTCCCACTGCAAAACTTTCCAATCCCAACACTCAATTCACTTTATCATAATTCATGCCACCTGTCTTTAACTCCCATGAGGCCATAGGCTCGGGGAGATCAGACGCTAGATCTGGGTTACCAAATAAGTATTTATATCACAGATATCTTATCACCAACGCCTATTTCGTGCCCCGCCCTGGTTACTTGGTACTTGCTTAATATTGGTTAATTGAATACAGTGGAAATGATAATCATCCTCATTTTATGGGTGAAGAGAGCATGGGTCAGCAAGTTAAATCACCTAAGAGCCATTCAGCCACGACATATCAGAGACAGAACTGGAAACAAGCATGTCTTAAAGCCTCTTTACCCACACTGTAGTGCCTCAAGAGATTGTCACCCTCTCCTAGGATATGCTCTGGCTCCAGCCCAAATCTCTTCTTAATTATGAATACATAGGTATTGACAATATTATCCATATTACAATATTACAATAATACAAAGTTATAATACTACATATAAGTTACAAATTATAATATATTTAATATATTTTAATTTTATTAATATATATTAATATATATTAATATATAATATAGTAATATATTTCTATTAATATATTATATCATTTATCATATATTTTATATAAATTATGTTATTTATAATATATAAATGTATAATAAAATATATTATATATATATATTTTTATTTTTCCCCCTGAACTTCTTATTTCTCTTATATTTTTCTAGGCAGGACCCCAAAGACTTACCTTTTCTTATCTTCATTTCACTGGAAAACAAATATTCTGTTATTGTTTCCATCTCTCTTTAAGAATCAGAACATGCTAAGCAGGGAGAGATGCTATCCATATGCCCAGTTTCCTGGTTCAGAGACAAAAATGACTTCCTGAAACTCACCTAGGTCTTAACAGCAAGGGTAAAACCAGGGCCAAATGTCTTGGTGCTTAAATGTTACCATCCTACTTAGTGATCAGCTAGACTGCGCAGAGCTGAAATGAAAGTGTGTGTGTGTGTGTGTGTGTGTGTGTGTGTGTGTGTGTGTGTTACTGCTCCTTGTTCTAAGAAAAGAAGCAGCCATGGCAGGTGATGGAGGAGGGGACAGTGAAGCTGACAGTTTTCCTACAAGTGTCTAGTCCACCAAAGCACGCTCCTTTCCCTGTCGATGGCCCATGCTCATTGCTTTCATCCCTGTGTTTGCTCATTCTATCTTTACCTTCAGGGATGCCTTCCTTTGCTCTCTGCTAGCATCATTTCCAAGCTCTGCTCCCAGTGCCCTCTACCACAGAGTCTGTCCTCCATTGTTCCAGTGAGACAGACTCATTCCTGGACTCTCCCTCCATGTGGTTTGAAGTCCTGTTACCACGTGTCCAGATCTATCAACGGCTCTCACCTGGAAGGCCAGGATGCTTGGGGTTCACCTCTGCATTGTCCACAGTACCTTGCACATCACAGGACCCCCTCCATGAACCGAACACATGTGCCTGTCTGATGCCGTAGAAGACAGCTGCTAGCTCTCCCCACATCTTGCAAGCGGATTTTGAAACAGAATTCCTGACAAATTATGGGAAGACAAAAGGATGTTCTGTGCAAGGTGTTTTCACTCCAGGTGCCGGAATCACCCAACCACGCCTTATCCTGTTACTAAAATAAGCCATCAAAGGGATAACCAAACCATGATGCATGAACTTAAAAGTGGACTGAGAAAAGACATTGCTTTAAGATCTCCTGGTTACTCCTCGGGTGAGGTCTGCATTCATTCATCTGATCTATGATTTGGGGATGTCAATCTGTCACTGAAACTGGGAAGTCAGCATTTTCAGCACAAAGACTGTGGCCTCACTTTTTCTGTATCTACCATAAGGTCTGTGGTAGGGTCTTGTTGTCAAAACCTCTGCTCCAGCAATTCAAAGCAGCAGAAACTCATCGGAGGTTGGGAAAGCAGTCACTATGCAACTCAAAATTGTTGAAGATTCTGAACCAAGGTGAAGTCACCCATGGGAGGTACGAATCCCAACAGGAAAGGAAGTCTGGTTTGACAAGGAGGGCACCTTCTCTTATTAGCCAACAAAATATCTGGGATTTTTTTTTTTTAATTTTATTTATTTATTTAAGAGAAAGAGAGAGAGAAGGAGCACAAGCAGGGGAAGGGCAGAGGGAGAGGGAGAAGCAGACTCCCCGGTGAGTGGAGTTGGACATGGGACTCAATCCCAGGACTCCAGGATCATGACCTGAGCTAAAGGCAGACATTTAACCAACTGAGCCACCAAGGAAAACCCCCAGGTGTTTATTTAATGCTTATTTCTATGGAAATGTTGATAATTTGGTCACTCCTCCCATAAGCCATTCAATCTTCATAAGGTGAGTGACTTTGGGAATACTGAAGCATTGGGCAGGATGGAATTGTAAAGATGGATGAGAACCAAGATCTGTGCACTTTGCAGGGTACCGATCCAAAAGAAGCA
Source organism: Enhydra lutris kenyoni (assembly GCF_002288905.1). Taxonomy (NCBI): domain Eukaryota; kingdom Metazoa; phylum Chordata; class Mammalia; order Carnivora; family Mustelidae; genus Enhydra; species Enhydra lutris. The sequence continues at coordinate 4,932,655 of NW_019154138.1, forward strand.
GCACGAGTTTGTTTCTACATGGGAAGTCAGCCTTCCCACAATAAACAAAAATTGTTTTCCCAATTCTCTGCTGCCCACAAAACACATGCATTGGTTTGAAGCACAGTAATTCTCATGCCTTCCTGCCAGCCTTGGTGGCACTCGGCCACACGAGCTTTCTTTCAACTGAAACATGAAGATTCCATACTTCTGTGGTGCCTGGTTGGCTCAGTCAGTTAAATGACTGCCTTTGGCTCAGGTCATGATCCCAGGGTCCTAGGACTGAGTCCCAGAATCTGAGCTCCTTGCTCAGCAGGGAGTCTGTTTCTCTCTCTCCCTCTGGCACTCCCCCTGCTTATGGGCTCCCTCTCTCAAATGAACAAATAAAAATCTTAAAAAAAAAAAAAGAAAGAAAGAAAGAAAAAGAAAAGAAAATCCCATGCTTTCTCCCACCCCAGAGCCTTTGCACGTGCCTCTTCCTTTCCCTGGAATGCTCTTCTTAGTTTATTCACTTTCCCAATTTTTTTTAAAAAATATTTTACTTATTTATTTGACAGAGAGAGGGAGATAGATCACAAGTAGGAAGAGAGGCAGACAGAGAGAGAGAGGGAAGCAGGCTCCCTGCTGAGCAGAGATCCCGATGCAGGACTTGATCCCGGGACTCTGAGATCATGATCTGAGCTGACAGCAGAGGCTTAACCAACACTGAGCCACCCAGGTGCCCCACTTTCCCAACTTTTATTCCCCTGGTCAATTCCTCCTTATTTATCAGATTTTCGGCTCTGCTCAAATGGCATGTAGTTTGGTAAGGAAATCTACCCATAACTATCCTCCTCCAATTGCACATTGGCTCAACCTACGAGTTGGACACTCTTGTAGCATCCTCTACTCTTACTTCAGAACAGTAACCACAGTAAGATACAGTTACATATGTATCTATGTGATTATTTGATTAATATCTGCCTCCCCTATAGAGTGAACTCTCTGAGGGCACTCACAAGATACATTTTGCTCAAAATTGCTTTGCCCATGCCTAGCACAGTGCCTGGCACATAGTAGGGTCCAATAAATTACCTGTTGAATAAGCCTTTGAATCACTGCAGAGCACTGTCAGTATGCGAAGGACCTCTTCAAAAATCAACTGGTGAATCCATTCCTAAAACCTTCATACAGAGAGAAGTGGAGCCACTGAACCCCAAACCGCCGGCTCCCGTGCGAATTCACACCCCAACTCTGGATTTCCCCAGAATCCCCAAATCTGGCTTGGTGTGAATTCAGCCTATCTCATTTCCTTCAGTGAGTTTAAACCAGGACGTGCTCTGTGGGTTAATTTCCTCTTTTAAAAGCAGGTAGTATATAACAAAAGCAGGTAGTATAAAACAAGAGCCATGGCTGAATTCTAGAATAGCACACACTCGCCAGCCCCATCCTTGGAAGGCTAGCCACAGACATGGGGAGATTATTAACACAATAAACCATAATTCTGCAAATTTGTACTCAGGGACCTTTTTACTGCCTGGTTGGGGACTATTTAATCTATGGCTTGACTCCTTGGTTACTGGATTACTTGGTTACTAAGTAACCAGGTAATTGACACATGAACCACAAGGATTTACAAAAGATGCTGTATCCAATATTAATTTTTATGAACTTAGTAAAAACTCCAGTTACATATTTAGAGTTTTAAATGAAGTTTATGGCATTTTAATATCCACATTCCATATCATACCTAATTTCCTAACAGGTTTAGGTTTTCTCGTAATACTGGCTCTGAGAAAGCTTTTTGGAATTTTTCCCTTTATTGATCATTTTTTTATAACTCTCTGGTACCACATAACTCATTCTAAAATTAAAACACCTAAAAATATTTCCATGAAGCACATGCATAGTCTCGGCCTTGTTCTCCTGTGAAATTTTCATTTACGATATGGTGAAAGGGGGTTGGCATTGGAGACCCAGAGACCTGGAGACCTGTCTTTGAATTTCTTCTTCACAGTTTGCTATGTGACTTGGCCCTACCATGTAATCTCTGAGCTTCTGTCCCCTTACAAGTGGCAATAATTCTTTAATTTTCAGGGAGGCGTTGTGGATTAAATGAAATAATAAATGAAGGAATTGTATAACCTGTAAAATGTTTTATTAATAATAATACAAATGTTTTATTATTAATAATAGTATAAAAATTTTATTATATAAATGTTTTATTATTATTAATAATATTACCAATGTTTTATTATACAAGGGTTTTACTACTAATAATAATAATGTGGACATGTTCTACTATTCTTATTAAAGCATTCTTACATTTTTGTCTTTGATTCCATAAGTACCATGATTCCAGTAATAGCCTTGTAACTACTTAAATGTAGATGTCAACCTTTTTTTTTTTTTTAAGATTTTATTTATTTATTTGAGAGAAAGCAAGAACGAGAGAGAGAGAGCTTGAGAAGGGGGAGGGTCAGAGGGAGAAGCAGTCTCCCTGCCAACTTGATCCCAGGACTCCAGGTTCATGACCTGAGCCGAAGGCAGTTGCTTAACCAACTGAGCCACCCAGGTGTCCCAGATGCTGACCTTTTAAAATAGAGTTTTGTTCAAGGACCTTCTTTCAAATCCTAATTTGGAAGCCATTAAGAGTGGGAAGTGCCAGTCCTAATGGTTTTTGATTTCACTTTTGTTCGAATTTGGCCTTGGCCTGTGGATTTTAACCATGTCGCAGAGCACCCCCAAACCAGCCAGGCAGGAAAAGTTGTCTTCACTGTCCCAGCGGCAGAGCAGAGGTGCTGGGCAGCCACTCCATTTGCTCCTTTTCCAAAGTTGGCACAGAAACCTCCAGGACACTGGTCCAAGTGCCCACTTCTCTAGAACCTCTGGCTTCCCCTTGCCACTCCGTTAGTTTAAAACTAACACAGGACATCTGTTAGCAGGAATCAGAAAGAAGGAAGCTTGGGGTTTTAAAAGCGTCGGTTCACCCCAAGCTCATGCTTGTATCTACAGATTGGATTTTCATTGGCCCCAGTACCCAACTCCATACATGTTCCTTCCTGGAAGAAGGTGGAAGTTGTGCAATGTGATCTTTTGATATCTACAGTAAAAAATGCCCTTGTAGGGGCGCCTGGGTGGCTCAGTGGGTTAAAGCCTCTGCCTTCAGCTCTGGTCATGATCCCATGGTCCTGGGTTCAAGCCCCGCGTAGGGCTCTCTGCTCTTCGGGGAACCTGCTTCCTCCTCTCTCTCTGCCTGTGTCTCTGCCTACTTGTGATCTCTGCCTGTCAAATAAATAAAAATTAAAATTAAAAAAAATTCCCTTGTAGAGGGCTCTCTGCAGACACAAATCCAACAGTTTTTGAGCGCTCTAAGGCCGACTAGAACCTATTAGACCTCCCCTCTCTTGATTCGCCCGTCTGTTATAAAAAGCAAATGAGAGCTAACATTTGTATGGATTGTACCTTCCCTGTAAGTGATGTATATTTATTTTATTTCTTTCTCTTCTAATACTCCCCGAAAGGGGACACCACTTAGACGGAATACCAAATTCAGAGAGGTGAAGTGGCGGGCCGGGGTTCACACAGCCTGGCGTGGGCAGAACCAGATCTTGATGAGGTTCTCATCCCATCCTTCCTTCTACTCTACCCCCAACGAACTTGGAAGTTATGCTCATTGCCTGTCCTGTTAATTTCAGTTCAGCGTCCCACTCCTTCCAGGCAAACCCTCCCCAGAGCCATAGCCTACAGTCTTTATTAGCATGAAGTCCTACAGAATATTTGGGTTTAGATACATTTTACCCCCCTTTCCAAACCTAATTGAAAATATCCTGCTAAAACTTGGCTGCTGTTTAATTTGCGAGGAGCCCGGGCGATCCTTCCTCTACCTCCCTTCTTAGAGGAAAAAGGAGCTTCACACAACAAAGCATTTTTTTTTTTTTTATCTAAATAAAATAATTTCAACTAAGGGGATGGCACCTGTATTGAGCAAATCCGTGGAAGAGGTCGATATCATCCCCGTTTCACGTTCGCCTATTATTTTAGAAGGCCATACAAGGTCTGAGCAAAACATCCTCTCTGGCAAAGGCTGCCAGAAGAAAGGGGGTTTCAGGTTAGAAGAGAAAAGCAGAGACAGATTCTTCGAGACACATCTTTGTTCAAATACCAACGACACTACAGCACATGAAGTCAGAGCGGTCTGACTTAGCCACATCGACTCTTCGAACCTGATTTTTAAAATTACCCGATGCGCAGTGTGTAGGAAGAATGCCCTTAAACAGAGCTTTTATGCCAGCACATCTCGTTTGCTGCGGGGAGAGACACTCCTCCCGCACCTTCTCCCCCAGCTGCTGTACAGTATTAAGACATTTGAAGAATGTAGTATATTATGGGCATGAAAAGCAGAGAGAAGAGAATGAGGTATCCTGGATTCACCTTGGCACTTTGTGAAGAATAAATGCCTCTTCCTGTACCATGACCCTCCTGAGCCAGGCCCCAACTCCCCCAGAGAAGAACTTCAACTTGGAGTCTCCCGTGAAACAGGTTCCCTGGTCATGGGAGAGAAGTGAGGTGTCCCAGAAAGAGCCCTTTGAAATTCAGGGTCCCATGTGAGGCTCTGTGCAGGATTCCCACACAATGAGCTGACCTTGCTCTCAGGGGGTACTCGGGCCCACCCCAGGTGTTCTCCCCCACCGCCCCTCCAACAGTCTGAATAACAGATGAGCTAAATAATAGGTAACACCTGTAGGAGGTTTTATAGTTTACAAAGTGTTTTTACATAGTCATTACAAGGCAGGGCCTCTCCAACGGAGAGGCCAGTCCCCTGATGATTTCTGGGGGCACCCACTGTATTTTAAAAAGTATACATTCTAAAATAGATTTTATCATCTTGTTTTCCATGTTTGCACAAAAAAATTAGGGTCTTTAGCAAACACACACACACACACACACAGAACCCCATCTATCCCATCCTGTCTGACTATACTACTAAGAAGGTCATTACAGAATATTAAAAATACTCATTCCAGCTCAGTGGGTTAAAGCCTCTGCCTTCGGCTCAGGTCATGATCTCAGGTTCCTGGGATCGAGCCCCACATCAGGCTCTCTGCTCGGCGGGGAGCCTGCTTCCCCCTCTCTCTCTGCCTGCCTCTCTGCCTACTTGTGATCTCTCTCTGCCAAATAAATAAATAAATAAATAATCTTAAAAAAAAAATACTCATTCCCAAGGCTTTACAGGCAGTCTGGTTCCATGACAGGGCACGAGGGTACAGTTGTAAATGGACTTCCTTCTGGTCTCTGAGCGTCTATCTCTGTGACTGTGGATAATACATTTGAGTATCTTCAGGAATGCAAGGCCAGGTACCGCCCAAGGGGTCTCTTGTTCCCACTGTGACACGCCATTTCCAAGACGGCCATCTACCTGCACACCGGGGAGAACTTCCTGCTCTGCAGAGCTTTGCAGAGCCTGCTTAGGGACATACTCATGATCTAACATGCTTACATAGCCAGGCTCATGCCTAGAAAGGAAGAAAGAGTCTTTAAGCAGAAGTATGATATGAACGACTCAAGAAGCTCTTGGATGGCGTGACAGCCATGAGCAGCGGAAAGACCCGATCTCTTGAGTTGAATGTCCTTTCAGAGAGAGTCTGATACTCTGCCCTTTGCACAATGTCTTATATGATCAGGTCATAGGGATGTAAGCTGAGAAATCTAGTGGTGCCCTCAACTTTCACCTTCTGAGAAAATCACCCTTTGGATTTAATCACACTATTGTTGATAGGGGCATCAAGTAATCCAGGTAGAGATCAGAGACAGTTTTCCCTCTCCCAGATAGACACAACTTAATAAAACACTCTACTGCATGGCTAAGATCAGTTCTTTTTAAGAGAGTTGAGAATCCTGGAGTTCCCTATGGAATTCAGACCTTTGGTTGCTTTATCAGTTACTATACTTTGGCTGTGAGTCAAAGAAATCTTTTCTCAAACTACCTTAAACAGAGAGGAAGTTCGTTATCTCAGTTCATAGACAGTCCAGAGGTAAAGTGAGCCAAGCACAATTAGGGCTCTTGCTCTGTTCTTCCGCTGTTTTCTGGGCATTGCCTTCTTCTGTGTGCCAGCTTTGAGCTGGGACTGAATTCAGCCGGGTCATTGGCATTTCTGTGCATTTTTCAAGCAGAGGTGCTCGCTGTCTTTGTTCTGGACTATGTTTATCAAAAAAAAAAAAAAAAAGTGTGTCTAGTGAATAGTTTTTGAAGAGGGATAGTATCTCCCTCTGGAGCAGAGGGCAGGCAGGCATGCTAACCATCCATTATAAAAGATACAGGTTGACTAAGCTCAGAATTCCTGGTGTAACCTTTTCTGCACGGCCCGGAAGGAATCTGGGCTGGGGACCAGATTCAGTTATGCTCATGCTCAGGCGGTTCTCTGTGCCCTAATAAAGTCTTCTGTCTCTGACCCAGGCAGGGGTCTCGTGTCATCTTTCAGCATCTGTGAAACCGTGGGAGTCTCATTTTTCAGCTTGCCGATGGGGTAAAACACCGGCTCCTTCCTCACACACGTGTGATCCCAAGTGGATCTGGGCAAGGGCATAATATGACTACCATTAGCACTGGGGCAATAGGCTTTCCTGTTTAGGGTCTATAAGAAAGAGAGAAAAATCTTTCCCTTAATTAGAGAATATTAACCCTAGCCTTCATTCTGATGGGGTCTGTCTAGCTCACAAGCCTGTCACAGGAACAAAACAGTCATAGGGAGAGAGGCAAGACGTAAGCCTGGGATCTGGAACCTATCATTGGCAAAGTCAGCTGCTCTTGAGAAACAGGGCCAGTGTAGGGACTAAAGAAAACCTGGATTCCAATAGGATATGGGAAGAAGTCACGGACACCGGCAACCCAATGTCTTCTCTCTACGGAGCAGCTGTGACCGAGGTACCCATTCGCTATGTACTTCTGCATTCCCATGGACCAGGGCTTTAGGAATTCTCTCCTACCAGCATCACATGGGACTCTGCCAATTGTACTTTCTAGCTGCTCGTATTTCAAGCCACTAGCTATGAGTTTAGACGTTAAGGGATCTGGTTCAGATCATAAATGTTATACAAATCAACCAGTATGGATTAAATGCTGCCACAGTCTATAACTGCCGAACGAGGGTCATGATTTCAGGCTGGTTAACAGATTCTAATACACTGAATCGTTTCATGAAATCTTAGTCCAAAGGCATTCATCATAAGTGTGAAATTGCATATGGTCTTGTGGAAAAGCAGCAGGTCACAGACAAGGTTGCTTGTCTGCTCACAGAGCAAGGTTGGAATGAAAAATGAAGACTGACTCAGGTGGCCGTGCTTCTGGGGGACAGTGCTACACCGGCCTTTGATGGGACCCAGTTATTTATTTATTTTTTTAAAGTTTTTATTTATTTATTTGACAGAGATCACAAGTAGGCAGAGAGGCAGGCAGAGAGAGAGAGAGGAGGAAGCAGGCTCCCCGTGGGAGCAGAAAGTCTAATGTGGGGCTCGATCCCAGGACCCTGGAATCATGACCTGAGCCGAAGGCAGAGGCTTTAACCCACTGAACCACCCAGGTGCCTTGGGACCCAGTTATTTCACAGGAGTTAAGTACACACAGGAATGGGGGTCGTGCTGGTGAATATTGAATGGATTTACCCATATTGAGGGTCACCGAACTTTGGGCCGATACCTCTTCTCTTATCCCCAATGACTAGGATGTACTTTTGTGAGGCTGCTTGTAATGTGTCCCCACATTGGCTTTTTGGAAAGAAAAATAATTCTATAAGCCCATGTCCTCCTGCAAAGATTGGCCAGTTGACTTTTAAAAAAGCGTTCTTTCTGCCCCTGGACTGAACTGGAGTTTGAAGATGAAACTCAACTCCCAGAAAGATCCCGGCTACGTCACCTCCTCTCTGGAGAACCTTGGGGATGTTATTTTATTTCTTTGAGCTTATTCTGTCATCATCCCTAAGAAGATCATGTCATATACGTCACAGGTTGCTCTGAGTATTAAATAAGATCGTGTTTATGAAAGAAAAGTCTCTTAAAATCACGTTTGGCATTTGGAGACCTCATAAATGTTAGTTACTTTTGAATTAAACTGAGAAAGTATATTCATAGGCAAGACAGTTTTGTCATCAAACTCAGTACTCATTTTTTTCCTAATTTAGATCCTATAAAATGGATATTCCTATCCCTTTCTTCAGCAAAACTGCCTCTTCAAATTCTTTTGTAGCCCTGAAAATGACTTTATCTGTTTTCCTTTGTATCTGGAGGTCACTTCATAACACTAATAACTGGGGGCACCTGGGTGGGTCAGTGGGTTAAGCCTCTGCCTTCGGCTCAGGTCATGATCCCAGAGTCCTGGGATCGAGCCCCACATCGGGCTCTCTGCTCAGCAGGGAGCCTGCTTCCCTCTCTCTCTCTCTCTGCCTGCCTCTCTGCCTACTTGTGATCTCTGTCTCTCTGTCAAATAAATAAATAAAATATTTAAAGAAAAACACTGATAACCTTATACAGGTACCATGTATAGTTGGCGGAATAAGGGAACCCCAAAGATATCTACTTCCTAATCCCTGCAACTGTGATTATGTTTCTTTTTTCCTTTTTTTTTTTCTTTTAAAGATTTTATTTATTTATTTAACAGACAGAGATCACAAGTAGGCAGAGAGGCAGGCAGAGAGAGGGGAGGGGAAGCAGGCTCCCTGCCAAGCAGAGAGCCAGATACGGGGCTCGATCCCAGGACCCTGAGATCATGACCTTAGCCGAAGGCAGAGGCTTAACCGTCTGAGCCACCCAGGCAGATGTGATCAAGGACCTTGAGATGAGAGAGTATTCTGGACTGTCCACATGGGCCCAATCTGATCACGTAGGTCTTTAAAATCAGATATCCTCTCCCAACCATGGTCAGAGGGAGACACAACCATGAAAACATGGTCAGAGAGAGGCCACATGGCTGCTCTGGAGATGGAGGACGGGGGCAAGAGGCAAGGGATCCAGGCAGCCTCTAGAAGCCCAAGAAGACAAGGGAGCTCCTTCTCCCCTCATACTGACAGACAGGCACGTAGCCCCACCCACAGCTTAATCCTAACCCAGGATCACGCTTCGACTCCACAGAATTGTAAGATAATACTTGTGTGGTTTTAAGCCACTGAGTTTGTGGTCATTTGTTACAGCAGCAGAAGGAAACTAATAGACTGTGAAATCAGCCTTGTTCTAAATACTTAACACATTTTATCTCTCGCAATTTCATAAAGACTCCCTAAGGTAAATCCTATAGAAAATTCATACTTAGAGAGATTAGGAAAGTTGTTCAAGATATCACAGCTGAAATAATAGCTGGCCCTTCTCTCCAGCGCCTGCCTATTTTATTTTACATGGCTGCTCCAAGTCGCCTTCTCGCCCTTATTATCCAATCCCTCGTAAAACTCAAAAGTTAAAGTAATTCATTACATAATTGAAAACTTTAAATAAACGAAATCATGACATTGCCTCTGGACCGCTGTTTACATGAGCCATGAAGATAACTTAATGGCTTTGCCTAGTGTCCATCGTTTCTTGCTTCTTTGAAGAGATCTACAGCAACTGTAGTGGAATTTCTCGAGTTACTGTTGGCCACCTACCTTACCGGGAAACTAGAATGGAGAAGCTCTCACCTCACAGGGCACTGCTACAACACAACTCAGAGCTGTGATTATGACCACCTGTCTCAAGATTTGCAAGGGAGGTTTCTGGGTATATCTACTTTCAGCTATTAGAACTCATGGGAACATTTGGCAAAATTCCACCAAGTTCCTGAAGCTTCTGGGCATCCTTTTTGTTTTTGCCTTTTATTCCCGGCAACTCCATTACCCTGGAAGGCTCCCAGCCTCCTCCCCAACCAGCCAAAGAGAACGTCTCCTCCTGTCTCATGCCTCATCTTTACTAGGGAGCAATTACTCGTGCCTTAATCCTTTCAGTTGGAAATAACATGTTCTTGCCTCTGCTCACTGGCTTTCTTTCCTTTCCTTTCCTTTCTTTCCTCCTTCCTTCCTTTCCTTCCTCCCTTCTTTTTCTTTTCTTTCCCTTTCCTTTTCCCTTTCCTTTCCTGTCTTTTTTCCTTTCCTCTCCTTTCCTTTCATTTCCTTCTTTCTTTCCTTCCTTTTCTTTCTCTTTCTTTCTTTCTATCTTTCTATCTTTCTATTTTCCACCTTTCCTTTCTTTTTTCCTATTTTCATTTCCTTTTCCCTTTCTTTCATTTCCTTTCCCCTTTCTTTCTTCCTTTCCTTTCTTTCTCCCTTCCTTTTCTTCCTTCCTCTTTTCTTCTTTTTCTTTTCTTTTTTTTTCTTTCATCTTCCTTTCCTTGCCTTTATTTCCCTTAATTTCCTTTCTTCTTTCTTTCTTTCTCCAAGTTAAAACTCAATTTTTTTCTTAATCTTTCAAGGCTCCCACCTGCTTCCCTCCCCTTACCCCCCACCAAACTAGACAAACTTTCTAAAAGCAAGGGTGATGTTGTGCTGGGCAGATAGTAGAAGATCACCAGCCCATTAATTATTTTAGGTAGGAACAGGCCCTGTAGATTAATCATCACACAATTACAGGACATTGAAAGTGATCCCAGAGATAGCCTAATTCCAGATCCCTGCTTTTGACTTGAAGCTTTCCAGGCAGAACACCAGATGTGAGGTTTTTTTTTGGGGGGGGGTCTCCCCCTTCCCACCTCAGGGCCCCATGTGGTTCTAAAATCCCAGTAGCCATGTGATCAGGCTTGCCACACTCCATGCCTTCATCACTCTTGCCTTTCTGACATCCTCCCTCTCCATCTGCTGGTTCTTCCAGAATTTACAGCTTTTTCGGGAGCACCTGCCCAATTACTCAGGCAAGGCCCTGCGTAGGATTTGCCGTATCCTGAGTGAGTTGAGAGTTCCAAAATGTTTGTTTTATAAAACGGAGACTCCATTCTACTTCATATCGACTTCCTCGCCCATCAATCACGTTTTCTGGTAACAGCATCATGGGAGGAATGTGATTTGGTCATACCCAGAGGTGATTAAGTGTCTGAACCTCTAGACTTCATTGGGGGGATTTTGTTATGGCAAATGCTTCCTTAATGACTAACTCATTTTTTTTTTTTTTTTAACCACTTAAGCCACGGTTTAGCTGCCAGTGAGCAAAGGCCTTGCCTACGTGGGCTACTGGGCTGAGACGAAACATGGAAAACATGGGAAAGAAGAGTGAAAGTGAAGAGGAGGGAGGGAGATATATGTGGAGAGTGAGGTGGGGGAGACTAGCTGGGGGATGAGGGCACAAAACATGGGAAAGGGAAAAATTAAGCGGTTAGAGGAGAGCGAGGAAAAAAGGAACAGAGGGGAATAGGGAGGAATCTGAATGTGATGAGGAAGGAGGAGAGAGAGCTGTGAACAGAGGGTGAATTGGAGACAGGAAAATTAATGGAGATGAAGGTGAAGAAAGGCACAGAGAGTCTAACCCATCCTTCCTGCTAAAGCCTACCCTCCCCGGACACTCAAACCTTCCAGAAGCCATTGTCCCAGGGCACCTGGGTGGCTCAGTTGGTTAAGCGCCTGCCTATAGCTCAAGTCTGGGTCCCAGGGTCCTAGAATCAAGCCCCACATCAGGCTTCTTGCTCAGCGGGGATTCTGCCTTTCCCTTTCCTTCTGCTCCTCCCCCCTCCCACTTGCACGCTCCCTCTTGCTCTCTCTCTCTGCCTGTCAAATAAATAGAATCTTTTTTTTTTTTTTTTTTTTAAGAAGAAGCCATTACCCCAACTCCAGAGTCCTGGAGAAGGAAGACAGTGTCAGGGAGAACACTGGGAGACCTTTCCAAGCAAGTCACTTGATCTATTATACCACATCCTTAATGAAAGGTGGTGCCTTGTGACCATCTACAATGACAATGTTTTATTTTTTTTTTAAGATTTTATTTATTTATTTGACAGAGAGAGAGAGGTCACAAGTAGGCAGAGAGGCAGGCAGAGAGAGAGGGGGAAGCAGGCTCCCCACTGAGCAGAGAGCCTGATGCGGGGCTCTATCCCAGGACCCTGAGATCATGACCCGAGCCGAAGGCAGAGGCTTAACCCACTGAGCCGTCCAGGTGCCCTACAATGACAATGTTTTAAACAAGCAGTCTAACATTAAAAAAAGCCAAAAAGCAATTTAAGGAACACAAAGCCTCTTGAAAAGATAAAGAGAATTGCATTGTAGGATATTCATCGGAACAATCACCCTAAACCCCCTCTTCATCCTCTCGCCACCAAATCCCACTTAGCCTCGAAGATCTCCTGGTCTTTTTCTTCTGTCTCCTCCAAGTGAGTCTCATTCTCTGTCTGCCTCTCTGTGCTCTCCACACCTGCTTCCTGACACAACCTGGCCCACAGGAGGTATTCGGTAATAGCTGCTAAGTGGAAAAAATAATAATAATAACCATAAGAATAATAGCTAGCATGCATTGGCCTCCATCTTGTATTACGTAGGCCAATTAGCATCTTGGACCTTCTTTTTTATTTTAAGATTTTATTTATGTATTTGACAGATAGAGATCACAAGTAGGCAGAAAGGCAGGCAGAGAGAGAGAGAGAGAGAGAGGAGAAAGCAGGCTCCCTGCCAAGCAGAGAGCCTGATGCAGAACTCGATCCCAGGATGCTGGGATCATGACCTGAGCCGAAGGCAGAGGCTTTAACCCACTGAGCCACCCAGACGCCTGCGCCCTATCTTGGACCTTCTTTAAACTATCCCCTGCCCTCCTTATCCAGGTCCAGATGAACACATGAAAACACTAGAATCTAACAGGTGAATGTTGACACACATCCCAAAGGCTGAGAAGCAGGGAAGTGGGGAGGTCTGGGAGTAAATGGAGGGATAAGACAGGACAGTTCAGAGGGTCTAACCGGGACTTCTACTCTATGGAAGCTACAACGGGAGAGGCAAGTTGACCCTCAAAAAACAACGCAAAGGCACCAAGGTCTTTGAGCATTCAGACTTCAGATGCACCCATCCTAAAACAAAGATAAAACCAAATAAAACAAAACCCCTAAAATGTGGAGGCTTTTTTCTAAATAAACTTCCTTCCCTGGGAGGTTTCCTACTCTGGAGCCCTGACTGCAGAAGCCACAGGCCTCAGGAGGAGTCAAGGGGGCTGGTTGGGCATGGGGCGGTGGGAATGGGGAAGGAGCGAGGGATTTCAGCGGACGGGAGAGTGCAGACCATCTTGCCCCGCTCCGTGAAACATGCCCAAGTCTCGCTTGAGAAATGACGCACTCGGCTGCCCAGTATTGAAACCACGTCCCCAGACAGACAGGATGCCCAGATGGCTGCTTGGGAGAAAACCCTTATGTTGGCTGTATACACCAGCAGTCAGTGGAGGGACCCTCAGACGCAAGAGAAGCAGAGGAGCCCCGCCCTCTGCACAGAGTCATTATTCCCGATCCTCCCCCCGCCACCCCCAGGCATTCCTATTGTTCTCTTTGGGGAAAATAGGAGTTGGGAGACCCAGAAAATGTGCCATCTTCCCCATAGAAGACCAGATTACAGTCTTCATCTTCAAAGAAAAAGTTGTCCTTGGAGTCTGAGGGAGCAGTATGGCCAGACGCTGGGTCCCTCGGATGAGGGTGAGCCTACAGAGTGGGCACAGCACATGGCTGAGGTCGGGGGACTCAGAGGCATGTTGGTGTGAGTGCCTGTGCACAGGGCAGGGGGTCTAGCTCTTCGAACCTTAATTCCTGCATCTGAGAAATGGGTTATCATCCAGCTTCTTGGGCTGTTATAAATAAGATAACTCACATAAAAAGTTTAACCCACAGACAGAGCTCATACTTGCAAGCTATTATTGTTATGGTCATTATTTATTCACTTAGCAAATATTAATAAGCACCTGTGAGGGATCAGGCGGTATCACTACTATTAGTATCAGAAAAGAGAGCCACAGCTCACTGTCAGTCCTGTGGATCGAGATATATATTTTATAAGCTTTCTAAACCCTCCTAACAAGCACAGCTCCTCTTTTTCTCTGTTTCTTTCTTCTTTTCTCTTTCTCTGTTCCCTTGTGCCTGTCTCTGCCCCCTGCCACCTTACCCCTACTCTAGCTCTCCTCCCTTCCCCCTCCCCCAATATTTTTCTACTTTTCATCAGATCCCTCCCTAAATCCGCATGTCTCTAATAGAGGCCAAACCTAAAGGCCACCAGGCAGTGATTTCTACCCAACAGCAGGCATCCAGTGAGCACCTACTGTGTGCAGGCCCGAGTGCTGTGGGTGGGGTCAGGACCCTTGGGCTAGCTGAGGAGACAGATTTTGATCCCAGGGTGAGAAGTGGTGACAGGGAGCCTTGTAGTAACAGGGGGAGCGAGGACTGGTCTACAAGAACTAGTGACAACTGGTCAGTTCCTCACAGAACATTGGAACTAGAAGCTTCCACAGAGAACTTCCAGTATTTCCCTACGTGGGTCCTGCAGACTGTTAATAAGGAATCTGCAAAACAATTGTCAAACACAACTAAGAAACCTTGAGCTAAGAAAAGTGAAAAGTTATTTGCTGAAGGACTTCTCGGTCTTTAAATGGCTAAACTTCAGGAATGTCCAGGAGGTCCCAAAATGCAGTGTTTTCCCCAAACTATTTATCTACACAATTCTAGCCTCAGATAAACTGCCTCAGATAAGTGTTCCACGGAACACACTCTGGGAACTGATGATCTGGCCAAACCTGCTCACTGTACAGGCAGAGAAAAAGGCCGAGGAAGGGGAAGTGACTTCCTCAAGTTCACCCACCACTTCCTTAGCTGTACCTCCCAAGCAATTCCAATTGTTCAAGCAGATATAGATGAAGGGCTTGTCTTTGGACTGAAATAGAATTTTTCCCTTTGGCCCTCATTCAGCCTCCTCCACTTCTGGCCCCCACTTCCCCCCCAGGTTGCATGACTGAAATGAATTTACTCGGGATGCTAATAGCAGAACAGAAGGGAACGAAGCCTGCGGGAGAGCACGGGCACCCGACACGCAGTCCATTCCCCACTCACCACTAGGGATTCAATATCATCTTTCCACATGGCAGCTGAACCTGACTTCTTGCAAAGATGGGCTCTGCCGCTGCTGGTCTGTCCACAGCCCCAGCTGGCAATCCCCAGGGTGTTTTGCAGTCCTCTACACCGAGGTGTGGAAGGTGCCAGAGATCAGGGGGCAGGTGAGAAAATACGGGAGCCAGGAGGAAGGGTTCATGCCTCAGAACAGGAAATAGGTCCAACCCAGAGATGAGGCCAATCCTCACTTTACATGTGTCGCTTCTATACCGTTGGCTGAAAACAGGAGAGAGACATCCCATCTACGTTATAGTAAGAACTCCCAAATAGGGGTGCCTGGGTAGCTCAGTGGGTTAAAGCCTCTGCCTTTGGCTCAGGTCATGATCCCAGCATACTGGGATACTGCGATCGAGCCCTGCATCGGGCTCTCTGCTCAGCTGGGAGCCTGCTCTGCCCCCCACCCCCCTCCACCCCGCCTGCCTCTCTGCCTCCTTGTGATCTCTCTCTATCAAATAAATAAATAAAACTCCCCAAATAAGAGATTTACAAGTGAATGAGTGCACGCGCACTTGTGTGTGTGTGTGTGTGTGTGTGTGTGTGTATGGCATGTTCATCTTAATACCCCCCTCCCCGCGCCCCGCCCTGCCAAACGTCAAACCAGAGGGGAGCACAGTCTGCTTGTACTGAGGGCTTCTCAACTTGAACCTGTTACTTTAAAACCACACCGACCCCACACTGTAGGAAACAGGCTCATACACACGCACTAATTTATGTCCTTTCTGGAGATGTCTACGTAAACCATTCAAGCCAACGATTCCACTTGTAGGAACTTACCCTTCAGACACACTTACAGACAGGAACAGAGATACCCGCATCAGGATGTTCGTTGTTACCGCCGCGGGCAATAAGCCCAAGACCGAACGTGGCCTCCATGTCCATTGGAATAAACACTTTATCACCTTACAAAGATGAGGAAGCCATTTGACCGGGTTTGGGAAGCTCTCCAAGACAGACTGTGAAGCGATGAGGGAAGTACGGAACAATGTGTCTAGTTTGCTTCAATTTACACACGCACACACACACACACGCACACACACACATGCACACGTTTGCTTGTAGATGTAAAGGAAACCCTTGGGAGGCTGCAAAGAAAACTTGTGATAGTGGGAGATGGTGTGGTGGTGGGAGATAAAGGGTCTGGGGAGGGAAGGGCGCGGGCTGGCCCGTCGCTGGATACCCTGTAGTAGAGTCAGCATACATTGTAAAGGGGTCCTTCCAGTACTTACTAGAGGGGCCAGAATTTCGATACTGGGGGTTCTCCTTGTCTTCCCCAGTCCTGGAAACTGTCAAAACTCTTGTTAAAATCATGGCAGACAGGGGGGCGAGGCCAAGGCCGCACTCTTGATTGTGTGGGGCGCGGGGGGCAGTGTGCCCAGCAGGTCCCAGTTACTCCGGCTGTCCTGCCCGCTTCCGCACGCTCCACTAAGCATGGCGACAACTTGGCCCCGAATAATAGCCACCGATTTGAGAAGTCACGGGGTGGGGGTAGTGTGGGGAGAGGAAGAGAAAGTAAGCTTTGGAGAGCTGTTTTCTTCCTACACTGTAAAAACTCAAATGCCAGGGGGTGGCGGGGGGGCGGGCAGGGAAACGAATCACCACCTTTGTCTTCAATCTTCAGTGCAGCAAGTCAAGGTTTTCCAGCCTGCACACACTGCTGATGCCTTTTAAGCCTTCCCATTCTGGCGCTGAGTGCACATAACGTGCAAATGAAAAGAATTGGGAGGTTTAATTTAGAATTCGGACAAAGGGCCCAGACACATGTGTCTCCCCGAGAATGTTGGGGTGGGGGTGGGGTGGGCAGTGACAGCATGTGTCAGTGGCCCCTGCATCCAGGCCGCTTTTGGACTTTGATTGGGGGACTCGTTCTGATTTTAACAAGTTTGCCAAGAAGACCTTCAGCTGGGTTGCATATGAGGCCCTGCTATTTTTAATATAAATGTAATGTTTTTAAATCCATCGACGGTGTCCTAAACCAGATTTGGTCGTAAGCAGCTGTGCTAAAATTGTAAAATCTCACCCTTGTGTCTGGTTTCACATCTGGTAACTCACAGCTAACAGTTACAACTCTCCAATAGTAATTAAATGTTTTCTTTAAAAGAAAAAACACCCACCCATCATATATGGCAGAATGCATTATTAAGGAGTATTTTGATTCACAACAACCGCCAAAAGGAAGGGTCCAGCGAGAATTTTATAGGTAGTTGGGTACTTTTAGGTACTGTTTCTAAAGGTGTTGATCAAAATAAGTACATGTTACAAAAAGCAAAGGCAGTTTGCAACGGGGTGGGTATTGAGTAACATTAAGGGACCATAATTGCTAGTGAGGAGAATGCGTCCCCTTTGATGTCAACCGTAGCTTTTCTCTTTTGTTTCAGAAAGGAAGAAACTTCAAAAGCCGTAATTTCAGGACAATAAAGTACTCACATTAATATAGGTACCAACTTTAACTGTTCTTGAGCTCAGGAAAAAAAAAATAGGTTCAGGGTGAGGATGTGGTCGGATGAAGGAGAAAGATTTCCAGTGCTTTTCAATTTCTTCCCTGACACCATTTTAAATGTGAACAAATGATACCACATACATGGAGGATGGCTGATGAAGCCTTCAGACGCACTTGCGATGTCACGAGGTAAAAACAGTTCATTCCCTACATTTTGAAAGATATAGCTTTATTTTCTCATGCTATTTTAAATCTATAGATACATCATCTTGAATTCTGAATTCTCCTAGTAGCTTAAAGATTCTGGGACTGCTAGCAGGCCAAAGAAGGATGCTCCAGAAATCAGCCACTTTTTCTTTTTCTGAAAGCACTTTGGGAAGGTGTGATTTCAATAAGATGTAAAATACACATGTGACTTTCCTAATGCTTTTGGTTTTCAGGTGAACTTTTCATGTCATAAACTCTTTTACTGGAGTTTAATGAACAGGAAGGAAAAAAAAATACACACATTGGGATTGTATAGGGCTTGAAATATTTGAAGATCACTTTCCTTCACATTTTCAGTATAGAAATCAATGTTTTTTACTGGATTTTTCTGAGTTGTGCAGACACCATCCCTGTCTAGTTTTAGAATTGAAGGATTTCTTTTTTAAGAAATAATAACGGCTAAGAGGAGCAGGGGAGGTGGAACAGGAAAAGTTCTGAAAGAGAGTAAGCTTGGGGACCAAGCCTACCTAATATGTGACAGAGAATGGCTTAAGTCCTTGGCACTTGCACGGAAAAATTCAAGACCATGCAAGCTCTTTAGAGCAAACTGGTTTCTCATTAGAAGCCCTGAAAACACTCCCTGTACCCGTGTTCGCTATGATTCCTTAGGGGGAAGTAAGAAGTCCCATATAAGCACTGTTGTGATCCCAGCAACCTAAGAAGACAGTAAGCCAGAATCAGTTTGGTGAGCACAGATCTCAGAAGTCTGACTTCCAGCATGAATGACCGGGGGTACATTAATGACTTCCAAATAAAATTAGCAGGGCTGGACCGTCTGAAAAGCAGGTGCCATCTGTATCACCCAGGACTTGGGAAACCCTATTCACGGTGAGAAGCAAGGTACCCGTCAGCAAGGCAGACTTTCCTGGGTCCCATTGCTGCTTCTTCCCACAAAAGTCGGGGCGGGGGACTGTATAGCCTCCAGGAGCTCTTAGGTGTTGAGGCCAAGCAGAAGGGGGAAGAGAAAGACTAAAACAATGAAATCCACAGCTTTGAGCATCACAGTCACACTTGCTCCAGAGAGGACTTACTGGGAGAGTCGAGACACTGCATTGCAGATCTGCTTCCCTCGTTATAAACTTAAAATGAGATTGGCTGACGCGGAGCTGCCAAGTCCACACTCAGGATATTTTTGCCCTGACATATGAACCACTGCGGTCTCCATAAAGGGGACCTTTTCAGGTGTGACACAGATGCAAGAGCCTGAAAGGTGATGAGAGACAAGGTATGGGTCCTTATCCAAGCCACTCAGATAATCAAGCAGCCCAGCACATCACCTAGCTTGGGAGTGGCTGAAAATGAAAGCCCCTTGGGGGTGGGCGGGATACAGAACACAGTCAAGGCATTGTCAAGAGAGCTGGCCTGTGGTATGAGACCTATTATAGCCCATTGTGTCCATACCTTCTTCTCTTCCCGGGCCTCTATCACTCATCTAGAACGGTAGGTCTTACCCGGACATCCTCTGGACCCACAAGTCTCAGTACAAAATGGTGTGAAAAGCTCAAGAATCCAGCCAATGGTCAGCGACCAAAACAACTCCCTATCCATTCTGGGCCACTGAAATACCATAGACCCATCTGTCCTTGGAAAAAGGAAACATACCCAGAACCAGGATGGGCCGCTTGTGGTGTCTGGTTTATAATTCTTTCTGGGCTTTTCTGCCCACACCTCAGTTCCAAGAAAGAGCAAGAAAAGGAGAGTTGCTCTCCCATTGAGAGAAATGACCCCATCCTTACCCCCTCCCCCCACAGATCCTTAACTCTGGCTCCATTCAGAACCAGCTGTCCTTTGAACCCTGCGATGCAAAGACAATTGCCATGGCGTGGTCATTTAATTCTCTCTCTCTTTCTGATGGCAAACATGAGCTTCTGGCTACAACAGGGCCACCTGCAATGTGTTAGTCATTAAAAAGGTCACCGTTACTAAACATTTTAAACTGTGAATAGCTTCAGATTAAATTAGGTGTAAAAAAAGTCATTTCCTCTCTGTGATAAACTCAAACACCTGCAGTAGGGCTCACGTTTACCAGGGACATAAAGGACCTCTCCCACTCACAGACCATTAGGGGGGGATGAAAACAGAAAGCGCCATTCTGCCAGCTCTCTCTGTCTGTCCCCTGTAATAGGATTCTCTACGTTTGGTGATTGTGTGCCCGGCTCCTTGAGACACGTGATGACTGCACGGACGGGAAAGAAACCCTGCATTCTCATTGGCCTCTTGGTACCTTCTTTAGTACATCGATGTAAATTTCCTTACACCCCCCCCCCCCTTTTTTTTTTTTCTCTCCCACGTTTTCATCTCATCTTAAGCCATTAGAACAGTCAGCATCCCATCCCCCTGTTGCCATTCCCCGGAGCTGGCTGCTGTTGGCAGTCTGGCTGAAACGAGGTAAAGCAGAGTGAGTGCGGATGGTGTGCAGAGAGCTGGGACCACGAGCCAGGCACGGTGCTAGGTGCTGGCATACACCTTCCGGACTGCCCCTCCCCACCAGCAACCTCAGAAAGCTGGTATCCCCCCACCTCAAAGATGAACGCACTCTGCGCTTTGAGGGGTCTAGTCGCTGCTTATGGGAGGCTCATCGCTTCAGGAAGTGTCCTCTCCCTGTCGTTACCTGGCCGAGCCCACTGTAGCGTCTCACCGCAGCCTTAGCCTCCCCACTGCGCACTAGGCTCCCACGCTTGCCTCTCCATGATTCATTTCCCACACAACAATCAAGGGATGAGCTCGAAGGTTTAAGTTGGTTTGCATCACACCCTGCCATCTTCCCACCTACCACTTTCCCATCACACCCTGTAGATTCTCACTGCAGTGAAAATAAAATCTAGACTCTTCTATTTGAGGTTTCCTCTGACCTCCTCACACCATAGCCTACCCCTTTCCCCTACCCGGGCCTTTCTCATCGTCTGATCTGGACTGTCCCTCCAGGCCTCTCTAGCACATCCCCCTCTGTGTTGTCTTTATAGTTCTCATCACTGTCTGAGGGTCCTTGCTTCTTGTCCATCTTCCGCTAGACGATAATTTCAACAGGTGGAAATGTTGCCATGTGCTCTGCTGTATCCACAGTGTGCATACAGTACATTGCCTAAGGTTGGTGCTTAGTGAACGAAGGGAGAGATGAACCCATGCATCGTGGAGTTGAACTTCCACGTAGATGGCTCCGAAGCCGGTCTTCTTTCTGGTGCGTCACAGTGATTACGGGGAAGCTGGACACTGATGTCTGGGACAAGAGTGGAAACCACTGTTGGCCCCAAAGACTGTTTTCTAAGGCTGACCTGTACTTCACCTCGACACAATATATATATTTTTAAACCTATAATACTATTTGTCTTCAGGTTTAAAATAACTCTAAACATTGCAATGGGTACTCTGGCGGGTCAAGCTTGGGGCTAGCTATCACCATACTTAATTCTTCTATGCAGAATATCTGTTGCAATTTTTATGCCCTTCCTTGTGTCATTTGAATGAAGGTTTCTCTCTCCAAATAGACGATAAGTTCCTTTGAAGGCATCACAATTTAGCACAGTGTTTTGTATCTAGGTAGCATTAGTCAGTCTTTGTCCAGTAAAACTAAATAATTTACTGTATAATCCCTTTGATCTAGAGAGACTGTTTGTTTTGTTTTGTTCTGTTTTAATTGCCCCAACATCTTTTTTTCTTTGTTTCTTTACAGTTCTCAGTTCTCCACCTATATCTGCTGGAGGGCCAGAATGGACATTCAATAAATGTTTGTTGCAACTGAAATAAGGGCCCATCCTGCAATATAAACTGTAAAAAAAAAAAAAAAAAAAAAAAACACACACACACACACACACAAAAAAACAAAAACAAAAAAAAAAAAAAAACAAATAAAAAAAAAAAAAAAACTTGCGTATTCAAGTAGGGTGGCACTGAGTTCTGCATTTCATGACAATCATCAGATGTAGACATTACTGTGCCCAGTTAAAAAAACACATACGCCCATGAAAATAATTGGGAATTGCTAAGAAGAACTGAGGGTAAGGATGAAATAATTCTAGTGACATTTAAATTTAAAATTTTTTCCCCCTCTAACAGCTTGGTATAAATTTTATTTTATTGAAAATTTATTTTATTGAAACAACCCAATTTCCATGAACTGAAAAATAGCTGTTCCACACAAGCAAAAGCTAAAGGAGTTCTTTACCGCTAACCTGGCCTTACAAGAAATGTTAATGGGACTCCTTCAAACTGAAAAGAAAGGGAGTTAATGAGTAACAAGAACACATATGAAAGAATATTGCCCACTAGAAAGCTAAATATTTAGTAAAGATAGTGGATGAATAACTTATAAAGCCAGCATGAAGATTAAAAGACAAAAGTAGTAAAAACTATGATGACAATAATTAATTAAAGGGCACACAGGACAAAAAGATGTAAAACGTGGCATAAAAAACACAAAACACAGGAGGGAGTAATATTGCTAAGCTTTACAATGGGATTAAACTTAAGTTATTAACTTAAACTGTTACAGATATAGATTGTTATATGCAAGCCTTATCGTAGCCACAAAGCAAAAAACCACAGTAAATACACAAAAAGAGAAAGAGAAAGGAATATAAGCATACCACTAAAGAAAGCCATCAAACACCGGGCATAAGAGCAAGAGAAGCAAGGAAGAGAAGGAACTACAAAAACAGCTAGAAAACAATGAACAAAATGGCAATGAGCACATGCCTATTGACACTTACTTTAAATGTAAATGAACTAAAGTCTCCAATCAAAAGACAGAGTGGCTGAATGGGTTAAACAAGACCTATCTATATGCAGGCTACAAGAGACTAACCTCAGAAGTAAGGACACGCACAGCCTGAAAGTGAAAGGATGAAAAAAGATATTCCATGCAAATGAAAACAACAACAACAAAAGAGGTAGAATAACTATAATTATATCAGACAAAATAGGCTTTAAAACACAAACAGCAATAAATGACAAAGAAGGGTGTTACATAATGATAAATAAATATCAATGATAAATGATAAATAGGCACATCCAACAAAAAGATATAACATTTACAAATATATAAAGTCAACGTAGGAGAATCTAAATTTAAAAAGTAAATATCAACATACCTAAAAGGAAAGATCGATAAGTAGGAACCTTTAATATCCCACCTACCTCAATGCAGGCAGAAAATAAATAAGGGAAAACTGGCCTCATATGACATGTTGGACCAGATGGACTTAAAGTCCATCCAAAAGCAACAGCATACATTCTTCTGAAGTGCACATGGAACATTTTCCAAGATAGATCATATGTCAGGGCACAAAACAAGTCATAATAAATTTTAAAGGATTAAAAATCATATCAAGCATCTTTTCTGGCCACAATGATATGAAACCAGAAATTAATTACATGAAGAAAACTATAAAACCCACAAATATGTGAAGATTAAACATGCTACTAAACAACCAATGGGTCAAATAAAAAAATCAAAAGAGAAATCAGAAAATATCTTGAGACAAGTGAAGATGAAAATGTAACATACCAAAATTTGTGTGATGCAGCAAAAGCATCTCTAAGAGGAAAGTTCGTAGTGAGAAATGACTATCTTGTGAAACAAAAGGCTGAAGTAAATAACCTAACTTTACATTTTAAGGAACTAGAAAAAGAAGAAATGAAGCCCAAAGTTTAGTAGAAGGAAGGAAATAACAAAGATTAGGGCAAAAATAAATGAAATAGGCACTTAAAAGACAATAGAAAGGCTCAATGAAATTAAGAGCTGATTCTTTGAAAAGATAGACAAAACTGAAAAATCTTCTGCTTGACTCACACACACACACAAAGAGGACTCAAATAAAATCAGAAATGAAAGAAGAGATGTTACAACTAATGCTGCAGAAATACAAAGAATTATAAGACACTACCATGAACAATGACAGGACGACAAATTGGAGAATCTAGAAAAAATGGATAAATTCCTAGAAACACACAACCTACCAAGACTGAAACATACTGAAATAGAAAAACTGAACAAACAGATTACTAGGAAGGAGATTGAATTAGTCATTGAAAACCTCCCAACAAACTAAAGCCCAGGACCAGACAGCTTCATTGGTAAATTCTACCACATTTTCAAAGGATTAATACCAATCATTCTGAAACTTTTACAAAAAATAGAAGACAAGGGAACTCTTTCAAATTCATTTACAAACCTAGAAGTACCAGACAAGGATGGCACAAATAAATTACAGGTCAGTATCCCTGAAGAACACAGATGCAAAATCCTCAACAAAATATTAACAAGCCAATTTCAACAATATGTTAAAAATATCATATATCATCATCAAGATTTATTCCAGAGATGCAAGGACAATTCAATATCCATAAACCAGTCAATGTGATACACGATTAACAACATAAATGATAAAAATCACATGATCATCCTAATAAAAACAGAAAAAGCATTTGACAAAATTTAACATCAATTTATCAGAAAAACTCTCAACAAATTAGGTATAGAGGGAGTGTACCTTGGAATGATAAATCCATATATGGCAAGCCTACAGTTAACATTATACTCAATGGTAAAAAGTTGAAAGCTTTTCCTCTGAGATCAGGAACAAGACAAGGATGTCCACTCTAGCCATTTTTATTCAACATTTTTTTAAAGATTTTTTTTAAAGATTTTATTTGTTTATTTGAGAGAGAGAGAGAGAGAGAAAGAGCCAGCAGAAGGAAGAGCGAAGGGCAGGGAAAAGGAGAAGCAGGCTCCACGCTGAGCATGGAGCCTGACACGGGGGTGTATCCCAGAACCCCAGGATCATGACCTTAACTGAAGGCAACCGACTGAGGCAATGAGGCACCCCTTATTCAAAATTTTTTATTCAATAATTTTTATTCAATAATTTCACTATTGAAAGCCCTACCTAGAGCAATTAGGTAATGTTAATGATAATAATTAATAATAATAATAATAATAGGCATCTAAATTGGAAGGAAGCAGTAAAATTTTCACTAGTTGCAAATGACATGATATCATATATAGAAAATCCTAAAGACTCCACCAAAAAACTGTAAGAATTAATAAGAATTCAATAAAGTTCCAGGATACAGAATCAATATATGAAAACCTATTATTATTTCTATATGTTAATAATGAATGATCAGAAAGAAATTAAGAAAACAATCCCATTTATAATTGCATCAAAAATAATATAATATCTAGGGATAAATTTAACCATGGAAGTGATAAACTTGTAGAATGAAAATCAGAAGACCAATAAAGACTAAGTAACTTATAAAATAAATTGAAGAAGACATAAATAAATGGAAATTTATTGGATTACAATGCATTAGAAGAACTAACATTTTAAAATATCCATACTAAAAAAATAAAATAAAATAAGATAAAATGTCCATACTACCCAAAGCAATATATAACTTCAGTGCAATCCTTACCAAAATTCCAATGGCATTTTTTCACATGAATGGAACAAATAATCTTAAAATTTGAATGGAACCATAAAAGACCCTGAATAGCCAAAATAATCCTAAGAAAGACTGAAAGCATCATTTCCCTGATTTCAAACTATATTATAAAACTATAGTAATTAAACAGTGTAGTATTGGCTTAAAAACAGACACTTAGATCAATGGAATAAAATAGGGAAATTGACCCCCTTATCGACTAATTTACAAGAAAGGAGCAAAGA
This sequence comes from Enhydra lutris kenyoni, assembly GCF_002288905.1. Lineage (NCBI taxonomy): Eukaryota > Metazoa > Chordata > Mammalia > Carnivora > Mustelidae > Enhydra > Enhydra lutris. Next base: position 4,958,057 of record NW_019154138.1, read on the forward strand.
GTATACAGTGGGGGAAGGATGGTCTCTTCAACAAACCGTGTTGGGAAAACAGGACAGCCACAGGCAAATGAATGAAACTGGAACACTATTTTACACTATATACAAATTTAACCCCAAATGGATTAATGGCTTGAACATAAGACCTGAAATTACAACACTCCTAAGAGAAAACACAAGCAGTAAGCTCCTTGACATGGGTCTTGGCAACGATTTTTATAGTATGACACCAAAAGTGAATACAACAAAAGCCAAAATAAGGAAGTGGGACTAAGTCAAGCTTAAAAAATCTACGCCTGATTAAGGAAACCATTGACAAAATGAAAAAACAATCTACAAAAGGGGAAAAAATATTTGTGAATTATATATCCAATGCGGGGCTAATATCCAAAATAGATAAAGAACTCATAAAACTCAGTAGGAAAAAATTTTGATTTAAAAATGGGCAGAAAATTTGAATTTTTCCAAAGAAGATACACTGATGACCAACAAGTACATGAAAAGATGCTCTACATCATTAATCATCAAGGAAATGAATATCAAAACCACAGTGAAATATCTCCTCCCACCTGTTAGAATGGCTATTCGAAGACTAGAAATATCAAGTTCTGATGAAGAAGTGGAGAAAAGGGAACGCTGTGCATCGCTGGTGGGAATGTCAATTGGTACAGCTACTATGAAATTCAGTATGGGGATACTCTAAAAATCAGAAGTAGAACAACACATGATCCAGCAATTCTACTTCTGGGTATTTATCCGAAGAAAACAAAAACCACCAACTCAAAAGGACATATGCGACCCCCATATTCACTGCAGCATTATTTATGATAGCCAAGATAGAGGAAAAACCTAAGCGTCCATAGGTGAATGAACAGAGAAAGAAATTGTGGGGTGTGTGTGTGTGTGTGTGTGTGTGTGTGTGATGAAATACTATTCAGCCTTAAAAAAAAAAAAAAAGAATCTTGCCATTTGTGACATGATTGAACCTTGAGGAAATTATCAGTAAAATAAGCCAGACAGAAAGACAAATACTATATGATCTGTCATAAGTGGAATAGGAAAATAAGCAAGTAAATGAACAAACCAAGGTCACGGGTACAGAAAGCAGACCTGTGGTTGCCAGAGGCAGGGGGCTGGGGGGTGGGACAAATGAGTGAAGTTTTATAAATATGTATTTTACTTATTTATTTGAGATAGAGAGAGAGCAGGAGGGGCAAAAGGAGAGGGAGAAGCAGATGGCCCGCTGAGCAGGGAGCCCGACACGGGGCTCGAGCTCTAGACCTTGGGACCATGACCTGAGCCAAAGGCAACACTCAACCAACTGAGCCACCCAGGTGCCTGTGAACTTTTTTTTAAAGTTTCGTTTACATAAATGGAACGTAAAAATAGCGGAATAAACTGTGGAACATCCCTATTATGGAATATCATTCAGTTTGAATGAGTTAGCTCTTTACATTTTAACCTAAAAGGATTTTTGTGGTATATTGTCAAATCAAAAAAAATAAATAAATAAAATAAGCTATCTAGAATACAGTGTGACATATAGGAGCCTACTTGTATTTAAAAAAAAAAAAATGTGTCGATAAGCATGTGTTTATTTGTATGGGCATGGAGAAACGTGTGGAAGGATACACACCAAGCTGTTAAAATCTGTCTTCACAGTGCGCTGGGGACAGAGAAGTTGTGGCAGAAGGTAGTCATCGACTTTTCCTTTATACCTCTCTATACTGCTTCACTCTTTACAACGAGAGTATTGCTTTTGAATAAAAATATGTTGGAAAATAAAGATTAAAACAAAATGCCATGTTTCCCCTAGAATAGGGCATACATCTCAGCTAGATAATAATCTTCAAAGTGTTCGGTGACTAATCAGTTAACTTTCTTCTCTTGCTCTGTGTCCCCTGGCGAGCTCATCTCTTGCTCACAAACCCAGTTATCAAGAATAAATGGCAGGCTGCTGGGTATTGACCCTAAGGAAACAGTCCGAAGAGAGAGCTCAGAGAAAGCTTCCTCCTTGGGGTTATTTATCACGTTGCTGTTTCGTAAGATTGTAATATTGGATACAACATAAATGCCCTACAACAGGGAAAAAGCTAACTAAATTATGATACGTTCACTTGGAAATATTAAGAATGACTAAAACAGAGGCATCTACCACTTTATAGCACCCTGGAAAATGCTCCTATTATAACATTAATTGAGTAGCACAGTGCACAAAAGTAACCTCCATAGGACAATTACATGAAAATGATCAGAAAAAGACAAGACAGGAAGAGATGCAACTAACAGACTAAAGTGACTTAGCATCATTCTTACAGGCAACCCCCCTCCCCCAAAGCTCATGTGCACAGGTTATTACAGGAATGTTAAATAATCACTCTGGGAGAATCACCCCTCATTGTATAAATCACCAGGGAACGTCAGTCCCAGAGTTATACGTCTAGCTTAAAATCATTTAAGAAGATGACACTTTGGCCAATATTTTCAAATAGCCTGAGAACATCCCCATTATTTTTTTTTTTTTTTGTTCCTTCTCCCAGTTGCACTGCAAGAGAGAGGGGCATGAGTTTCCTGGGAGATAAGAAAGAAAACGAGATGCTTTGTTTTGTAAACTTGGTCAGTGTCTCATGAGATCTCAGGGGGAATTATTTTTATTAGTCCTGAACACCATGAGGAAATGTTAATTCTAGTTCAATTTGTTGAAAATCCCAAGGGGAAAACCATGTGAGGGCCACAGAATAAAATCTGGTCTGTAGAAAATGGTGGATGGAGCACTGGACTGGGAGTCACATGGACATGTATTCATTCATTCATTCATTCATTCATTCATGTCTGTTGTGTGTAATAGACTTCAGAATGTAAATCTCTTAAAGCAATCTGGTCCCAGCTGTCAGGCAGCTATGGTGAATGTCCAAGGACATAACCAAGTAATTATAGTACCATGTATTAGGAACAGTGATAAAAAAGGATATTATGGAGTATGAAGGAAAAAATTTCTGGTTCCTCTTGAGATAGTAGGTTCAACTCCAAGACAGAGGTAATCCTTGAATAACAGGGCCCTGGAATGCTGGCTGCTGGGCCACCAGAGAGAGTAGTGATTAAGTAAGGACACGATTACGGAGGCAGACTCCAGGCCCAGGTCCATCAGGAAGTGTGTGACATTGGGCCCATTACTTAACCTCTAGAGAGCGATTTCCTCATGTGTCAAAAGAGCTAACAGTCCACACCGCCCAAGACAAGGGGTGGAATTCCAGAAGAAGCTGCCCACGCAGACTTCAGCAGAGAGCCTGGCACATGATTCCAGCTAAATCATGGTAACTGTATCCCTATGAACTAACAGCTCCTCGGCCACAGTTACTGTGACCAGAGCGAGGCAGATGGGAGGACACTGTCGTGGAACATAAATCACGGGCTGCTTCAGGCGCTGGATTTTGATCTGCGGGATGTGGAGCGACATTCTCAAGCTTTCCAACCTGTTACTATTAATCATTTCCCTGGGAAGCGTTTCCGGAGTCCGTCTCTGGGGTGGATTCTGTCGGTGGGCGGTGGGTGAGCGAACAGAAGGGGTCTTCCTCACGTGGGAGTGACTCTGCCCTCCCCGGGTGTGGTGCACATTTAGAGGGAGACTGTGGGACTTCTCGTCCGCTCCCCTGGGGCCCTCGGGGGAGGGCTGCTTGACAGCATTGTGGCCTGGCCCGTCAGCGAAACTAACCACTCATTTCTCAACTGACGTCCCGTGTCACTCCACGCATCCCAGCCAGGCTGTGGGGAAGACACCTGCAGAGCGCCAAGAGGGCCCGGCCTCAGCAGCTGGGCAGGGGAGGATGGAACAAAGAGGGGCCTGCTGAAACCAGGTGTCTCAGACACAAAACCAAGATGTCTCCTCTGCTTTCCGGATAAAGGACGTCGCTTTAACTGCACTATGTGATCTCGGATGGGACTGGATTCCAAGGCAGCTGCTGAATTCCTGCAGTCGCCCCAGCATTTAAGTGGGTCAACAGGGCCACCCACGTTCAGAACAGATAGAAACCACCCCCCTCATGGAGTTCTAAATTTCTTGTTGAATTATTGCTTTGCTCGCATACCATTTTTGTGTCTGTTTCGTAGGTGAAATCATGGAGAGACAGAGAGATGAGGGGCAAGTAGGCAAGCTAGCAGGAGGCGAGTCAGAGTTAAAATCCTGGCAATGGGAATTCGGAGCCTGAAGACTTCCTTTCTGGGCATGCTGCCTCCCAGCGAAAATGCTAGAACAAAGAATGAGCATGCAGAACCACCACAATAGAGAGGTTTCCTGGAGGTGTTTTGTTTAAATGCTTGTCAGCCTTAGCTACCTAGCATGAACTAATTTCACTGGATCGGGTCCTTACCAAGCCCAGGAGAATTAGGACAGGTGGGTGGGGAGGGTTTTGTTGTCTTTCTCTTGAGAGAAAGAGGTTCTGGGGAGGGGGAGGTCTAGGATTCCTGAGAGTGAATGAGAGCCCAGAGAATCAAGACAAAGGCCCTTGCAGTGGAATTATGGGCCAAGTGGGCGGGGCAGGGAGCAGGGTGAGAAAGGATTTAAAAGGTGTTAACACGGATCCGCCACAATGTGGTCAGGGCTGGCCCTGCTCATTCAGACAGTTTGTCCTCAACTCTCCCTGTTCAGAGGGGCTATCTCATCTCATTGACTTGGGCATTCTCAAGTTCTGTGGTTCAGCAGGTGCCCGAGAGCTCGGATGGACTATCAAAGCCAATGCCATCCCCAGGAGTACCGGGTCCAGGTCAGCCCAAGCCAACAGGGATTAACTGGTCACCGAAGTGGCAGTGCCTGTCCTGGGGACATAGGGGGTGTAAAGGCATAATCTGGGAGGTGCTGGATGACCTGTTGGAATGAGTTACTCAAGTGCCCAAGGAATCATGGCCCCTGGAATCACAGACATCCAGTTCCTCTTGATGGGCCACTGTGGTTTTGGAAAGATAACCCTCGGGTGAGATGAAGAGGGGCCTGGAAAGACAGGAAGAAAAAAGTGGGTGAAGAAGAATGAATGGGGGAGGGGAGACTAGCAAAGGAAGAGAAGCCAGGAAGCCCATGAGTAATAGGAGGGAGGAAGCTGGGGATGAAGAGCCAACCCAAGAAAATCCCCTGTGGCTGAGAAACTCAGAAGAACGGGACCAAATGCCTCACGGTTAGCTCCATGTTTGGACTGGGTTGCACTGTGGAGGTGACCTTCTCCTCCAGTATTTCCCTTTTTTTTTTCTTTTTTTGGTAAAATGTGACACATTCAACTGGCATTGGGTAAGTGATATTTGGGGGAAATCCAGAAAAATGGAACTGAGTTGCTTGCTGGGGTTTGCAAGAAGCAAAGATAAGGGAAAAAAAAAAAAGAAGCAAAGATAAGGGACAGCTGCAAGAGGGGAGACATGAGAGAGACTGACATCAAGTGTCCAGTAATTCCCCTTATCTGCGGTTTCAATTATCCGCGGTCAGGAAGCTCATGATCCTCCTTCTGACATAAAATCAGAAGGTCAAGAGACTGTCCATCTCACATCATCACAAGAAGAAAGAGTACAAGACAATGAGATATTTTGAGAGAAAGACCACAATCACATGCCTTTTTATTACAGCATATTGTTATGGTTATTTTGTTTTATTAACAGTTACTCTTAATATTTTATTGTTCTTAGTTTATAAATTAAACTTAATTATAGGTAAGTATATGTAGGAGAAAATGCAGGATATATAGAGCTAAGTACTACTACGGTTACAGACATCCACTGGGAGGTCTTGGAATCCCTACAGATAAGCTGAGACTACGGTCTGGCAAAACTCAGAGTCAGGCCTGGCTGGGCCAGTTCCCAAGCCCAGCTCTGTGGAGCAGGGGAACCGCTCCAGTGGAATCCCCTGGAAGGTTTGCTGGACTCCATCTCCAGGCTTTGATCCAGCAGGTCTGGGGTGCTGGGACTTGAAAATGCTTCCTTCCTGATGCCCAAGGTGAGCTGATGCAGCAGGTGGAATTATCTTCCAGATTGTGAAGCCATGCCGAGTTCCTTACTAACCACGGGGGAGGAAATAACACGATTTTCTCTGAATCTCAAAGGAAAGAGTGATTTCTAGGTTATAAAAAGTAATATACAAAGAGCCACCAGCAAGTTCCTACAAAAGTATTTTGGAAGTTCAAAGAAGGGGAGAAGGCCCCCAAGCCCTTTGCAGGGAGGGCTCCGTCAGTACTACCAGGCTCCCCGTGGGGTTAAGGAGGGTGACAACTTATTGCAAAGGAATCTAATTAGGGGTCAGGAAGCCCAAGTCTGAATTCCTAGCCAAGGCTCTTACCATCTGGAGGGACTTGCGGGGGCAACTCATTAACCTCTCTAACCCCATTTTCTCTACCTTACCCTGGGGAATTTGTCCCTGATTATTGCTGCTGTCACCGTGCTCGCTCCCTGGTCTGCATATGGAGGCAAGATTTCCTTCCCTCAATCCTAGCACACCTGAGATAAACAGAACACATAGGCACCACTTGATGGAAAACCTGACTGTCTTAGTTCTGGTTCCCTGGAGATGGAGTCTGACATGGAGATTTGCATATGGGAAGTTGACCAGGAGCCCCCTCAGGAACGACACCTGAAAGGGAGTGAGAGACACAGAGCTGGCCAGAGGGAGATTCTGCCCTGTAAGTCTCACCTGTGGGGAGCTCCAGCACCAGCATGGATCCTGCCAGTTCTCCCGGCTAGAACAAAGGGGCTGGGTCTCGGTACCCTCAAATCTGCCCTACGCTGCTCTGCTTCTGGAAAGAGGGTTTAACCTTGGACAAGATGGCTGTCTTCAGAGAAGGGCAAAGCCTCAGCGGCAAGACCTCAGTAGGCAACAGTCCTGGCTGCTGGGGGAACAAGGGGCTTGGTCCCAAAGGGGGAGCCAAGACCAGCTACACACTTTGTAGGGTACCTTGTTCACAATTACTGAGAATTTCAAGATGGCCGCATAGTGCCCTAGGCACAGGGCCCTTCTAAGCACCAGGCTCTGCTCCACTATACAGGTTGCCTATCCATGAAGCCAGACTTGGTGGTGGACCCAGGAAGCTGGTCTTGGTGGTTGGTTGGGTAGCAAACACAGGGTCCAGCTGCTGTTGGGAGAAGAAAAGAAAGGCAGAGAGAGACCCCAAGCTAGCTAATCAGCTTTCAAGATACGCCTCATCTTTACTTTGACGTCACTGAAATGGTGCCTCCAACATAGCTCTTGTGGCAAAGGCTTGTCCCAAAAGCTTCCCTGGGACCCTGCAGACTCCTCAGTGCAGACATACGGGACCATGACGTAGTCATTGGCCTGATTTCCGGGCTGTTGGGTTTTGATCCCCAGCATTAAGACCTTCCTCTCACCTGGATGAAAGGCAGTGGGGACACCCATCCCTGTCTGGGGAAACCTCACCTACCCAACTGGCAGGGACCGAATCATCTTTCTGCCCACAGGGATCAGCTGCTATTCTTCAAGGAGCACCCAGCAGAGGGCCTGGGGGGCAGGGAGGGATCTCTTCTTTACAGTAGCTCCTTGCTCTCCCTCTGCACCAACATGGCCAGCATGCCCAGGCTAGGCTGCCTTGGGCCTCAGTTGCTTGCCTGTTTCTTGGCCCCAGAGTCAAGCAAGTCCTTTTCAATTAGTGAAAATAAATGTTATGTTTGGTTATTTTTTCATTAGCCAAAGCCCTAGGTTTCTGGACCCTGTCTTCCAGTTCTTTCAAATTAAATTTGAACCAAAGGGTAATCCCCTCTGCACAATTTATCAGTTTCGTTTTCTCTCCCTTTTCCAACTGTGTTCTTACCCCACTTCAGGGGCCCCCAGAGCCCATTAAACTTGCTCAATGAGATGCTGTGTTCGTTACTCACCCCACACAGGCCTTCCCTGCCAGCCCTCAGCCCGTGTTTGCTTTCCTCACTCCATCCCTCTTTATTCTTGTTTTAGAATGTTGGAGAGTTGGTTGGCTTTCTTTCTTTCTTTCTTTCTTTCTTTCTTTCTTTCTTTCTTTCTCTCTCTCTTTCTTTCTTTCTTTCTCTTTCTTTCTTTCTTTCTTTTTTAAAATTTTCTCTTTACCTATTCAATGATTTGAACTGTTTTATGTTTCACATTAGGCGATGGATAGAGGCAAACTTCACTGGGTATCTGTCCTTCTCTGACTCCGGAACGTATCTCGGTTGGCTGGGTGTGGGAGGCAAGGCTGGGATTCCACTCTTTTTTTCAACCTTCACCCCAATGCTCCAAAAGAAAAAGGAGGGAAATGGGGTTGCACTTTGAGTTCAAGCCACAAAAAATCAGATGTAATTATCTATCTATCTATCTATCTGTCTATCTATGGTCTATAAGTAATGATAATTGATTATAGAAACTTACAAAATATCCACCCAGGCAATAACCTTCTAAGTGATATGTGTGTATATATACTTGTATATGTATATATGTATATGATATCTATGTATTACGTATTTATACACTGGGTGATTAGGGTAACAACACACATATACATTGTATATAATCACTTAGGAGATATTTCAATGAATATATTCATTTATATATTCATTTACTCTTTACAAAAACCTTATGAGGTAGATATTTTAATTCATACTTACAGGAAGTGATTGTGCATGTATTTTGTAATATATATACACACATAACACATAAAATAACTTTGAAGATATTTATATATGTATATATGTATTTTTAATTAAATCTTTACTAAAACCCCATATTTCAGATGAGAGAGTGAGGCAGAGAGTGAGGTTCCATAACTTGCCAACGTCACTCAGCTGGTAAGAGGCAGAGTGGGATCTGGACCAGGGAGTCTCACCCTGGAGTCGGGACCTCGGACCACCTCTAATGTACACCCAAAGTGAAGGTCTGTAGGGACTCTGATCAGTCTAAGCCAGACAGCATCTCTGGGCAGGAAGACAAGATTGTACTTTTGTAAATGTCAACTCAGTTTGGGGCCCTGTGTCCTACCTGCGGGAGAACCAGGAGGAAACAGCTCTGAAAGCCAGAAGTTGAGTGTGTGTCCAGTTGTCTCTAGGAGAGGTGCTGCCTCAGAGGGCACGGACATTGAGAGTCTGTTCCTTTGCTTCTCCATCACAGGGACCCCAACATGGTATGCCTTTGGCTTGATATGTGTTTGCTCCGTAAGTGAGTGAATGGGCTACCGGCAAATGTTCTTTTCCCTCTTTCACACAGGAGATGCATGCATGTGTGATGTGTATGCATGGGTGCACACTCCCGTAAATAAATACACACACACACACACACACACACACATACACACACACACATCTATGCTACTCTTTGACATATATCATGCATATGTCTTATTCTGACCATCTCAGCAAGTCCCCTAAGCAGATAGTATTATTGTTATCATAATTTTAGAGTTAAGGAAACTCTGGGTATGTAAGTGAATAAACGTCCGCGTTACGTAGCTAATTAAGGTATGCACACACACACACACACACACACACCCCACATACACACCCCTGTGTGTCTACATGCTCTCTATAGGTTAAAATAAGAGATTATTTAGGTAGACCGCGCACCTTTTTTTCACTGTCTAGAATGTGTACACAGTAAATGCACGTATCCTCGCGTGTCTGATACCCACATCCTCCCCACCTAGATGAAAGCAGAGAACATCTTGGCACCACAGAAGCTTCTTGCCTACCCCTCTCCTTATCCCCAAAGGCAACTACTCTTCTCACCTCCCTCCCTATAGACTCATTTTGCCGGTTTTGTTCCCCACATTTTATATGAGTAGAACCATACCATAGATACTCTGTTTTGGTTTGGCTCGTTTTGTTCTGCGTTGCATCTGGAGGTTCACAGAGTAGCTGCTCAGCATTAGCCTTACTGTGGAGCATTCCATTATTTGAACAGACCACGTCTGCATCACTCACCTGCGGATGAGATACATGTTTCTAGTTTGGGGCTTTTATGCCTACTGTTGCTAGGAAGACTTTTATACACATCCATTGGCGAGTACATACCCTCAATTCTATTGGCAACATAGCTAGGAGTGGACCTGCTAAGTCAAAGGTGAAGCCTATGTCTGGCTAGAGTACATATTGCTACAGTCTTTCAAAGTCAAAGTCAAAATCACGGGCCCGGTCAGCACCGAATGAGACTCCAGCGTCTCCTTTCATACCGCAGCCATGTAGGCATTTTGGGGGATTTAAATATTAAGACACGCGTGTGCAGTGTGACATCCACGAGAGCAAGACCACAGCCCTTTCCAACGGAGCATGCGAAAGCCCAGGCCGGCAGCTCTGGCTTGGAGTTCAGTGGTGATTTCCCCCAGCTCCCTCCCACTACTCTGACTTGCAGATAGCTAGGCAAGCCCAGAGGAGATGGAGAACAATTGCAGGCTTCATCCATGTCAGGAGAGTGAAACCCATTATTATGAAAAATGTTAACCTTTCCTCTTCTGGGCAGAAATAGCTCTTGCTGTCAGGGGATGCCTTGTTTAGAGAACTCTGTGGTTTCAAAGGAATGCTTCAAGTTCCAAAGAGCAAAAACAATCAAACAACAAAAAAATTTCAGCTGCTCCAAAGAGCCATTGTTATATCATTTGACCGGCTGTGGTGTCACCTAAATCTTCAAGAGAAGACTACTCATCGCGCCAGAAGTGTCCCATACCAATGACAGGTGTCTCTCTTCCTCGGTTTTCCACACACTGGAAGAAATGATTTAAAGGCAGTTGCGACTGCATTGCCTCGCACCCCTCACTATAACTCATAGTTAGGAACATGACGGATTTGCTTTTTCCTCACAGCTTTCCAAGAAACTCCACTTTGACTCAAGGACAGAGAATAGGTTAGCCGAGTAAGTTTCTTGGGGCAGGTGAGATGTTTGATTTTTGGCAAAGAAATTCAGGCCGGGGCTATACATTTTAGCCAATTCAGAGCCTCATTCTAGCAAGTAGATTTGAAACTTCAATAAGGATGTTCATAACTGATTACCCTCTGTGCCAGTCGTTAGTGCTATCTGCTAAAGCCTTGTATCCTGCTCCCTCCTGAGCATGTGTAGAATTATGCTTTTGGCCCCTGGAGTTTGGATGGGGCCATATGACTAATTCTGGCCAAGCAGTTGTGAGTGGAAGTGGCATGAGCCACATCTGGACTGGAACTTTATTTTTTTTTTAAGATTTTATTTATTTATTTGACAGAGAGAGATGGAGCGAGCACAAGCAAGGGGAGCAGCAGGCTCCCTAATGAGCAGGGAGCCCGATGTGGGGCTTGATCCCAGGACCCTGGGATCATGACCTGAGCCAAAGGCAGAGTCTTAACTGACTGAGCCACTCAGGTACCCCTGGACTAGCACTCTAATCTGTGGTCTCAGACCCTTTGGAGCTCACTCAGCCTCTTGAGATGGAAGCTTCTCTGACCACATGGAAAAAAGACTTTGTTGTTTGCTGTCCCTGAGATGTTTGTGTTACTTGTCACTGCAGCATAGACTAGCCCCAGCTGATACGCTGGGAATCTCATTCAGTTTACGCCCTTGCTCAAATGTGTGCCGGCTCTCTTCATTTCAATCCTTAAGGAACTGAGGACTTGAAAATAGGGCTGAGTCGAAACAAGAGAGGCTCTAATAGAGAATGAAAGCTATGTCATTCTGAATGCTGTACTTAGTGCGGCATCCACGAATTAATATTTAAACAATGAGTATTATACATGTGTTACACAAGTGATCCTGTCAGTAACTGGTAAGGACACGGGGCGAGGAAGTAAAGGAGATCAAAGGAAGTGGCTTCATCTGAAGGTGCTCTCAGGGAGATGCCGATGTGGAGGCTTCCTGCAGAGTTGACAAGCAGAAGTGGGCAGCATTTAGAAAGCAGAAGATCAACTGTTCAGGCCGCGTCTCAAAGATGATTTCCGTTCCCTCGCTCACTTTGAGGGGGACGCAGACGGGGAGAAGGATAAGGAAAGAATGAGTATCCCCCAAACAATCATTTCTATATCAGGAAGCCTAGGTTCACACAGCTGTGAGCACAGAGAAAAGGGAGAAACAAGCCATATAATAGGCATGTTTTATTTCAAATTACTTTGCCAGCCAAACAGGTAGGATCTCCAGGATTCCCACTAGGGGCAGAAACTGCTTCTATCTTGTTCATTCCTACAATCTGGGAGTTTAATGTAATCCGTGGCATATAGGATGAGCTTGCCATGGGTTCTAACATTAATAGACACACTAAGGAATAAATGGGTGAGCAGGGAATAAAGAAGGGCATTGAAATACCCTCTACTGTATGCCTTTCTTTCTTGTTGCAAACCTTTGCAACAAGAACCTTTTTTGCAACAAGAACCTTTGCAAAATCTCCATGACCGTCCTCTCTACGGGTCGGCACTCAACAGTGCAGCTTGGCTGCACTCGTGAGTTGGTGACAGGCCTGCCACCTCAGCACACAGTCACTGAACATTAGAACATCAGTTTGCAACTTAAGGAACAAAGTACAGCAGACACAGGGGCCACCCGATCTGCCAGATCTGCTGCCTTCTTCCCAAGTACGCTCAACATCAGAGGAGAGAGCATCGGCCCAGGAGTCAGGAAACCAGGGTTCTCTAGTCCCAAGGAGCTGAACACCTTAGCCCGTGTAAGTAATGCTCCCTCCTTCCTCTTGTACTTGCCTTTCCCTTCAAGCACCTTCAGGAGAAGCCCTGTTCCTCTGATCTCCTTTGACTTCTTCACTTCTCCTTGCAAGCAACTTAAAAAGGCCGGCATGGGGATTTCTTTGGATAAGCCAATTTCTTAAAATCTCTTGGAGATAGAGCCCCCAACTCCTTCGGAGTATTTTTAAAATCAAAAGCAATATTTTTTTGGCCCTTGTCAAGCTCTGCACTCAAGCACTTCGGAGTTTACAGGAGAGAAAAACCACAGACAGAGCTAAGTGGGCCCCCATTTTGCCCAGGAATACCCAAGGCGCACAGTAGATGTGGCATGTGATAAATCCTTACCCAGAACTGAACAAATCCTAAAGGTTGCTATAAGCATTCGTTATCAGGGAAGATGGGGGAAGACTTGTGATAGAAGATGAAATTTTGTTCTGGATCCCAACTTTGCATGGCCCTCGATGACCACGAACCCCTAAATCTTTCCTTCCAAGTTCTGGGGTTGCTGTGCTGCCCAGGCAATCTCCAATCATTCTGTCATCCTAGATGTCTCACTCAGGGAAATCTAGGGTTAACCACACGGAGAGACTAGACATCAATCCCAGAATTCCAATTCCCCGCTCGAGGCTCAAGACGGGAAAGTTGGGCATGGTGCCCACCCCACAGCCTGGAGCAGAAGTGCAGAGCATCCAAGATATGCAGTGTGAGGTCATGCCCCAGCGACATCCGAAATGGACCCTTTTGGAATTTTTCATGAAATTCATGACCAACTGTCATCAACCACAAAGGGAGAAGAGCCTGAAATCCTAGGGTCCGCATATGGGTCTTTTCCGGGTAACTCATTGAGAATATCCTCTTTACCTTTTCTTACTTGGTTTCGCCGTCCTCAATTCCAATATTGGTATTTTGCAGCTGTTTTTACTATAACAATGACTACAGTTCAATTATGTTCTTGCATATGTCAGGTATAGTATGGTCTAATTTAATCTTCATTACACATCGCCATATTGCAATTATACATGCTATCTGAGTGTTAACACATATTTAAACCTGCTATTCCTTTGTCACTGATTTACAAAGGAGGTACCTGAAAAGAAGCAGATGTCATAATTACACGCTTATTCAGCTCATTTTAAACTAAGTCTCAAAGTAAATTGCATATGAGCCAAGCATGTCTTGAAATTAATGTAGTGATAGGACACTAAGGCCACGATTCATTATGGTTTGTCAATGTGCTGTACTTCTGGAATGTGCGATAAAATTATATTAATACTCTGTGCTAATGAGATTAATGAGTATGAACATGCAGGAGAAGAAGAGGGTCCTTTGTTCAACTATTGAAAAAATAACATATAGGTAATTAAAAAGAATTAATCAAATCATGTACAGCCTCATTTATATTAAATTAATTTGTCTGGTTTCATTTCTAATAATTAATCACTTTTTGCAAATTACAAAGCACTTCAGGCGGATGGAAGCACTACTGTAGGAGTTGTGATTCAGAATATTTAGAACGATCAAGGTGGTCCCTGTGGGTTCATATTAATTAAGGTTTAACAGTTTGGAAAATTGTAGCAATATTTTATGATTCATGTAATTAAACTCTGTAACAAAATGTCACAACTGCTAGTTACTTCTGCGCCTGTGATTTATATCTTCCTCCTTTTGGAGAGGAAGCAGCAGAAATGAAGTCTTCTGAAACGTGCCGACACAGTCGATGGGAAAACAAGCTGGTGGGTTCAGGGCAAGCTGAAGCATTCTGTCTGGGGTACCAAGCACCCTTCCGCTCCCAAATTCCACCAGGGGGTAATGCAAATTAGGCTGAGTCATGTGATCTGACATATGGTCAAAATCTCCAGGGTCTCCTCGGGCATGTTTGCTTGGATTAAAAGCAAAAAGGCAAGAGCTGTGAGCCTCCTTCCCACACTGAAGGGGGTGCATGACAAACTCCCCTCGATGGAGGCTCCTGGGCGCCCAGCACCCACATTTCCGGAAAGAAAGGCAGCTGTTAGCTTGGGCATAAAATGCCCAGGATACTACCTAGAAACCATTTGCTCTAGTCCCCGGTGTCCTGGAGTAAGGATGGAGTAAGAAGCTCTCTCCTGAGAGCTGTGGTCTAGGACAGCTTTGTGTGTGATTCTGGCCACGGGTGGCTCTCTTCGCTGGCTGCTGGGGGAGTTGGAGAGAGGGCCCATGAGGATGTCTGGTCAAGGCGGTGGGTCTCATTCTGCACCGTGCATCGAAAGCACCTGGGGCTTTTTTTTCCCCCTAAAATTGATATGTTGGCTTTTCCCCCTTTGTCTCCTTGAGCACTCCCTGTACTCCTCTTCCTGGGCTATGCCTGTGGATATGGACTCCTGATGATCCTGTCCCTGACCTCCTGGGTTCTGCCCTGCCCCAAGGGAGGCTGGTACTGGAGATGAAAAGGCAGGAGGGGAAAGAAGTCGGGTGGTTCTTTCCCACGTCTTCCTGCCTCTGTGCTGTCTCTCCTCCAGGGTGAGTGTGGGTGACCACAGCCCCTGCAGCCAGTTCTCCAGGGCCCCAGCTCTCCCTGGCCCCACTGACACTACTCACCCTTCTTCCTTCAGTTGAGCGGTGCTAATGGCTTCTCACCGCTGCTAGCTTCTGAGGACCTCCCCAACTCTTCCTCCATAGACAGACACTTCATTCAGTTTCTTCCTTAAATATCTAATAATGAATTCCTGCCTGGGCCTCTTCCCAGAGATTTGGATTCAGCTGGTCTGGGGTAAGGCCCCCAGGAACTATATCTTTGTTAATCACTCTTGATGATTCCATTGTATAAGGTGGGGAACGCCTGCATTAGAGAGATTCTGGAAAGCGTTGGTATCTCCAGAAATAGTGCCAACAGAATACTTACTGCTGGCCAGGTTCTAAGGGCTTTACTTATATCTAGTTCATTCTCCTGATGACTCTGAGAACCAGATGATATTATTGTCCCCATTTTACAGATAAAATGGTTGAGGGCAGAGAGAGGGTAAGTAATTTGCCAAGGTCAAACATCTAGTAAGTAGTGAGGCTAGGATTTAATCCAGAATTTGGGCTCTCTGCCACTACTTTATGCTGTACTAATATGAATTTTGCCAATTTATATTCTTTTATAAAAAGATTTTACTTATTTATTTGAGGGAAAGAGAGAGCATGAGCAAGCATGAGTGGGAGGAGGGTCAGAGGGAAAGAACCAGACGCCTGCTAAGCAGGGAACTCGATCCCAGGACCCTGAGTTCACTACCTGAGCTGAAGTCAGACACTCAACCAACTGAGTCACCCAGGCTCCCCTGCCAATTTATTCTAAGCAATGATTTGGAAATGAGAATAACCTGCTTGTTTATTCACACTTACATTCAATAATGTTTTCATGCATTCACTCTGAAACATTTCAATGAGCAACTACTTATGTCCCAGATATCGAAGATCCTCTACTCTACCTATCAAGGCTAGGGGAAAAAAGAGACAGACTTATAAACAGATAAATAAACCAATGTGTAAACAGATAAAACTGAAACATCACATGATGGATTGGACATATGTGTGAGGGAGCCCTGGAGAGTAAAAACTGTGTTGCAGCTGGGACATGAAAAAGCTTCCCAGCCAAGAAGACCACAGATCAAATAGGGTCATTGTCAACAAATGTCACATGGGGAAAGATCCACAAGGACAGGATGGATTCCGTGGCAGAGGCTGGATCTAAAGAGTCAGAAGGGTCATTTATCCCAAAAGCTCGGATTCTGAATTCTGTCCTGTAAGCACAGAAGAACTGGAATTGGTATTAAGTGAGGGAAATGGCATGTTCATACTTGGCTTCACCGAGATCACTCCGCCGACACCACGGAACATGAACTTCAATGAGCCACACCCAGACCTCGCGAATCCTTTAGGAGACGGTGGAAATTCAGGTAAGCGATGATGGACTCAAAACGCCAGCCATCACAGTGGCTGTTCCTAAGGCATTTTTAATTCATTGATTTTTCTCTGGTCCAGTGCACAGTCTGGCTATTAAACATAATGTGTGTGGTCTGGTAATGATGCCGATCTGCCCGGTTCTGCCAGGCCCTTCGGGAAGCTCTGGTCCCTCTCAGCCCACACTCAAATTGGATTAACTTGGAAAGGAGAAAAACCATGCCTTTTTCTGCCTGTGAGTGAGCACTAGGAATTTTGGGACTCCCGTGGGAAAGGGACACACACTCCTGATCAGCAGTCGCAGTGTTACATGTCTGTAAATGGCACTAATTGGGCACAGTTTATTTTGTTTTGTTTTCTTTAGAGAGTGTATGACCCCATTGTTGTACTCAAGTAGGAAAGCCATCCCGGGTTCCTTTGCAGGTAACAAGTTTGGTTCTGACCGCATTATGGTGGAGGCAATACTAATGGGATGGGGAGCAAAGCCCACTCAACAGACAAATGATGATAAAGTGAAATCTTTAAGTAATCATCAGAAAAATGAGGCAGGGCCCTGTGAGCTGTCTCTCCAAAGTGACAAGGCTAAAGAAGCTGCCAGGCCACCAGCCTGAGGCCCCGAAGCCCATTTATGATTTAATTCCCATTTTGACATCAATCCACACATATTAATAACCTTAGCCAGAGAAAGGAACGTCCTGAGTGTGCTTTTATAGTGACATGCCTGCATCCAGGAAGCAAATTTTTGATTGTCAATTAAACCCCAAACAAACTCAACTGTTTCCACTCATCCCACCCTACAAAGCTGCATCATATTTCAAACGGCACTGTGGGGCCCACTGACATAAGTTTAGTTTGGCATATTCCCTTGGAAACTGACACCAATTTCATTAACCGAAATCTGGTCTTATGAAATTATAAGATCTGTTAGTTGGAAGCAGCAGCGGGGGTGGGGAGTGGTTTACAGATCTCAGAGTCTGACCCCCTACCTGAAGAATATCCCCTTCTACTCTACTCTACCTGACAAGGGTGGTCCACTTCAGTAACTCTAGAACTGAGGAGCCCTGACACCCCAGAGAAGCTGTGTGATTCTCAAAGAATCTGCGGGTTTTAGGTCAGAGATCTAATTCTATCCCAGACAAGGCTATCTATCCTTCTGTCTATCCATCCATCCAATGTCTGTATATTATACCACATAGTATGTTATATATACAAGTATATATGAATATACAAATATAATATATAAAATATTTGTATAATACGCAATGCATATTATAAAGAATACATTCTATATTGAATATAAAATGCATGATCACATAATAAATACATTCAATAATAAAAATTAAAATATACAAATATACCATGATATATTTATTGTATTATTATATATTTACATAATATATATGATATGTAATATAATCATAATATGTGAGATATATATATATATATATATATATATATATATATATATTTGTATTTATTTATTTATTTATTTATTTCTCAACCAAAGCAACTCTGCCTTCCGGGGAATATTTGGCAGACTAGAGATATTTTGGCTGCCATACTGGGGATGTTCCTGGCATCGAGAGGGTAGAAATCAGGAGGCTAAACATCCTAAAAAGCACAGGATAGTTTCCCACAAAGTCCCCATACTCTGACCCAAAAGGTTAATAGCGGTGATGTTGAGAAACCATGGTCTTCACATACAGAGAAAACATGGAATACAAACACATATACATACTTAGCTCAGAGTCAGGCACATTTCCCTTTACCGTGATCATTAGAAAACTTATGGTTCCCTTGAGCCAAAATCTGTTTCCCGTTTAGTCATATATATGCCCCTTGGAAAGATATAGAATAAGCCAATTCCACTTCTAAAGACAATCCTTCAAATACATAAAATAAATACGTAAAGACATCTTCCAAAGTTATAATCTCCCCAAACCCAGCACCCCAGTTCCTTCTCATGCTCTCCTGTATCTCAGGATTCCCGATACACTCATAATTTTGGTGGAAAACCACCAAACAAAAGCCACTTAGAAAGATTAAGGGGAAAATTTGTGGGGAGGGGTAGTAGGATGACAGGGAATTTGCTGGAAAGACATCGGTTTATCTCAGAATCCAAGAGAACTCCAAGAGTACCTGATGTTTGGGAGGGAGAACATTATTATATTCTAGATGAGGGGCTAGGTTTGTCTTTATTAATCATCAGATCCTCAAGCACCAACATAGTGGCTGGAAAATTGTAGGCACTGAATAATTATGTGTTGGATGGATGAATGGAAGGAAGGAAGGAAAAGGAAAGGAAAGGAAGGGAAGGAAAAGGAAAGGAAGGGAAGGGACGGGAAGGGAGGAAGGAAGGAAAGGAAGGAAGGGCAGACATAGGGGGAGGAAGAAAGGGGCCATGAGAAGGGAATTCTCACTAAAAAAGGGAATTAAGAGCAATAGCCAACCTCCAGGAATGTTCTTTGTCCCTTTTAGGAGTCACTTCTCTATGAAAAAAACAAGGAAACTGTCAGCAAAAATAAGCATCAGCACATGTGTGAAGCACTGACTCCTACCCTTTAAAGACCTCCTAGCTTTGATTCTTCGGCTTCAGTTTGTGATGTTAAATTTCTTACTGCCTCTTTAAGCTTACAACATGGTTTGGGGCTTTGCAACATGCAAGTCTGTTATTAGAGATTCTGTTGAATTATTCAGGGCTAAAGCAAGATGCGAAGACACCTTTTTTGAGATAGAAAATTGGAAAACACTCTCTAAGATGCCTTACAGCCAAAAAAAAAAAAAAAAAAGCCACAAATTCTTCTGCAGCTGTTGTATGTACTATAAAATTGATAATGATAAGATTTTTTTTTTACCTGCATAAGAATAACGTGTCCTTCCCAGGGTGTTCTTTTGTCTCCAGTGACAGTATTAGCTTTTGACAGCCACTGTCCCACAAGAGATGCACCTGATCTGAAACCCAAGGGGTTAATTCTGTCCCTTGAAGCTTCTGAAACACAAATGGGCTAATGTGCCATCAATATCAGAAATCAACATTAAGTGGAAAGATTTCCCTCTCTTTGACTTTCATTATAGGCCCCGGAATATTGAAAACCCGCAGTGACTCAGGGGATTGTGTCAAAACACACTTGATACACATCAAAAAGAATTGCCTCAGCAAGGCTGAGAGAATCAATCGTCTCTCCTTCCAAAATGCTGACCCAAATGCTGAGGCCTCCTGCAAAGTGCAGCGAAGTTTCCTAGAAAGCTTCTGAATACAGCCCAGGTGTGGCACAATGTAACAATTCTCTGCAAAAAAAAAAAAAAAAAAAAAAAAAAAAGGCCATCTGGTCAATGTTCTGCAGCCTAGGCCTGTTCCACATATCAATAAACCAAAAAGGAAGATAGGAAAATGAGGTCAAGCAGACAGAAGAGAGCCAGGAATACCTAAGGGCTATCGACGACCATGGTATGGCCTGTGGATGATACAAGTACAGGAATCCCGAGCATTTAAGCCAAGGCCCTGGCTTCTAAATGCCGTTACAGTTTCGTGTGGAGAAGGAATCAAAGTGAGTGCGTCTCTGGAATGTTATCAGTGTAAATGACCTTCAATCAAAAGTAGGCAGAGTGACCCTCTCCTTTGTTGCTGAGGAACCCTCCAGCGGACTAAACTCCTTCAAGGAACTTTCTCTGTAGCTTTTCGTCCCACAGCCCGCCCCTCATTTTACTCCACAATTCCCCAACCATAGGTGAATCTTAAGTTCGGAGAATGCAGTATCATGCCAACAGCTCATCAGCTGACTGACGCCCACCAGCAGTGTGGCCGTTCATGCATTTCCCACTGGCTAAGCTGGAATAGGGGGCTCGACTAAAGGCTTCAACAGATGATTGAGCTCTTTCTTGAGAGCTGTTAGAAATGGTACTTCTGAAGCTGTCCCTTAAAGCTAATCTGTTGCTGTGGTCATGATGACCTCGTTCGCTCCAAAGCATGTATATACACCCAAATATGTTCACATGCACATTATTTTTCATGTACTAATGTCCCCAAATGAGTAACATATCTGGAAGAGACACAGTCAGGGCAGTAACCTTACTGTGGACAATTCAGACTGAGTCCATGACTAAGTCTTGAGCAGCAAGAGGAAAGAAAGTTTTTATAAAGGGAAGTTTCTAGAACTGAGTCAAGATCTGCCCCTTCAACTTACATCTAAACTTACTGCACTGGTTTCCCAGAGTTGGTAAACAACTCAGTCTTCATAAATTTTTTTTAAAGATTTTATTTATTTGAGAGAGACAACACAAGCACAGGGGAAGGGCCCAGGGAGAGAGAATCTCGGTCTCCCTACTGAGCTTGGAGCCCGATGTAGGGATTAATCTCAAGACCCTGAGATCATGACCTGAGCTGAAACCAAGAGCTGGATGCTTAACTGACTGAGTCACCCAGGCACCCCAATCATAAATCATTTTTAAAACAATGCTGTATCTGGACTGTCAGCAAAGTGCCTCCTTTAATGGTGGGGAACATTGTTAAGTACTGAGGTACAGAGTGAGGTGTTGCCCCAAATTATCTTAGAGTGGTTATGTTTATTTCCTTTTTTAGACTCTGCAAGTAATTCTTGAGCACTAAATGTTAATCCATAGCTCTGCTATATTACAAATCATTTG
This sequence comes from Enhydra lutris kenyoni, assembly GCF_002288905.1. Lineage (NCBI taxonomy): Eukaryota > Metazoa > Chordata > Mammalia > Carnivora > Mustelidae > Enhydra > Enhydra lutris. The sequence continues at coordinate 4,979,228 of NW_019154138.1, forward strand.
GTCCATTACTATGTCCTTGGGTTGCATGTAAGAGAAAGGTCTACAGTATTAGCTTTAAAAAATAAGAAGTTTCAATGTTTAGGCAACAAGAAGTTCAGAGGTAGGTAGTCTAGAGCTGGTACCAAGAATCAGCAATGTCATCAGGCTCCTTGCACCTTCTTGCTCCCATTTTTAGCACACAGCTCTTAGCCTCATGCTCCCAAGAGAGCTGCTGTGCTTCCAGGAATCATAATAGCATTCCAGGTGGAAAGAAAATGGAAGGGCTTTGAGTCAGAGGCAGAGAGGCTTGCCTTTTCATTTGGGAAGGGATGCTAGTTCAAAGAACTTCTACCTGTGTCACATGGCCACCAACCTCTAGCTATAAGAGAATTAGGAGAAGTGATTTTTTAAGAAATCTGGGACATCGCCACTCTGAACAAAATTGTCTAATAGTGAGAAAGAAATGGAGGTGAATATTGGGTAACTAGCATGAGCTACAGTATTTTAATCATCTGCTTCCTCATTACTATTTCCTAATAGAAGCTTCTAATAGAAGCTCTTTCGGCACCTGTGCCTATCACAGTGTATGACATAAATTGTACTGAGAGAAAGAAGAAAGCAAGGAAAAGAGATAGAAAGAAGAAGAAGGAACGGAAGAGGAAGGAGAAGAGGAGGGAAGTTAGGGGAAGGAGAGTAAAGAAAGAATAAAAGTTAATGCAGAAGGGGAATGAAAGATTAAATCAAGTGGGCAAACCATAGGCCAAATCCTGCCCATCACCTGATTTTTAAATAAAGTTTTATCGCAACCCAGCCATGTCCGTTCACTTAGGTGAGGCTTAGGCCTGTTTTCCGCCTAACAAGACAGTGAGTAGTTGCAACAGAGACTTGTGGCCCATGAAACCTAAAATATTTACCATACGGCCCTTTATAGAAAAAGTCTACAGACCCTTGGGCTCAGTGACTAATGATTTCTTAGTTCCTCAGGAGATAGGTCTTACAAAATGTTATTTAAAAATAAAGAAATAACACAGCAGCGTGGGTACGGAAGGAGCAGTCCACTTGAACTCCTCCCTCTGAGCACCTTCCCACTCTCCAACTGTACTCTCCTTCCCACTGGATGGAGGGGTCCATCTGACTGACCACCTCTGTCTCCAGGCCTCACTGTACCCTCTAAGCAGGCTAAGTGACTTAGTGGCAGGCAGAAGGTCTTAAATGCAGACCTTTTGCTTTCTGGATTTTCGGATGTCGATGTCCATCTATCATGCTCTAAGAAACCTGCTACCCCTTTACACCCCTGCTCAGAAAATCAGATGGCCAACCATGGCTAGGCCTATCATGGTACTGGGTTAATAACTGAGTAAAGAAACAGGCCTTATAAGATAAGTCTGGAGGGCAGGAAATATACACGGACATGTACATGGAAATGTGCAGGGAGGCACTGGCTAGGGCTCTGCATTTCCTGCTTAGCCTTCCCAGGGAGGGTGAAACGGGAGTCTGAACACAGCTGGTTCTTCTACCCTGTGCTTTCTGGTCCCTTTTCTGGGAGGCCTGGAAGTCCTGCTGTTTACAGCCGCCAGGGAACTTCTGGAGGGGTGGGGGTGTCACTAGGGCCCAGTCTTCCTTCTCCCCAGTGAGCTGGGAAGAGGAGAGGTGCACTGCACAGGGGCCAGCCCCCAACTCCCCCCAACCCCCGCCACCACCGGGAGCTTTTTAATAACCTTCTCCCTCCTGCCAGGGCTTAGAGGACAGTCACTCTTCCCCGGGTGGGAATGCTCCCACACACTCAGTCCCAACCTCAGCCCCTTCTCTTCCCTTGTGTGTCCTCAAAACCAAGGCCTTATATTTATTTCCCTTCCCAGTTGCTTTAAATATGGACAGTTTTTAATTTAGAAATGGATGCTAAGAAGAAACATGGGCATCACCCCCAAGCAAACCTGAAAGTCTGACTTCCCCATATTCCATGTCGACAAACCCCCAACACCCCTCCCCAAAAGGGCAAAGGCCACCCCGAGCAAAATGCCAAACCAGCTTTTACAAATAAACTTGTGGCCAAACTGCAGCCATAAAACTTTGAAAACTACTCTGATTGAGACATTTGGACTAATTACCAGGGAGCAGAGGCTCTGGGTCCTTCCCTAATGCTGTTTATTACATTCCCTCGTTACGGGGACTCCCTGGGGTTGGTTTCTGAAATAAAGATTTAATTTGCGGGTAAATCAGAACAACAAAAAATGTAGCTCATTGTAAACAATAGTATCCCCAGCCCAGCTGAGCCCATCAATATAAAAACAGAAGTCCTCCTCATCCTCTCCATTCTGTAAACATGTTAAATGCTATTTATTGTGACTACATGTGTGTGGCCCGGCATGAGTGAAATTGGGAGCATTTTCGTGACTGAGAGACATAAACATCAAATACTGCTCCCATCATTCTTCCAGTTTTCAAGTTATAAAATCTAAATATTAATTTTAATAGAAAGGTTAGGAAATTGGAAACTGCAGTACCCACTGAAATCATTGGAATAACACACAGCCCACAGAGGGAGCACCAGCATTCCAAGGAGATTAAGGAGGCAGGTGGGGTCCAGACGTGGTCCATGAAATATGACATGTGTCATAAACAGAGGCTTAGGCCCATGGCTCCCTACCAACCCCAAGTCCTGCCCAGTCAACGTTGTGTGTGTGTGTGTGTGTGTGTGTGTGTGTTTTAACTCAAGACAGTATGTACACAGATACAAAGAGCAAGAGAGGAGACACAGTTATTCTGCTGCCCAGAAGAGAGTCAATTTGGCCATCTTTGACCTGGAGTCTGGGAAAGGGACAGTTTGATTGTCATTAGCCCCATACCCATTATCCCCAGACCCCATGATGAGTTAAGAAAGTCCTACTGGAAGAACATGACGATCTTTGGACCACTCAAAGGGCACACAGTCCTAACTATGGATGAAATCGGGAAGCACACATCACAGGCTCCTCACTTCCAGAAACCAAGTCATAGAATCCTCTCCGATTAGGAGTAAGGACTTCTTCCTCCCCTTGTCCTCTCACCTCTGGTGGCATAGGGCCGGGCTTTGGCAGAAACCATGCACTTGAGGGTCATTGCCATGGTGGAGCAAAGAGGCTGGCACTGGGTTGGAGTCAGAAGTCATAGGTTCTAACCTTCACCATGGAGCCAATGCTGACTAGACCTTCAGCTAGTTGGTTTACAACTTGTTACACATTCCTCAACTGCCTTCTCTGCCTCCTTCACTGGCAGGGCCTAGACTTAAAGACCATGCAGTACCCTGATCGCATGTTAGGACAATGGCTCGCAACTGGTGCTAATCCTATTCCCTGACCCCCACCCCAACAGGGGACATTTGCCAATGTCTAGGGACATTTTTGGTGTGGCTACTTTGGGCAGGCTACTGGCATTTAATGGATAGAAGCCAGGGATGCCACTAGACATCCTCCAGTGTACAGAACAGGCCCTCGTAATAAACTCATTCATCCCAGAATGTCAACAGTACCAACACCAGTTGGTTTTGTATCCACTACTCTTGAACTAAAGTCACTTCCTCAAAACTGGATAGTTTGGGAAAAGTATAAACCTTTTAAGACTTCATATTTGTAGTCAAAGAAAACATAAGGCAGACTGGTTTGAACACTAGCCTGTGAAAAACAGAACTAAGAATCTGTTTTTTTAGATTTTACAGATGTCCCAAGTTCTCCCAAAGAAATGGCCCAGACCCAGGGTCTGCCCAGAGCAGGGACTTTACTTGTGTTGGCTGAACTGAACATCATCTTGTTACTGTGGCCAGACCAAGCACCTTGCCTGCTAGGAAAGGCCTGTTCATTTTCTGTGTAGAAAAAAACAAAGGTGGGCAGAAGGCAAGGGCAGGGGGACCTGCCACAGAGTTGGTGCTTGGTAAATATTTCCTGAGGGAATGAACGGATGGATAGAAAACCCAAAAAAAATCTCATCTAGTCAAGACACTTGTCTTCTCTCTGAGCTTCCTTCTCCCCACCTATAATGTGAGGATGATGCTAACACCTGTTCCATAGATTTCATGGGCTTCTTATGAATAACAAATTATATCATTCCTGGAGCACCACCTGGAGGAATGGGTTTAGAAACTACTGATCCCGGAAATAAAATAGATTCCACCCAGCTGCTGTCTCCCCATGGTCAACCCCGAACCAACTGACATATTCATTAAGTCAGGAAGCAACAGCTCCCCCTACTTCAGTAGAATCTCTATCCCAAGTGACCATAGGAGTCACTGACATTGGGGAGGGGAGGTGGGATGGGGTTTCATGAGCATGTCATCTACAAGATGGATGACAAAAGTTCTGAGATATCTCAAGCTGCTTCTAGCCAAATGAGTTTTCTCCTGATAAATTTCAAAAAGAAAAGGAAGATGAGTGGCCTTGTACACAATGCCCCACATGTTTAGAATGGGTTCATGTAAATCTCACATGCTCCCAGGTGACTGGGACCCTCACTAGCTCTCACTCCTTCTCACCCCAACACCACCACTACCACTCCTGGCATATTTCTAAAGATTTCCATGAAAGCACAGTTCCCTGAGATAATTCTTGTTTTACTAACATAAATTCTATGGTCACACAAATCTGGGAAAATGCTACATTAAATGAAGTTAGACAGATTTTTTTTTTTTTAACTTATAAGGATTTTTCACAGCCTTGGGTGTATGTTGGGAATTTCCATTGGCTATAGTGTGTATTTCCAAATCCACTTGAAGATCGAATCTTTTCTTCTCACTTTACCTAGAGAATATTGTTTCAAAAACTAGCTTGAGAAACTGGGCAATCATTCCATTTTGACAAGTGACTGCCCTACCTTGCTTTTAGAAGGATCGGTCCCTATACTTAAGAGAAGTATCCCTCATGCATAGTCTACTTTTAATCCCAGAACTAGGTTCTCAGGCCTAATGTCTCAGTTTCTAGATGTTAATTTGAAAAGTTCAACCCCTCCTGGGAAATCTACCACAGATGAAGCTAGATGGACACCCTTTACTGACCACATATTGCCTCCCTCAAAAGCATGCACCCTTAAGCGACTTGTAATTTATATATATGCCAAGCTGGCAGCTAACCCAACAAGAGAGCAGCTATGAGAGCACTCAACTTGAGGGCCACTGCCTGAGAAGGGCCCAGCAGCTCAGAGAAGAGAAAGAGCTAGAACTGGGATATCAGGGAAGGAAGCTGGAAGGAAGTAGAAACTAAAGTGGACCTTGACCACCCTGGAGAAGCAGAAGGACCTGGCCTCAAAGTTTCAAGCACAAAAAGAGAAAAAGCTGCATTAGCAGTACCTAAGGTCCGTTTCCCTGAAAGGAGAGCATGAGATACAGATCAGGATGCATTATGGAATTGTCCCCCGCTTCAAGGCAAGGGAGAAGGACTTTTCAGCCTCACACCAGACAATCATCGGTTATGGATGCCCCTTGGCCTCAGGGGATAATCTCATGAGCGAGGCAGAGCTCAGCTGCAGGGGATGGGGGCACTGGCTTGGTAAAGGGAATTTGGATGGGGACCCCCCGCAACACACACCAGCATCTATTATGAACAGCAAAGACAAAAATGGAGAAGTAAACATAAGATTTTCATGGAACAAAAAAAAAAAAAAAAAGATTTTCATGGAACAATCAGAACACGGTCGGAGGACGGAGGATAGGGAAAGATGTGAAATGTAGTATCACATCAGACATGTCTAGGTTGAAGGGAAGGATACAGAAACCTTTTTTGGGAGGCAACATACACCCTCAGGTAGATTTTCCCCCTTTCAGATATAATATATTTTGAATGTGACCTATTCGGTGATTTGATTGCTTTTTCTCTGGAACTGATTTTATTGTTGCCATCCATCTATATTCTACCACGACCACTCACAGAACCTTTCTAGAGTGCTGAGGCTTCAAATAAAAAGCTACATAGAAAATTTGCTTTTTTCTTTCTTCCATGATCATGGCGTTTGGTATGATTTTCCTCTAAAACTCTTATTTTAGATAAACTAAACAGTAGTCCTCAGGGATACAGAGAATAAGACAGATATGGGATATGATAATGTCTAATATTTGCAGGCTGCAAGAGGAAATGAGTCATTTGAATAACATAAGCAATGATAACTCAGCTGAATATGACTAAGATGTTAAAAATAAGGTGTGTTTACAAGTGAATAAACTTCCTGATCATACTGCTAGTCTCCAGAGAGATGGTAAGGGAACAGACAAATGTCCTTGGCATTCCATAAACTTCATCTTATTTTCCACCGGCCTAGTGTGGTCATGTGGGTTGCTCATGGTGTTTGCTCATTGCCTATTGATACAAAATTGAATGACATGCCCACTAGAGAGGAATCCTCTTGACAGTCTACATGACGGCCCCATCTTTGGGGTTCTTTGCTTTTATTTTCCTAATGATTTGTGGAGTAAAGCATTGGAGCTATCTTTTCTTGAGGAACAAAACTCCGTATACATTCATTACTATTTAATTCTCCTTTTCTGGTCCCTCCTTCAGTTACCTTATTGAATCTCAGGACCTTAATGGTAATTCCTTTCTCACCAGATCCTTGATGAACCTATAGAACTATTTTGACCTTGGCTGTGAATGTCTTACAATGGTTATACATTTCTCCTACTCAGAAGACACCGATAACTTGTCAAGGGTTTTCTTTTCTTGAGTCCCACTGCTATAGATTACATGAGTAAAGACATGGGAAGAAATATACTTGGCAAGAGACTTCTCTCCATTCAGTACTTAGTCTACTGTCTATCTACTGTTTACTGTCTACTGTCCTTCAGCATGCATTCTTGAGAGGCTGGCAAAAATGAAAAACTGCTTTTCCAAAACCACCCTGCAGTCAGAGCACTCACTGTGATTTGAGTTCTGCAGATGAGATGGGCCCTCTGAGATATGGAAAGGAACAAGTAGACAACGCCATCTTTCCTTGGCAAGGCTGGTGGACAAGCAACCTACAATAGACATGAGTCTTGGCAATTGCCCTATTTGTTTTCTTTGCCTGGGAAGTGTATTTGTGGGTGTGAGACAGCTGTGGAGAAGAGGGGAGAGAAGCTGTTCTCTGTCAGTTGATCCTGAAGTAAAAACTCAACTTCATTTTCTCTATGTACACTATAGTTCAATAGAAGTTAAAGTTAGAAAAAAAAATCTGATATCAATCGCCTGACTTCAGATCCACCTAATTAATTTTGAAGTACCTAAGCCCCTTTATTAAATACCTCTCTGCTTGTAATAGCTCAAGGGCTTTCAATTTCCTGCACAAATCCTTCCCCACTGTAATGGCTTTCTTCTTCATTTGAAGACCAGACACAAGGGGACAGATCTCAGTTTGGTTAAGGAAGTTGTCCAACAAGGGATGGACCATGCTGATGGCTAGTAAGCTTGCTATTATAAAAGGTAGTTTAAGAAGAGACTGGACAAGCCGTATGAAAGGGTTGGTACGAGGGGAATTTGACTACTAGGCTCTATAATTATTAATGTCCTGTCCAACTCTGAGATTCTCTGATTTGCAAAGGGACAACTGATTCCCTTTGAAACTGGCCTCTGTGAGACTGTTGCAAGAGATAGTCAGCCCCTCAAAAGAACGTCCTTGATACAACAAACATAGCAACAAACAAAATAGCACACATGTTTAGGCTCTATGAGTCTTTTGCTGGCTCCGAGTTTGAGCAGAATGTGGGAGAAGGCAAGAACAGCACCACCATCACCAATAATAAGGCTTGCCAATCAATAGATAGAATCTGGAATCAACTCTCAAAAACCAAAGGCAACACAATGGGATTGAAGAACCAAAGTAACCCAAGTATAGGAAGATTTTCTATTCTGACTTTTGCTGCTTTTCACTGGTTCAAAAATTCCAAGAACTATTCCAACTAGAAAACTGCTGTCTCTTTATTTCCATGAATATTTTTAGTTGAAAAAACTGGACTTGTGGATTTCCTTCATCAGCTTTTATGAATGACTGTCCTTTGATCTCCATTCATAGATGATAACTTCTGGAGACTACCTGAATATAATAGGGGAAGGAAAACTAGGAAGGATATGTTGACCAGCCAGGAGTCATAGGTAAAAAGAAGATAGGATACTCTGTGATGGGAACAGTTCATGTATCCCATTTGCTCAGAAGATCATAGTGCTAGGCACCAAAAGAAGGAAGAGAACTCCAGTACACAGAGCCACAGTTGATAAAAATCTGCTAGGCTATGGGCCCAGAAATCTACTGTCCAGCTCTAGAACCAGGAAAGAATTCAACACACACTCATATGAGAAGAAAGCAGAACCAAGGAGAAAGTCCATACACTTTGCTTGTTGTCATATTCTGGATCCAAGCAGATTTCTTCTCAGTTGAAAAAGCAACACACACACACACACACACACACACACACACACACACGTACATATATATATATACTGCATTTGCTATATGACAGGTATGCACTAAGTGCTTTCCATGTATTATCTCATTTAATACTGAAAAGAGCTTCATTACATGTATAAATATTCCTGTCATACAAATGATGAATCTTAAACTAGAAGGGTATAACTAACTAGACCACAGATACACAGAGAATCACTGAGAGAGCTAGGATTCAGACACAGATCATCAAATACCTGAGCCTTTACTTTTGAGAACTCTGTTCTACTGCCTCATTTGTGATTGAGTCCATAAGAAAATTAAAACCTGTGAAATAGTAAAGCGGAAATACAGCTCTGCTATTCTGAAGATCTAAAGGAAAAACAGAATTTTGAAAGTCATTTGTTATAAAAACCCTATACTTTTTAAATCCATTTTTTATTTAGAAGGAAACCATAAGACATAGCTTCTTTGAAGCTGTAGTGGAAAGTCATAAAGACCAGAGTAGATGAGGATGAAAGGAAAAATGAAAAATAAAGCATCAAAAGTTCTCATAAGGGGCAGTGAAGGCAGAACTGGGATAGTATGAAATATGTCAGCAAGAGGAGGATGGCATTGAGAAGATCTCCTAAAAATGCAAAAGAAAATAACACAAGGGTAAAAACGGTATTCAAGATAATAGCCATGGAGGATAAAGAATAGAAATACAAATTTTAAAATGTTAAAAATACAAATCTTCTAAAGGAAAAAATCAAAACAATTGGAGCTGTAGCAAATACTCATAGACATCAAGCCGATCTGATCTGATAAAACATATGCATATCAGAAGGGCTCTCCACAGTCCCAGCAAAAATCAATGAAAAAGGCCGACACTAAATCTCACCTTGGAAACATTTCAAAATTCTAAGTACAAAGAAAGATACTGTAAGTATCCAAGCAGAAAGTCATGATTTCTTCAAAGAAAACAAATCAGGCTGCTCTTAAACTAGTCTCTGAAATTTTGGAAGGCCGAAGACAGTATTACCAAATCTGCAGACTTCAGGAGAAAAATGTGATAATAACCTACTATTTTTCTACCCATGTAAGTTGTCTTGCCTAGTGGAAGACGAGAGAAATGTGTTCTCAGATATGGGAGAGTTCAGAAGACAAACCTCTTATGTGCTTTTCCTAAACAGATTGGGTGTATACCAGAGGAGGCCAAGGAACACATCAAAATGAAGATGGACAAAATCTCAATGACATAGAAAGGGACCAGAATACTTCTCAGTGGGAGAGCAACATGCATAATATCCAAACATCTATAGGTCTGCAAATAATCATGACCTCTACACACCAGACTTGGCTGGTTACATTACACTAATGAGCTCCCAAGAACATGGGGGTCTCAGTACCTCCTCTCACAGTGCCATATGGATAAAACCTAAAATGACATTTTAAAATAGATTTATTTTAATTCACATACCATACAATTCACCCACTTAAAATGTGTGCTTCAATGGTTTTTAGTATATTTATAGGTACAGGCAACCATCCTCACAATTTTCAGAAATGTTCATCTCCCTAAAAAGACACTCTATACATTTTAGCTATCAATCCTATATTCCAACCCCACCGTCAGCCTTAGACAACCCCTAATCTCCTTTCTGTCTCTCTAGATTTCCCTATTCTGGATTTTCATATGAATGGAATCATATACTATATGGCCTTTTATGCTTGGCTTCTTTCACTTAGCATAATGTTTTCAAGGTCCGTCATGTCGTAGCATGTGTCAGCATTTCATTGCTTTTGTGGCTGAGTAATTGTAATGTCTATTGTGTAGACATTCCACATCTGTTTATCCACTCACCAGCTGGTGGACAGTTGGGCTGTTTCCACCTAAAATGAAACTAGTTCTTGAGCAAGTGTTACCATTTACCATGGAGAAAACTCTACTTGAATTCAACAAATCCCTCTGATAGGCACTCTGTCAGTCAAGGTTAATTATATATGTAAATTAAATACCTCAAAAATAGAAAAAGATACCAAAAGAAAAGAAAAGAAAAGAAAAGAAAGAAAGAAAGAAAAAGAAAGAAAGAAAGAAAGGAAGTAAAGGAATCCACTGTGGTCATTCTGGGATTAAAAGTGAACTATCTTTCCCATTTTACCTATTTTCAACATTAAAAAAAGGAAATACTCTACATTACAGTTTATGTTGTGAGTAAAAGACACATTGTCATAGATACATTCAGTCTTGTAATACTTGCTTTGAAAACACAAGCTTTTTCCAAGGTGACTGATCTATCAGGGAACAATTTGAACATCATGTAAACTTTGCTCATGCACCATTTCTTACACAAAACAATGGTAGGTGAACACAGAACACTGTACCCCACCACTGGGAGCCTTCTAGGTATATACAAACACACATACGCGCACACATCAGACATCTACCTGCTACCTTGGTTCACTCTGTGTTAGGAGCCACACCCATCCATATTCGGCAACTGAAATTTCTGTCCAATTTCAGGTGACCCTGCTTCTACGAACTGACAGAAACTCACAATCTACAATCCTTCCATCATTCATTTCTACAAGCCAACTCCAGGTCTCTTTCAAGGTAAGGTGCCATACTTACAGGTTTTTTTATGCATTTCTTAATATTTAACATGGGTAACACTGTGCTAGTATTTTTTTTTAATTAATTCTTACAGTTTTTACTTCTTCATAAAACGTATTATTGATTTTTTTTTTGAGTCTTACATCCCAACCCCCATTTTTCCCATAAGCCCTGTGGTTTTTGTTGCCTTTTTTTTTTTTTTTTTCAGTGTGGTGATTCTTAGGAAGCCTATGTGGAATCCTAGCACCACTGACTATTCATACAATATCTCTGAGAGGAGACATAAGCAACCTGTACCTCAGAGAGGCAACTGGCAGTCACCAATGTGAGGCCCGAAACTTTGCTTTTCACTGTATTTTCTATAAAGATTTTATTTATTTATTTACTTGACAGAGAGAGTGACATCACAAGTAGGCAGGGAGAGAGGCAGAGAGAGAGGAGGAAGCAGGCTCCCCGCTGAGCAGAGAGCCCGATGTGGGGCTCAATCCCAGGACCCTGAGATCATGACCCGAGCTGAAGGCAGACGCTTACCCCACTGAGCCACCCAGGCACCCCTTCCCTGTATTTTCTTGTGTGATGTGTTTTCAAAGAGAAATCACTTTGAGAAAGAATGTCAACATCAACCAAGCCTTGTGACCAAAGAACCCAGATTTGAAACTTCCTGTTAGCCCGGAAACATAATTCCAAGGAACCTGCGGAATATGGCTGCACAGGGAACTGAGAGAGGTACGCCATTCTCAGTTACTACAGGAATGCACATGGTTCTTCGTCAAGAGTCCTGCCAGCAAGTAAGATCAGACACAGGTCTCACTCCAGAGGATACTTGGCACAGAGAAAATGCTTGATAAAAGTTGAAGGCGTGAACAAAAAAATAGGACATGTGACCCGATGGGAGGGTGGATGATATTTGGGGAAGAAAGCTCTTTATGAAGATCCCTGGTGGTTTGAATCCAAAGCTTGGGTGAACACTGGCACTTGCGTCCTGAACAAGCCAAGGGTCTAGGTGAGGACCCAGCTGGAGTCACCTGGAAAGTCTGGCTGCCTCCTCTCTCACGGTGTACCCAGGCCTTCTAATTATTGTTGCTATCTCCCGTGCTGTAAAATATTTTATCGTTGCACCACTTTGCAGCATTTTGTCTAAAGCTCTTAACTGTCATAAATGCATCCAACTGTCTGCCAATGTGGAATAATAAATAATTATTATGGGAGTGACTGATTTACTTTGAAAAAACACGAAAGGCTCTAAACTGGAGTTTCCTGCCCCACATAATGTGCGTGAAAGAAATGAGCATCAGTAATCACTGTCAACAGTCTCTTGTAACTAAGAATTGAACCATTTATCTGTCCAGCATGTGTAAATTATCATCATCGTCTCTTCCACGGGAAGGCCTAACGGCAATTTATGTTATAAAAATAATAAGATATGAGGGTTTAATAGAAATCGCTTCTTGTTGCTCTACCTGGGAACACCAGGCTCCGGGGCCAGCAAGCGTCTCGGGCCCTACAAATTCAGGCATACCATCCAACTGTTTATAGCTGACTTCCTGATTTGTATATATATTTTTACCTCCTGTCCCCAAACTGAGAGCAAAGAACTTGCCTGTTATATTTATGAGCTGACCTTTCCCTATCCCCTTCAAGGATACTTCCTCTTGTGACCAACAAAGATAATGGCAGGGAGCAAATGAGTTCTAAGAGCTGAATAATTGTAAATGTTCTGACATCCTCTGAAAATATTATCAGGGCTCTAAGTTGCTATGTATCCATCATGTCTTGCCTAGGAGACTTTTTGTTTTTTTGTATTTTTTTTCCCCCCAACAATGCTGATTTTAACTTTAACAGTCCTTGGAATGTGCCAGCTTCCTTAGTTATCTTGACCTTGAGGATGTGTAGACTTCTTTGGATACCCCAAAGAAACGGCTTTGGGTAGGAGACATTTATATTTTTGCAAGTGTGTAAGTATGCTAAGTGAATGATTTTTTTTTAATATCTTATTTATCTATTTGTTTATTTATTTATTTATTAGAGAGAAGGAGAGAGTGAGTAAGAGAGCACAAGCAGGGAGAGTGGCAGAGGGAGAGGGAGAAGCACGCTGCCCGCCAAGCAGGGAGCCCAACATGGGGTTCAATTCCACAGTCCTGAGATCATGACCTGAGCCAAAGGCAGACACCCAACCAACTGAGCCACTCAGGTACCCCCGAATTATTCTTTTTATTTTTAGTGTGAATCTTCAAGGATTAACACCCAGAAGCCACAGGGTCCATTCTTTTTTTTTTTTTTTTTAATATTTTATTTGACATAGGTCACAAGTAGGCAGAGAGGCAGGCAAAGGGGGTTGGGGGGAAGCAGGCTCTCTGCCAAGCAGAGAGCCCAATGCGGGGCTTGATCCCAGGACCCTGGGACCATGACCTGAGCCGAAGGCAGAGGCTTTAACCCACTGAGCCACCCAGGCGCCCCCACAGGGTCCATTCTATGGAGAGGAGAAAACATACTGTTTATTGCTTAATGGAAGAGATTTTTCACTTTCTATCTTAGTTGGCTTCCCCAGGTAAGCTCAGCCATGTCAGTTAGAGTCCAAGATGGTGGCCGTGTATTGAAGCTGGAGGATATAATTTGGGAACTGGGAAAGATGGTTTGCTTACTGGAAGAATGAAAAGCCATGCTCAAACCATTCTGCTCCTTGTCAGTTCTGAGCTGTTCGGTGTTCAAACCAAAAAAAAAAAAAAAAAAAAAAAAAAAAATCCCTTATCTCAGGAAATTCAAAGATGTCTAAGACATGGTTCCCACCCATAAGAAACTCAATTGAGTGGTGACCTGGGAACGTATACAGATTACTCTTTCTTCTGGTGCAGTAATTCAACTTTTAAGACTTTTCCCACTATAGTTAAATTGGCACATATATCCCAAGAGTGTTTGCAAAGATAATCTTAATGGCATTGTTTATTGGCCATATGGTGGAAACGACCTAATAGTCCTTTATCACAAATTGGCAAATGTACCATACATCATACACTTAGAATACTACGCCGTACTTCAAAGAAGGAAGTTATCTGTAGATCTAGGTGCACAATTCCCTCCCTCCCAAAAAGGTTCTCAGCAAGGCCTTTCCTGACCACTCGGTTTAAGGTTGCAACCCCATTTCTCAGTATTTCCTGTCTTCCTATCACAATAACGCTCAGTACCATCTAGCACAATACATATGATGCTAACATAATATCTTAAATATATGTAAATGTGTACAAAGATAGAAACATATACAGTCGATCCTTGAACAGTGTGGAGGTTAGGATATACCAAACACTCACACAGTCAAAAATCTGTGTATAGGGGCACCTGGGTGGCTCAGTGGGTTAAGCCTCTGCCTTTGGGCAGACCTTATTTATAATAAGGTCATGATCTCAGGGTCCTGGGATAGAGCCCCACATCGGGCTCTCTGCTTGGCAGGGAGCCTGCTTCTCCCCCCCACCCCCGCCTGCCTCTCTGCCTACTTGTGATCTCTCTCTGTCAAATAAATAAATAAAATCTTAAAAAAAAATCTGTGTATAACTTTTGACTCTCCCAAGCCTTAACTATAGGACTCATAGCCCACTGTTGACTAGAAGCCTTACTGATAACACAAACAGACACTAACATGTATTTTGTATGTGGTACATATTGTATACGCTATTCTTACAATAAAGTAGGCAGAGGAAAGACAGTGTCAGCAAAAAACAATCCCAGGGAAGAGAAAACACATCGACAGCCCTGTGCTGTGTTTATGGAAAACAGCAAGGTGAGAAAATGTGCGGCCCATCCTCCCTTGTGTACAAGTCCTGCAGACGCACATGCTCTACTGAGGGCCTCTGGAGGGAGGGTCGAGACTGGGAAGAGTGGTCTCCTCTAGGGACAAGTACTATGGGATGTATGGGATGTGGGTTTAAGAGTGAGAGGGACACCTAGGTTTTAGTGCATATCCTTTCAGAAACTCTGACTTTTTTTTTTTTTTACTATGTGCATATTTGCTTTTTAAGATGAGTTTTTAGAACCATCACTAGAGTTGAGGTCTGGCTGGTTGTGTGCTGAGCATATACGACGGTGATACCTAGACTAATCATTTACAGTTTCAAATACAGATGCCTACAGGGGCCCAGGTGGTGATAACTGGGGTGGAAGGAGTCAGGGATAAGAAAAATACCTGGGAATACTGATCACATGCCTGAAATTATATGCTTTCTTCCATTTTCCTTGAAATACACAACATTCTTTGTCTATCTTTCACTTTCCACATTTTTGGAGACACTGTCATAAATATTTCTTTGCCCTAAAAAAACCAGAAGTGCACATGCCATGGTAAATAGGTCTTGACTCTGGCCTTTACGATGGCGTACCAAGAGCACCTGGCAGTTTACGAGCGGATGGCCTCTCTTCACCTCTCATTTGTGACCAGGCAGGATTTCTGACTCTGTGTTGCCAGATCTTCTGAATTTTTAAGAGAAACGAGAAATTCAAAGTGTGCATTTAAAATCTGCCACAAAATCAAGAGGGGTTTACCACAGAATTGCAGGTGTAATTCAACCCTCAAAAATCAATCACAGCAATTCATCACACTGTACGGTCGTATCAATAGATGCAGAAAAAGCATTTGGCAAAGTTTGGCATCCATTTATAACAAGAACTCAGAGAAAACTAGGAATAGAAGGGAACATAATAAAGAGTATCTATGAGGAAGCTATAAGCCAACATCATATTGAATGTTTTCTCCTTAAGAGATCAGGAACTAGTCAAGGATATCCACTGTTACGCTCCTACTCAATATTGTACCAGAAGCCCTAGCAAACTCAATAAGTGTATAGAAAGAAATAAAAGGTGCTCAGATTTGAAAGAAAAACAAAACTACCCCTATTCACAAACACTATGATTTCCTACGTGGAAAAAGCACAGGGAAACTACAGAAAAGCTCCTAGAACCAAGTGAGTTTAGCAAGGATGGAGAATAAAAGGTCAATATACAGAAATCAATTGTATTCCTTATGTGCTAGCAATGAACAAACTACTGAAAGTAAAATATTTTCGAACAGTACCATTTACAATAGCTCCCCAAAATGAAGTTATAGACATAAATCTGACAAAATATGTGCAGGATCTGTATGCTAAAACTACATAATGCTGATACATAAGAACAAAAAAGGCCTAAATAAAGAGAAGGACGTATTGTGCCCATAGAGCAAGAGTCAATATAGTTAACATGTCAAGTGTCCCCAGATTGACTCATAGATTTGATCTGATCCCAATCAAAATTCCAGCAAGATTCCTTGTGAGGTACACTAAACGAATGTGCAAATTTATATGGAAAGATCAAGGAACTAGAACAGACAAAGCAATTTTGAAAAAGAACAAAGTTGGAGGACTCACACTACTCAATTTTAACTTTACCATCAAACAATGGGAGTCAAGACAGGGTGGCTTTGGTGAACACTGAGAGTCACAGGCCAATGGAATAGAACTTGAAAATTCAGGAATTTTCTGGTGCACACAAACATCAACTGACTTTTAAATTTTTGACAACGGCTCAATGGAGAAAAGATAGCCTTCTCAGCGAATGGTGCTCTAAAAAAGCTGGATATCCATATGCAAAACAAACAAACAAAGAAACAAAAAACCCACAAACACCTTGACCCACACCTCACCCTAGATAAAATTAATTTGAATTATCTCACAGACCCAAGCACAAAACATGATACTGTAAAACCCTTATAAGGAAACATAGAACTAAATCTTCATGCTTTGGTTTAGTCAAGGACATCTTAAATTTGGCCTCAAAAGCACAACACACACACACAAAAACGACAAACAGAAAAATGACGGGGACTTTGGCAAAAATGAAACACTTCTCTTTACCCATTTTTCCATGAAAAACACAATTAAGAGAGCAAACAGATAAGCCACAGCCTGGGAGAAATTATTTGTAAATCACATATGCAACGAAAGACCTGTATCTAAAATACATTTAGAAAAAAAAAAAAACCTCATAAACACAATAAGTAAATAAACAACCCAATTAAAAACAAAACAAAACAAAACCAGGCAAGATATCAGAACAGACACTTCTCCCAGTATCTAAAGAAAGATACTCAATGTCATTAGTTATTAGGGAAATGCAAATTAAAAAAACAATAAGATATCACTACACATATATTAGAATGATTCAAATTAAAAAAAAAAAAAAACCACTGCTGACAGTACCAGTGTCCGTGAGGATGCCGAGAGCCAGGAATTCCCATGAACGGCTGGAGGGAGTGCAAAATGGCACCGTCGCTCTGGGAAACACTCCGGCAGTTCCTGAAAAAGCTAAAAACACACTTACTGTATGACCCAGCAATCCTACTTCTAGGTATTTATAGCAAAGAACTGAAAACACATTCATCTGAAAAACTGAACACAGCCTAGAGCAGCCTTATTCATCATTGCCCCAAAAGAGCTTAAGTATCCTTCAGTGGACGAATGGACAAACGGAGGTGCAGCTATACAATGAATGATATTCAGAAATTAAAAGGAGCAAATTGGTGACATACACGGCATAGATGAATCTCGAATGCATTATGCTAAGTAAAATAACTCAGTCTCGAAGGAGACGTAACGGTATGGTTTTACTTCTATGACATCCTAGAAAAGGCGACACAGTGGGAACAGACAGCAGAGCTGGCTATGAGAGGTTGGAGGGAGGGCAGAGCTGGGTTATAAGGGAGAAGCATGAAGGAATCCTCTGAAATGTTGGACTGGTTCTAGATCCTGTGTGCAGTGGGTACAAGAATGCACGCACATGTCAAAACTCATGCCAAAAAGAGTGCACACCCAAAAAAGTGAGTTGTACTGTAGGTGAATTTACAGTATTAACAAATTACTTTTTAAAAGCAGAAGAAGAAAAAAAAAAGCTGGGTCAAATTAAACAAATTAAACAAAGAAAAATGGATACTTTAGAGGCCAAATGAAACCCATCTGTAGGCCCAGTCCCAGCCATGAAACTCCCAATTCACATTCTCTGACTTGGGCAAAGAGTCTATGCAAGACAGGTTGTACTTAAGACTTGATTTGACCCAATTTCTTAACATGAAGCCCAGAGAGGGAGAGGTAACTTCCAAAGCCACACAGCTAACCCAAGCAGGGCTAGTCCTGAGGTCAAGTTGCCTCACTCCTACTCCTGTATGGTGCATCTTTTGAGAACAGTTGTAGAGAGTTGAGCCTGCATGACATCCTGAAGTATAACATAACTCCCAAACACTGATTTTTTTTTTTATTTGAGGAAGAATAGCAGGGGCAAGAAACGAACGTCATGGGGGGAAAAGGGCAAACTCCTTAAGGTTCAGCATTTGTAAGAAGTATATTAAAAATTATGACCTCAACAAATGACTCCAGTGAAAGTCTGCAGCCAAGAGACCTAGAACTATTTAACTGTTGAAATAATTCTGTCAAAAAAATTAGCAGTATTACAGGGAAGGCTTTGGGCCCTGACGGGTCCCCAGCAGAGACATGTCCGTGCTGGGCTGCTATCGATTCTGAAACAATCTTGTACATGATAAATGAGAATGTGCTTAGGAGAGGATTCAGTCACGAGAGCCCCCAGATCAATCAGCTTGTCAACTGGCAGAAGAAATTCAATTTTTATTCTTAGTAAACTCTTATTTGGTGGCAGACCATTGTTTCTGTGGAAATTGCTTCACAAAGGCCGAGGGGCAGGCATGAGAACATGGGAAAAGATCATTTTTTCAAAGCAGGTTAAAAGTGAAGATTTGGGCTTGATGACCGGGACTGAGGAAATGTGATTATAGGGCAGTAGTTTCTACAGCCTGCCTTCTTTGCCCAAAAGGATTAGCTAGGGCCAATTCTCTGTGTCCTGGACACAATGGATTTTCTTCTCCATCATCTGGCCCCACCATCTTGGAAGAAAATTCCCTTAAGAATGGGGACCCTAGGCTTTGCAAACAAAACTCAGTGACCCCATGACAGAATGGGGATTCTAGGGACACCTTCCATTCCCTTAGTTTAAACCCTGTGAAACTGCCACTTTAGTAAGTTT
Source organism: Enhydra lutris kenyoni (assembly GCF_002288905.1). Classification (NCBI taxonomy): domain Eukaryota; kingdom Metazoa; phylum Chordata; class Mammalia; order Carnivora; family Mustelidae; genus Enhydra; species Enhydra lutris. The sequence continues at coordinate 4,998,228 of NW_019154138.1, forward strand.
AAAGGAGAAAAAAAAAAAAAAAGTCAAACTCAGCAATTTTATATGGTATATGGTTGACTCAAATAATTCTTCTCTCCTCTGTCTTCTTACTTTGCCATGATATTAGGAATTTCTAGGTAGTTTTTCTTCTTTTAGCCTTTTGAAGTGACCTAAGAAATTAGCTTTCGGCCTGGGACTAGGGTCTACGGTTCTTAACTTCCAGACCAAAGTCCTTTACACTAATCTTTGATGCCTCCCTCCAGAGAGACAGATGTTCTTCCATTTGGCTGTCAGACCTCAAGTCAATATCTACACTGTGTATACGTATGCGCAAATGCATATCTACGTACACAGAGCAGGCATATGGCGCACCCACACTGTGCCAGGCCGTGGGCAGTGTTCTCTTGGTGTTCTGACAGTCTGGTTGGCGACACAGACATTAAACCAATGGAAGAGTCACCAAGTAATTAGCAGCATACACAGCACTACAAAGTCCACGCTCAAGAATACTGTGCAAGCAGCACATCGCAAAGGACCTAACGTAACATGAGGGATAAACAAAAGCATCCCTGAGGATGGTGCTCCAAAATTTAGACCTGAGGGATACAGGGGAGCAAGAAGGGCAAAGGTGCAGTGAGGAAGGAGTCCAGTGGTGTCTAGAGAGATCGTTCCAGAGAAAACTGCATGTGCAAAGGTACTGAGGCAGGAGCTGACCCAGCTATTGGGAGATATAAAAGAAGGTTCATATGCTTCGAAAGGAGAAAACAAGAGGGGAAGTATTATAAGATAAGGGTGGTGATGAGGGCAGCCCTGGATCCTAGAGGATCCTGAAGACCTGAGATACCCATCCATCCCTTTTCTGTAATCCTTGGGCAAGGAGTTCCCTGAGCTTTCTATCTCATTCAGGCATACAAAACTAGAAGAGCAGGGGGTCAGGGAGGGTGAAGAATCTGCTATTTTTCAGGCCTCCTTAAGAGAAAATTGAGCCCAGATATTCTAACAAGAATGTCTCTGGGAGCACCTGTCTGCCTTCAGGTTGGGTCATGATCCTGGGGTCCTAGGATAGAGCCCTGTGTCAGGCTCCCTGCTCAGTGGGGAGTCTGCTTGTCCCTGTCCTTATGCTGCTTCTCCTGCTCATGCTCTCTCTCTCTAGTAATAAAACTCTGTAATAAAAAAAGATGAATGTTTCTGAAGTTTTCTTGCTTCAAAACAATTAAAACTTGGGGTGCTTGGGTGGCTCAGTGGGTTAAAGCCTCTGCCTTCAGCTCAGGTCATAATCCCGGAGTCCTGGGATCAAGTCCCGCATTGGGCTCTCTGCTCAGCGGGGAGCCTGCTTCCCCCCTCTCTCTCTGCCTGCCTCTCTGCCTGCTTGTTATCTCTGTCAAATAAATAAAAACAAAACAAAACAAAACAAACAAACAAACAAAAAACAATTAAAACTCAACCATCCAGAGCCAGCTGCTCCATAGGCTGGCAGGCCTCAGGCTGTTCCCACATTCTGCCCCCACTTCCACCCACTGTGGTCACTGCTCCTTCCTAAGTGCTCATAATGACACAGTGGCCCCAGCAGGTACTTCCAAACTCTTGCCAGGAACTCATTCACTCCATTCAAGTAAGGATTCCAGGTCCACTCAACCCACCTGTCCAAGAAGACGTAGGTAGCGTTGAAGAACTTGACCGAATATTTTCTCCACCAATCCCACACAGAGACAGTGTGCTGAGGAAATGCATGCCTGATTCTTGAGCCAACAAAGGGGTTAAATCTTCCTTCCAATCATCAAGAAACCTGGTGTCAATGACCAAGAACACAGGCTTATACAGTATTCATTACACTTGGGGAAAATAAATGGAACGCTACCATTACTGAATTTGCCGAAATTAGACACTGACACAAACAACCTTCACTTATGTGACTTCCTTGAGACCCATTAAGTGAAAAGGCACAGAAATTTCATCAAAGAACATGCAACTGACTTGGACAAGATGAAGGCCCCTGAATTGAAGCATGATGGAAGTATCTTTCTGATAAGAGTTAAGATTCAGGCTGGCTTTTCCAACACTTTTGTAATCTCTTCCTCTAGCCAACAGTACAGTACCTCCCTCTTTTGAGCTTCTCTTACTCTTTCCATAAGTTATACTAGAATGTCTTCTTCTCCTCCTCCTCCTCCCTCTCCCCTCCCCCTCTCCCTTCCCTTCTTCCTCCTCCTCTTCTTCTTCTAACTTCCCACTCTTCCTAATAAAGTGATATCTCATATCTTCCCACCCCCAAAGGAATGAACCATGGCAATACGGTTTGGGTTTATTTGAAGAAATGGCAATGAAGAGATAACTTGCTTACTGGATAATTTGATAAAAGCTAACCTCATTTCTAATTTTTAAAACGACCTATTTTTAGGGAGTTTTTAAGGCTAAAACATCCAGAGAATGAACTTAACCATGCAAAGAGACTCCTCAATATTACCCTTAGCCCTGAGCCTCATCCTTCAAAGTGTCTCAAATCTGGCCTCCTCTGGCCAAAATACCACTGAGGCCAAGGAATTGGACCTGTGCTGAGTTCTGTGTCTTCTCTGGACCACACTGCATTGAGCCAAGACCCTGATAGCCCCTAATCAGTCATGCCTAAGTCTGCTTCCTGGGCTCTGTTGTTCCAACGGTGGGTGGGGTGGCCCCACTGGTGTGCACACACCTAGGCCTGAAGGGGTGGCTCCTTAGAGAGGAGGAGGAAGAGATTAGGAATACAGGCCAGACTGTCCACACTCAAAAGCTAGAGGCTCCGTCTATGTAGGAGGAAGCTGGAGAAGGAAAAGAAGGTAGATTGTGTACCACAGGTTGGAGCTAGAAGTTCATTCTCAGGGAACTGCCACACTCTGTTGTGTGACTTTGAGAAATTGTGCTTTATGTCTGTCAAGGACAGAACATATTAAACAGTTTGTTAGCAGGGCATCTTGATGGTTCAGTTGGTTAATCATCTGCCTTCGGCTCAGGTCATGATCCTGGGGTCCTGAAATCAAGCCCCATGTTGGGCTCCCTGCTTCTCCCACTCCCTCTACCCCTTCTTGTGTGCTCACTCCCTCTCATTCACTCTATCCCACAAATAAATAAACAAAATCTTTTTTAAAAGTTTGTTAGCTTGATTTGTAATTTTAAATATTGAAACATATGGTATATATGCCTCTTTTGCCTCCTTCCCCCAAGTCCCAACAACCGTTACAAGGGAGCCAATGGGCTTTGTATTAGTTATATTGTCCTTAGTCTCCTGTTTAAGATAACACTGGTAGTCCCCAAATAAGACTGATGGAAATGTGGAAATGTTTTTCTGTCTGGCCTCAGAAAGTTGTATTTAAAATTCCAGGTATTGGGGCACATGGGTGGCTCATTGGGTTAAGCCTCTGCCTTCAGCTCAGGTCATGGTCTCAGAGTCCTGGGATCGAGCCCAACATTGGGCTCTCTGCTTGGCAGGGAGCCTGCTTCTCCCTCCCTCTCTGCCTGCCTCTCTGTCTACTTGTGATCTCTCTCTCTGTTAAATAAATAAATAAAATCTTTAAAAAAAATTCCATGTATCATGACATTTGAATAAGTCATTCAAGGATAGAGTTTGCATGATACATATAGCATATAAATTGTGTATGTGTGTGCATGTGTGTTGAGTATAAAAGGAAAAAGTCTGTTTTCCCTCTCTTCTCTACTCCTAGAACCTTCACAATACTTCTGGTCACCAAACAAGTTGATTTCTTTCCACACCAACTGTTCTCTGACACCAGCTGGGTGTCCTACAATTCAATCCAGTTCTAACACTAGCCACCAGAAGTTAACACAGACCCACTGGCTAAGAGCTCAGTCCCACAAAACTGGCCCCTCCTCAGATAACAATCACAAGTCCCAGGCTGTCCTTCCAACCAAACAGCTATATGTAATGTATACAAAACCCCCTCACTGGGTTTGATAGTTGGCTAGAATGTCTCACAGAACTCAGGAAAACACATTATTATAAAGGATATGATAAAGGCTTTATATGTCCATATATGTCCATATATATATGTCCATATATGTCTGTATATATATGGACAGCCAGATGAAGAGGTACATAGAGCAATTTCCAGAAGGTGCTGAGTGTACAAGCTACAATCTCCAGGAAGTTAGGGTGTATCACCCCCCTGGCATACGCAAGTGTTCACCAATTGGAAGTTCTTCAAACTATGTAGCTCAGGGATTTTTGTGGAGGCTTCATGACATAGTCCTGATCATTAATTCAATCTCCAGCCCCTCTCCTTCCCAGAGGATAGCAGGTGGGGCTGAAATTTCCAAGCTTCCAATCGTGCTTTTGTCTGAGGACCAGCCTCCATCCTGCAGCTATCCAGGACCCCAAGAGTCACCTCATCAAAACAAAAAACAAAAATTGTCCTATCACCCAAGAAATTACAAGGAATTTCAGAGCTCTGTGTTAGGAAACAAAGTCAAAGAACAAATATTGGAAGAAAAGATGCTCCTAGTACCTTTACTGCATAGGAAAGTTCAAAGGTGTTAAGAGCTCTGCCCAAGAGTTGGGGATGAACACTGGAGTATAGATCTCTTACTATGTCACGAGATCACAATGGATAAATACCGAAGTGGTCTTTGAAAACCCATCTACATTCCAAATTGGTTGCTTCGGAAAAGAGATGACCTTGTGATCGCTTGAGGTATGTGAGTTCAGAGTGTTACAGCTGAGGAGAAGCACATACTATACCTCACCAGCAAAATGCTCTATATGGAGATGATTAGAGATGGCTCCAGTAATTGTGTATATTTGGGTTTTATTAAACACCTTGTAGAATGAAAGGGCATGTGTAGGATGATACTGGCCATATACTGAACCAGAACCACCTGGAGATAAGCAGGAAACGTCTAACTCCAGAAGTGCCCGGAAGGCTGGAAAGACTTTGCCTTTTAAGCCTCAGAGCCTTGCCTCACACAGAGTTTGGCTCCCCTGCTCAAAATCTCCTGGAGCGGTCCCCATTCATCCTCTTCCTTGAAACAAGGATGGGCAGTGGAGAATGGATGACACAGAGATCAAAGACTATAGGAAACCTTGAACAAACCAAGGACTTTGAGAAAATAGTGCATTCTGCTTCTCTGGCTCTGTAGGAAATAGGAAGAGTATTTCATTTTAAGCCTGGGTTTTAACATGAAAAATGACCCATATTCTTTATCCATTAAACTACTAGTACATCCCAGCATTGTGGGTCTTAATAACATTTCCTTAAATAACTGTGAAGGCCTATTGGTTTTATTTCTTCCTGAAAAAAAAAAAAATTGAAACGAGGAAGATATAACATATTGGACTCAGGGATCAAGCTAATTAAAATTGTAAATGCCAATAATGATATCTGACATTTCTTTTCAACAATAACCAATTATTGTAAGCACTCCCCCAATAGCTATTAAATATAGCGCTACAAACCTCATTTTTTCACGTTTGGAATACCCAACACAGATCATTTGTCCTAGCCCCTTCCATTAGTCTATGTATAAATATATATTCAGGGAGTGGTATGGCTTATGTTTTGTCTAATTTGGATATCACATTCCATGCTGAAAGCAATATTAAGTTACATTTAGGGAAACAGGAATATTATACGTTAAAAACCAGAATAAAGCCACACATCTGGTATATTTTAGTTGTGGGATATGTAATATCTCTATCCTTCCCAAATTCTGTCTACTGGAAACCAAAATGAACAACTTGAGGAAGTGTTTCCTTTCTGTTGTAACTTGAGACCTAAACAGAGAGCTTGGTGAACAGATTGAAAATGGATGTGAAAATCATTAGCTATTAGAACAAGAAGATTAGAGATTACAGCCTAGGGAAGAAATGATTCCATTTCTGAAGGGTCAGGGAGAACATCTTGGGATACGTGGAGCCTGGAGGGAGTTTCCTGAAATATCCCAGAGGAGCCAGTGGTGAGCATGGACACTAGAAGATGAACAGACCCAAAGAAGAGGCCAGAGTGTAGACTGCAGCAGCTGTGTTTTAGAAGTGGGGGGCCATGGGGGACAGGCTTCTTTCTGGTCCTCACCGTTTATTCCAGACTCTCGCAGTCTTGTTGAGTGAGACAAACAGTCACAAAGTAGAGGATGGTTCCTCTGGTTGAAGGAAGTGTGCAACTGTCTACCGGATTATGTGAAAACCCCCAAATAAATTAGGTTTTTATTCAACAGAATGGGAATATTTCAATATTGGTCACTGAGTGGTACTCAGGGAGTAGAAAGAGACAAGGGAACAACATTTGATGAGTCCAGATTTATCTCTAATCTTGAGATCTCTCATTTATTTGTGAAGAAAACCTTGTGAGAAAACAAGCATGGTCAGTTTCATCTCAGAGATGAGGGAATTGAGGCTTAGAGGTCTATGAAATCTTCCCAAGAAAATATAGTTAGTAAATGGCAGAGATGGGTTTGATTCAGGTCCCCCCCACCCCTGCCCTGAGACTTGTTTTCTATCCCCCTCCCCCTTGATGACAATTCTGCAGTGACACACTCCTTTCTGTGCCTTAAATGTGGCCAAGGACCTTCCTTCTGCAGAGGCTTTTCACCTGGTGTTACCTCTGCCTGGAAAGAGGGCTCCTTTTCATGGGTCTGCTTCCACAGCAAAGTCCTCTTCTGTCCATCCTTGTTCAAGAAATCTCCCTACCCACTCTGCCCAGAGCCCAGCCACTCTGCACCACCTTTCTGGTCTACCTCCCTTTCCAGCACTTCTCTCTCTTCTCTTTTTTATGCTGGTGCTCTCTGGCAAATTTTCCATCAACTTGACTAGAATGTCAGCTCCTTGAGCACACATCAGTATCCCCAAGGTCTGGCACAGTGTGTGGTACACAACAGGTACTCTCATTCGACATCTACTGAATAAATTAGTGAATGAATGAATGAGAGGGGTTTCCAATTCAGGTTTATCTAAATCTGAAACGTGAGTTTAATCTACCCCACAAGGCTGGCTATTTTGACAAAGCACAGAGGCCTTGAAGTAAATGATATACTTGGAATAATGACTATTACAGTGTTCTGGAAGGTTGATGAGGGTGGTTAGTACTTTTTCCTTGCCCAGAATTTCTGTGAGGGACAAGTGACCACAAAAGTCCTCTCTAAAACTCATGGGAAATTGAGATAATGAAAAAAATTTCACTTGGAGTCAAAAATCCTTCAGGAAAGGAGGAAAAGGAAATTTTAAAAAGGAGTAAGAACACACACACAAAAAGTCTCTCTTTGTCTCCATTTAGTTCAGCCAAATAATAGCGAATAATATTTGTTTCATTTTGTTGGACAGCTGTGATGAGCCAGGCATGATCCTAAACCCGTTGTGTGTGCATTATTTCATTTACATGATCATCACAACACCACAATGGAATTGCTGCTATAAGAAACTGAAGCTCATGGGGCGCCTGGGTGGCTCAGTGGGTTAAAGCCTCTGCCTTCGGCTCAGGTCATGATCCTAGGGTCCTGGGATCGAGCCCCGCATCGGGCTCTCTGCTCAGCAGGGAGCCTGCTTCTCCCTCTCTCTGTGCCTGCCTCTCTGCCTACTTGTGATCTCTGTCTGTTAAATAAATAAATTAAATCTTTAAAAAAAAAAAAAAGAAAAAAAAAACTGAAGCTCAAAGACATTAAACAGTTTGCCCAAGGTCACATAGTTTCTAATACAGGTATGCTGTCTCCAGTGCCTATGACAGCCTAAAGTATTGGAAATACCTCAAATCCATTCTGGTGAGGAGAAGGAGAAGTAGGAGAAGGAGATACTCCAAGGAGGAGACTAACATGGACAATGTCCCGGGCTAACTAAGATCCTTACAGCACAAGTATGGCTGACCCCAGACAAATTTCTTACGTGTGTCCCGAACCCATAGTGTGAAAGCTGTCTACACAGTCCAAAATGAGGACAGAAGCAACTGTTACCTGCCTAGCTCATTCTTAACTTATTGCTTCCCAAAGAGAGGATCCCAACAAAGTTTTGTGGAAATCTTGGCCACGAACCAGTAATTTTGGTTTTGGCCATTAAAACGAATTCCACAGTGTCTCCTAAAAAAAGAAGAGACAGTCCCCCAATTTAATGAATCTCCAGATCTCTAGGCTCTCTGAACAATCAAATCTGTGTTTACTGTCTTTCCATGGTTTAGCTTGCTGCAGACGATTTTCCCAGAAGCCCAAGGTCCACGGTGCTATGGCCAATCCTTGTGTAATCCCTGTGCCTTCTAGCAGTATCCCCCCAAAAATGCATATTCATCTTATTCATCCTCCACTTCATACCCCTGTGGCCCTACCAGGTGCAGGAACATAACTCATAAGAAATATTAACATTAGCTGTTTATCATGGAGCTTGCAAAACAGAAAAGCAATAAAAGTGCAGGCATACTCACTCAATTACCATTGAAATAGATATCACAAAAATTATTCAGTGTCAGAAATCTAATTTTGTATGATATTTCTATATATTTCCACTGCTAATTTTTCTTCCCTCCAGTATTAGTGAATTAATATGCTTCAAATGCCCCTCTAGCTACCCTGGAAAAAAAAATACTACTTATTTAGTTGAGCTACCCAAATCCATTAGACAAATTTCCTTTACAGCAAAGCATTGATGAATGAAATGTCTCATGCTAATGTAAGAATAATCAATTTAGAATGCTTATGACAATTAACAAAGCTGAAGATACGCCTTGAAGGCTCCATGCTTTGTCAGCCCTGATTTGGATTAAACTTGCGCTAATGGGATCATTTTTCTTCCAAAAGGTATTCTTTTTAGGCAGACCTATCAATTAATATGAATTATGCACGTATAAAAGTACTAATGTCATTAATTAGACAAATTAATTTTTATGATGCAGTGGATAGACTAACACTAGATTATATGTGATAACTTCCCCACGGCACCCGCCGATTTGAAATAAATGAATAGTTTATATTTGTGTGCTTTCCAAAGACTCAATCGGGATTAATCAGGCTGGTCTGTAGGCGGGAGATGGTTGAGATGCCACATATTCTTGATGGTCTTCTTAGCCAGAGGGGTCACTTCTGAGACAGCAGAGCCCAGATTTTAATAGTGAGAAACTTTAGAATAATGTTACATGGGGTCATTTGGAAATTAGTAAACTGTAACCATTTATTCTGGCAAGGGTTTTTTGATTTTCTCCCCCAAATTTACATGCCGCTGCCCAAGTGGGCTAAAAAGCAAATAAAGCTTGGGAGATAAAGAGTGGAGAAAAGGGCATCTTCCTATTGTCGAATTGGCAGACATAGCTTATTAATGTTGGTCAGATTTGACTGGTACAATATTTACCTTCTAACTGTGACTCTAAGTTAAGTATTAGCTTTGTTCATCCTCAAATCCATGCAAACTTTGATATCCCTGGCCCAGTATATAATCTAAAGTGTATGATAATGAGGATATGGGAGGTCCAATATTTGTGAGATCAGCATCTCCTTGCTTTTGTGCCTTGCAATAAAGCTTATGACTACAATGAAATGACCGCCACTAGGAAAGTAAATCCAAAAATTATTTTACTCATGGTAAGCCTTTTTATTCTTTTAGTTCTTGTTTTGCAAGAACTTGAAACATGGGTTTGTTTTTAAGTTTTGTAACTAGGATGATTGATGACTTTGATGATGCATCCTAAAGTCACACTGGTACTTTCCATCATGCAAGGCTGGCGGGAATTAGAGCAAGCTGTTGTGACTGGGGCAATCGCTCAAAGTTCAGTTCAAGAAGTCAAAAGTGATCTCTCCCTCCTGGTTCACGTAGTTATTGTCTAGACCATGGCAAATGCTTAATAAATGCAGGTTGAAAAAAATTAAGTAAAAGTATTTCTTTAGCTAAGGTCTTTTTTGGCGGGGGGAGGGAAGGGGGACAAAAGGGAGGCAGAGAGAGAATCTTAAACAGGCTTCACACCCAATGCAGAGCCTGATGTAGGGCTCAATCTCATCCCCCCGAGCCAAAATCAAGAATCAGATGCTTAACCGACTGAGCCACCCAGGCCCCCTTAGCTAAGATCTTAACATGGGTTCTAAAAACACAAGGCCATCATAGAAACGCAAAGGACATTTGCTCTGTATGCCCAAGGTTCTTTGTTACACGAATGATGGTATGGCATGATCATTAAAAACAAGCCCTTTGAAGACCAAGGGTCTTGGGTTCAAATCATGGGTCTGCCATATCCTGACTGAGCAATCCTAGGGGTTTGATGCTGTCTCACTGCATAGTTGTAAACCTTTAATGATGTGTGATCAGTGATTACACATGGCATCTGTCCCATGAAGAGGAATTGGTGTCTTTACTACTCAGAGCAAGGCATTAAAGGTAATGGGAAGTCTTAGAGAAATGTGGCCACTCTCCATAACCAAATACTTCCTTGGGCAAATATGCCATTGAGTAGTAGGATGGATTCAAGCTCTACTAAAAAGGTAAGGGATGGCATCCTATCCTCTCATTCAATTCTGATCACACGTCCATCTTCTGGTAAGAAGTAGATGAGAGAAGAAAAAATGATTAAGATAACAGAACTTGGGTCAGACTGCCTGGGTTCAAATCTCACTTCCACCATGTACCAGCAGTGTAATCTTGGGCAACTTGGCTGTACTTCTCAACATTTCTTTTCATTGCCTATAAAACAATGATGGTAGGGTTGATTTTTAACAAATAGGATCAAATGAGTTAAAACTTCCAAAGTACTTAAAATAAGGACTGGAACATGTATGCAAGTAATCAATAAATAAAGGGAAACTTATCTTGGCATCTACTGTGTTCTAGATGTCTTACACACACTGTCCAATTTAAGCTTCACTATATCCTCTGGAGGTAATATACATAATTTCATTTAACAGATGAGCAGATTGAGGCCCAGAGCATTTATCTTGGTCAGTGTGAACCAACTGGTAAGTAGAAGAGGAAAGATTTGAACCGAGGGTTATCTGAGAATTTATTATATAGGAGGGAGAAGTGCTGGGAGAGTCAAGTCTAGGATTTAGGAGGGGAAAACCTTTTCCTATGGTAAATCCTACAACTCATGGAAAAGGGGGAGCATGCAGGTCATGAAGGTAAATATTGGGTAGACAAGATAATAGTAATAGCTCCCCTGGTGATGAGTGAGGCACACACCTGTGGGATAGATATTATTAATCTCTTCATTTTATAGATGTGTTAAATAATTTATATTAGATTATAGCCCTGACACCAATACTGATCCATCTTATTCCTTAGTCTATATTATTAACCCCTACACCATAAGACCTAATGATTTATAAGTAAATAATGATATACCAATTGGGGACTCCAGATATCAAGGCCCTACCTTCCAGGCATATGTCTTATCTCCCTACTCTTCTCTGATAGTTAACTGTGGCCACAGGGACTCTATGATTACCCCCCACCCACTAGTTTCTGGAGGAGGAGGAGAACAGCAGTTTGTAGAAGTGAAGTGTACACATACAGAAGGAACCAACCAGGGCTAAGCCAGCAAAATAATGGTAGACTCTGCCCACAAAGGGTCTTACTTCATAAAATCTATCAAAAAGATTAGCTTCCAGAGGTGAAAGGCAATAATCCAAATCATATTTGCAAACTTCTTCAAGGTCTGTGATATTGGATACATTTTTTTATGGGATTAAGTTCCTAGAGCAGGTGCTTTTATTTTTCTGTCTAGTCTTGGTTTCAGTTTAGGGATGTTCATGGTCCTGAGGCAAGCCAAGGATACTAAATTCCTGGATTTTGGTTGGAATTGGGAGCCAGAGGGATAAAGCACACTTGATTCCATTGGAGGCTACCACTTTGAGAAGGCCTACCAGAGAATGAAGCACATGGGAGAGTAGAACTTAAAGCTGGGGCAAGAGAGAAGGAATGCTCACGACATCATCTGAACTCTGGGATATATTCTTATCTGAGCCACATGACCCTAGACTTTCCAACTATGTGAACGACTGCATTACCATTTTTGTTTATACTAGTTTAATTCAGGTTTCTATAACTTGCATTTGAAAGGAATCAGAATAATACAGAAATAATACATCAGAAACGAACATTAACAGTTTCTAAGAGCAAATTTTGAGATTCACTTGAAAATCACTAATTCCCTAAACTATTCCTAGAGGCACATTCTCCGAATGAAGCTATCTTAGTGAATTTGTGGTAGTAGTTCATTCTTGGCTAAAAAAATCACTTTAGACATAATAACATGAGGAGTCTTTTAGTAAGATTTGTTGATGTTTCCTTTGGTTGTTTTTGCAAAGGAGGACACAGAACTTTTGGGGCCAAATGTAGAGAAGGGTTTCCTGGGAGAGTGAAATCACCACTGATCTAGATGGCTCGGTCACCAGGGACTAAATATTCACAGGAAATGGCTACTTAGGAACCAGGATCCACTTGTGTCTACATTTCTTCCTCCCTCAATATGTATAAGTGTTCAATTTCACAACAGTCTTCATTTTATAATTAGTCTGAATATGAAAAGTTTCCTGTGATCCTGAGAAGTGAGCAGATGAACATGTTCCATTGACTGCTTAAGGGAATCATCAATAAGATCAACAAAGTTCCTTTCAGTCATTCATTTCATCCTGTGAACAAGTATTGAGTGATTCTCTTGTTTCCTTCCTGCCTCTCCACAACATCCTGACAGCATCATCCCTTGACTTTAAAACAAGGGGACAGCTCTAAAGCCATAGAGATTTGGGTCAGCAAGACCCTTTGGGTAAAATGCTCCACCAAGAGTCTTTTTTTTTTTTTTTTTTTTTTACTCTTTCCATTTTTGACCAGTTTTATTTTCCTAAAACTTCAAAATAGAGTCATGGTGAAGACTGTGGTCTTTGGAGCCTAATGACCTGAGCAATACCCTTGCTTGATCATTTCTTAGATGCAGGCAAGTTTACCTTCATGTTATCTGTGCAGTAGATATAGTGATGAGAGCCAACAAGCTCATTTGACCAGCTATGGAGCATGAACTGTCTACTAACAAACCAGGCAGTCTCTTAAGTTGCCTTGAGACACAAAGTGCAAAACAGACAAAATTCCTTACTCTCATGAAATTGATATTCTAGTCCATCTTGGTACCATCTTGGAGGGATTCTATGAGCTGGTGCTTGTAAAATGATTAGCACTTTGCCTGACACATACTGAAAGCTCAAGAAATGTCAGCTTTTGTTGATGTTATTATTGACAGCTATGGCTATAGTTGGTTATGTCCTCCTAACTGCTGTTGTGAGGATTGATTTCTCCCACCTGGCCCTGACTACTGCTAAGAACTCAAATTCCCAAATCCCAGACTGCATCTTGTCAGAAGAGGCTCCAAAACTAAATGCTAGTTATTTTTGTCAGAATCTCTCCAAGCTCCTAGAAGACTTGGTGACTCCTTTGCTCCCCAGTCCATCCCCAACTCATGACAGCGAAAGTTTCTTTTCCCAAAAGCATCCCGTATTTTTTTTTCAGTGCTCCAAGATTCATTGTTTAGGCACCACACCCAGTGCTCCATGCAATACGTGCCCTCCTTAATACCCACCAACAGGCTCACCCAATCGCCAACCCCTCCAAAACCCTCAGTTTGTTTCTCTGAGTCCACAGTCTCTCCTTTGTCTCCTCCTCTGAGTTACCCCAATTCACTTTGCATCCCCCATTTTAGTGTGTGTGCTTTGTGTGGAAGGAACAGCACACTGTGGGATGAATGTAAAGGGAAGGGAAGAATGACAATAATTCAGCAGTGCAAGCCTTCCTTGTTGGCCAAAGGGAATCACTGGGTTTTGGGGAGACCACAGGCTCAGCTCTCACTGTCTTATTCTCCAAGAACACACCTGCCAGCTAGACACTATGTATAAAAAATCCAGAGGTCTCCAGAGGTCTCCATCACCAAAAAATTCTCCTACATCACCTCTAAGAAACTATTTTTACCTTTTATACTTAAATCTCTGACCAAACCTCTTTCTTGACTTCGGTGGGAAATCGAAGCCAAGATTTGCTTCTTTTTCTTCATGGATATCCAACTGGCCTGGCACCATTTATCAAAACATTCACTCTTTCTTGATTGCACTAAAGTATTACATTTGTCCATTGGATCTGGGGTTTTGGGACATCTATCTTGTTTCATTATTTGTATGTCTACTATTTGAAAAAAAAAAAAAGCATAATCTTCATTACCATTGCTTTGTAATGATGGTGGTATCTGGAAGTGTAAATTCTTTACCCTAATTTTTCTTCAAACTGGTTTCACTATACTGACCCTCAAGAGGAATTGCTTTACTTTGTAAATAGATTTTTTGATTATTCATATTGTTTCTTTAGTAGATATATGGTTTATCATATACTCTGCTTTATTTGTAATTTTTCAGTTGTGTTTTGTATTAGTTTGCTGATTCTCTCCAAGTTTTTAAATGCTATTAGTTTAAATGCAGGCTACTTTAAATTGTCAGAGTAATTTCTTACTATCTTTTTATTCCTACTGTCAGTAATTTGTGACCTGTGTGTGTGTTGTTGTTGTTGTTGTTGTTGTGGGTCCCCAAGACCACCCTCAGTATCCATAATTTCCCGGTAGGGCTCGCAGGACTCAGTAAAGTTGTTATGTTCATGGTTGCAGTTTATTATAGTGAAAGGATACAGATCAAAATAAGCCAAAGGAAAAGGCACATGAGGACAAGTCCAAGAGAAACCAGGTGCAAGTTTCCCAGTGTTCTTGCCCCGTGGAGTCACACAGATGCATTTGATTTTCCCAGCAATAATGTGCGACAATACGTGCAAAGTGTTATCCACTGGAGATGCTCACATGCGCCTTCGGGTCCAGGGTTTTTATTGGGCATCACTCATATAGGCATGAGGCACGTGTGAGACTAACTTTAGCTCCTCAGTCATATTCCTGCTCCCTGTCCGAAAAGCAGGTGCTCACCATAAATTACATTGGCAGTGTAAATGATCTGATCAGACTGGTACTGCATGGCCCAAGGCCTCAGACCTGTAACACTCTTATCAGGCAGAATATTCTAGAATATTCTTCTCAGAGCTCATCTCCCAGGAGCTGGCTAAGAGCCTGTACTGAATGCAGGCCTTTCTTATAAACGTGCAGAGTTTGGGCAACCCAAGTCTGTTGGATCATCTTTTCCTGCATACTTTCTTTTCTTGATCATCTCCATTCTTGCCAAGTTTTACCATTATATTGATCTTTTTAAAGAAAATATTTTTTTGATTTGTTGATTCTCTTTTTTTTTTCATTAATTTCTGCCATTCTTCAATGATGATTCTGATTCCTGTGCCTGATTTCCTTTTGGATAATTTCTGCCATTTGCTAGTTCTATCATTCTTATTTTGAGTATAATTTTCTCCCCCCCCACAACTTCTTGACATGGATACATTTATTTTCAATCTATCTTTTTTAACAAGTGCCTATAAGGCCATCAATCTCACACTAAATATGGTTGTAGCTGCATTCCAAAATGTTTACTATATTGTACTTTTCTTAAGCTCAAAGTATTTTCTAATTTCTATTCTGATGTTTTCTTTGATGCCTGTTATTTATAAATGCACTCTTTAATGCCAAATGTTTGAGGATTTTCTAATAATTAAAAAATTAATCTGAAGGGTTTGAAGCAGGGGGGAAGTTGGGGGAACCAGGTGGTGGGTATTAGAGAGGGCACGGATTGCATGGAGCACTGGGTGTGGTACAAAAACAATGAATACTGTTACGTTGAAAATAAATTTTAAAAAATGATTAAAAAATTAATATCTAGGTTAATTGCACTGTGGTTTTTTCAATTTTGAAATTCATTGATATTTGCCTTATAGCCCCAAATAGGTAAGTATTCCATATTTACTTAAGAAAGAATATGTATCTTGCAGTGTTATAGTTGTGGGTGCAATATTCTGTAATGTCATGTAGTTTGGGTGGCTCATGTTATAATTTCTTAAACATTCATCTTTCAATGATTGAGAAAAGTACATTAATATCTCCAACTCTGCTTATGTGTTTTAGGATTTCTTCTTTTTAATTCTGTTGATACTTGCTTTGTATACTCTAAGGCTCTGTTTTAGGTACATACAAATTTAAAATTATTCTTTTCTCCTGATGTATTACATCATTTAATATTGTGAAATATCCTTCTTTATTACTTACTTTTGCATAAAAACAACTTTTCTGATAATCGGCCTAGCTACACCAGCTTTCTTTTGGTTGGTGGTTGAATAGTATGTCTTTAATGGTATATAGTTTCACCCTATCTATACCCTTACATTCAAGTTTTGTCTTGTAAGCTGCATATAATTAGGTTTTGAAGTTTTATTCAGTCTAACAATCTTTGTCTTTTAACTGGGACATTTAGCCTGAATATATTGGATGTAATTACTGACATGTGTGTTTATATCTACCATCTCAGTTCTTTTGTTTTCTATTTGTTCTACAGGTTTTATGTTCCTTTATCTTCTTTCTTGTTTCTTTTTGGATAAATAAAACAGTTTAGACTATTCCATTTGTCACTCTATTAATTGTTGGTTATATGTAATTTCCTTGTTCTTTCAGTAGTTAAACTGGATATGACAATATGGATTCTTGATTTGATAGAGACAATAAAATTCAGGATTTTTACCAACTTTGTGTTTAACACAAAGATCTTAGAAAACTTTAATTACATCTCCTATCTCATAACTCTTGTATAATCATTAGGCATTTAAAATTCTACCTACATTTATATCCCACAAAACACTGATATTAATTTAGGTTGCCCACCTATTTATATCCTTTCTGTTCTTCATGCCTTCATTCATCTTTCTGTTTCTTTTTTTTTTAATTTTTATTTTTTTAAATTTTTTTAATTTATTTTCAGCGTAACTGTATTCATTGTTTTTGCACCACACCCAGTGCTCCATGCAATCCGTGCCCTCTCCAATACCCACCACCTGGTTCTCCCAACCTCCCACCCCCTGCCCCTTCAAAACCCTCAGATTGTTTTTCAGAGTCCATAGTCTCTCATGGTTCACCTCCCCTTCCAATTTCCCTCAACTCCCTTCTCCTCTCTAACTCCCCTTGTCCTCCATGCTATTTGTTATGCTCCACAAATCAGTGAAACCATATGATAATTGACTCTCTCTGCTTGACTTATTTCACTCAGCATCTTTCTGTTTCCATCTGAAGCCACAACCTTATCATTTCTTTTATTACAATTCTGCTACTGGCTAATTATTTTAGATTTTGTTTGTTTGTTTGTCTTTTTTGGAGAGTATTTTTTCTTGATATATAATTCTGAGTTGATGGTCTTTCCTTTTGGAACTTTAAAAATATCTTCCTTTGTGTTCTGACTTCGATTATTTTGTTGCAAAATTGCTTTCAGTCTTATTTCTTTGCCCGCAATGTGTTTTTTTTTTTGTTTTGTTTTGTTTTGTTTTTTGTCCTCACACTCCCACCATCCCCCTCCCAAATGGCTGTCTTTACATTTCCTTTTGGTTTGAGTTTTTAGTGGTTTTGTTGCTGTGCACCTAGGTACATGCTGTTTTTATTTTTTATTTGCAGCTGCTTGAGTTCATAGAGTTTAAGTCATCTGTAGCATGTTGCTTTCTTTAGACTGGGAAAAATTTTTCATCATTATCTTTTCACGTATTGATTTTATTCCATTTTTTTATCGTATCTACTAAAGCTCCAATTCCACATGTGTTAGATATTTGTGTGCATTACCCATTTTCATTGTGCTCCATGCTTCACTCCAAACATCTTCTGACACGTCCTTCATTTCACTAATTCTTTTTGCAGCTTGTTTTATATGCCACTCAACCTATACACAGTTCTTAAATTAGATTATTTTTCAGTAACATAATTGTCATTTGATTCTTTGTGTAGGTTCTATTTTTCTGATGATATTGTTCATCTTCTTGTCTACTTTAATGGACATATTAGTCCCAGTCATTCTAAATCTTTATCTTAATACACCAGTATCTGAATTACCTATGGATTTATTTTATTGACAGCTTTCTTTTTCTTTCAGCTTTCACTTATTTAATCCTACATCCTTGTACTCTGGTGCCATTTTACTGAGAATTGCATATGAAATCTACAGAGGCTCCAGGTGACGTTACCTATACCAGGCAGTTAGAGGAGGGGTATCATGGAATGATGCGTGTTTGAAACTGAGACTATGTGTAATTTGTCTTTTTCCCCAGGAGGGGACATTCAGCGGTGCCCACTGAAAGCCAGGCATGCTTGCCAAAAGCCCTTCTCTTCCTGGATAGCTCCAAACTCCAATTCTGTCTCCCTAGCACCATGAGGTTGTCAAATCTGCCCAGTGTCCTGGCCTCTAGGCTCTTGCTTACAAACTGTCAAATTCCTTGACTAAAAAAGTCATGTGTGATATTGAGTAGATTTCTTGTCACTTTCTGCTCTAGGATGTTGCTTTCTCATAACCTGTTTACCCTGGAAACTCTAAATTCCAGCCTTTATCTTTCTAAGTAAAAAATTTTGCTCAGATTCTTCTTGTGGGTGGTATTTTCTACTTAAGATATAAATTCTGGGATGCCTCATTGCTTATGTATCAGTAAGTGTCATGGATACAGAAGTGATGCAGACTTTCAGGTTTAATTCTGCACATGTCCCTTTTCTCCAGGACCACAGTTCTTTAAATTCTGGTTGCCTCACTAGCGCTCCAGTGCCTTCAGATGAATTCCTCAAACATTTATCCAGTTTTTCTAATTGTTCTCAGCAGGTGGGTTAGTGTGATACGAGCTCGTAGGAAGTTGGTTATAATAATAATCAGATATCATAGAAACCTATAATCTTAGTGCAAGAATTACAAACTCAAATTTCTACAGAGATTAGGCAGGTAAAATAAATGGGGGAAGTGTGCCAGGTAAGAAAGTGCAAACGGCATACCCTCTCTAAATAGGGAATTGTGGTACATTATCTATCTTCAGACTTTCCAGTGGAAGCCAGAAATGTAGAGCTTTATGTGAAATTGTCTGAGTTTTAAATATTCAAGTTTAGAAAATTTTTTCAACCTGGGCTTGGAAATAAATCTCCTAACTATGTTCAACCATAAACTGGTATTTGTTAATCTTTCTTAATTTTTCTTTTAAAATCTATTATTAGAACACATGTCCATTTTAATTTATTCAAAGACTATTTTTTAAAAGATTTTGTTTATTTTTTTGAGAGAGTGAGAGAGTGCAGGAGAGCTGGCTGAGGAGCAGAGGGAGGAGCAGATGCCCGGCTGAGCAGGGATGCCAAGGCAGGGCTTGATCCTAGACTCCAGGATAATGACCTGAGCCAAAGGTAGATATTTAACTGACTGAACCATCCAGGTGTCCATCAAAGACAATTTTTCAACACCTACTATTCAGGGTGCCTGGGTGGCACAGTCGGTTAAGCATCTGACTCTTGGTATCAGCTCAGATCATGATCTCAGGGTGTGATCTCAGGGTCATGAGATTGAGCCTCATGTCAGGCTTTGCACTCAGTGTGAAGTCTGCTTAAGATTCTCTCTCCCTCTCCTTCCACCCATTTCCCCCCAGTGTGTGTGCACACACTCTCTCTTTCTCTCAAATGAATAAATAAGTCTTTTAAAACAAAATACTTAGTATTCATGGAAATCTGTGCTAGCTTTAACAGGAGACATTCAATCACACTTTTTGACTTGAAATTCACCAAGAAGTAATGACTTACACAAACAAACATAATTGAAGAAAAAAAAAATAGCCAAGCAGTCACTATCCATTGCAAGCAGGAAATTCAATGGACATTTGGAGAAAAGAAAGGAAGGTCTCTTTTAGCTGGGTGAACTGGGAAGAGAGTAAAACTGAATAACATTTTGATAGAACATGAAAAAGAAGGAGCTGGTCAAAAGTACTGCCCGGAGATAGTGGATTTTGGGGAATAAGGAATAAAAGAAAGTGAAGAGGCACTTCTCTACTTCAGGAAAGTGGCAAACAAATCTGTGTTTGTGCTCTACAGTAAATCAGCCAAAGCTTAATCTCAAGAAAGAAAGAAAGACAAAAACCCAGCACCATGTATCAGAGTACACAACCAGCAACCAAAGTAATGTTGTTGGGTCAGTTTCTCGGGCCCATAAACAAGCTCCTGTGTATGTAATTATCACTAATATATGGGAGGAATGGACAGGGATGAACAGATGTTGGAATCAAATGAGGATACAAAGAACCCGACACTGTGATATAAAAACCCGAGTTTATATGGTGCAGCTGCCTGCATTGCATGCTTTTTAAAAAAAAATTTATTTCCAAGGTGTGGCATCTGGCCTTCTATTGTCAAACCTCAATTTTTCTTACAGCCAATTTTCTTCTGATACGTGGGGGTACCGGCGAGGCCAAGGAAACACTTAACTAAAAATCCTTTCTGAGAAGGAGACCCCTGGGAATTAGAAAGAAGGGTGACCCAGAGTCCCCATCAGAGCTAGACAAGCTGAATTTCATTTGTCTACATTTCAAATCTGGGCTCTTTGAATCTCTTAGAGCTCTTAAAGAAAGCCAAGGTCTATTTTGCCTGTGCCGGCATGATACCAGTCATGCAAGTTAATGGATTCTCCCCCACTGCGGTGCCCACTGAAGTGGTGTGCTACATACAGCTAGGCGGGAAGTCACAAGATGGGAGGAAATATATGCCATTAGCAAAAGTGAAACCTGCCCTAAATATACTCTCAACTAATTCTAAATGGGCCCCTTGGAACTTCCTCAATCAGGAGTTTCCAAACCACTGCTGGGGATCCAGGCTCTACAGAACACGACATTGTAGGATCATGGAGCTTCTGCATCCCCGTGGCCATTTTGAGGAGGCAATCGCCACGGGTCACACACTTCCCAGTCTCCAGTGTTAATTTCGTTTTTATGTTACTGAGGTTTTAAGACTTTTTCAGTTGGGGAAGCCCATGAAACATCTTGATCTTCAGCCTCAGATGTCTTGGGGGTCAGCTTGAGTGGCAAGAGAGTATTTGGGGTAAAGCATCAGGCCCGCCTTCTCTGTAGCTTCAGATTTTCCACCAAGCTATGTTGAGTAGGAAAATTGTTTAACCTCGCTAAGCATAGTTTTCCCTCCACACCAGGGACTAATACTATCCAATGGATACAAAATATGGGAAGCCCTTGGCACAGGGCCTGGCACATCATAAATATTTATAAAATCATATCCACTATGTTTAATCCCATCTCCTTCAACAACTATGATGGACTTACTTGCTGCTATAAGCTGACTCACACAATTAAGTTCAGTGATTTATGAATAAAAGTTTTCTCTTAGCTAATCCCTACTCCTGCCTCCAAAGTCAAAGTGTTGCCCTCCCTGAGAAACTCCCCTTGAATTCCCCCACCCTCCTGAGTCCATCACTTCCTCTGGGTCACCAGGAGAGAGAATGAACATGATGCATAAGTAGTCTTTCTTCCCAGCACTCCACACGGGGAACTTACCGCCATCTTGTAATTAGTAACGTATATGCACATCTTTTCTCCTTGACACTCAGCTCACGTGTCCATCCATCCCTTGTTTTTGAACACCCTGCTCACTGAGATGCTGCCAGGGCAAAGTCAAGGTCTAGAAATGCTGTGACATAGGCAGGGATGGGAACAGTAATCCCTGACTCAAGTGGAAAGGCCACTTGTCATTCCAGATGTTAACACTCTAGGCAGAGTTTTAGCTACTCATAGCCTGCTTACATCTGTCCTCTTAGCTGTGTCTCCTAAGTTGCCTTCAAAATCCAGGACACAGACTGGGCCAAGCTGGATCCCCTTTTCCTTTCCCCCACCCTACTGCTATGTGGCATCTGGGGGCCTCTGCAGCTGCCCCCAGCATTAAGGACCTGGGCCTCCTGACTGGGAATATTACTTCTTCATAAACAAAATAATTTCTCAAATCAATTAGAGGCTTCTGGGACCTACAGCAATTTAGGAAATTAGCAAACACTCCTTATTCCTCCCACAGACTGTATTTTATTATTGGATTAATGTGCAAAAAACCCCTATTTTGTAGCACCAAATATTTACTTTGGAGAAGTTTTCTGGTTTTATCATGGATTTGCTTTATACTGTCAACAAATTAATACAAGTTTGCATAATGAACTGTGGAAGTAAGGAAAACATACAGAGGGCAAGTCTAGCTTAGAAGCACATTTTTTGGTTTTATGGAGGGCATCAGTGAAGAGTTGACATCCGGTTCCCTGTTGACTGTATTTTGTGACCCTAACTCATTAGTCTTGCAGAAATTTTCATTTTTATTTTAAACATATGGTCCGCTCTAAGAGTACGGGCCAGATGTCTATACCCAGAGTTTAATTTTAGGGCTCAGTTCTGTATCATAAAGAACGATTACAACTCCTCCACTAAGCCAGGTAAAACAGTCAAATGACATCAGTGGTGGGGCCATGAAGTGTGGGGACAATGGTCAGGAGTCTCCTGTATCTTTACCAGGAGCTGTATAAAAAATGCAATAAATTCTGCACCAAAGAAGAAATATTTACAGGACTAAAGTACTATCTTCAATCAGTCCTCTTTTCTGATATATCCAGGAGTGTTTGGGCAAGAGAAAAAGCAATCTTCGCTATTAGCTGGCTACTTGACACTCTCGTATGCCCTGTTACCCCATCTGTTTCTACCCTTGAAATGAGAATCAATATAAAAACTGTCCATTTCTCCACACAACATGGTAGCTCATACACAAGATGCAGTGGCCGATAGAGAGGCATTCTGTGTATCATGTCCTTGAGATTTCCTGTTGCATGCAGAACAAGGTTTTTGAGAAGTCTGTTGAGTATCTCTACCACCACATCCTACTCTAAGCTCAGGTTTTATTCCGGCAATGCAGTTGTCCTGGTCCTGAGCTCAGCATGCACCCTCCAGCCTTCCATTTTCTACGTTGACTCCAGAGCTCCTGATTTGAAATGTAAGCCTAGTTTTCCTGCTCTTCAGATGAAAACAGTAATCCTTAACCTACCCTACCAGATCTCACGAGCCAACCACACTCTTCTCTCTTTGTCCACCCGGCAAAGTCCCCTTCCAGATTCCAGAATGCCACCTTTTTCTTCCTGATACCAAGCTTTTGCCCATGATGTGTTCTTAGCCTTCAATGCCCTTCCTATCTATACCACTGGTCCTCAATAAAAATTACTCCTCATCAGACCAGGCCAAAATGCCCTTCACAGCCCTTTACTACAGTTGGAATTTTATATTCGTGTTGTCATTATTTCCATAGTGTGTGCCTCTCCTAACATGGTAAGAGCTCTGTATGAACAAGAACGTTTCCTTTTTGTCACTGCATCAATAGTGCAGAACATATGCCTGCCACATAGTAAGTGTTCAATACATATGCTTTGTTTGGAATGAATGTCTGATCCCTCAAATGTGAAGCCGTGAAATCAAAGCAGATTGCCTTAACT
This sequence comes from Enhydra lutris kenyoni, assembly GCF_002288905.1. Taxonomy (NCBI): domain Eukaryota; kingdom Metazoa; phylum Chordata; class Mammalia; order Carnivora; family Mustelidae; genus Enhydra; species Enhydra lutris. The sequence goes on from NW_019154138.1 coordinate 5,021,553, forward strand.
CCAAAAACAGCTTGTATATGGAAGAAAAACAAAGAATAAATTTTTTATATTAATATTTTGCCAGAATAATTCTACCAAAGAGTAATGGATTCTGGTCAGGGCACAGCCCGTTGCCTCGGACAGATCGGGAGCTGGAGGCTTGATTTGGAAAATGAGCAGATAAGCCCTGTTCTCTAGTACCTTCCAGGGTGACAATCATACTGGCAAGGGTTTAGGACCAATGGCAACAGAACTCATAAAAGGTACACCATTTGCCCACACCTAGAAGAAGCAGGATAGGAACTCCCTAGAAGACACACAGCACTCACATTGCCCATTGAGGGTGTCATTTGGACTTTCCACAAACATCCTAGCTTTCTCTTCCTGGGCATATGAAATTGGATGTGACCACATGACTTCCTTTGGCTAATAAAATGTAACCTGATGATATGCTTGTCAGGTCCAGAGGGAGCTTAAAGGGCCAGAGCATGATTCTTACTTTGCTTGTCATGGAAATATATATTCAATGCAGCCTCTGTCAGCTTAAATCTCTGAGTCACCATGATGAGCAGAGGCCTCCTGCTAACCTGTGGTGTACTTGTACCAAAAAAAAAAAAAAAAAAAAAAATAGAGAGAGAGAATGGCTTCGTTGTGTTAGGCCACTGAAGTTCGGGCACTCACCCTCTGTAAGTGACACTCCCCGTCAGTCTTGCTAACATTACTGCTCAAATGGGAAGGCCATGCTGAGGGAGGAAGTGGAAGAAAGAGAATGTGAGAATGAACATAATTGTAGGAGTATGAAAACTGCCTGGAAGAAGACATGCAGAATGGATTTGGGGAGCAGTTCTCACTCCTAACAGAGTAAGACGGGTTAGCCCTGGAACCCAACCTCACTGTAGAGGCTGTAAAGTAGCACCAGGGCATGCCTGGCCAGAGGTTTATTGATGGCTAGAAAATGAATGACAGAAGGACCACCAACACAAACGCACACATACACATACACATCACAGTTTGCTTCTATCCTTCTACTTCCTTTACACTGGCCACAGCAACCATACAAATGCCTACCCCAATCCTTATCCCCCACAAAATGAGAATTCAAAAATACTTCTCTAACCTCAAACCCTTAATGCCTCTCCTTCCCGCTTCTGCCATTTCATTCCACATCCTTAGTTAGGAAATACACAGATTTTGAAAGAAATAAGCTAATTTATTAAGAGTTATGGCATTCAGGGGCACCTGGGTGGCTCAGTGGGTTAAGCCTCTGCCTTTGGCTCAGGTCATGATCTCAGGGTCCTGGGATTGAGCCCCACATCGGTCTCTCTGCTCACTGGGGAGCCTGCTTCCCCCCACCTCTCTCTCTGCCTGCCTCTCTGCTTACTTGTGATCTCTGTCTGTCAAATAAATAAATAAAATCTTTTAAAAAGGAGTTATGGTGTTTAAACAAGTCTCTTATTTATAACTTTCTACATTTTCCAAATTTTCTGGTGAACACTTTCATCATCCTGAACTAAAAACAAACAAATATCACCCATTTAAAAAAAAAAATAGAGAGGCAGACTTGTCAATATTCAGTTGCCAAGGCCAACCTTAGGCTCTAAAACCAACTACAGCAATAACAAACAACAAACCACATCATGGGGAGGAAGAGTCAAACTCTTGTTTGTAATACTCCCACTTGGCTGTAAGATTGTGTCACCAACAGGAAACCAGAGGACAAGTTTATAATATGTTTTAACAGTGTGGAGCTATCATCAACATTCTGTTAATTTCCCTCCACTCTGTGTAGCACGTTCGTTTAACGGAGAGTGTTTCCACTGGGGAAGATTAAAGGCTGAAAATACTAAACCAGTCGGACCCCATCTATAGAACAAATTATTTGACCTATTTCTTCAAGTGACACAGCTTTGCATTAAACTGACATAATAACAGTTGCCTGGAGGATCTTTCATATTCTGTGAATTCTATAGGCCACACTGGGTCCAGTGTATATTTGGAAGAACACCATCCCTTAGTTAGAAACAAAAACAGCCAGCATCTCAGTCCAAGGACACTGGTAAGAAGTGATTCATATTAATAGAGTGCTTTTTATGATCTCTTGCTTTTTTTTCTCCTTAAGTGCCTTCCCGTCCATCGTCTTACTAGCTCTTTGCTCCAGCACCCTCTCCTAAGGAAGGCAGGTCTCCTGATTTACAGGAGAGCAGCCTGAGGCCTAGAAGGACCAAATGATTCACCTAAATGAGAATTAACAAGTCAACAGCAAAGGAGGCTCAAGAACTCAGGGGGCTAATCCCACTAATTTTATAATAATCGTGGCTAGTCCTATTGGTCTCTACTACATGCCAGACACTTGACCTCTGTTAACTCTTTCAATGCCAATATGGGAGGAATTTTAAAACATAGGAAAACTGAGGCTGAGTTGACTTGAATTGGAAATGTAGCCATAGCCACTGAGCAAATGAATGTCAAACCCAGACCTGTCTACTTCCAAAGTCCATACTCTTTACACATGCCGACTCCCACAGGAGAGAGTTCTCATTGATTTTGGAAGCCGACATTGTGAAGATGAGCAATAGATATTTCCACACAGTCCATATCAGTCCTGCAAATTAAACCGCAAGGACCAAAGAAGAAATGTCATCTATAAAGGCGACATAGGGAAAAAAAAAAAAAAAAAAGACACAGAACTTCTACTTAGCCAGCCTGATTATGCTTTGGTTTATTTAATTTGTTTCTTTTAAGGCCACCTCCAGGTTTTGTGAAGTAGAAAGGGTTAGAGGAGAGGAACTTTGGGTCAATTTGGAAGACAAAATAATAAATGGATGCGGGAGAGCCGATGTGGTGTTTGTTGGTTTGTTTGTGCCCTATAGGTTTGGGATAGAGAGAGAAAGCTGATGTAAAAACTTGGGATCTTGGAGATCATGTTCCTGTGGGGAAGGGGAGAAGAGAGAGTCCAAGTGAGGGAAAAGGACTATCCAACTGAAGTCTGGGTAACCCTGTGCAATGGGGTGGGGGATAGCCAGGGGCACACGGGTCTGAAGCTGTATGTGTTGGGGTAGGGGAAGCTGGTTGTGATGAAGACTGCTGGAAGTCCATCCAATGTGTCTTCTCCTCCCTCCCTAGGCACAGAATTGCAGTAGGGCTTCCACTGATCTGCTGGACCACATTTTCCAGACCCCCTTGTAGTTGGCTATCCAGGGGACAAAGTTCTCACTTGTGGAATGTACCCGGAAGTCATGTGCCTGTTTATTAAAACACTGAGTATCCTTCCTCTACACTCTGTTCTTCTCACTGGCTGGAACCTGAATATCATGACAACAACCCAGTGTTAACCCTGAGATAATGACAGTACAGAGGGTGTAAAGGAGCAATGATTTGGCAGGAAGGGGGATCCATGGAGCAGGGCTCGCCTGCTTCAGCAGACAGCCCCCATGGGGCCTGGTACACGAGAGAGAAATCAATTCTTCTGTTCTTTATGGCTCTTGTATTTTGAGGTCTCTTTGTTATAGCAGCAAAACCTTACCCTAAACAATACAGCAAACTGACGCAGGGCACTCAAAGCTTTGCTCATCTTAAGCATCTGTGTTACTCCCCAGAAATGGCCTGAAAAGTCATAAACCAAACTCTAAACCATAGACTTGGTTCAAAGAGAAAATTACTCTCATAAATAAAATTGCATGAGCCTGAGATCATTTCTTGATCAAAAATTCTATTCTACTTTTGACCCAACATATATGCAATAGATAATACGTCCATTTTATTCAAAAGGTTGCTTCATTCTCACTGTCTCCTCTATGACCACTGTCATCACACTACACTGATTTAAAGTAACACTGATTACATAACACAGAAGGCAAGCTGACTTGAGTGTTCCATCAGCTGGCATTTTGTGTGTGTGTGAAAACAGCAGTCTAAACCACAAATTGAACCTAAGTTTTACATATCTTAATGCCACTTGGTAGTATATCCATTTTGTCAATTTCTTGAAAAAATATTTATTAAAAATAAAAGCATAGGGGCGCCTGGGTGGCTCAGTAGGTTAAAGTGTCTGCCTTCAGCTCAGGTCATGATCCCAGAGTCCTGGGATCAAGCCCCACATCAGGCTCTCTGCTCAGTGGGGAGCCTGCTTCCTCTTCTCTCTCAGCCTACCTCTCTGCCTACTTGTGATCTCTGTCAAATAAATAAATAAAATCTTTAAATAAATAAAAAATAAAATCATAAAGCCAAATTCTTAAAAAAAATATGAAGACATATAGTCATAATATGTCTAGAAGTCAAAATTATGTATCTATTTTCATATCTGGATCTGTATTTCTGTGTTCTATCACAGTTGTGTTCCCCCCTTCCCACCCCCTCTCTCTCCTGGCTTTTCACCATCTCTTTAAGGTTCTGAAGGAGGGCTACAGGCATGTTTAAAGTCCCTGGGACACAAAATGATTGCAACAGTAAGCATTTAAAATTCACACTGGCAAGGTGAACATCTGGAATGCATTCAAAAGAGGGAAAAATTATGAAATGAGCACGTTATTAATAGTCAACATACTGGAAGACATGAATCAATGGTCAACCTGTTTCCTAGATTCTTTTTGGGGCAAAAAAAATATTTGAAAGGAAAATGTCCAAGACTGCCGAATATACTACTATCATGGACGGAAATTTGATTTACAACATCACCATTCAGAAGTAAACTTTTTCATTTATTTAAAATGCTGATAATGTCTGTGCTCTCTTCTTTCTTGCTACTTTACATGTTGCTGAGGGAAGATCTTTGTAGTTAACAAGGAGTTTTTTCCTCACTAGCAAAGTGGGATTTTCACACTTGTGCTTTGCGGTAGCAAGTCTCAGCCCTGCAGTTTATTTTTGTAATAATTAATAAAATATCACACTTCCTGGCTTTCTTGCCCCTGCCCAGGGACTGGTTTGCTGCCACCTTTCTGGGTGCTGTTTGAGGAAGCAAAGTGATTATATGCGGATCCAGCTTGGGGAAGAAAGAATAAGAAAGTCCTTGTGTTCTGATTGAGGGCTTTCTCAGTGACAGCTTCATCGAAGGGTGGCTCTAGTGGATCCCCAGATGTGTAGTGTGGTGGAGATGAAGACTGGTATTTAGAGGGCCTGGTGTTGATATACTCAAAGAGAACAAGAGTCCTTTATTACTCTTATTTTAGGTATAATGAAAAGGAACTCGGCTGCAATGCATCTGGTAAATGTGCCTCCAACCAAAAGAAAAAGCCAAGGAGTACAAGAGTCATTCATACGTTTAACAAATATTGAGTGCCAACTAGACACCAGGCACTATCCTTGGCACTGGTGATATGGCAGTGAAACAGAGAGATAAGTCCTACCCAAAAAAAAAAAAAAAAGGTAAAAAAGGCAGAGTTTGGGGAAAGGGACCCTTAATCATCCAGGTAGGAATCACCATGAGGACCAAATCACATTGTTAACACCCAGGGAAATCTAAGAACAGTGTTCAAAACTTTTCACATCCTATCTCACAGGCAGCCAAGCCCACCTGCCACTAATTCTGCATCATTGCCATTACCATCATCTTCACCACTGCTATCACCACCATCACTATCATCATCATCATTGCCACCACCACTATTGTCACCATCATCATCACCATCACCTTCAACATCATCATCACCACCACAATCACCATTGGCACCACCATCACCATTATCATCACCACAACCATCATCATCATCATCACCACAACCATCATCATCACCACTACTACCACCATCACTACCATCACCATTGCCATCAACATCATTGCCATCGCCATCACCATCTCTGCCACCATACCATCGCCATTGCTACCACCATCATCATTGCCATTGCTACCTCCACCATCATCACCATCATCACCATTACCACCACTATCACTATCACCACCACCACCACCATCACCATCACCATCATCACCATCTTCTTCAGCAATGAACATGACAGTGAGATTTTCTGAATGCTCACTACATGCCAGACATTACACTTGGCACCATATGTGCTTTACTCCTTTACTCTTCTTGACAGTTCCATGAGCTAGGTGGTATTATTAGCTTTGCTTTACCAATGAGGAAACTGAGGCAGAGCTGTGCTAGCAATTTGCCCAAAGCCACACAACTTAAAAGTGAGAGGCCCAAAATGAGAACACAGATAATCAGGCTTCTCAGCCCATTGTCATAACCTCTGTTTCTTTTGTTCTACTTCTCTAGTGCCCTCAGCTCTTCAACCTCCAGTGAATCATGCATTTTTATGTCCCTGTATGCATTGTCTTTTGCCAAGCCCTGGAAAACTTTTCCCATGGAAACAACAAAGAAAGTCTCCCCCTAGAACCAAGATCCAAGAAACTAAGGACCCACACATGTCTTCTGGTTATCCTACCTTCTGAGATAACACAAACCTCAGAAGGAATCCATGCTTTATGCATCACGTAGACTAGTGAATGAACAAAACCTGAGTCTGAAGAAGACGTTAAACATGAGAGAAGGCTCTGCCCCAAACTTGAAATAAGAAAATGAAATATGTATTTTTCATTTGATTAATTAAATTAAAGAAATACTTTGTTCAGTTCAGGCTGCTTGGGAAACCACAGTATAGGTCTTCAAGTAGCTTTTACTCTTAAAGAGAGAAGACATACTATAGTAAAAACAGGACCTCCACCATCTGGCATTGAATATGGCCCTCCTGAATGCTTTCATAATCACCTGAAATCCAAACACCTTGGAACGTAGGAAGGACAGCGATTATTATTATCAGTTGACATGGGGGTGGGGAAACTGAGGAACAAGAGAATGTGAATCGCCAAAGATATGTTCGAAGTTAGGTTCCTGACTCCTATTTCTTCGGCATCCTTGCTCAGTAAGGAAATCTCCCAAGGGGGTTGGCCCCCTCATCAGCCAAATGTCACAAGTGTTCAGCACCTCGGCTTCAGGTCATGTTGGATCAAAGGTGCCCACAAATAGCTCTTCTTTCACACCATTGTCTGTTCAGCTCTGAAGCCCCGAAGAAAGCCAGTCTCAGCAAGAGTGACTCTGCCATGTGCCCCCACACTGTGGAGCTGCGTGAAGACACTGCACGAGTTCGGGCAGCTCTGGCTGCTAGACTTTCATCATTTGTTCCCATTAATGTACTTGGCAATCACACAGAAGTGCTTTTAAATCTAATGGCTCAGACAACAACAAAGCAGAATTACATGAGCATTTTCAAAATGATGGAGCTATGACCCCTTTAGGTATGTCATGCTGCCTTATCCCAGGAACATGCTGGAGCTGTGTTACAGATTTCAAGTCTGGCCCCTTGCCGAAGTTCCACATGAAGGGTTTGTCAGTCGAGAAGATGTGCAGTGGGAGGTTTCTGCAAAGGAGCATGTAAATGCGTACCTGTGTGCGTGTGTATGTGTGTGTGTGTACCCACACATTTCTCTGGCCAAAATTGAGATGGGCCACCTGGAACAGAGGTCTTCAGGTTAAATAAGACTCCACTTTAGGCTGTGGGTCACAATGGAGAGTGCTTCTAGGGGGCATGGTTTGTGTTCTATTTTCTTCTCGAAGGTTCTAAAAACTTCCTCCTCCTCCATGGGTTGTGATCAAGAAGTTGTATTTAGATTTTAGATTTTTTTAGGTGGTATTTATATTTTAGGCAACTAAGTTGGGGAAGTAAATCTAGACTTTCTCTCATCAAGTTTGAACGTTAAAATTTTTTTTTTTTTTAAGAGAAGTATAGATCGTCTATCACATGAAGAGTTCCTTTCAGGGTTCTCCATATTTATTGAGTCTTTTTCTTTTTTTTTTAATTACCCACATACTCCATTTCCAGGTGATACCATCATTGGTCCTCTTATCAGTGTCAATAATTCCATTTGGCGGGCAGCAGCTAATTCTTTTCATGTGCTAATGATTAATCAGACAAGCCTATTTACTAATGTATCAGAATGCATTAGAAACATAAGGTAATGGTGGACAGAACATCAATTCAGATATAAATGAACTACATTTGCATTGGATACCTATTGACTTATGTCACGGAATGAAGTAGAAAATGCAATTTGCTTGTAAACCATTAAAATGAATGAAAACAGAATTTCAAACTCCATCTTCAAACATAACTTTATTGACTTGGCTGTGAGCCTTAAGGGAGTGTCTAAGTAAGTTTAAAATATATAAATAACCCACTAATTCATTTTGCCATAAAAGAGTCTCACCAACTGAACGCCATGGAATTTACTTAAGTTGGAACTAGTACAAGTAGAGGTTACAGAGCATAGGGCAAGGACATTTGGGTTCTCAGGTAGGGGCATCTGATTTAATTCTCCTCTGATCTGTTTTTGTCCCCCAATTCTGCATCTGCCCATGTCCCCAGGGCAGTGGCCCATATCCTAGTAAGCAAAAAAATAGAGATTAAACTCCTTTTGAGAGAGAGAGAGCTAGAGAAAGAGTGATAGCATGAGGAAGGGAAGAAACGGAGGGAGGGAAAGTGGGAGAGAAAGTCTATGGGGAGTTAGGTCAGATGTGATATGAGTATGCATACTGTAGACTAAAACATCAAGAACCAAGCTTTAGTTGTCTATACTGGCAGACAGGGATATCATAAGATAGTCAGAGAAAGACTAGAAGCAGCTTTATGATGGCTAGAAAGCAGATGGACCTGAACCACTTCAAATGAAAAAAGCTCCACCTCGGAGATGACGGTTTTCATTTTTTTATCCAGATGCTGAGCATGAAATAGACAGGACTTTCTGACTCAGAGCTTCCCAAGTGTACAGGCCCATGAAGAGCCATGAAGAACCTGGAGCTGCTCGAAGAAATACAGTTAATACCCAGCTACTGTTTGAATCTATGACAACTCAGGTCCAGCCAAATGACCAGCTGCTGCCTTTGAATTGGAGGCTTGGGCAAATGCTGCAGTTCTGGCAAAGCAGGCTTGGGGGTGGGTGGGGCTCAGAGAAGATGTGGGGGAGTATTTTAAGGGAAACCCTAACCCACCTGACTTTCCTTTCTTTTGGAGCTCTCCTTCTCAGACTAAACTGCGAGGTGCTAATGAAATGTGCTGTGGAGCCTAGAACAGTATTCTCCAAAAGCAGGTTGCCAAAAATCCAGTCGAGAGTGAGAGGTTTGCTGATGAAGAATTCCAGGATCAAACTGACTTGAAGAATTCACTTTCATTTCTCTCCCCAGCCCCTGGAAGATCCTCTGGACACCTTACCGTATTTAGAACTCTAAAAAGTCCTACAGTGAAATAGCCTTTAAAAATCACAGCCTTGGGGTGCCTGGGTGGCTCAGTGGGTTAACCCTCTGCCTTCGGCTCAGGTCATGATTCCAGGGTCCTGAGATTGAGCCCCACATCTGGCTCTCTGCTCAGCAGGGAGTATGCTTCCCTCTCTGTCTCTGCCTGCCTCTCTGCCTACTTGTGATCTCTGTCTGTCAAATAAATAAATAAAATCTTAAAAAAAAATCACAGCCTTTCTCAAGCTTCATTCAGGGTTCTTGGAACAGGGAGTTAGTGTTCCAGAGAGCACAGGTTGGGAAATATGGATGATGAAAAAAATAACGCTAAGAAAATAAAATAAAACATATTAAGCTAGGTAAATCTATTTCTTTTCTGAAGGAAAATTGGAAGCATGTCTCAATGCTAGTATTTTCCAGAAAAGAACACCAGTACAGGATTTCACTCCTCCCTTCAGTGGCAGCAAAGGAAGCTCTCTGCGCTCATCTGAACCCAGTGGTCCCTTTTCTGGTGCTTGGGTCCTGTCTCCTTACAAACACCAGACACGCCTTGCGTTGAAGGGCACATGCCAGAACTGGCCCAGGACTAGGTACTCCCCACCAAAAAAAAACAGCCTTCAACACCCACGAACCCTTCCTTAGGACTGTGTGCAGGCATTACTGCAGTGACCAAGGAAGGAATTCATAACAGCTTTGTTTATGTCCAACAAAGAATATAAGAGCCCCTCCAGTTTCTTCCCAACATTGACTCCAACAAGAAATTATCTGGAAGAGAAACTGGAACTGAGCTGACTTTTGTTAATAATGTAACGATTTTGAAAGTGCAGCTTTAATCAAGGGGAAATTTTTCCAGAATTTGACAACCTTGTCCATTCCCTCTGGTATAGGCTCAATTTTTTTTTTTTTCAAAACTGTCTAATGCTGTTTCTTAGGTGGTGTTCAATAGAAACCAGTCTATAATGCAATGCACTCTCTTTATGTGATGTTTAGATATGAGATTGATCTCAGTGGACACCCTGGAGTTCTGAAAGTAGGATTATTGGATTTTGTGGCTTTCTCAGATGTCGAAGATCTTTAAACAGTGTCTTGCAAAGTTGCTACATCCCGCCTGTCTGTGAAACACTTATGAACTCATCAAAGAAGGTAGACTCCATGTTAATTAGACATGGTGGGCGAAGGGGGGCTGGAAGCCGACTTCCTCCCAACACCGAGTTAAGTGCTAGGACCACGTGTACTTTCATACCTTGAAAAGAAAAATAAGTTCATCCATCTCCAGATCAATAGGGCCTTAACAGGAAGATTGCTGACACAGGATGGAATTCAGAGTTCAGAATAGCAGCAGGGGACAAAAGACACAGTGGTATAAGCAGAAACTTGGCAGCCATGTTATCTCAAGATTTTCTGAGAAGATTTTTAATGGCTTTGGATTTCAGCTGAATCAGATTGGGAGCAGCAAAATGATAGACTGGCCCCATGGATGGTGGCTCACATTTAAGAAAAGCAAGGTAATTAGGACACCGTATATTTCCTGTGACTTTAAAAGTGTTACAGGTAGCCATTGTGGAAAGTGCACTGCCGTGGCCCTCACTCATCCTTGCCTTTGTCCCCACTCTGAAGCCTCGGGTGTCAGGCATCAGGATTGTCTGCACGCAAACTGGATATTATTCCAGAGGAAAAGAATGGGGATTCTTAGAACACAATCACTGGAAAATGATGCTCCACAAGCCAGCCAAGGATCTTACTACTGTTATCAAATACTGGCCCTACTTTTTTGCAGCCAATGGATACCAAAGCAACCAATCCATAAATGCATGCATGAAAAAGAACTGATAGATGTTCTCACTTCAAGTTTTTCCTCCCATAATTTCTTCTAATGGGCACATGTGTCTATATTCAAATATGGTATAAAATCATATCTGATGTGGCGCAAGGTTGCATGGCTTCATTCCCCAGGTATATAGGTGGAATGCAGGTTTATTGGCCACCATCTTGGCTTTGAGGAAAGAAGAGATCTCCGAGATGGCTCAACCGGTCCCACTCAAGTATGGAGGCTGAGGGTTTTCGGTCTAACGTCACTCCACAACAATGAGATACTACTACAGACCTACTAGAATGACCCAAACCCAGGAGGCTGACAACACCAAATGCTGGCAACAGTAACTCGCATTCATGGCCGGTTGCAGTATAAAAAGGTACAGCCACTTTGGAAGACAATTGAGAGATTTCTTACAAAACTAAACCTAGTCTTGCTGTACGACCCAGCAATCTTGCTTTTTGGTATTTACCCAAAGCAGTTGAGAACTCATGTCCATACAACAACCTGTACAAAATAGTTGTAGCAGCTAGATTCATGATTGCCAAAACTTGGAAGCCACCAAGACATCCTCCAGTAGCTGAAGGGATAAATAAGCTGTGGTGCATCCAGACAATGGGGTATTTTTAAGCACTAAATGGAAATGAGTTATCAAGCCATGAAAAGACAGGGAGGAACCTTAAATATATATTGCTAAGTGAAAGAAACCAATCTGGAAGGGCTAAGTACTATGGGATTCCAACGATTTGACATTCTGGAAAAGACAAAACCATGGAGACAGTAAAAGATGAGTTGTTGTCGGGGCCTGGGCAGGGATAGACGAAGAGGCAGAGCCAGAGGATTTTTATGGTAGTGAAAATATTCTGCATGACACTCAAATGATGGATACTTGTCCTTATACATTTGTCCAAACCCATGGAATGCCCAACACCAAGAGTGAACTGTGCTGTAAACTCTGGTTTCTGGGGGATAATGATGTGTCACTGTAGGTTCATCAATTGTCACAACTGTCCACCAGGGCAATGTTGATGAGAAAGACTATGCACGTAGAGGGGTGGGGCATATATGGGAAATCTCTGCACCTTTTTCTCAATTTTGCTGTGAACGTAAAACCGTTCTTTAAGAAACCTCCCAACAAAAAACAAAACCCACTACAATACACTGTGGATGTCCAGGATGCATGACTTCTGCCTCTAATGTATGCAAGTGTCCCATGGTATTTGGGGGTTGGTCACATGGGACAGGTTGGATGGGGTGTGAGCTCAGTGTTGGGGTCAATCACCCCACAGCATCCTGACTGGGTCCCAAAGGCTTATCCAATGGGAAGGAAAGCCACTACAGGTCCCTGCGGCAGGCTCTCTGTTATGCTCAGCTGAGCAGTGGCTGGGCTCCCGCAGATACAGAAGAGACCCCCCATTCACCTCCCGAGAGCCAGCCACCAATGAGACCTCTCTGGAAGATGCTTTGGCAGAGCCTGAGGTGCCTGTGGATGCTGGCTCTGTTCTGTCCCACATGCTCCCTCCATTCAGAACCTACGCCACAAACCCACAAGGTCTTTCCCTCTTTACTTCCCTGCCATCCTTTTTCTTCCAAAGTCTAGGGCTTTCTTTGATTCCTGGGCTATTATGCTTTCCCCAGGTCTACGCTCAAATGATGCCTGTGGGTCTTGCCCTCACCCCCAGCCCAGGCTTTGGGAATGTAAAAGCCAATACAGGAGTCCCCCCTTTCTCTCTCCATGTGGTTGGGCCATCCTTTCCTGAGCAGCAACCACAGAAATGTGTTAGATGAGTGAATAGAAGGGCCAAAGGGGGGAAGGAAATGCCTGTGTGTCCTCAAACACATAATTCTCTCAACTTCTAAAATGTCATGAGGTTCTAAAGATGTCCATGACTTCAGAGACGATGGCTACTGAACATGCTTCAAATGACAGAAAGGTTCTCAAGACAGTGTTCTTTTAGTTGAACATGGAAAACTTAGTTGAGTCACTGAGGTTGGGGTGAGTGGGAATAACCCGGGGGCCCCCAGAAGCTGTAGGGCAAAGGGAGCTCTGCACCATCACACCCAATACACACAAGAAATACACTGGCAAGGACACATGTGTGCCTCATCACAAAACATGATTGTACAGGATTGCACATTCACCACAACCATTTGTTTCTTTTTTTTTTTTTAAAGATTTTATTTATTTATTTGACAGAGAGAGATCACAAATAGTCAGAGAGGCAGGCAGAGAGAGAGAGAGAGGAGGAAGCAGGCTCCCTGCTGAGCACAGAGCCGGATGTGGGGCTTGATCCCAGGACTCTGGGATCATGACCTGAGCTGAAGGCAGAGGCTTAACCCACTGAGCCACCCAGGCACTCTTGTTTCTTTTTTTTTTTAAGACTTTTTTTTTTTTTAATGTATTTGTCAGAGAAAGAGCACAAACAGGGGGAGCAGCAGGCAGAGGGAGAAGCAGGCTCCCTGCTGGGCAAGGAGCCCAATGCAGGACTTGATCCCAGGACCCTGGGATCATGATCTGAGCCACCCAGGCATCTCCACAACCATTTATCTCTAGGCAAGGAAACAGAACAAAACCTCAATGTCACAGTGCTAAATATGGTATAGATTTAGGGTTAAAAGTCCTGGAATCAAGACTCACTTATCCCTTAAGAACTGTGTGACCTCAGCAATATCCTCTTTTATTTCTGAACCTCAGTCTTCTCATCTGTTAAATGGGGATAATAATTTTTCTTTACTGCTAGTCTCACAGGATTTGGAATTTTCCATGAGATCATGAGCACATAGGTGTTTTCTAAACTATAAATAGTTCTTTCCCAGGGTTCTGTGTTGGGAGGACTATTAAAAGAAACTACCAAGTCTGGGGAAAGAGAGAGGAGTGTAGAGGAAGGACATACCCAAAGGTGTGTGTAGAAAGGATTTGCTGAAGCTTAATCCTCCCCCCACTTAACTCCAGATGGGGCCTCATCTCCCAACCATGTTCCACACTCATAAGAATCTAGCTCTGAGTGAGGGAGGAAGGAAAGCATGGTACTTCCAACGAAGCCAGTCCACCCAGAGGCCCCTTCCTAGAAGGAAGTAAAAAATAAATTTAAATCTGTTCTCTGGTGTGGTGGTGTTTTTTGTTTGTTTGTTTGTTTGTTTTTTGTTTTTGTTTTTGTTTTTGTTTTTTTTTGGCACTATCTTATTCCTAGTGGATGGCATTTAGGCTGAGCTACCTAGGTATTTGGTGAAAGCCTCAATTTTCTGCGCATGCCATAGACTAGCACTTTCCAAATGCGACTCACACATTGCCAACATCAGAAGCATCAAGGAGATTGTTAAAATGCAGAGTTCTAGGCTCTAACCCAGGCTGTGGAATCAGACCGTGGGGTCCGTGGCCCGGAAATCAGCATCTTAAGTGATTATGTCCACTAGAATGGGGAGCCACGGAATTTGAGGCTGGGGATAATAACGATGATAATCCCAGTCGTAAAAGTTCCAATGAATTAAAGTTCCCTTTATGTGTCCGCTGCTATTGTGCCTTGCATGCATTCATGCCCACAATCGTGCTATGAAGCAAGTACTACGATTATCTCCGTTGGGTGAATGAAAAACAGAGCTCACAGATGCAAGTGACTTCCCAAAGGTCACAGATGGGATAGGTACCAAGATGGGGGAGTCCACCCAGGTCCTAGGCTCTCCATGCACATTCATGTAGTCACTCACACTTACAAGCAACGTACAACAGCAAGGACAAAAATGTACAGCGTCCCCGTCCATGGGCAGGATATACCCCCCCCGCGCCCGTCCATGATGTTGGGGCAAAATCAGCAGCTTCCAGAGTGAAGATCCCTCTCAGTGCCCACAATCCCCAGAGCCAGCCAACCCCTCTCTCTTACTCCCATTATGTTTTGCTGCTTGAGATGCATTTGTGAAGTTTAATTTATATCCCCTGATCATAAAGTGATTGCATCACTAAAAAGGCTGTGAGGTTGATTTATACGGTAGTTGCCTGTGTCTGTTAATTAGAGAAATATCATTTGGCTTCCTACAGAAGAAAAACAATAAATTATGGAGGAGGAGGGAGGGGCCGTCGTCCCCCAAACCTATGCCAGTTACTCCCCTTGAATCTTATTTATGACCCTAACCAATTTTCTGTTGACACCAACAACCTTTGGAAAAGAACTGTAACTTGGGTTGAGAAGGAAGGAACGGTTGGAAAAGGTGGGCAAATAAATGTAGAGGTAATCTCTGCACATATATGCGTGTACACGACTGCTCACATGGAAAAGCGTGGTTCCGAGAGATACGTCAGCTCCCTTGGAGTCTCTTCCTCAGACACCCCTCTTCACCCACCCCCAGCATGAACATCACTGTCTCCATGGTGGGTCACTCTCCAGCAAAACCAACAAATAACTTGCAAGAAGAATGGATTGCCTTGGAGGATGGTGGCCCAATATTTCCTATGTAGTGGACTGAGTGCCGGACAGGGACTACCTTTTTCTCCAATAACTGTTATTGATCTTGCTTATGCCCGAAGAGGAGTACAAAGAGAGTTATTCTGTTTTGTTTTGTTTTGTTTTGTTTTGTTTTCATTCATTTGGTCATTCATTCATTCAACAAACATTAACAGGTACCTGCTACATTGCAGGCTTTGGGTTAAGGTTGGGCATACAGCGGTCCGCAGAAATAGTCCCAGGGCCAGACCTCACAGAGCTTCCTGTCTACTGGGGGAGATGACATGAAGCAGGCATCGAATGCATCGACACAGCACTGCAACCATGCCACATGTTAGAAAAGAAAAATGCAAGGGATCATAGGAGTCTTCCTTAAAGAAATGATCAATTTGAGTTAAATATTAGGGATGCATTAATTTGGTTAAGATGGAGTGGAAAGCATTCCAAAAAGAAGGAACAGCATGCATGAAAGCTGGGAGGGAGCAGGATGAATCTGAAGGACTGAAAGGTGCCAAGTGTGGTGGTAACAGGAAGTGAGGCTGGAGAGGCTGGAGCCAGACCACATGAGGTCCTCAAGCCATGCATAGTACAGAAGTGGCTTTTATCCCAAGCCACTGGGAGTTTTTAAACTAGGGCAGGGGGGGTGGTAGGACCATATTTTGCATTTTGAAAAGGTCACTATTTTAAACCTCGAAAAGACCTGGAGTTTCATGAGATTAAAAGGACTGCACACTTAGGCTTGGGTAAGCAGTCCCCAGGTGGGGTGACCTGTTCTGTAATGTCATGGCTCATGGTGAGGCTGCGGCTTCAACACCGCCAGTGGGAATGAACCTGTCTTCTTCCCAGCCCCTCACCCCTGGCCCACCTGTTGTACCCATCAACATTCATGCCCGGAAGTGCCTGTCTCGGAACCGACAGAAGGTGAAAGTGGAGGACAGAGGAAGACAGGTTGATGGAGGGGAGGCCACAGCATCTGTTCCCGTCCCACCCGACCCTGGCTGAAAGCCCATGTGGGAGAGAAGTGAGAGCTGGAAGCTGGCCGAGCAGAGGCTGGTTGTGACATGCGCTTTGGAATCCTTTCCTCACAAAAGCCTTCCTTTGACAACTCAAGTTAAGGCAGTCCTCAACAGGTCTCCCTGTTTCCATGGTGAGATGACTGGATGGACTCATTCACTACTTTGTTAGCTGTGCCTAGACTAGAATGAGGGCAGACATCTCCCGTGCTCCTCCCTTTACCAATACAACATAGCATGGTCCCTACCACACAGCCGGTGCTCAGAAAGCATAGATTCGAGGAAGGGATGGTGGGTGAATTATGACTTCAGCAGCATCAGAGGACATTAGCTTTCCAGAAACCACGTGAGCAGGCTAAAGAAAAACAGGAAGAAGTTAGGGTAAGGAAGACGATCAGTGAAGGGTGCTTTCATTCCAGGGTAGCCGGGGAAGACCTTTCTGATATCTGGGTAGATATTCGAAGGGAGTGAGGGACGGAACCGTAAAGATATTTGGGGAAGAAATGTCCCAGACAAAAGAAGGGGCAAGGACCAAAATGACAAAGAGTTGCTATAATCTATGAGTGAGTTGGCTCCCACTTTTCTCGCCTGAGGATTTGGAAGGATGGGATGATCAGTCCCCATGCTTAAGACCCGCTGCACAGACGTAAGGAGGAACTTCCTCGGGCTTGATCAGTCAGGACACCATCAAGCAACCTCATGGTTAAGATTTCTGGAAAGGGGAGATAAAAAACAGAAGATGTCAGGTGGAACTGGTGCTATCGGAGTGGGTGTCATCAGAGGAGAGGGGAGGGGCTGCCACTGCAGCACTGGGAGAGGCTCCTGAAAATCTGTAAGTAGGAAGTTGGGCCACAGCCATGATGGTCAAGGAACACCAACTATTTGTAACCATCTGCTAGAAAGTTCCCTTGTCATGGGGACTGGGGGTTAAGGAAAAAAGCTGAGTTCTGAGACATGGAAGTGCCACTCACTCACCTGAATCATTGGAAACTTCAGACATAGGGTGGCAGGCATGAAAAACAATACAGTGAAAGAAAACACACAGCCCACCTGGAAAGCCCTCTGAGACAGAGATGGATGACTCTGCTGATTCTACCCATCCCCAAATGACCCACTCTTAAAGCCCCAGACCACATCTTCCAATATACACCCCCTTGCCATCTGCTGTCCCACTGGGCAACTTTCCAGCCTTGGAATTCACCCTGCTCCCTCCCAACTTTTGCACATGCTGTTCCTTCTTTCTGGAATGCTTTTCCCTCTGTCTTAACCAAGTTAGGGCATCTTTAATATTATACCACATCTTCCAATGTTTCCATTTTGTTCAACTTCCAAAGCAATACAGTGCAATTATGTAAAATGACTTGATAGAAAAGAGTCAGAGAAAACTCTTCCAGCTTCAGGACCTAATAGGCTAGACCATTTTAGGTGTTTCAGCAGTGATTCGCCAATCAGTACTAATCACCCACCGTAGGCAAAGTTCAGGGTTCTCATATGGTTCTGACTTAAACCCAGACTTCACTGACTGTAGGATTTGGGGTATTGGGATCCATAATCTGATGCTGTCCTGGCTTCTCGGGGAAGACTCTTCTGTCTGAAGCCCCAGGGCTGTGTTCTTATTTTAATTAAGTCATTGCTTCTGACCCAAGTGAGGGCAAACAGAAGTATCAGAAAGGGCCCTCCTAATGTATGCGCAAACTTACTGAAACTCTCAGTGTTCCTCTTAATTATTGCAACCCTGTCATTTGGTCTCATTTCACCACAGAAAGATGGCCTCATTTTGAAATAGGAAACTTTGTAATGTGTCTGGGATATTATATGTATTTCTACTTTTCAACCAAATTGCTCTGCATTTGGACAACAGAAATCATTCTGTCATGGAGAGAGCCCATCCCAGGAACGGCACTCCTCAGAAATGTTGAACACTCATCTGTTGAAGTCCTAACCCCCAGTACCTCAGAATGTGACTAGTATTGGGAGACAGGGCCTTCAAAGAAGTGGTTAAGATGACGGTATTAGGATGGGCCCTGAGCCAATCTTATGAGGGGTGTCCTTGTAAGAGGAGGAAATTAGGAGACAGCACCACAGAGGGAAGACTTTGTGAGGACACAGGGAGAGGATGGCAGCCACAGGCCAGGGAGAAGTCACAGGACTCCCCACAGGCCAGGGAGTCCTGTCATGGACTTCTAGCCTCCAGAACTGTGAGGAAAGGAATTTCTGTCACTTGTGCTACCGAGCGTGCAGGGGCAGCATTATGGAGGCCCTGGAAAACTTACAGCCATCTTCCCTCCCTGTGCGGACACCATTACCAGAGCCTCTGCTGCTGAGCCCAAATATACGAAACTCGCCTCACTGCCAGCCCCATGCCCAAGATGCCTGAGGGTAAAGCAGTCTCACAAGTTTTGTCTGCAGATGGGACATGATACTGTGAAAGTCTTAGCATCCCTGAACTCTCAGCAGGGCCCAGCCCACCTGTAAGGACCTCTTCTTCCAGAAACTCCCTTGACCTCACTGCTCTTCTTTCTCCATCTCCTGTGAACACCCATGCGACACACCTTGCTAGGGGTTCTCCAATAGAAACGCACAGAAAAAAATGATCTTGTTAAATCATAATCATCAAACATTCCTCTGCTGGTTCTACATCCAGTCTCCTCAATTAGAATCTCGGGAACCCGAAAAGGGGAAACACACACACACACGCACCAACAGAAGACATGATGGAGAGACAATGGGTAAGCAGGGAGCCCACATGGTGTGTAGTTGGCAACACACAACTAGGTCATAACATGGAACGCTTTCATATTGTTCATTCTTCCACTCCAGAAATTCGTGGTGATTTTCTCATTGCAACCCACTCGGGAAGCTTTTACTCCTCTCTTCAGCACCTGGTAGTTCGCATACAATAGGCGGTGAATACTTGCATGGTCTTGCTGAAACACCCATAATACTATGTCCTGTTATGTACAAAGTTGACCTTTTTTTCTTGACTTTTTATATAGAGAGCTTTTTGTATCAGGTCTTTTTATAAAAATGTATCATATTGTTTTAAGGTTGAACAAAATGGAACCCTTGAAAGTGTGGTAGAGCACACTTGGGTGGTTCCTGGTGCACCCCTCTTCCCAGCGATCATGCTTCCCAGAGCCGCTTCCCAGGATGAGTCTGGCTTGGCCATGGGACAAGCTCTGGTTCCTAATAAATAACAAGCACGACACAAGCAGAGCTTGGGTAAGCTCAGGGACCAGCACAACAGAAATATCATGTGAGCCACAGATGTAATTTCCAACTTTATAGCAGCCACATTAAAAACAAAGGCAAAAGAAACCGATGAAGTTCATTTTAATAGTGTACCTTGTTTAGCCCACTATAGCTAAAATATTCCTTGAAGATGTGATCAATATTGAAAAAAGGTACAAGTGGCATTTTTCCTTCTATTTTTTGGACTGAGTTTTCCAAAGTTGGTGTGTGTTTTGCACTTAAATCACTTCTTGATTCAGACTAAGTGTAGGTCAAAAGCTCTCTGTAGGCACAGGTGGCTAGTGGCCACTGTCCTGGGCAGTGCAGGCTTGGACAATGGGACTTGTCTCTGAGAACATGTGCTGTTAGGATGCTCCCCCAGGGAATCTATCCACCATGCTGGGGGAAGTCCAGCCCAGCCAGGAAGAAGGCCCACGAGGGAGAAATAAGACACAGCAGACAGCCCCAGCTGAGTTCCTTGCTGTCTGCCATCCTTCCAAACTGG
Organism: Enhydra lutris kenyoni; assembly: GCF_002288905.1. NCBI lineage: Eukaryota > Metazoa > Chordata > Mammalia > Carnivora > Mustelidae > Enhydra > Enhydra lutris. The sequence goes on from NW_019154138.1 coordinate 5,041,754, forward strand.
CCATCCATGGGAGTAAGCCATCGGAGAAGTGGACCCTTCAGCCACAGAGGCCACATGCATTCCAGCTGAGGCCACATGGAGCAGAGATGAGCTCTCTGTTTGGAACCCTGCCTAAATTACAGACTCCTGAGCAAGTGCTGTTTTAGGCCAGCTGCTGATGTGGTGATTTGATAAGAAGCACTAGATGACCAAAACAGAAGTGATCAAAGATACCAGCTCCTGGAGCACTGGTAACTTTCTTCCGTCCCTTGGGCCTGCGTTCACCATAATTCTGCCTCTCCTGCAGGTTCAGTTGGAGTCGGTGGGAATGCAGAAGACATCAAAGTGTCGGTCACCATCTGCAAGGACATTGGAGGCCAGCTCAGAAGTCATTGGTCGGTGCTGAACACGAGGTTCCCATCCTGGCTTTGCCACCTTATTAGGCTGCTTGACCGGCCATAATAAGCTATCACAGATTGTGAGTTTGAACAGCAGAAGTTTATTTTCTCTGAGTTCTGGAGGCCAGAAGTCCAGGATTGAGGCCAGCCAGTTTGGTTTCTGGTGAGAAATCTTCCCGATTTGCAGACTGGTCCCTTCTCGCTGAGTGCTTGTACGGTCTATCCTCTGTGTGGGCATAGCGAGAAGGTGAGAGATGCCTGGTGTCCTTCTCTTATAATAATCAGAGGCAGGCCCCCTCCTTAGGACCTTCTCTAATATGCATTACATCCATAAAGGTCCTGTCTCCCTGTCTTGTCACACTGAGGTGAGGGCCTCAACAAACCGAGTCCACAGTGGTCCCTAATCTCCACATCGTCTCGGCCAATTCAGGTCCCCTCTCTGAGCGATGTTACTGCTCTACCCTTTCTCCTAAGTATGATACGAGGAGCAAAGGAGATTACAGACACGGAAGAGAGGATGGAGAAATCATCAAAAATACTCAAAAATAATAGAGGCTCTCCCAGTCTTCTTTCCATCTTTGTGGATTCTGGGAACCAATAAATGATGCTAAGTAAACAGATGACTGAATGAACAAATAACAAAAAAATAAAAATAAAAATCAGAACTAACCAATAAGGAAGGGCAACTATCTTGACACAGGAAAGAACAAAAGGAAGGAAATTTTGCCCAGACCCGGGGATTCCGGCAGGGCAGATGATGAGACGAGGACAAGATGAGGACAGCTGATGCGCTGGGAGTGCTCCCCAGGTTCGCAGGAAGGTGCAGAGCTGCGGGTCTTAGTGTATATATGTGTGTATTATTACAGAAGCCACACAGCAGCCGTCTGGGGTAGCTGCGATCAGGTGAGGTCTCGAGAGAAGGGTCAAAAGCCCACTGAGACATTTCAAGTCCCCCAGAAGGGAAGTCAGAAGTAGGGAAGGAACATGTGGAGACGACCTTGAGGCTCCATTTGGTATCTGAGTGAAAAAGTTGCAGCAAAGGGAAAGACGGAGACAGGAAGCAGGGGAAGGGTTTCTTGGGTAATGCCTTGTGGAGGAAGAGGGAGATGGGGGAGAGGAGGAAGTAGGAGGGGTGGGCCTGGCCCCAGCAGATGTGGCAGCAGCAGTCACCAGGGTTCAGCCTCCTGGGTGTGCAGCCTGAGCAGCTGCACGAGGCCCCCCGCTTCGAGGGCATGCCCCACTCGGAAGGGCTCTGGGCTCGGTTCAGCCTTCACTGTCACTACCTTGAAATTCTTCATTTTTGATCAAGGAGCCCCACACCCCCATTTTGCACTGAGCTGCACAGGTTATTACATATGGTCCTGGTGCTGTGGTAGGAAAGCTCTAGGGCACTGTTCTTCCACTCTGAAGTGACGTGGGGATCACTGTGCCCACGTGACCTAGGAGTGCGTGTGTGCGCCCTGAGCACAGGCAGGGACGACCCAGCAGGACACCGGGAAGAGGTCAGTAGACTCCAGGGACTAAAAGGTTGTGAGACAAAGAGGAACAGTCAGCAGAGCCTGTGAACACAATTCTCAGGAGGTCCTCCCTTCTCCAGGGAGCTGCCCAGTGGTCACAAAGTAAAGGGCATTTCTGCCTGCCTACAGCAGTTAGGTTAGAGAAGGCGTCCTCAGTAGCCAGAAGCCGGCATCCCGTGGCCACATCACAAACGACAGAGTTCCGTAGTTCCTAGATTGCGTACTCGCTCCTGCTAAGCCTCTTCCTTCATGCACAGAAAGTCCGAAGGCATCATTCATTCGTTTGTTCGTTCATCCGACATTTTACGAGTTCTCGGGAACTCCAGGTACCAGGCTGATCTTAAGAAAGAAGCAAAAATAAGTCGGCTCAGCCCTTCCTTAGGAAGCTCTCAGTTAATGACCTCACGCCTATGACACGTGTCCAAAGTAGAACGCAAGAGACAAAGTGTTAAGTACTAGGATCTCAGAGTTAACCTGCAGACAGGGAGGCCCTCTGAACTGGCCCAGAGTGGCAAAGGAAATGGTGAAAAATTGGGACCTGACTACCACTACTACTACTTCTTCTTTCTTCTTTCCTTCTTCCTTCTTCCTTCTTCTTCTTCTCCTTCTTCTTCTTCCCCTTCCTTCTCCTTCTTCTTCTTCTTCTTTTTTTTTTTTTTTTTTGTATTTTAAGATTTTATTTATTTTTTTGGTCTTTGAGAGAGAGCACAAGCAGGGGGAGGGCAGAGAGAGAAAACAGGCTGAGCAAAGGGCTAGATGGGAGACTCAATCCCAGGACCCTGGGGATCATGACCTGAGCCCAAGGCAGATGCTTCACCAAACTGAGCCATCCCGGCGTGGAGCCTGACTTCTAATCCGAGTCTCTTCATTTATCCTGCAAAGATCTCCACTTCTGGGACCGGGGGCATCTCAAAAACAGTCTCCCTCCATCCCACAACCCATAGCCAGCATGAGGCCTCCCGTCCGCTGCGACCGGCCAGCGCTGAATCCGGACAACAAGGACTCTTCCCCCAGCCTCTCAAAGCACTGGCCTGGAACCCCAGCTGAGCAAACACTCGCACACACACTCTCCGGTTGAATGGCTGTGGGGAGAGGACATGGCGTGAAATGAGAACCAAGTGTAAACTCCCACACGCTTGGAAGCAAGACCACAGCGTAAAACCCCAGCGCGGCCCAGTCCGAGCGCTAGCTCTCCCCCTCCCCAGCCTAGAAGGGACTGAACCCAGAACAAGGTAAACCCCTTGTTGCCCAAGTTAAAAAAAAAAACAAAAAACAAAAAAAAAAAAACCACTCAAAACACAACAAAACATCGTGCCCTTACATTCCTAGAAGTTTCGATAAGAGGCTTCAGGAAAGGGCCGGCCGCTCGGTCGTCTGCCTCCCTACTCCCCGAGCTTTCGTAAACACTTGCCGTTTTGTAAAAGTTAGTTTTTACACATGATTTCTAAGCTGCCAAAAATGTACAGTGTGTCGGGCCCCGCCTGCTCCGGCATGTTTTATAAACATAACAAGCTGTAACTGCCACCCCAGATGTGGGTCCGCCTTTTTTTTTTTTTTTCATAATTTAAAATCTGTTCGACCTGATGTTTTGGGCTCCGCGCGCATTTCGACTGTAAAAAAGGAAACTGAAATATTATTCATGTGGTGCTAGGCTGCTACACCTAATTTCTTCTCAAGTTCACACTGAACTGAAATGTCTCGGGGAACCTTAAAAAAGACAGCAGCCGAGAAAGTGAGGAAATACGTCAAAGACTTGTAAATAAACAGCTGGCTCCCAACATATGGGTTTTCTTCTATATTTTTCAGGTGCCACAGTCTCCCATCCGTATCTGCCAGCCCCGCAGCACACGGCATAATTCAACTGTAATTGATAACGTGAGGGCAGATGGAGAGGACTGTCAGCTCCTCCCTTGGATCTCTGGGGACCCGGCAGAAATCAAAGCAGATGGCCCAATTGCTTCTTCTTTATGTGTTGCTGCGAGCTCCTCTGTCTGCAGGATAATGGATCATTACGGCCTGCTGTGTACAAACACCAATATGCTTTTAAATCTGGTTCTCAAGCTTATGAAAAAGCACTATATTTCATATTAATTTGTGAAGCTGCACTTAACAAGGTCCACTGTTGTTAATTTACGGTTTGGAAGCCGGGGTGAAGGGGGGGTGGTGGGAGGGAGAAGTTCACATGGAGAGCTACCCCCCCCATGACCCCTACTCCCCCTCCAACCTCCTTCCCTCCCCCATTCTGGCTCCCTCTTAGCCCGCCCCCTAGCCCTGCCTCCCAGCCAGCCCGCCAGTGGTCAGCTGAAGGGAAGACAGTATCCAGATCGGCTGCTCTGGTCTTTAATTGATGAATCGGATTCCGGCAGTAGAAGGTCTGCTGAACATGCCGTCGTGGAAGAGGCTAGATTTGAATTTCCCATCCACGGCACGGATAATGGGAAGGAGAGAAGTCTCCGAAGTGTCCTTTCCATGCTATCTCTTGCCTCCCTTCTTCTTGTCTGTCCAACGAGAAAAAAACAAACCAAAAAGGACTGGGGAACTGGGCACCCCTGTCTTAACACGGTGTTCTGTGGGGAAGGGTCCACAGCAAAATTACAAAATCAAAACAGTGCTCAATGGTACACATGCATCCATTTTGAAGATATTCTTCCTCTCTGTCACTTCCTAATTGGCAAATGCCTTTCACCCTCTACTGTGCACCAGAAAATATCTGGGGTCCAGAGGAGACCGAGGAAGAGACAAACCACCCTTAGCTCCAGCAGCTCCTGGTCTAGATCTCTCAATTGGAAACATGAGGAGAATATGGTCAAGGTGGCCAGTTAGTCCCAGACTCAGATAGGAATGTAGAATTGGAACAAATACATCCTGCCCAGAGACCATGACATTGTGGCTTAAGAAATAAGTAAGACTTAAAAAAAAAAAAAAAGAAAAAAAGAAAGAAAGAAAGAAAGAAGTAAGACTTGACCAGGTATCGGGGCGCCTGGGTGGCTCAGTCGGTTAAGTGTCCGACTCTTGGTTTCAGCTCGGGTCATGATCTCAGGGTCGTGAGGTCAAGCCCTGGGTCAGGGTCTGTGCTCAATGTGGAATAAGCCTGAGATTCTCGCCTTTTCCTTCTCCCTCCCCCTTTGCCCCAAATCCCATTAGCATATGTGTGCATGTGCTCTCTCTTTCTAAAATTAAATCTTAGGAAAAAAAAAAAAAAAGACCCAACCAAGTGACAGAATGTGTAGATGTTGGGGACTTGTAGGTTTTTATATAGTGAGGTGGAGAAGCGTTGAGGAATTCTGAACTGGAAAGTAGAAGAATTACCCTTCCGCATTCTGGCTCAGGGCCTAGCTTATTCTCTGTTCCATTCCAAAGGAGTCTTAAAGCCAGCTGCACATATGTTTTTTTTTCCTGAGATGCTAGTAACTAATGGCTTAAGGCAGGGGTTACAGCTCAAAAGGCCACAAGGATCCAGCAGGTAGCAAAACTGGGCAACTGGCCAGCTGTGTGGCACAGGGGATGAGTGGAGGGTTAGGGCATGGAGAGGCAGCCTGTGGGGACCAGAAGAAATGTTTCTGCTGGCTAGGGATAGCGGGGGCCTCCGTTTTGTATTCTTGCCTTCGGATATTAAAACCAATACGTCATTGGGGCGCCTAGGTGGCTCAGTGGGTTGAGCCTCTGCCTTTGGCTCAGGTCATGGTCTCAGGGTCCTGGGATCAAGCCCCATATCTGGCTCTCTGCTTAGCAGGAGGCCTGCTTCCCTCTCTCTCTCTCTGTCTGCCTCTCTGCCTACTTGTGATCTCTCTCTCTCTCTCTCTGTCAAATAAATTTTTAAAAATCTTAAAAAAATAATAAAAAATAAACAATATGTCACATTCCTTGCTCCCTTATTTGTCTCACGTCACCCCAGAGTCCCTTAAAGGCCACACAACAGTGTGGAATTTCCATGGAAGAGCCCTGGGTTTGGCTCGCGTGGCTCTTTGTAGGTGGGCAACAGCGAACAACAGATGAGAGGCCCCTCTCTGAGCCTGGACGCTGACCTTTGACCCTGACCTTGCCCTAGACGTCAGACACCAGCCAATGCTCAGGTCCTGTTCGAATATCACAATGTCAAACGATATTTTCAATAATAGCAACAGCTGACAAAAATTTCAAATAGGGAGAAGTCACCTCTAAGACCAGTTTCTTCTCCTCTTCTAAAAATTCTGTGGAGATCTGACAAGGCTGGGCTGCATCATCCTTGAGAGCTGAGTATTGCCAAGGCCCAGCCAGCTCCCAGGGGCCCCAGCCTCCACAGACACAGTCCAAACCCCTCAGGGAGGGAAGCTTGTCCTCTCACAACGAGGGATCCTCATGCTCACCTTCTTTCCGGGTGACGCACAAGGCAGCTTTAAGCTCACAAGGCAAAGGCTTTCTCGTCGGCCTTCAGATGGCAAATAATCCGTCATTACTCTCACAGACAAATAAGTGAAAAATGAAAGAAAACCAAGCCACAAATGGCAGCCCCTAAATGTGTTTTTCCTCACTCACATGAATTAATTACGTAGTGATCATAAGTGAGACACGCTGCTTGTGTTCATTACCTCATTCGCTAACTTTTGTGTGTGTGTGTGTGAAAATATAAACTAGTTCATGGTTTATCACAAAACAAGCTTGAGCCAGGATTGTATTCACTTGTCTGGAACAGCACCCAGAACCACAGCACTAAGGGAAGACATGAGGGGAGCCGGTCTCCCCAGATGAACAAGACAACAGCACAGATGGTAAATCCCAAAGCTTCCTCTCTAATCCTTTTTTCAAAGCTTTAACATCCTTTCTCTCCCTCTCTTTCTTTCTTCCTCTCTCCCTCAGTCTCTTTTTAAGCAGGTGATGAGAGGGGACAATATCGTCTCATTCTGAATCTTAGTGGAATGTTTGGCCTGTTTGACCATGAAGTATGTTATTAGCCATGTTTCAGGAGATATCCTTTACCAAGCTGAAATTCCCTTCTATTAAGGGTTTTAGATTCATGTGTTTATTTTCATTTTTTTAAAGACTTCATACTTTTTTTTTTTAAGATTTTATTTATTTGTCAAAAAGAGAGAGCACAGGCAGGGAGAGTGGCAGGCAGAGGCAGAGGGAGAAGCAGGCTCATGGCTGAGCAAGGAACCGGATGTAGGACTCGATCCCTTGATGCTGGGATCATGACCTGAACTGAAGGCAGCCGCTCAACCAACTGAGCCACCCAGGCGTCCCTAAAGACTTTATACTTTAAGACCGTTTTATGTTCACAGCAAAATTGAAAGGAGGTAAAGAGCTGTCTCCTGTCCCCACACGTGCAGTCTCCCCCAGTACCAACATCCCCCACCAGCGTGGGACATTTATTACCATTGATGAACCTACACTGTGTCTTTGGCACCATAATCATCCGTAGATGACATTAGGGTTCACTGCTAGTGTTGGACATGCAGTGTGTCTGGACAAATTCATAAAGACGTGTACCCACCATGAGAGCATCGCAGAATAGTTTCACTGCCCTATAAAGCCTCTGTGTTCTGCTTCTTCACTGACTCCTCCCCCTCCCACCCCATTAACCACTGATCCTTTTACAATTTCCATAGCTTTGCCTTTTTCCAGAACATCATATAGCTGGAATCATAGAGTATATAGCCTTTTTTTTTTTAATTGGCTTCTTTCACTTAGTAATGTGTATTTAAGGGTCATTCATGTCTTTTCATGGCTTGATCGCCCATTTCTTTTCAACACTGAATAATATTGAGATATTTGAATGATAAATGTGAGTTTATCCACTCACACACTGCTTCCGAGTTTTGACAATTATGAATCAAGCTGCTATCAACATCTGTGTGCAGGTTTTGGTGTGGACATACGTTTTTAACTCCTTTGGATAAATACCAAGGAGCAAGATTGCTGGACCACATGGTAAGGGTACGGTTAGATTTGTAAGAAACCACCCAACTGTGTCCCTAAGTGCCTGTTCCATTTTACATGCCGACCAGCTATGAATGAGAGTTCCTGTTGCTCCCCATCCTTGCCAGTATTTGGTGTTGTCAGTCTTCTGGATTTGGGCCATTTTAATAGCTGTGTAGTGATTAAAATTTCTCTTTTCTTATAAATGGCCTTTGTAACATGCCAAAGTGCAACTTCATGTGTACATGTTGGTACAACGCATTCCCTGCTCCTTGACATATGGTAATGCTGACCTACAACAACTCTCTTTACCTCATTTTCCACATTTCTGCAAAATGAGATAGAGTTAGAGCTGATTCATCAGCCCAGTTTATGCCAAAGGTACTTCATCAACTTTTTTAGTTCTCAAAATTTATTCACTCATCCATTAATTCATTCAACTCACAGGTATCGAATGCCCACTATGAGCCAGATGCCTTCTTGGTCAACAACTTTTTAAATGATGAACTGAATTTATCTGGCTTTAATCCATGTTCATTGCTAGGCAGACATTTCATTCACTCTCTTCTCTACTGTCTCCATTCCAGCTTTGCAAGATAAGACACCATGTGTACGTCCACCTCAGGCAAAGGAGGAAGAGAAGCAGGTCTAAATGGGGCTTGGGAAGACCCTTGGAAGCATATTCTGAAAGCAGATTTGGCAACTTCCCTGTAGTGTCTACTCACAGAATTATAAGGGGAGACCCAGTTGGTGGTCAAACCACCACATCATAAAACTTAGCTTGCTTGTCTGTCTTGCACACTGATCCTATATGTTCTTTAAGGGTTGTGTGGCAATATGTAATGAGCCTGGCCCTTGGGGTCAGAAGAATCTGAGTTCAAATCTTGGGTCTGTACTTACCACTTATGTGACCTTGGGTTGCTTATCCAATCTCTGGGAATCTCCAGGAGAATTACAGAGTTGCGGAATTTTTTAGGAAGAAACGAAATAAGGCTAAAAACACATATATCACATACCTGGCCATAGCAAGTGTCATTTGTGATCATTCCAATGTCTCCAGGAGCCAAATCTCTTTTCTCTGTGGCCCCCAATATGCACAGTGCTCAGAGAATATGTTTTGAACTAAAAGGATTTTTGCCTTGCCTAACCCACTATTTGGGTTGCTTTCCTTTTGATGGGAATTAAAGTTGTCAGTGCTTACTTTTATATTCTCTTAGTGTCTCTAATAACTTTCCCCAAACATCAGAATCATGGCCAATGTTTGCTCCTGAAATGCAAGGATTTCCAAGTTAGAAAATCCAAAAAAAACCACAAGAGATCTGGGCTTTGTGGCTGGGGTGGGAGGAATGCTCAATTTAGGAGAAAAGACAAATTCTAAATTACAGCATTGTTTGGCAAATATGGGATGACCTCAAGGTTCTTTAGCTGGAGGTTTTCTGGGGGAGGGGGGGTGAGAGAGGTGACAGGTCTTTACCCTAAGCTAGTCATGATGTTCTGGCAACCATCCCCTTGCAGCATCCTCTGTACGAGGCTCACACTGATACTGCACAAGACAACACAAAATGCTTTGGGGAAAATTAGTGCAAGTTAATTAAGGGCTTGGAAGCACCTTATCAAGATTCTAGTGACATCTTGTGCAAAAGAATATGAGCATGGGTGAGAAGTATCTCACTTCCTTCTAAAACTGTCCCTCACTTTCCCTATGGAATGTCATCATCCCATCTCATCCTTAGAATGTTTTGAAGAGAAACTGAAAGCCATAAATGAAAAAGAGCTCCAAAACATGTGCATGAAATATCTCCATTATTATAGGTGAGGTGATAGGGCAGTGTTTCAAAGAACAGGGCCCTTGGGGGGAATTAGGTCTGAAGGAAGGAAGGAATTAGGTCTGAAGACTAAGACACTCAAGTTCTTCTCTGGAAAATGTAGACCTTCTAGGGGTATTGCTGGGACAAAGTGAGATGTGTTGGCAAAATGCTTAGCATCGTGCCTGCCAAGTAATACTGACATGGTGAGTAAGAATAAGAATAATAGGGGCGCCTGGGTGGCTCAGTGGGTTAAGCCTCTGTCTTCAGCTCAGGTCACGATCCCAGAGTCCTGGGATCAAGCCCCGCACCAGGCTCTCTGCTCAGCGGGGAGCCTGCTTCCCTCTCTCTCTGCCTGCCTCCCTGCCTACTTGTGATCTCTGCTTGTCAAATAAATAAATAAATAATTTTTTTAAAAAAGAATAAGAATAATAGAATAGTAATAGCAGTAACATACATCAAACATTTTTCATGCTCCAGATATGGACATGCCTTGTCCCATTTATTCTTCATACCTACCCTGAGATTTGCATCATTATTACCACTACTCATGAATAGGACACCGAAGCCTAGAAAAATGAAATAGCTTGTCCAGATGCAAACCAAGTGGGCTGAGCACAGTGTGGAGCTCAGAGGGGGATGCTACAGTGAGAGACACCATTTCCCAACCTCATTGCCAAAGTCCAGCTCCTTACCTACACATATGCATGCCCTTCACCAGTCTACAATGGAGTCGAATGCTCCCAATCTTGTGCCAATGACCTTGAAGATTGGCACCTCGATACTTAAGACTGCCCATATAGCAGCAAAGCTTGATAGTCCTAACATTCTTTAAGTATTCTGCCCTTCAAGATGATCAGGAACAAGGAAAGACCCAGGAATAGCCATAGATCAGAGGAGACTAAGGAAAAACAGCAATGATATGCAATGATTTGATCGTGGAAGAGGAAAAGAAACACTGGGGAAAGGCTGATGAGATTCACATAAGGCCTGCTGTTGCGTTAATAGTACCGGCCCAGAGTTAATTTCCTGGTTTTGATATTTCACAGTGATTGTGTAAAAATGTTAACATTAAGGGAAGCTGGGTGAGGGGTAGCTGGAAACTCTCTACTTTTACGGCTTTTCTATAAATCTAAAATTAGCTCAAAGTAAAAAGTTAAAAAGAAAACATCCAGGAAACAAAGCAAATTTGAGAAAATACTGAAAAAAAGAAGAAAGATTTTTCTCTAGAAGGAGAGGAGATGCACATCAGGGATCCCCTGGGATTTGCTCTCCACCGAACTCACAACAGAAGGCCACGGACAGCATCAGCAAGCCAGCCTGTGGGCGCCCTCCTGGCCTGGAGATGCAAACGTCTGACATCAGAAGTTTCTCTCCTTGTGCCCAGCGCCTCTACCCACACAGCACCCAGGCTCAGCTTCCCAGCCCAGGACTCCAACACCTCCAGCCTCAGGAAACCTGAGAAGCACAGAGAACACAGAGCTGCTTACAAAGCCCTCCTCACCACAGACAAGTTCAGCCTGCATTCAGGAGCTCACAAAATCCTGAAAGAACTGATGGCTGGAGCCACCAGGAGAGCAGGGCCAGATCGTTGTCATGCTGGGGTTCAGCGCAAAACCTCACGGTGCTCCATAAAATTCCATGAATGAATATATGGGGGGTGGCGGTTATTAACTTACCATTAACTAGTCCTCTGGACCCAACAAATGAAATGTTTAAGAAGAACTTTGAAAATAGCTTCAGAAAAGGGGCGCCTGGGTGGCTCAGTCAGTTAAGCATCTGCCTCCGCCTCAGGTCATGATCCCGGGGTCCTGGGATTGAGCCCCACATTAGGCTCCTTGCTTAGCAGGGAGCCTACTTCTTCCCCTGCCTCTGCCTGCCGCTCTGCCTGCTTGTGCGCTCTCTCTCTCTCTCTCTTCTCTCTTTCAAATAAATAAATAAAATCTTAAAAAGAAAAGCTTCACAACCAAGTTACCTAGATGACATGCATCAGAAGCACTTCATACTGGGTATAAAATAAGATCTGAAACTTCCTATGAAATTGGCATGTATGTGGAATTTGAGGAATTACATGGTTTTGCAACATGCCATACTTATACACTATGGTGGACTGAAAAAGACAACACCAAGAGTTTCTGAGTCACACCCTTCGAATAAAACTAGGAAGCAAGTATTTGGTTATTCTTCAACTTTCCCCTGGATGTACCCTCTTTTTAAAACTCAGATCAGATGCTGTCACTTCCCTGCTCAAATCTGCCCCTTCCCATACTATATATTTATTTGTCATTGTCTACCTCTGTCACCTAGCTGCAAATTCCCTGAGAATGGGATTATGTGGCTTTCTCTTTGTTCAGTGTTAAACCCCAAGGATCCAGGACAGTTTCTCATACCAAGCAGGTGCTTGATAAACATTAATAGGACCATTTTTCATTTACAGGCAGATACTGCAGGTTTTTTTAAAATATTTTATTTATTTATTGAAGGAGAGCAAGTGAGCAAGAGGGAGACAGAGAGAGAGAGAGAGAGAGAGAAAGCACAAGCAGGGCAGAGGGGCAGAAGCAGAGGGAGAAGCAGACTCCTCGCCGAGCAAGGACCCTGATGTGGGACTTGATCCCAGGCCCCCGGGATCATGACCTGAGCCAAAGGCAGATGCTTAACCAATGGAGCCACCCTGGCGCCCAGCTACTAACAGTTAATAAGGTCCTATCACAGATTTGACCGGTGCCCCCAGCAGCCCAGGGAGGTGATTGGACACTGAGACCCTGAGAAATTAGGTCAAGTTCACACAGCCAACAAGGAGGAGCCTGCAGAAGCTCCAGCTCAGACCTTCGGACCCCGACTGCTGCTGGCTTCCCTCCCACAGCATCACGTGAGACCACCACGACCAAATGCTGCTCAGCTTCCAGCACCCACTTCAGACACCTAGTTAGGTGGCTGCTAATCACGGCCAGACTCCGGATCCCCTCTTTCCTCTTGACTGTGTGCCAAAATGTGTCTTGGAGGGACAAATGAACTGAGCTGGGTTTTTTTTTTGTTGTTGTTGTTTTTTCTTTTCCCCACCACCCAGAAAAGCATCTTGCCTCCTTTTCACATGCTTCCCGGCATCAGCATCATTTCAGTGAGTGCACTGTGACAATCCCGGGACACTGCGTATCATATCGTCTCGTCTCTCTGGAGAAGAATGCCCTCTATTCTTAACTTGGTCTCGTTCTCATCGTTCCCGGGCTCCATGGCATTTATTATGGCAATTTATCACAGATGAATAGGTATCGAAGCAATGAGTCTCGTAGGCAGGGACTCACTGGTTTTTTGTTTTTTTTTTCTCCTAAGTCAACAGAGGCAGTGATCATATCCTTAATGGGTACTGACCCAACTTTCTGAATAGTAGGTCGGGGTACTCCTTGAAGACTTGGTGGATTAGAAGAAAAGTCAGAAGCACCCCTGACTAACAGAAAGATTCCAGGAGTAGAGGGGTAGGTCCATCGTACCCCCTGCCACCTCTGACCTATGGTGTCTGATGAAGGGACAGTGCCAGAGCTTAGGGGAATAAGGTATCATCGGGTTGTCTTGACCAGCTGTCACTGGGGGAAGAACTGAAGCCAGGAGTCCAATGAGCTACCCAGTCTTCATTTTTTAACTAGCACCAACCTGTAAACTTCTACCCTTCCAGAGCCGCACACCCATTCCCTATGTGTTGTTTTAGTGTCTTTGCTTAAAGTGCCCATCCAGACACCAGGGTCTTCCATTCATAGGGAGAGGGGGATCAACATAAACATGGAGAGAGAAAATGGCTTTGCCCTAGTATGAAGGACAGGGACCAAGAAGAAAGCCCTGGGTTCTTGCTTGTCCTTCTACAAGTTTCTTAGTCCATTTAGGCTGCCATAACAAAATGCCATAAATGGAGTAGCTTATAAATAACAGAAATTGATTTCTTCCAGTTCTGGAGGCCAGATGTCTGGGATGTAAGTGCCAGTGTGGCCCAGCATGACTGTGTTCTGGTGAGGGTCCTCTTTCTGGATCATAGACAGTACTGCCTCGCTGTGGGGCAAGGGAACTCTGTGGAATCTCTTTTCTAAGGGCAATAATCCCATTCATCAAGCTCCTCTCCTGTAAAGCTAATCACCTCCCAAGGGCCCCACCTACTAACGCCATCACCGTCAGGGGTTGGGATTTCAACATACGAATTTGTGGGGGATGCAAACTTTCAAATTACAGCAGACAGCATGAGCTCTGGAATCAGATTGCTTGCACTGATATCCTGGGAGCCAGGCTCCCTAGCTGTGTGGCCAGTCCTGGGACCTAATGCCTCCAGACCTCAGTTTCATCATCAGTGAAATGGGGAGAGTCATAGTACCAGCTCAAATAAAATGGCACATACAAAGGACTCAGTATGGAACCTGGATCCCAGAAGAAGTCAGCTGCTGTCGGCTCTCGCTCCTGTTGTCATCAGTGCCATTCTGCCTGGGTAACTGGCCTGAGTAAATGCGATTGTAGACTTAAGGGTCTCCAGGAGATGGTACGAGATGGTCACTTGCTGTCAGCCAATCAAGAGTATGTTCATTCTTATGGATAAAGAAGACGTGGGACACACACACACACACACACACACACACACACACACACACACACACAATGGAATACTATGCAGCCATCAAAAGGAATGAAATCTTGCCATTTGTGACGACGTGGATGGAACTAAAGGGTATTATGCTGAGCGAAATAAGACAATCAGAGAAAGATAATTATCATATGCTCTCCCTGTTAGGAGGAATTTGAGAGGCAACGTGGGGGATTGGAGGGCAGGGAAGGAAAAATGAAACAAGATCGGGAGGGAGGGAGGCAAACCATAAGAAACTCTTAATCTCACAAAACAAACTGAGGGTTGCCGGGGGAGGGGGGATAGGGAGAGGGGGCGGGGTTATAGACATTGGGGAGGGTATGTGCTATGGTGAGTGCTGTGAAGTGTGTAAACCTGGTGATGCACAAACCTGTACCCCTGGGGCAAATAATACATTATATGTTAATACAAAATTTTAAAAATTACTTAAAAAAAGATTAAAAATAGAACTACCATATCATCCAGCAATTCCACTTCTGGTTATCCAAAGAAAATGAAAACACGAATTTGAAAAGATATATGCATCCCTGTTAAAAAAAAAAAAAAGAGAGAGAGAGAGAGTATGTTCATTCTTATCCCATTTATGACAAAATAAGGCTAGGGTTTTGCTCTTTGGTGGTTTCTCCCTACCTTCTGTGGGACCACCTTATCGATGAGCTCCTCTTCTGATAAGGCTTACAAGATAGCTGAGAAACTAGACTTATCTCTAAATCTTAAGACACAACTTCTTCTCATGGAACTTCTTTTACAGAAAAGCAAAATAATTCTGTTACGATAGAGAGGAGCAGAATCAAGCACGTATTGACTCTCTAAATCCAACTGCATGTGCTCTCTCTTTAGATAATTCAAATACAGCATACAATTACATGTGACACAGTGCTCTGTTATATGCTATAGGTTATGTGTAGTCTGTACGCTTTTAGTGGTGACATATCCCTATTATACACATCAAGAGTCATAGCATAACGCCTAGATTTCTGTGCTTCCTTACTGGTCAATTTATAACGGTTGCAAGGATAACTGACCCTTCCCATTTTGATCAGTCTTTTGCACCCACCTAACCTCTACTTCAGAGGCAATACTGTTTTGAAACAAATGCCTTCCTGTTCTGGAGCTCAAAAGCCATGGCCTCTCAAGGGCCAAAATAACACAGGGTGATTGAGAGCCAGTCATCTTATTTCACAGATGGAATAACAGGCCCAGAGAAAAGTCTCTTTCTCGTTCCCATCTGTGATGTTGTGATGAGTTTGAAAGAAAAAAACCCAGAGAACATCTAGGAGGACAGCCAGGGCTCCAACACTAACAAATGGGACACGCTGGCTGTTCATTTTCTTTCTTTTTTTTTTTTAAGAGTTTATTTATTTATTCGACAAAGAGAGATCACAAGTAGGCAGAGAGTCAGGCAAAGGGGGAGGGAGAAGCAGGCTCCCCACTGTGCAGAGAGCCCTATGAGGGGCTTGATCCCAGGACCCTGAGATCATGACCTGAGCAGAAGGCAGAGGCTTTAACCCACTGAGCCACCCAGGCATCCCTGTTCATTTTCTAATGTAAATTCTAGAAGGGAACCGAGGAAGGAAGGGGCGGAGAGAGAACAAATGGGATGGAATCAGAATCAGATTCAAGATAAGCTGTTAATGGTTAATAGGGTCAGCCACCCACGAGGCAGCCAGACCTGGGATTTTCCACCCTCATACCTTGCCTGACCATAGATGCCTTAGTCCACACAGTTCCAGGAACCAGTTCCTGGTTCTGCGGAGAGGCAGAAGGAATGGGAGTCACTTTCCACCCCACAAACTGCATGCCATTCAAGGGAATACTCCAGAGCCAGGGCAAGACTCAGCTTCGAGGGACATGATGATAGCGACGATAAACAATCATATGCATCTGCCCCCCATCAACGTTGCCAATGGGTCCTAAGGGTTTATGTCAGTCCCATGTAAGGAGTTTGAGAATTACATCTCGTTAAACATTCATGAGTGTCTCTGAGATAAACATGGGAATTAGCTGCATGACAGAGATGAGGAGCCTGAGAAGCCAAGGGGCCGAGATCCTGACCTAAACCACCCAGCTAAGAGGAGAAAGAGCCGGGCTTGAAGCACATTCGCTCCCAAGCGCCGTGCTACCCTATGCCGACGTATCTTTGAGAGTGTTTGTTTAAGACTATTTTTAAATTCAGTTGGATTTTTATCTCTTTTGCATGTCTCTCCGAGGCTACTGGTCTCTTTTAAGGGGTGCATTCCTGTGTTAGAGACGGGACAAAAATAAAGAAGGTTCCGATCAGTGTGCAAAAGAACAGGTGAAAGAGGAGAGCGCACATGGACTGCCCCCCCCACCACGCGATGCCCTCCCCAGAACACGCCCACCTAGAAAGGCAGGAAGGAATGCGCTGGGGTGTAAAGATGTCACAGCCTGGGAGTCTTCGAGGTTAATGTCCATGGGATGTGGACTGACTTCACCCCTGGGTGGGACGAAAGACAGAGAGGGAAGAAGGAGAGGAAAAGATTGGTAGGAGGGTGCATCTGGTCCTAGATTGTCTGCCCAGGCCCAGGACCCAACAATCACGTCCATGGCCACAGAGCTCCCTGCACGGACACCCTCAAGACGGTGCCTGCCCATACTATCCGACTCCACCGCCTGCCCCGGAGTTAATATGAAACCAGCACGCCTGGACATATTGTACTTCTCCATGGAAATGAGGGATTCTGTTGAATACAGTCACGCCTGCAAAAGCTCTCTCTTTTTTTAAAGCTCCATTGACTATCAGGATATTCAAGCCCTGGGGTTGCAATGGAATCCTTGTGGGGAAAACTCAATTAAACCCGCGACAGAATGCACACAGAGCATGAAGGAAGGAAAAGAACAAGAGGGGGAGGGAGTGCGGTGGGGGGGATAAAAAAGAAAAGGACATTTCTTTTGAATAAAGGTCCAGATTTAAAATTAGACTGTGTAATAACAGCCCTAATTCCTGGAAACCCAGATGGGGAACCAAAGACATAACATAGAGAGAGGAATTTATTTTCACAGACTTCGGGGATGTAATAGGGCTTTTGGCCCTTCACACAGCCTTGGCCAGTATTTCTGACAAGGGGAAGAGGCCGTTAAGCACCTTTTCATGGAAAACATACCTCCAGCCCGAGACAGAGGTTAAGTTATTCTCTGGCCAAAAAAAAAGCAATCCATCACCCTTCATTATGGCGCAGATCTCACAATGAATAGCATTTGGCAGAGATGGATAAGTTCATAGGACTCCATTCAGCAGCGCTGTAAACGTATCTGTCATCTCCGAGACTGGCAGAGGTGGTCCGACGCCACCGCGAGGGGCCCGGGCAGGACTCCCGGCTGCTGTGGGGACGGCGTGTGGCTGCTGAGTTCACACCTGACTCACTTAACTGACCAGCGTTTACTTAAGCATCTACTCCGTGTCACAAAGCTGGGCCTTCACGCTTATAACCTCTGGGATCCTGGCAGGGTAACGACCTTAGCTCAGTGTCTTTATCAAAATGAAGGTAACGACACCTGCCCACTCTCGAGATAGTGGAAGGCTTACCGTAAATGCTGCTAAGGGTTAGTGGTTATTAGCCTCACCATCTTACCAGGGCCCGGACTACGGGGAGCCCGGGGAGTCTTCTGGGGGCAACGCGCTGGGGGTATTCACTTTCAGGACCACGTAGAAGTGTTTCTGGAAGCATTGTCACCTGGCTGCTTCTCTTACCTCCCCTAGTCTGGACGGTCCCCGCAGGCCCAGGTTCCTGGTCTTTCTATCCCATGACCTAATGCTCCACCCCATCGCACTACCTAAGGACTTGTGCACCGGGCACCTGCCCACTCCCACATTCTGGTCACGAGCAGAAAGAAAAATCCAGAGACCAAAACCAAATGTTGAGATCGGATGGAAATGCTGGCCTGAGCGGAGGGGTTAGTTTGTCGGGATGGAGTAGACAGAGAACCCCACCCACCCACCCCCAGAGAAAGAGGCCTCTGCCGAGTCTCTTTCAAGGCCCAGTGTCCGTGCTAAATAATGCAGAACTGCTTCCCCTTGAAAAGAGCCTGGAGTAATGAGAACCGCATCTCACCGGTCAAAGGGAAAAAAAAGAGAAGAAATACATGATTCTCTAGCGAAACCTTCCTTATCAGCTCTGTTGGGGGAAGGAAAGAAAAAAAAAAACCAAGGCAAATAAATGACAAAAGCAGAGGAAGCATCCATCACGCTGTTGTTGGTCTGCCGGGCCGGCTGTAGGCGTGCAAGGCACAGGCTACCCTTTGGTTCCAGCGAGGCTCCATGCAGGAGAGAAGACGGGGGGAGCGTGGCTGCAAATCGGAACCGCAAATCCTCCTTGAAGCTCTTGTCTGCGACTTTGGTGAAGCAGCAAAGCTTCTCTGCGTTTCTGCATCTCTGGCACTTCCCGCACAGCCTCAGAATTCCCCCCAGCTCCCATCCCCACAGGCACTGAATTACAGAGCAAAGAGAACGTTCTGAAGTGGGATCTCTCACGTGAACCATCCATCATCTGGAAAGTGTTCTAGATCCTTCCTATCTGATGTCTTGCCCTTCTGATTTTTTTTGTGTGTGTATGTGGTGGATCAGTAAAATGAACGGACAGATTCTGAAGAGGTGCAGTGAGAAATGTTATGCTTTCAACATAATTTTCTGAGTGCTTTCGCTAGTATGGGCGAGGCTTGCTTACCCACGTAGGACGTTCCCACTTCAAAGCTTTGTCACACGTGCCATTTTGCTGTTCTGACAATGTCCACTGAGCCAGTGAAGAACTGAGATCAGAATGTTTGTGGCGGCTTCATTTGTACACCCAGCCAGCCAGCCAGCCCACCAGCACACACTATTGTGGCTCTTGAAGGCATCAGACTCTGTGCAAGGGCCAGAAATTCAGAGACAGATGAAACAGAAGCAGCGTAGTGAGGTCATCGAGCACATAAACTGTGGTGGAACTCTGTCCAGATCCTGTTTTAGCTACGCATAAGCTCTCTGACCTTGGGTAATTTATTTTAACTTCTCTGAAACTCAAGTTACATGTCTATAAAATGGGGGTAATATCATATACCACTTGGAGAGCAAGTGAGGGATTAGATGATCCAATAATGTAAAGCACTTAGCACACGATCTGGGACACAAGCAACATGAAGAGCCATTTTCACGATGAGCTTCAAGAACATTCTGAGTTGATGGCTGGGCCAAGCATGGAGAATGGTTATTTTTGTTTGATCATTTTTTTGTTTGTTTGTATCTTTTTGCAGAGGGCAGATCTCCCATGTACTGATGCATCTTGTGGCAGCCAAAAGATGGAGAGCAGACCACCTGCACAGTTCTCTGCGGAGTGCAACGCTGGGGAATGGTACAGACCAGCCTCCAGTTCCAGGCTTGGCAAGGAATCTAAGTAGTACTCACCAACTCATGTATATATTTGGTGAGTACTACTTAGATTAGTACTATATATATATATATATATATAGTATAGTAGTATAGTACTACAGTATATATAAGTATATAGTACTAAGTATAGTACTAAGTATAGTGTACTATACTTAGATTAGTACTATATATATATAGTACTATATAGTACTTAGATTAGATTAGTACTATATAGTAGTATAGTACTATACTTAGATTAGTACTATATAGTACTATATATATATATATATATATATATATATATATATATATAGTTCTGTTTCCTTCCTGAATCAAAGGAAATGCTAGGTCCCTTGGCAATGCAACCCAAATAACTTCAGCAACTCCCACAGTGATTCAGACCCCCCCCCACAACAGGCCGCTTTCTTTCTTTCCTTCCTAGTACCAAGCCCCAGTGTTTGCCCAACCTGACCGGGAATCCCCAGGCCTGGCCCAAGGAAAGCTCTCAGTCCCCACGAGCCGGCCCTAGAGGTGGATCGGGGCACCGGCTTGGGACAATCTGAAAAAGTCATCATCAAGGAAGTTCCAGACACGAGGCACCCTGTCATCATAGTGAGGGGGACACTCACCAGAAGGGACTGCGTCAGCCCCCTCCCGCAGTCTCAGCACTGTGGGCCTGCAACTTGGCCCAGAAGGTTTTGTCATTTGGACTGTAATAAACCCCACTTCCTGAACTCTGTGCCCCTCCGGGGTCAACATCAACCACACCGTCTGTCCCTGCGTGTCCCCTCGCACCATCAGAGCCCTGTGCACCTGCATAGCCAGTCCAAGGCCTCAGGTGCTGCTCACGTGTGCTAATGAACAGCACTCCCCAGGCCACCCTGGAGGACAGGGGCAATGGGCTCCAGCTAAGGCAGTGGGTCTCAACCTTGGCTGCACTGGAGAATCCCCTGGGAGCTTTCACAGTCCTGATGTCCAGGCTGCAGACCAGATCAATCAAACTGTAGTCTCTGGGGGTGGGGCCTGGGCATCCGTATTTTTTTCTTTTTCTTTTTTTTTTTTTTTAAGTTGGCCAAATGATTCCAGTGTGCAGCCAAGTTTAAGAACTGGTATCCACACTGCGCTGGGACTCCAGAGGGCGCCCTTCCTCCCTTCCTTCATCCTTCCTCCCTATCATTCTCCGTCAGTCCCTCCTTCACTGTTTACAGAAGCAGCATATTCTGTGCTTAAAGCACAGGGTTTGCAGATAGACCATTCTCCCTTTGAATTCTGGCTTGGCTATCACTAACTGTGTGATTCAAGGCAAATCACTTCACCTCTCTGAAGCTCGGCTCTCCTATGAAGTGGGGAAAACAAAAGGACTCACCCCAGAAAATCCTGGTGAGGATTAAATATCACAGATGAAATGCTTAACATAGCACCTAAAGATTAGTAGTTCCTCAATAAATGTGCACAGTATTTCTTCTAGTTGTCATTTTCCAAGAGCTATGCTAGATGTGGGGAATACAAAAGAAATAACATGGGCAAAATGTTTATTCTCACACAATGGACTCTCTTCCCATTCAGTCCCTAGCTGGGGAATAACCTTATGCTGCCAGGCAGGGTGGGGTGCACAGATTTCTCTTAATAGTAGTAGCTTTTCTGTTTGGAATGCACCCCACGTGCCAATCATATCTCGAACGTAGAGGGACACACGCTAGAGAAGCACAGTGCGGACCATGAATCCTTCACAGGCTCTCCACCAACCAAGAGATGATGGTATTAATATTTACATTTTGCAGATGAAGAATCTGCTACTCAGAGCAGTTAAATATTTCATCCATGGCCATACAGGTAGATACAAACTCAAAGCTTCTGGGCACAGCACGTATCTGCTTTCTGCATGGGTGTGGGGTATGACTGCAAGTGAATTCTGAGGGTTGGCCAGAATGAGGAGGATAAAGAAGCTACTCTAAGTTGGGGGGCTGTAGGGGTAGGACACAGCCAAACTGGGTTGAAGCCAGGGTATGAGGGCCCAGGAGCAGAAGAAAAGAAGTATGGCAAATGGGGGTAAAGAGGGAGGGGTGTGGCTGGGTTCTGGAGTGAGGGAACAGTGATGAGCGGGAAGTAAGTCAATTTAAAGGATCGAGGGCGGAATGGAATGTTCCCAATTCCTAGAACTCTTGGTCTCGTCCAATGATCTCGGTGTTAGGTCAAGCTATATCACCACTATAGGTAGTTGAAAATTAAATAGCAAATGCAAGTGGTGAGTGCACATCTTCAAACACTCCTTCAATGGTTCTGTCTGTCAAGAAGGACTTAACTTTGACATAGGCTGGACGGAAATCCATCTGGGGAGAGGTGGAGATGGAAATCCTTTGGAGGCATCATTGAAGCTCCAACCTCAAGATTGCTCAGTTAGGAATGCTGGATAACCTGGTGGTCAGCACGCGGACTCCTAGATTTAATTTAAGCTTGGGTTTAAATCAAGGCTCAGCCACTTACGATGGTGTCATCTCTCTGGGCCTCAGCTTCCCCATCTGTAAAATGTTGCCAACAGTACAGCTCTCTCTCTCTCGGTGGGTCATTGTGAGGATACCACACTGCCGATCCTCTTAAACACTTTGAATGGTCCTTCACCCACAGTAAGCAGTTGAATCAGGGGCTCTGGGTTGTCTGGCCCGATTGTGGCATCGGCCATCCGTACTCAGGAATTGCTCCCGCTCAGCCCAGGCCCCTCTGCTCTTAGATTCCCCGCTATGGCCAAGTTCACTTGGCTCCTCTGCCAAAGCTAGCTGTGTGTTATTTGTTTTCTAGGGTATTTGTTTTCCAATATTTTTACTAAGTAGGACAGCTATATCAATGAGGTCTGCTGCTTTATTGGTTGCTAATTGCTGGGGCACAATTGTTGCAACATTACTTGGTGTTCCTATAATTCTCTGCAGCCAATCAAGGTGGCCAATTCTCTAATTACAACACAGTGAATTCTCAGGCACCAGCATCCAAATGCTCAGAGCAGTCAGTTTACAAGAACTCCTTCCAGCACTTTTACAAGAAAGGGCTTAACCAACAAAGGCAAGAAAGTCATGTCAGCAAATAATTTTGGAAAGTAATTCTGTAAGTCTCCATATACATATCAAATAATAAACATTTTATAATTATATCAGCATGTAAATTTTTTTAAAGTAGTTTCTAAGATCTGTCTCAAGATCTTTGCACATTTAACTCCATCTCTAGCTAGACGACCAGAGTCAATGTTTGTAATGATTATAATTCTGAGGCCCAGGCAGATCTCATGGGGCCTTTGCACACATCAGACATTAACTACACTCAGCCCTGTTTTAGCACTAACATGGCAAGCATTTTGTTGTTTTCAAATGTTGTCTGGAACTTGCAACCCATCTACGTCCTCTCTGCAAGTCAGGGGATCAAAATATTCAATCCACTAAAATCATGAAGAAAATGGCGGCCTTGGAAGTACTCTGGGTGCTGTAGCATAGAAAGGGGAAGTTATTACCAGCAGTCAATCCATGAGCTGTATCAGGTAACATCACTTGTTTCTGTTTTCCTTAGAGCAAAATCCATGCCTTTGCTTTGCCTTCCAAGGCCCTGCACATTGTGGTTCTCCTGGCTTTCGGCTTAATCACCTCCTGCCTCATCCCACTCTCTCACCTTGCTCCAGGCCCACTGGCCTTCTCTCTGTGTCTCAAACAGACACACTGATCCCTCGCTCAGGGCCCTGGCTCTCACGGTTCTCTCTGACTGCTGCTCTCCCCTCAGCCTTTCCGGGGGCTGCTTCCTTCTCAACTGTGTGTCTCGCCTCCCGGTTTGTCCTCATGGCCAACCTTTCCTGAACACCTAAATGCCATCCCCATGCTAAATTTCATATGATTTTGCTCTCATCTTGAATAACCATTATCACAAGCTCGTATTCAAGATGAGAGCAAAAGAATTAATTCACTTGTTACTGTTTGTCCCTCCAGTATGTAACTTCTGTGAGGACAAAGTCTTGTTCATCATGGTATCCCCAACATTGTAACAAAGATGGCCCATAAGAGCCACCCAATCAACAGTTCTTTAACAAAGAACATGAATGAATGAATGAATATATTTTTTCTGCTACTTTAATTTTTTCCAATTGACTTTTGCTTTATCCAAGATATGTAATTATATTTATTGGTAGCTGACTTATTTTGGGTCACCATAATGTTTCTTATCATCATTACCACTAGAACTTGGTCCACTGCATTATTGAATACTCAATACTGTCTAGGGGACAGCCTTGCTTCAAATGCAATGAAAGAAGATGAAGATCAAAGCCATCACCACTGCTGTCAGAAAGCCTTCTGTCCAATTGGCAATGAGAATAAGCAGATTTGGCCAACACACAGGCAGAGGTAGAGCACTGTGGGAGATATTCTTAGTTCCTCCCTCTTATGGTCTGAATTGTGTCCCCCAAATTCATATGTTGCCGCCTTAATCTCCAGTACCTCAGAACGTGACTATTTAGAAACAGTGCCTTTAAGATCACAATTACGGTCATACGGGTGCGTCCTAATTCAATACGACTGTCATCTGCAGAAGAAGAAGATATCAAGACACAGAGGAAGGACCACGTGAAGGCACAGGGAGAACACGACTGTCTACAAGCCAAGGAGAGAGGTCTCAGAAAAATATCAACTCTGCTAACAACTTGGCTTTGGACTACTATCTAGCCCCTAGAACTGTGAAGAAATAAATTTCTGTGGTGTAAACTGCCTGGTCTTTGATACTTTGTTATGGCAACCTGAGCAAACTCATACACTCTCCAATATTCATTTTCCCTTACTTGCACAAGTGAAGGAGAGCCCTGAGGACCCGGCCACCAAGCTCGGGACTGCACTTCTGGACCTCCACTGCAGACGGATATGACCACGTGATTAATGAGCTCTAACCAGAGGAGCCACGTGACCCTGGCTCTACCTCAACACCCTCACCCTTCAGACTCCAATCCTAACTCAAGTTCAGGGAGGCTGTTGGTGGAGAGTGCAGAAAGGGAAGAAGACACCAAGAGGTAGGAGAGAGGTCAAGCTCTCCTAGATGGCGGACCACACAAAGGCCTCCCCAGCCGAGGCTCTCTTCCACAATTCCCACCTAAATTGTGTTGCCTTGCTAAGCTGGGCCACCCAGAAACTCACCAAATAGAATCCTTAAAAAAAAAAAAAAATCCTGTAACTATCTGTGTCAGGGCCAAGAGACATCAGCCCCTTAGGCTTACTACTTCAAAGTCCTACCCGAGGCAGATGCCCTGAGGAAATGGGGGCTTTGTGGTGGGGCAGCTGGGTGGGGTTGAGGTCCTCTCCTGAGAATTTCTGACAGTGAGTGAGTCCTCAAAGGTGGGAGAAGGGCCCAGTAAGGAAGGGAGAAAAACAAAAGTAAGCTTCAGTTATTTAAAAGTTCCATTAGGGGTTAGTCTTATGCTCAAAAGGAGAGCAAAGTCTCCCTCCTGCCCAGTTCTCTGCTCCCAGATGGACACCTCATACTTAAATACCTAAATACCTGATCCTACCTCTGGCTACGTCATAGCTGCCTTGTAACTGGTTTTGAGGGCCTTCCACGAAATCTTACCCGCTGTTTTTCACATGATGCTTATGGACCCCACCCCCGCCAAAAAAAATGTGTTCTGAATCCCCCAAAATTGAACAAGTTTTGGAATAACTTATTTGAAAAATACAGGCCCCTCAGCCATCGTGCCAACCAAACAGCAGAGAAGGAGCCCAAGCCCCAGAGAATGCAGAGCGCCAAGAGGGAAATTTACCTGAAAACCAAATTCTACTCCTCCCCCGAACATGGACCCCAGAATTCCTCTGCAGCACCAAACCCACCTCATGGTGTATCTTGTTTTCGTGCTGCAAAGGCTGGCATTTTCTAAGCACAGACCCCTACATGGACTCCTGTGATCCTCCCCCAATCACATGCCTGGGACTCGGGGCCCCAGCGGAGTTTGGGGAAAGCTTCAGGTAGAGATTCTGTCAAAGATAAATGGCCAGGCCCAGCGAGTGGCACTGAGCTGGAAGGAAACCCGGGATGTGGCGCCATGAATCAGTGAGTTCCCTCAGGAGGAGAGGCAGTCTGCTTATTACACTCACCTTGTCATCGATCGAAACCATACAGACATCAGGCCTCGCCCCGCAGGCAGCCAGAGCAGCAGTTTCCAATTTATCTGCAGCTCGCTGAATCCTGCAAACTCCATAGTATGAGCAGGTCCACTCAAAGGACAGGACCCATGAACCACCCTTCCCCCTAGCACCTTGGGTCGGGGATGGGAGGCTCTGGAGTGTGTGTGATCCCTGACCCCAGCAGCCAACAAGGGAGGCAGGGGGCATGCTGAAGGGTGTCTCCCCTCTCCCCTGCATTCTCAGGGCCCAGCCAGGCCCCAGTAAGTGTCTGTCTGGCAAAGAAATAGGCCCATTTTTTTACAAAAGCAAACTACTGAAATATCATGTAGGGATTTAAGTCATTTTGGAGATTTCTGTAATAATACAGGCATATAGCTTACTCTGCAGTGCTCAGTAAGAGAAATATAACATCATAATATATACTCTGGATAATCCCCATTTGATGATACATGTAACTTTGACGGTACATATTGCCAACATGTTAATAGAAGTTACTTCTTTTTTGGCCATTATACATTTCTTTTCATGCATTTTGATCTTTAATGTTTCTGTGTTATACACTCGTCACTTGGTATAACAAGTAAAAAATAAAAGCTAAAAATGAAACAGTCCTTTCTTCTACTGTGCCTCCCCGGGGTATGGCTGTCTTGCTGTAAAGAGTCCCCAAGATATGTCGTATGATACCCTGGACACATAATCTTCCCAGGGGTGAGGGCCACTCACAGGAGAAGCTGGGGACCCAAATGATAGCACAACGTCACCATTTACACCACTGGAATTTTTCCTTTTTACTTCAAGCAAATGTGATACTGTAAGGTCTACAGTTTAGCTCATGGCATTTTGTCTTCCCACTTCCCCCAAGGAGGTGGGTCTCAGTCGCTCTAGATACCACCATGCTCCATCCTGCAAAACCTGCCCCTTGTCTCCACCTCTGCATAGGGCTTCCCTGCAAGCCCTCCAATTTGGAACCCAAAGTTGGCTTCTGTAGCCAGATACTCCCCTGCAAGGAATCTTGGTCTACATGTTGGGCCAGATAATGAGATTCTAAGCTTCAGGGGCACCTGGGCGGCTCAGTCGGTTAAGTGTCTGCCTTCAGCTCGGATCATGATCTCAGGGTCCCGGGATGGAGACCTGCGTTGGGCTCCCTGCTCAGTGGGGAGCCTGCTTCTCCCTCTCCCTCTGCCTGTTGCTCTCGCTGCTTGTGTTCTCTCTCTCTCTTTCTCTCTGTCAAATAAATAAATAAATAATCTTTTTACAAAAATTCCAAGCTACAAGTATGGACGCTTGCTTTAGCTAGGGTGATGCTGGGTGGGGTCAGTTCAGATCAGAAGGGTTTTCCTCGCTGCCTGTGGATAAATACGGCAGCACTGCGGAGCACCCCGCCTTGGTCACTGGGACAAGCAGAGTGACACGTGCACAGGGCTGCAGTGTCATGAATGAAGTTTAGCACCGTAACCGAAGCTATGGCACTTTGGTGGATCGCCACCTGGGGCACGTGAGCCCTTCCTGTCGAAAATAACGATCTTTCCCTAAGGCTGGCACCATGAGCATTTCTTCCCTTTTCAAAATCGAAATACGATTACATGCTGAGAAGGATGGGGGAATGAAGGTGGAAAATCTCAGCAAGGGCAGCCAACCATGAATCCTAACCATCGCATCTGGGCTGGAGCAGGGGATGGCAAAAGAAACAGCCATTGGACAAGAACTTGTCGGTAAGGAGAGAGAGCCCTTCAGGCCCCATTCAGCCTGAATCAGTCACCTAAAATCAGTGAGGTTCTACAAACCTCACCAGTGTGGATCACCAGTGTGGATCACAGCCTGCTTTGTCTTGTCTTGAAAAGATTGCTAAGTTCCATGCATACTGGTGCAAAGCGAGAGTCCCAGATCTTCCAGGCTTTCCAGGATTCATAGAACAGCAAATAAGCCGCCGGAAGGGAAGTGAAGGAGCATCGAGACAACTGGATCTCCAAGTTGGAGCATCACATCCCAATCACTGGGGCTCAACTTCCAGAGCTTCTGATTCAGAGGAGGTGGTGAGGTCTCACCTCCATTCTGCTTGGCTTTCTAGGGTGGGGCCCAAGGGCGGTAGAAGAAGACATTTCTTAAGCAGGAAGGAACACCAGGCCAATTTCACCCCATGCACTGTGGAAAAGCAGTCTCTCACTGAGCAGAACAAACCATCCCAGGAAGACCACAGCATGGGGGAGAGTAGCCAGCAACCTCACTTCTTCTCCCAAGATGGCACCATGCTGTAGGATGGCATCAGGCAGGAAAGGCAAGGGTAGGTAAGTGTGGCACCAAAATCTCTGTGCCTTAACACAGCAAAGTCTCTTTTTCACGCAAGGCAAGTTTGTTGCTGGTTGAGTTATGCTCCTGGATTGGGTTATCCTCCATGCAAAGTGGCTTTGGTCTCATGAACCTCTGTGTGAACCTTTACCTCCCTGATACCTGTGGTGGGGACACCAGGAACCTGGTGAAGGCTTCTGCTCCCATGTCACTGGCCAAAGCAAGGCATCAGACTTCAAGAGGGAGGGGCAGCATACCTTCCATGGAGGAGAACAAGATTGGTTAATACTCAACTGTGTCTACCTATACTGATTCTATTTTTCTTTTCTTTTTTTTTTTTTCAAGTTTTTTTTTTTTTTCATGTATTTATTTGACAGACAGAGATCACAAGTAGGCAGAGAGGCAGGCAGAGAGAGAGAGAGAGAGGAGGAAGCAGGCTCCCTGCTAAGCAGACAGCCCGATGCGGGCCTTGATCCCAGGACCCTGAGATCATGACCTAAGCAGAAGGCAGAGGCCTTAACCCACTGAGCCACCCAGGCGCCCCGATTCTATTTTGTCTTGATCACATTTCGTCTTCCTCTGGAGAGTCAAGAGGGCGCTCGAAGCCTTAAGCACTCATGATATCAGAGTATGCCCCTGCCCCAACGACAGCATGGTTGTAAAGACAGGATCAAGGACACAACATATTTTGTGATTTTATTATTCCAAACATTTAAGTTAGAAAGACTACTGTGATTGTTGCTACTGTTTAATGATTGAAAGCACAGCAAGTCATCTGTACATGTAATAACATTTTACAAAATACACACATACACGCACACGCACACAAGCACACGAGTGAGTGCACATGAAAACTGGTAATACTCACTAAAGCCAGTAGTCCAGTTACTAGCATTGTACCAACATTGGTTTCAGATTGTGATAGTGCATTATAGTGATAAAAGATGTTAACACTGGGGGAAGCGAGGTGAACAGTACATGGGACTGTTCTGTACTATTTCCGCAACTTCCTCTAGGTCTATAACCTTTCAGAATAAAAAGTTGAAAAAAAAAAAGTCTCAGGGAAAGATTCTCCATTGAGGTCCTCTGCCTCACGTCTTCTCTAGGAATACCCCACATGTGAGCTTCGAGAGAAGTTGTCTCAGGAAAGTGATTTTTTTTTTTAATTTATTTATGTGGCAGAGAGAGATCACAAGTAGGCAGAGAGGCAGGCAGAGAGAGAGAGAGGGAAGCAGACTCCCTGCTGAGCAGAGAGCCCGATGCGGGGCTCGATCCCAGAACCCTGAGATCATGACCTGAGCCGAAGGCAGAGGCCTAAACCACTGAGCCACCCAGGTGCCCCAGGAAAGTGATTTTTTGCTAGAAAAGTGGGAAATCTGATTAATGTGCCAGGGAGCTGTCTGCAGACATTCACCTTCCTTCTCTGCACCTTCAGCCTCTGCAGAAATATAGATGAAATCTCTCCTTTGAAAGTTAAAATAAAGGCCAGTCAATCCCCATGTGTGCACCCTTTACTGCAGGTAATAAGTGGGAGCCCAGGTGAATTGCTATGTATTTCCCTTTAAATTCTTGGGATTTCAGGGACAGACCAAGGCTCTCATCTGTCAGCAAACTGCTCCAGGCAGACCCATTACTTTAGCACTACAATAAAACGAAGGACATCAGGATAATCCGTCAAACAAAAGCAGCTGGGAGCATCATCGTGAACCAGAGGCTGTATTCATTTGCCCAGAACATTTAAAAATCTATGCCCCAGCTCTTCTCCCCAAAGTCCTTATTTTACCCAATAAAATAAATTTAAAGTGCATAAATGTATATTAAAAATATCTAAGCAAACACTTGCAGTTAAATAATGTTCACCCAGATTCGCCTACATTTTTTTTATCGTTAGGCATGTTTCCTGCTCTCCCAAGTAGATATTTCACTGAAAATGCTCCCCAAGTAGTTGTTATCTCTATATTTTCACAATAGAATATTCTGTGCTCTACACATATAAATACTGTGAATAACCAGACATTTTCCCGAAGAGACCGCTGATTTCCCTGCCTTTCGCACGGTGATTCTCTCCCTGATGCTAGCTCTGAGAGCAGCCACCATGCTTAGCAGGCCGTGAACTCCAAAATTCAAGGCACCAGTTCCCAGGAATTCCTAGGAGCCCGACATACGGTGAGTCCCTACAGAATTTGTATGTTTCATCCCAAGTTTCCAGGGGACAGAGGAAGGAACCCAAATGTTGAGATCACCTGGACCCCATTCATGAAGGCTCTTTCTCCCACTTGTGTGACTTTGGCCAAGTTATTTATCGTCCCCTCTGTAAAATGAGAAAGCAGAGTCGTACCTGCTGCTTCTGGGTGGGGAGTCTCTAGCCCTCCAACCCTATCTGGTCCTCCTGCTGTGCTTAACCAGAGCTCCTTACGGAGCAAGCCAGCCAGGGGGCAGCCTGGGACCCCCACTGCCATGGTAACTATCCCTGCAGAAAGATTCCCCACATTCACAAAGCCCCTGTCGCCTGCTCTGGTGGGGATTTGACATTCAGTGTCCCAGGAGGCTCTCCTGTAGAGGTACTCTACAGAGTGGCTCTCGAACTTGAATGTGCAGTAGAATCACAGGGGGACAGAGGCAGGAGATCGGGAGGAGGGGGAGAGCTTGTTAAAACACAGATTTCTGGGCCCCACCCCTGGAATTTCTGACTCAGTAGATCTGGGTGTTCCTGAGACGCTGCATTTCTCACGTCTCCTGGTGATGTCAATACTGCCCACCTGGGACCCACGCTTCGAGAACCACTGATCTAGAACCCGGGGATCTTCCAACTTTTTCTGCCAAAGGCTAGCAGGCTGGTAAGGTTTTCTGTTGCAACGACTCAACTTTCTCATTGTCGCATAAAGCAACTAGACATTCCAATGAAATATTATTTACTGACACCAAGTTTGAATTTCATAGAATTTTCACAGAATTTTCATGCTTTTATTTGTTCGTGTGTTTTCAACTGCTTGAAGATGCGAGAACCATTCTTATGGTCTTCGGCCACAGGAAAACAGGTTAAGTGGTTGGATTTGGCCCTCGGGCCGTAGTTTGCCAATCCTGACAAGTAGAACACCAGGCAAATGCAATGCTTTCAGTCCCTGCTGAAGAAAAACGTCTCCATTTTTCCTTCCCCATCTGTTTCTGTGTCTGACGAGCCCATTCTGTACAGCGAGCGCCCCACTGGCGTTTCCCCGGAGGCCCCCTCAGCTGAATCAACACAGCCTTGGCCACCAAGAGGCCTCCAGAGTTTTCCCTGCCTCCTCCCCACCCCAGCCTTCTTTCAGCTTCACTTTTGCTCTTTTTATAGCTTTGCACAAATTTGTCTCTGTGGCAAATTTACAGCACGCACTGCTTGTCTGAACTATTTAAAGGCACAATATTCTCGACTGTGCCATAAAGCTTTCCCATTCCATGTGTTTTATTTCTCTGTTTGAGAACCTTTTATGAAATCAGCAGCTAGGCGGAAGGAAATCATTTGCATACTTGGCTCCATACACCTGGAATTCCTTAATTTTCGGGATTAGCAAAATGAGTCTAATAAAAAGTGGAGGCCCTTGTTAATCATCTCTGGAAAGTTTCTTCATTACCTGTTCCTTGTGCCCCAGCGGAGCGCCCACTTCAGAAAATTCACCTGACGCTGGTCACTTATGACAATTTTATGAACTGATGCGTAATTTTACGCAACATGGTTTGCGTCTCTAGCGTTCCTCAAAGTTAAAAGGACAGTTCTCTTCTCCCATCCCCCTCCAGAAAGGACACATCTCAGGGTGATCAGAGATGGCTCAAAGGTGACAGGTGTGAGAGTCATTGTCACACTGAGGTCCTGATTATGGGTCAGAAGCTCACCATCAAACTGAGCTGTACTTTGAGATGATCTGGATACAGACCCTGCTAGCATCGCTACCCAAGGGAAGAACATGTGTATCTTCTTCTGTTCTGTTCTACACTTGCTTCCCAGAACAATCTGGATGCCTCCAAGAACTTCTAAATCCTACTCAAAACCCTCCCTATAGCATTGAAGAAAAAACGCATCAGTTACCCGGTCCTTATTAGACTCTGATTAAGGTCAGGTCAGCAATGCAGTTGCCATTGCTGGTTTTCTGCAGGGACCGGAAAATACCACATATATGGATTGCCAACGTGGTTTCCAGTGAATTCAAGCTTCCCCATGTGACTCCTTATGGAACTGACAAAACATAAATTGGTCTCAGAAAAGGAGACAGTTCCCATAGTGGGGGATTAAAACAAAACAAAACAAAAATCCTCTCTAAAAATACCACTCCTCATCCCCCCAACACCCCCCCACCCCACTGTGGGTGTCACCACAGTGTCACCAAGCCCAAGAGCAGAGAAGCCATAGAGCTGCCTGAAGTCAGCAGTTGCAATCAGGGTAATTCTGAAACTGAATAATGCGCGCTGGAATGCTGTTTACAGGAAATGAGCAATTTATTTTATTATCCAAATTTTAAACCCTTTTAATATGCCTCCCAAGAAGACGTCTGATTTAGAAAATTGCAAAAGAGAACTTAAGAGAGGACATGGGATATTAAAAATTTCACCACCACAAAGGTTAGGTAAAGAAACGTTACAGGTAGCTTGAACGAAACTTAGTAAGTGCGCCCGCGTAAATTAGTTTACGTCAGTGGCTGGGAGCGACCAGTATCATGCTGTTTTGAGGAACGAAAAAAAAATGTGACACCAAAAGTTGAAATACAAGATTATATTCAGTGGAAGTAAAAATTTGTTAAATTCCTTTCCTGCAATTAATGTGTGTGTGTGTGTGTGTGTGTACACACATGTGTACTGGCAAATACAAAAAAAAAATGTATCCAGAAGAATTGGAGCAAACTGTGAGCAATAGTAAGAAAAGGGACCGTGGAGGGAATTTCCCTTTTCATCATGTTCCTTTCTGACCTGTTAACATTTGCTAAATGTAACCTACTTTTTGGATCATCAGAATTTATGTGGGTAGTGAAATTGTGAACAATTTTTTTTATGTTTTTCTTCATGCTTATCTGTATTTTTAATGAGCAAATATCTTTAAAAAATACCATTTTAGGACCTTAATAGGTCCCTCATCTGAACACGAAGGCTGAGGTATATGAATATTATATTTGCAAATTAACTCTTTTTTAATTTTGTAACAAATCAAGTTCTCACGCATGCACTGCATATGCGAGTATGTCAGGAATGTGTTTAAGGAGGCACCAAATGCTCAGCTTTCCCAAGACATTCATGTTTCTCAGTCCCACACTTTGCTTCAGGACTGACTCTGCAATTCAGACAATTTCTGTCTTAGGTAGGAGGGTAACCAAGGCCCACTCCCACCTCTAGGAAGAACATATGGTCTCATCTCTCTTGCCCACAGTAGCCATCTTTGCACTCATGAAGAGGATAGACTAAGGGCAAAAAGACCCAGTGGAGATGATTCTGTCCACCTCTTTCTATGGTAGACAAGGGGCTGGTGCTGAGAGATATCTTGTTCAGATAACCCAGCTGATCAAAGAGAACTCAACTCAGGTTAGCCTCTCTACACCAATAACTAGCTTAGGGAACCTCATTGGCTAGCTCACCCTGGCTATGTTTAGTTCATCCAACTAATCCATCACATGTAGAAGAGAAGACGGGGCTTAAGAAAAAGAGAGCAGGGAAGCTTGGTATTGACGGAAGTCAAAGCATCCTGTTGATGTCCCCAACCAAAGCCAGGGCATTAGGGAAGAGTCATGCTGAAAAGTGCAACCCAGGGGGAAACTGGGGGTTAACTAGGTATTTTCTGAATAAGGAAAAATGAAGAGGCATGTGTTGGATACTGTGGTAGGCACTTTGCTCTCATTCCCTCAAATAAGAGAAGTATCATCATCCCTATTTGACAAATGGTAGGAAAAAGCATGATGGAGACCACACAGCTCCTGGAAAAGCTGGGTTTTAGACCCAAGCTTGTCTGAGTCCAGAGCTCAAACTTGAAGTCTCTACATCCAACAGCCTTTCAGATCAATAGATCAGGCAAACTTTGCTTACCTCAAACTTTTAATAAGCAAATACATAGATTTTTCCAAGTTTGCTGCCCACCGACAAAAATCCTGAATAGAAAGGAAATAGAAGGAGAGACTCTTTGCCTATTGGAGAAAATAAAGGGAAATTTGCACTTACTGAGCATTTAATGTATGTTAAGCAATATTGTGGGTACTTAACATATGTTGTCTCATTGGGCTTAAATGAGGTTGGAGGTTGATCGTGTTTTAGGGAGCAACCAAAGAATGGCCAATAGTCCTCACTCCAAAGACACAGGGACTCACAGAGGTAGAGAGGGGAGTTTCCCAGATGGCTTCGTCCAACACAGCTATGGTTCTGACTTGTGAGGTTCCCAGCTTGGGAGAAATGATAGGCAACAGTATTTCTGAGCTTCTCAGATCGGGTACCAAGCTGACTCTCTGCTTCAGCACCATCTAGAGGCTTTCTCTGGACACTCCAAGCTGATGAACCGTTATTCTTTAATAATAATAATAATCATAGTTTTGGTTAAATACCCAGAAGTGAGATTGTTGGATCATAGGGTAGTTCTGTTTTTAATTTTTTGAGAAACCTCCATACTGCTTTCCAGACCAACTGCACCATTGTGCATGCCCTCCAACAGTGCGCAAGGGTTCCAATTTCTCCACGTTCATTAACACTTGTCTTTGTTTTGTTTTTGTTTTTGACAGTAGTCATTCTGAGAAGCCTAAGGTGATATTTCACTGTAGTTTTGGTTTGCATTCCCTGGATGGCTAGGTATATTGTTTTTGTTGGTTTTTTTTTTTTTTTTTCATATGTTTGCTGGCCATCTGTAGGTCTTCTTTGAAAAAAAAAAATACAAAAAACCTGTCTAGTCAAGTCCTTAGTCCACTTTTTAACATAGGTACTTATTTTTTTTATTTTGTTTTATTTTGTTTCTTGCTATCATGTAGGAGGGGTTCCTTATATTGTTTTTAGAAATTTACCCTTTGTCAGATAGATGGTTCACAGGTCTTTTCTCCCATTCTCCAGGTTGCCTTTTTACTCCATTGACATTTTCCTTTACCGTGCAAAAGCCTTTGAACTGTGACCCCACTTCTGAGTATTTACCCAAAAGAACTGAAATCAGGATGTACAAGAGATACTAGCATTCCCACGTTCACTGCAGGATCATGTGCATTAGCCAACATACAGACGTAATCTCAATGTCCATCAACAGAGGAGAGAATAAGGAAATGCGGACTATACCTACAATGGAATACAATGTAGCTTTAAAAAAGAAGGAAAGTCTGTATCTGCAACAGCAGGGGAGGCACTGAGGATATTATCCTTGTGGAATAAGCCAGTCACAGGGCAAATACAGCATGATTCTATACAAAGTTTCCAAACTAGGCAAAATTATGGACTCCAAGAGTGGAATGATGGTTGCCAGGAGCTAGGGGGAGGGGGAAGTAGGGGGATAGTAATCACTGGGCACAGAGTTTCCATCACCCAGGATGAATAAGCTTTCAGGGGCTGCTGCACCACACTGTGCCTAGAACCAATGGTATCATGAACTTAGAAATTAGTGCAGATGGTAGAGCTCATGTTATGTGTTCTTACCACAGTCAAAGAAAATTTAAAACAAGGAACTGCTAAGTTGAGTTTTGGCATGTATGTGTTTCCCAAACTCAATCAAACATTTAATTTACTCCAAATCATCACCATCAGCTGAGGTCTATCGAATGCCCACTATACTGACCCCTTTGTATCTTTCATCCCACTCGGTGCACTTGACATCCCTATGAGGGTACGGCTTTACCAACTCCTTTTCACAGATTAAGAAACTGAGGCTTAGAGTGACTAAGAAATGTGCCCCAAGTCTCCAAGTCACTAAATGGTGGAGCCAGGATTCAGAGCCCAAGGCTGAGTTTCTAATCGCTACACCCCAACCCCTCTCCAGAAAGATTAACGAAGAACCCTGGCCAACCAAAGAGTCGTGGCTTAGATCCTATTTGTAATTTTATGAGATACAGTTTGTGGTTTTGAACATTAAGAAATTTAAGTAATTTTTATTCGTCTCTTCCCCCACATCCAGCTTACGCTAAGTCAAACAGGGAAATTAATATCTGCCTCCAGACCCCGCCATCTTCCCCCACCTTCTCCCCTTCCTCATCAGCTGAAGAAAACCCACAGGCCTGGTTGCTTATCTGTATTCACACCCCATCATCTGAAGGTCGAAGAAAGACCAGTAGGACTGTGAATCGCCGTGATGAAAACTGAGGTGCCAGCTCGTCCCTCAGGGAGCCAAGGCAACACCCCAGGGACGAGTGATTTTGGTGGCTGTCACAGATGCCAGCTGGCTTGTCACGAAACCCATCTTCTCTCCCTCCTCGGCACCGCGCCGGACTGCGTCACTGGCCTCGCCTGGAGTTACTGGTGACGAAAGACCGAGTCTGGTCCATGGAAAGAAGGGAGACGTAACCTTGGGACCAGACACCCCTTCCCGGTGCCCCACCTCACCCCGTGATCCTCTCCCTGCTCCCACTCTGCCAGCCGAAGCCCACAGCTCGGGGACTTTGAAAGCCATGTGTGGAGGACGACAGGGCCGCCGGACAGGAAGAGACCGTAGCGCCGCATCCTCGTTTGTGGAGACGAGCTCTCTGCTGATCAAGAAAACCAGCGTTTTTGATGGGACTTGATGCGAGTCAGAAATAGCTTTTACTTGAAAATGCACGATGTTTGGTAGCTGTTGACAGCTTTTCTTACCCTAACGAACGCAGTTATTACTGGATGTTATCAGTGGTCTCAGAGAGGAACGTATTTATTTCAAATAACAGAACACGGCTCCTCGGAGCTGGGATGTGGCTCAGGACGTTGGCCTAGGATCCTTCCTTTCAGATCCTCTGCCCTCTGTCAGAAGGCACTCGCCCCTGTGCCTGTCACCTCGTGGCGGCTACTCCTTGCAGCTCGACCTCAGCAGTCTCTCAGGCAGGAAGAAGAGCAGAGCAGAGGAGCTAGAAAGGACCGTATGGCTATCAGGAACGAACAAGCTCTCCACAGATTTCTTGGCTTATGTCTCATTGGCCACCCCTGAGTAACAGGCTCACCTCAGGCAGCGAGCGGTCTGACAGAATGAGTGGTTATGACAGAGCACACCGAGGGTCTGGAAGAATGCCACATGTTTTGTAAGGAAGAGGGGGAGCTGGGGATCCAGCAGTGTCTGAGTCAGTCATTTATGGAGCTAGTACACAGGAGCTGAGCTGAGAAGGATCACCAAGAGGCCCCTGCCCAGCCACTACCTTGCTGAAAAGCCCCCCTACTTCTTCTGCCCCAACGTTCACATTTTCATCAACTACTCTACTTTTCTCCCACCCGAACACCATGTCCTTTGCCCTTTGGCACGGACGTCCCCATAACACACTCATCCTCCTTTTTTTTTTTTTTTAATTTATTTGACAGAGAGAGAGAGAGATCACAAGGAGGCAGAGAGGCAGGCAGAGAGAGAGGGGAAAGCAGGCTCCCTGCTGAGCAGAGAGCCCGATGCGGGGCTCGATCCCAGGACCCTGAGATCATGATGCGAGCCGAAGGCAGAGGCTTAACACACTGAGCCACCCAGGCGCCCCCTACACACATCCTCCTTTAAGACATCAGTTCAAACTCGCAGTGAACTAGATCAGGATGCTCCTTCAGGTTTTGATGAAATGGGCCACATCTTAGAGTCAGAGAGCGTGTCCCTGGGGATAAAGCCATCTCATGAAGCCATGCTTGCCTTGTCCTCTCATACCCTACTTCCCTCTTGCCTTCCACCAACTTGGCTCCCCTTCCCCCCTCTCTCTCTGTCACCAGCTCCTGACTGTGCTGCTCCATAAACAAATGGACAGATTCCCATCTCTTAGACGGAGAGTGGTTGGGAAGAGGTGGAAGATTTGGCCAACTAATCAACTGGTAAGAATGGCCATTTTGAAGAAGACCCACCCGGCAATGAAAGGACAAACTGTCCCGAGGTGCTTGGTGAAGAGTACATTCAGGAATGGAGCCAGGAGTCTGTTTTTACAGGTTGTTTGTTCTGATTTTGCAAGAGAAAAGTACCTGTGTTCGAATTGGGAGCAGATACTCCTAAGAAGAGTCACCAGCCTTACCCAATATACCACCACTTCCACTGAGGATCTAAACTTCTAATCACCATGCTCTTGGGAACAGATTTACCACAGAGGCCACTCTGGCTGACATGAACAACCTGCACCAGGCTACAAACGTGGCATGGGGGACAATGTCGTATCTGGTCTGTTGGGGGTTGCACATTAAGATTGTTCAAAAAGAACCAAGAGAGGGGAGCCTGGCTGGCTCAGTCAGTAGAGCACACAGCTCTTGATCTCAATGCTGTGAGTTTGAGCCCCATGCTGGGGGTAGAGGTTACTTAAAAATTAAAAAAATACAGAAAATAAAAGAACCGAAGTGGATGAAAGTGGTGGAGGCCAGTGTCCTGAAACTGACTTTGAATCCTGGAACCAATATCAAAAGTCACAGAAAACGGGGATGCTTTCTTAAACTCATATGCTCAGCCTCTTGCGTATTTCCATTACAAATCTAAAGCAATAAAATAAAACACTATGCTGTGTTTCTGCCCAGAGAAGCCTTGGTCATTTCAGCTTCATTAGCCCGACCAACTGTACGAAAGTCATTGCTAGTGCTACTGTGTTTGGCTAGACCCTGTCTGGCTTTCTGGAACTGGCGGCACAAACCTGGGAGATTTCTTCCTTTTCTGTTGTGTTTCCCCTAAAATGAGAACAAGAACATCTGAGCCAGTTATATACAGGACATAGTATAATGAAGTAAAGTGCCAATAAGGATAATTATTAATGCAAATGTGCTATGTGCCAAGCGTGGTGCCACCTGCTTTATAGACAATTGCAATGAATCAATACTAATAACTAATAACAGCTGCTTTAAATAGAAGATAGGTTCTCATTCCTGAAGGTGAGCGCACCTGACTCAGAGAGTCACTAGCCTGTCACGTCACTGGTATGTTGCTGAGCTTGTACTGGGACTTACCCGTGACCACAATGCCTAGGCTATTTCAAAGCCTTATGCTGATGAAAGACACCGGTGTGACTTTAGAGGTAAACTCAATAAAGCGTTTGGGGTGAAGTGAGGTATTTTGTCTCTTTGTTTGCCTTAACCTTTGCCTATCAGTGAGGAGACAAATGTATTCAATTCTATGAAAACATAAAGAAAGGCAATTTACCTCAAAATATAACTTGGGATATAAGCCTTCAAGAAGCAATCATCCAGAAACCAAAGAAACGCATTCCTGCCTTCCTAAATTCACTGCCATCCTACCGTGGGGTGAAAAGATCGCTCAGCTCAGTGTCCAGAACTTTCATCAAAATACCTGGATTTCGGAATCCATTTTAGATGTTAAGACCTTTTGTAAAATTCCTCTTCGTCCTGGCTGGTAAGTGATACGGAAATGTAACGACTTACTATGTAGTCTGTGTCTGTCTACCTCTCCTGAAAGATGACTTGGGAGAAGCTGACTATCTGGAGAAACTATCAGGAGCTGTCAAGAAACTCTTCTTTTGACTTTGCGTTTGTCTTTCCCCTTGAAGTGTCTGTGCTACAAGCCGATGGGCGTGGTTATTTACTCAGGTCTTAGATGGAAGAAAGCATTGTCTCTTGAAGCGGGCTACTTGGGCACCATACTAACTTTGACCCGATCTGGTGTACTAGTGGAAAAACACCTAGATAGATGCAAGGCTGAATAATGCTGCGGTCGAGCTCTTGAGACAAAATGGCAGCCGGGTTTTTAAATCAGCAGGTCTTCTTGGATTTTAAGCGAGCAAGGGCTCCATTTATATTTGGGACATAGGTAGGAAATTACAGAAATTCATGGTTTTCCTGAACAAAGGAAACTGTAAACAAGTTGTTCGGTTTCCATACTACAGTAATTTAATTGAAGTGAAAATGCTTGTCCCGTTCCCTTCTTCAGCTAGGAAAATTGGGATATGTTTAATAACGGGGGATGAAGCCCACTTAACAAGTCTTTAGTCCACTTGCTCCTGAGGGATATGTGTACTGAATTACACTTCCACTTGCACTACTTAATTTAGGAATTGATTAAATGCAGTCAGGTAGAGAGTGTGGCTTTTTTTTTTTTTTCCACACATGAATGTGAGTTATAGAAAACATACACAAAAGGAAAATCACTATACAGATAATACCTGGGCATAAGATCTGTTAAAAGAACATGTGCTTTTTTGTAAGATGCTGGTAAAGCCTTAAAACTCTACAGGCTCTTTAACTCGTAGTTTTATTTCTGGAAAACCATCCTAAGGGCATCATTAGGAATATGTTGAAAGCTCTTGGAACTCTACAACTGCCATGCAAAGACAGACCTAAGCTGACCTCCTTGGAGAAGGAAGGCCATTTGGTTATCCAGCTGTCACAACCATCCCAGCTATCCTAGCCAATACCAACCAGCAGTCTTATGAGTTAAATCATCTTAGACTTTCTACCTAAAGCTGAGCCACTGAGACTGAAATCAATTGAGTGACCCTAGACAAGACCAGTAGAAAAATACTTAGCTGAGCATAGGCCAACTGCTGATCTACAGACTCACCATCACAAACCACCCTGTGTAGTCTATTTCACTGGTGTGCCGAATGCTTTTTAGGCACAAAGGGGTGGCAGCTGAGGGTCCCTGGGAAATAGCCTCTTTCTCTTCTGCCCGGTCCTTCATCTCTGTTCCAGAAAAAAAAACCTGGGTGCCTGGTGCTCATGAATCCCAATTTCAGAGGGAGAATTCTCCAGCAGTGAAGGAGTAACTTTTTAAATCTCCTTCTTAACCCCAGCAGTCACCAGACTCAAAGACCAAAGACTTCTTGGACCAGGCAGTCTCCATCTTGCCAGGAAAGCTGCCTCCTGGGTCACCCAGTTCTCTCAGCAGGTGAAGGCTCTGATGATGCTGGGGTCAGGATGCAACTGGTTGGGATGCTTCTTGTCACACACACAAAACACCTTCAGGCCAAATGCGGGGTGTGAAGGGCATCCTGGCAGTCAGCGATGAGGAACCAACTCTGGCAAACGAAGACATGAAACCCAGGGAGAGTCTGTGTGTTTTTTTCCACTAACCCCTTTAAACCGAGAGAATCATACCAGGGCCAGTGATATGAGGGTTTGAAAGAATGATTGGACAAGAAAACCATGACCTAAAAAGAAATCTGAACCATTAGGTACCAGCGGTTCTACTCACGATATCCAATCAGCTGCTAATGACTGGCGTTGAAAGGAGGGCTTTCCCAGTCAAAGAGAACAGAGCAGTGACATGGATTTTCTTTGGTTTCTAAAATATTCAGTTGTGTCCCATAACACCGCACTTCTCACCAGCCCATCTGCCACTGTTCAGTCACTGAATATGGGCCCCCCAAATGCAAAAAACTAAAAGGCTGATCGCACTTCACTGTGGCCCTTTGCTTCTTGTCTTTAACACTTCCAGCCCCGAGGACAAACTTCCTGAGACAACTATGCCAGGACTGTTCTCTCCCTTAGACCCCCAGACTCAACAAAGACGGTGACAAAGACATCATGGCATTCCACGCAGCGTCTTCTGAGTGTGAGAACATGAGAGATGTGCCGTTCCGAGGGCAAAAAACACGGAGGAGAATGGTAGGAGCTGAAGGTCCCACCTAGCGAAAACAAGAAAGTGTGTTCTCCCTTGCCTGTCCACCCTTCCCAGCAGATCTGGAAGTCAGCCAAGGAGACCCGTTAGGTTCTGATGATCATGGCGGCCCTGGCCAGACAGTCTGCAAGTGTGAACTGAATGACTACGGCGCGCCCCAAGAACCCGAGAAGATCCTGCTATCAAAGAGCTCTCAGTTGCCCGAATGAAGGGCAGCACATGTACAAAAATATTTTTTTAAAGATTTTATTTGTTTATTTGACTGAGAGAGTACGCAGAGTAGGCAGAGAGAGGCGGGGGGTGGGGGGAAGCAGGCTCCCCGCTGAGCAGAGAGCCGGATGCGGGGCTCGATCCCAGGACCCTGAGATCATGGCCTGAGCTGAAGGCAGAGGCTTAACCCACTGAGCCACCCAGGTGCCCCTGTACAAAAATATTAAATAATAATTAAGTGCCTATGTCCTCCCAGGTCGAGTGGAATCCAGCCCGCCTTATGGTAGCTGAGTATTTGTCAGGAGTTTGAATTTGTTCTTACCTTTGTTTTCTCTTATGCTTTCTCTCCCCTACATCTTGTCTTGAATTCTTCTCTGTTCTCTGTCAGTCAACCTCACTCTATCCCCAACAGGACTTGTTGCCTCTTTCAACTGGCAAGAAGTTTACACTTCACATTTATTTTTATTTTTTTTAATGATTTTATTTATTTATTTGACAGACAGAGATCACAGGTAGGCAGAGAGGCAGGCAGAGAGAGAAGGGGAAACAGGCTCCCTACTGAGCAGAGAGCCCGATGCGGGGCTCGATCCCAGGACCCTGGGATCATGACCCGAGCCGAAGGCAGAGGCTTAACCCACTGAGCCACTCAGGTGCCCCTACACTTCACATTTAAAAATATATACGTATATTTCCCCTATATCAAAAACTGACAAGATGGTTCTTCCTTTTGCTCAATGCAAAACCTTGGCATCATCATTCTGTGCTCTGGGTCTTCTTCTGTCCCACCCACGTCAATGAAAATACACCAGGATCTGATGACTTCTCTCCTCTCCCAACCCCTGCCCATCTCCAGCTAAAGGGCCACCATCCTTCCGCGTGTCCCCACCGTCCACACGGCCAGCTGTCTGCACTAACGAGTAGCCAGAGAAACTCGAAGCCTTCCCGAAGATCTGAGACATTCTCTGTGACTTGGCTTCCACTACCTACCTGTCTGACTTTACACCCTATCTCTCATGGTGCCAAATGACTTCATTTGTTCAAGCAATTAACTGAGCAGTGACTAGAGAGGCAAGAAGAGAATGCATTAACTCCAAGGACACCAGGCCCATAGAGATGCGACCAGTTAGACAAGAGCAGGACTTCCCATTGGTGAAAGAGAGGGCAAAGATCAAAGACACTGGCGTCTGAGGTCCTGTCTCCTTCCCCGGCCTCCTCTGCTCTCCGTATGAAAATTAAATTCTGCAGTAATCATATTCATTGTGTCAATTTACATATGCATCACATTTTATGGGATCCCCTGAGTGAGGTAATTAACACACTCTGTTCTTCAATTGTGTGCCCCTTTCTTTCCTTCCTGCCAGGGCTGGAGCAGGACGCAGTTTTGCCCAGGCTGGGATCCTGCCCCCACCCTCTCAGAGGTGGGTAATGGATGCGCTCATCGGGTGCTTGACGGTGTCACTGAGACCTGGCCTGACACATGCACATGCATCCTCCCCTAGCCCCCATGCCCTCTCCTTTAAATGGAAAACCCTCCACCATTAGAACTCCCCTGGTTTCCTCAGCCTTCTCGGTAAGAGCGGCTGGATGTCTTTTCAAGAACAGACAAATAAATTGTCCTGGGCTTTGCTAAAGGGATTAAACGAATTGGTTCTCATCCACACACGTTTCTATAGGGCAAACCATCCAAGCTGGCAAGGATGGGTGAGAACAGACGGGGGTGGGGCTTGGGGGGGGTGATGCAGACAGGTGGGAGTCAGGGTCCTGGGGGAAAATTCAGCTGAGTCCCACAAAACAAGCACCAAGAACACAGATCCAGTGAGACACACAAGAGGAAAGAACCCTGGCCGGCTGCTTTACAGTTTACAGAGAGCACTTCCGGAGACCAGCATCGCATTCCTTCCCCCATCCCCGCAAATCAGAGCAAGCATGGCTCTGCCGTAAACTTGACTGTTGTGATAGAGGTTTTCAGGTGCTGAGTCGTACTCTGGGACCCACTCTGAAAGCCTACTTTGCCTGAAACATATCTATCACAATGATACATGCTAAATTTCCAAGATTTTAAGATCAGCCTTTGTTTCCTACCTTTTAGCATTTCTGAAGTTGGAACGCACCCTACATCGTTGTGTGTGTGTTCAATCTGGCAGTGTTTCTTCTTCTTTTTTTTTTTTTTCCTTGAAAGGCTATTACTGTATCCGTGGTGTGTCTTCCAGTCAGTGGGGTCTGAGAATCGAGAACATGGGGGACACACACGTGTGCAAATGTGAGTATGCGTGTGTATACTCTGGGCCTATCCATCCAGGAGCTCCTCTTTGCTATTAAATGCAAGCCAGTACAGCCCCCAAGTCCCAGGAGAGCATCCTCCAGACTCCACCAGCCTGCCCGCTGTCTTCAAGGAGAGCTACAGGCCTCCACGATCAATTACTATTCTTAAGGGAAAAGCCCCAACAAGCCCCAAGCATTGCCTAGAAGTCAAGGAAATGTTCCTGCTGCTATTGTTGCTAGATCCTCAGAGGCTCAGAACAGACCCTGGGAGGAGTCCAAGCCCTTGGTGGTCTCTGTACTTCTCTGACCTGCTGAACACCACACCCACCTTCTTTTGTGCTCAAGTTCCTGTCAGTGACACCAAGGGCAGG
Organism: Enhydra lutris kenyoni; assembly: GCF_002288905.1. NCBI lineage: Eukaryota > Metazoa > Chordata > Mammalia > Carnivora > Mustelidae > Enhydra > Enhydra lutris. The sequence continues at coordinate 5,086,272 of NW_019154138.1, forward strand.
AACTGAAGACATGCAAGACAGGGCCACACTCCGCAAGTGAAGAAAATGCTTCGTGGTTCAGGCAGGATTTCTTTACGAATTCCTTCATTTCACCTCCTGAATTTTACGCTGAATTTTGTCAGTTTATAAATTTGCACTACAGCTTGGCACTGGGAAGGGGGGGGTGGAGATCATCAAACCCACGGGCGTTTTACACACAGACACTGAAAAATAAAGACCATTAGCAAAAAGTATAATTAAATTAAAATGCCAACTTGCCAAAGAAGCTCGGTAAATGGGAAATATATCAAATTGCGATAATACAAATGGGCTATTTCTCAAGGTGTGAGAATGTCAGGGGAATAAACTCTGATAATTTGCTGACTTTTTCTGCTGAAGGTAGAGGGATCGTTTAAGAATAAATCGCCACAATAACGCTCACGACCGTGTAGTAAGTGTACAATTGTCGAACTGTGGTGGTACCGCCTACCTGGAAGCTCCAAGGTCTGAGGGACATAGAAAAAGCACTTAAAACCCAACAACTCTTGTTGGGTGAGCTGGCCAGGCCCCAGTCCCAGCAGAAATTTTTATTAGTCGCCGGATCTACTTTTTTTTTTTTTTTTCAGGTCCATTCGGCATCATTTATTTGGAATGCATGTTTGCCGGTGAAGTGTAACATACCCAGTTAACGATAGCGAATATTCTCTAAAAGCAATCTCATTATGAGGCCCCGGTTCTTTGTAGAATATTGAAAATTACTTTTGGCATGCAAGTTCGTTTTGTTAATTCCTCTTTTAGTGTGCAAATAACCTTTGAAAACCTGCTTCTAGGTGTTTATGTGTCAGGACAGTATCAAAAATTACTCAATTGCCAAGTCACATGTCAACACTTCCACATACAAAGCCTCCGAGGATCCCGATTCTCACGACTCTGCTGCCCTCTAATGGACAGCTGGCAAATCTTCGCCTGCGTTTTGATTTCTTTTTCTTTTTCTTTTTTTTTTTTTTTCAACCAGAGCCTGCAATGCCAAGGCATTCCCGTTTGCATCACACCACGAAGGTAAGTGGCACTTTAGGAGAGGTAAAATATAAACAAGAAAACAGGGACCCAATGAAATCCCTTGGGGGAACACTTAACAAAGGTGAGGTTGTCAAACATTTTCTAAGAACCTCTCCTTTTACAAGCAGTCACCTGTGGCTACAGCCAGGCCTTGGGAACAGTAGACGGCAGCTCCCGCATTGTTCAGGGGTGAGCTCAATAGACACAGGAAGTTTGAAAGGGGCCTGGCCTCTCCCTCTGAAAGTCACTGGGCACAGACCAGAATGTCAGAGAGAGAAGTTCACCCATCCTGATGGCTTCTCACACTGCCTGATCTCAAGCAACCTAGCAGAAATAGTCAGGTTCTTAGCTGAACTAAAGAAAACTTGTTACATCAATAACAGCACAGCTGGTCCGCAGTTGCTACAATCACATGTAATTGACAAGCCAGTTCATTCCCATAATTCGCCGATGCAAAGGCAGACGCCCAGAGAGGGGAAGGAACCTGCCAGGAGCCCGCAGCTAATAGCTGGCACAGCTGTAACCAGAACCCAGGTCTTGCTATTCAGAGCCTAGGGCTCCCCCCTTTACAGCAGGCATTTTCTTCCCTGCTATCCCAGCAGCAGGCCTTGAACACGTTTTCGTAATCAGTTGCAATAGGCATAATGAGTAACCTGACAAATCAGAGCCAAATTGGGGAAAATTTGTGAATTAATTACTTTTTAGAAATAAATTAGAGTGGATCCACATTTATTCCTATAACAAAATCACTCTTACTCGTGAGTGGTTGAGAAAGTGATGGAGATACAGCTGTGAGGAACTGTCCATGCTGGGAATACAAATTTCAGTCCGCACGCACAGATGAGTGAGAGACAGAAGTTTCCTGGTTGGTTTGCTTGTGTGTTTTTTTTAACTGTTTCTATGTAGACCCTCATTTCACCAAGTGGTATAAACTTTATTTCAGTTGAATTGGTACTGCTCTGGCCTCCCAGCCCATCCAGATGGAGGAAGGGCTAAGGTAGTAGGAAGGCTTAGGGAGGAGTGGGACACAGCCCTCATGCTCAGTGTTGTCCTTTATCCAAGATGGCACCAGCGTGATTTCCTGGTCCCTCTCTGTTCACAGTCTCTAGGCCTGCCAGTTCCATCAGCTGTCTGGGCTAAACCCAGAGGTCTGTCTAGGAAGCTTTCTCCTGCCTTCGGGCATGTCCACCCAGACCCCTCTGGAAATGTCCACCTCTCCTGTCTCTACCTAGGGAGGAGCCCCATTCTCTCTTTTATTCTCAAAGCTTCTAAGTTACGTGGGGTTTCCCTTACTCCCACCCTTGGCACGCACTGCGATTACCCCATGACCCAATTCATGTGCTGGAGAGCAGAGCCTTTGCTCAAAGACCCACCAGTATCAAATTCACCTCCTTTATTCAATCACTCAGAATCTCTTGAGCTGCTCCACTATACGAGGCCTGCCCTAGCATTGAGGACAACCCAGTAAACAAGGTTGACCAGGTGCCTGCCCCAATGGGGCTCCCAACCTAGAGACAAAGATGCCATTAAGCAAGCAAAATATGCACAAAATCATTTCAGGGATGAGTGGGGAGAATGAGGGATGGTAAGGAGGCACATCACTTCAAATTGGGTAGTAAGCAAAAGTCTTCACAAGGAAGATTATGTCTGAACAGAAGTTTGCATAAACGTTACGTCAAGCCATTTCCTAGTCTTAGAGCCTACAATCTCTGTTAGAATTTACCATCTGTCCTTCCAAATAGCAAAAACCAGAATACCTTTCCTTTGTATGTTAGCTGTCTTAGGGGACGTGAGAACAGGATTCTTAAGTGATAGGACATAGGGGATCTTAGGAGGCATAGTAGAAAAATACCAGCTAATATTCCAAAATGCTATTACAGGACACATACACCCTGGGGAGAGTTTGGTAGAGATGTCCCTGGGGAGCAAATCCGCCATCATGGGTGCAGAGGAGGGGGAAGTAAGGCTGAGACCCATAGTCCTAAAGCCTCCCTTGATGGTCACTCCCAGCCTCTGAAGACCAGAGATCCCATGTCAGTCATTGCTGATCCCACCAGCCCAGGCCTCTAGCTGGGCACCTTGCTCTCAGTAGGCCCTCACCACAAGGATAAAGGAAGTGGTCACACCATGCCAAGGTATGTGATAACCTGTATATGGCACTTCTGGCTCAGAAAAGGACACTGGTGTTGGCTCAATGATGGCCTTAGGGAAGGGAAGTCATTTCCCCCACATGAATCCCTAGTAGAGGTGTCTAAAATGGAAATACTCATGGGAGCTTAGGTAAGAGAAGCAGGTGAAGTGGGCTGGGGTAGGCACGGTTCTTCACTTTCCAAAGAAATATTCTCTCTCTCTCTCTCTCTCTCTCTCTCTATATATATATATATATATACACACTTATCTCTTATTGCTTCATTATTCTGTCTTTTATAGGAACAAAGGAAATAAAAATTTATATTCTTCTTCACTATTAGCCTGTGAAAGCATCCAAATAAATGGCAATGAACTCTAAGTTTCAGAGAGAGGAACGCAATAGGGTGCAGAGGGGACAACAGGGAATTGAAGAAGATAGACTTCATCTAAAGTGGGAGGAGCTAAAGCCAATCATCCCTTGTCTTATGAAATATCCTGATATTTACATATTTATAATTAATTTGTATGATGTTAAAACCTTTTGTAGGTTTTTTGTAGGAAACAAAAACACATCTTTGGACCAGATCATGGGCATGAACCAGTAATCTGGAATCCAAATTTTAATCACATGTTCCATCTCTTGGGATATCAGCCAGACTCACTGGGAGAAACCCAGGCCTGTAAGCCCAGAGCCCTGGGGTGAAGTCTTCATTCTACCCTAACTGTGGAAATGCGCACAAGTTACCATCCCTCCCAGATCTTCTACCTCCTTCTTAGAACAAAGACAGAATTAGATGAGACCATATTTTTATATGCAAAATCTTTAGTGTTTAAACAGCTATAACAAATCGACCTTAAAATGTATATGGCTAAACAAAGAAAAAATAGAATCTCCACTCTCACTTACCCAATAATCCACAGTGAGACAGTTGGCCGCTTTCCCCCATACTGTGACTCAGGGACCATCTCTCTGGTTTCTGGGCCATCTCCTATGGCCTTGCTATCTTCTTACACTAAGGGGAGAAATGACAAAAATAAATAAATAAAAAGTATATACTTGATTCTTAAAAATAATGGCCTAAAATAAGTACATATCGGGGCGCCTGGGTGGCTCAGTGGGTTAAGCCGCTGCCTTCGGCTCAGGTCATGATCTCAGGGTCCTGGGATCGAGTCCCACATCGGGCTCTCTGCTCGGCGAGAAGCCTGCTTCCCTCTCTCTCTCTGCCTGCCTCTCCGTCTACTTGTGATCTCTGTAAAAAAAAAAAAAAAAAACTTTAAAAAAAAAAAAAAAAAAAAAAAAATAAGTACATATCATTTTTACATACATTCTACCAGTTAGAAGTAAATACCCCGTCCTATCTAGATGCAAGGTGAGTAGCGACTCCATTGTGGGAGGAGAGAACAGATTTTCGTGGACATCTAGCATTCTTTGCCATGCTTCTTCAAGCAAGATGAGAGTCCAAAATTGCATATGAGTCCAACATATAGAACATGAAGCTGCATTAGTTGAAGCCAGGGTAGGGAATTCCTGGACTCCATGATGAATACTGAATCACCACTCAAGTATCTCCCCCCATTTCTGGAAAATGAATATACCTCCTTATTACATTGATGTGAGGCTTAGCCCATGATCTGCTTTTGGCCAGTGAGTATAGGCAGAAGTGACAGGTGCTATTGCCAAGCAGAAGTTTTAAAAGCCATGGTCCACTGCTCTTTTCCCTCTGAGATGGGTTCAGTGTGTTCCAAACAAAAGCTTCTCCTATAGCAAATTCCAGAATGAAGAAGCCATGAAGCAAAGCCAGAGCTGATCCATGATGGTCACATGAGCGAGAAATATGCCTTTACTGTTGTTGTAAGCCATTAAGAGTTGAGGGTCATTTGTTACTGCAGCACAACTTGACCTAAGCTGATGAATACACTCACATTTCCGGGGCCCTCCAACCTCCCTAGGGGCCTCAGAAGCATAACTTCTAGAATTCAGCAATGAGGAATTCAGAATCTAGGAGAGCACTGGGAAACACCATTGCTGAGATCCTTCAAAGTCCCTGCATTCTGTGATTCCAAGTCTCCAGAGGGCAGGGCCTCCAAACGAGTAGTTTTTGTATCCCTAGTGCCTGATAGTGTGCCAGCACACAGTAGGTGCTCAGTTAGTTTGGTGAATGTGTAACAAATTCTTCTAATGATGTCTTGTAACATGGAATATTCTTATCAATGCGTCTCCTCACTGGCTCTTCCCTCTGCCTTGAACACCTTTCCCTTCCTCCTCTGTCTGGTGGACTCCATGCTCCAAAGCCCAGCTCAGATATACCCTTCCCCATGGCAGCTTCACATCCAAGCCAAAGTAGGCATGTCCCATCTTGGATTCCAACAACTCAGAAGTTTCTCTAGGCTTTTTCATGCCATATTCTTTGGGAAGCAATATTTGGCTTGACGATCCTTGTATCCTCAGCTTCTAGAATGTCTCCTGATTAGTAATAAATTAGCTCAAAATGTGTTTATTAAGTAAGTGAATGAATGCAATGTTTCCAAGTCATAATACAAAAACAAAGAAGAATTTGCTGTCAGATATGCATCTGTCTGAAAATAGAACCATCATGTAATTTGAAGACTGTAATAGAGGAAAGGTGACATCTTTCACCTGAAGCAAATCACCTTTCTAAATAACCTGCAACTGTATTATACTGTTCAGTAGATGTATTCTGTATATGACATTATGAAATTATGCATTTGCTATGCATTTCCTCAAGCTAAACACTGCCCTTCTAGTCATCTTTAGATAAATATGTTCCAAGAAATTTCTCTAGGAGGAAAAGTATGACAAATCATTTACATTTTAGTATGAATTAGTTAATTACTTCTGGATTTTTGCACCCTTACCATATTCATGCACACACACATATCTGTGTGTGTATAAATTAAATCTCCAGATCCTAAGACTCTTGCCTTTTAAAAAATAATGCGTTCCTGAGAACTTTCTCTTCTTTTTTTAAATTTCTTTTCAGTGTAACAGAATTCATTGTTTATGCACCACACCCAGTGCTCCATGCAATATGTGCCCTCCATAATGCCCACCACCTGGGTCCCCAACCTCCCACCCCCTCCTTCAAAACCCTCAGATTATTTTTCAGAGTCCATAGTCTCTCATGGTTCATCTCCCCCTCCAATCTCCTTCAACTCCCTTTTCCTCTCCATCTCCCTATGTCCTCCGTGTTATTTGTTATGCTCCACAAATAAGTGAAACCGTATGATAATTGACTCTCTCTGCTTGACTTATTTCACTCAGTATAATCTCTTCCAGTCCCGTCCATGTTGCTACAAAAGTTGGGTATTCATCCTTTCTGATGGAGGCATAATACTCCATAGTGTATATGGACCACATCTTCCTTATTCATTCGTCCGTTGAAGGACATCTTGGTTCTTTCCACAGTTTGGCGACCGTGGCCATTGCTGCTATGATCATTGGGGTACAGATGGCCCTTCTTTTCACTACATCTGTATCTTTGGGGTAAATACCCAGTAGTGCAATTGCAGGGTCATAGGGAACTTTCTCTTAAGATGATGTTCAGATTTGGACTTGCGTATGTTTCGGTCTGTTTTCACCATCTCCTGGCGGGGAATGCTGGCCAAGTCAGGCAAATTCTCTGAGCCCCATTTTTTCAGAAGGAGATAAATGATGCTTTATAAATGGTACTTCCATACCCACATGTTAGTTATTATTAAGAAGGAGGAGAATGGATCCAGAATTGGGATGGATGGGAAATATAGCATGAAAGACAGTGTTTGAAGACTTCTTTTTCAGTTACTCCCAGATGAATGGACTAAAAGAAGGTACCTTCAGAAGCAGGTCAGAAATCAAGGTAAAGAAAGCCTCCAGACTCCCAGTAATGAACCTAAAGCATCCTTTCTCCTACAACTAGAGCAACAACTCCAGTCACTGTCACCAGCTTTAAGTTAGAGGGTTGGTAAAACCCTCCCTGGGCCTCAGGTTGATCCCTGAAACTCTTGTTTCCCCACAACAACTTAAATGGCAATGACTGTAATGTCACAGCAACAGAACAGCCTGGAACAAAGAAAAGCTGGTATTCCAAAATAAACCAGCCCTGTATATCAGAAGCAAAAATGTTGCCTTCTCCCCAGGTGGTGGGAATGGAAATGATGACTCCTCCCCCAGTCGTAACAGTTACATGTTCAACTTAAAAGGATAAAACAAAGAAAGAATCTTGTTGCCTCCCCTAAGTTACAAGCATTACGGGACTGACACCTTTCATCTTCTCAACTCACAACAGATGGCTTCTGAGGAATGGCCTCTAGGGGTGACAGGATGGCTGGGATGTGCTGGGGGCCATTCACTGAGAAACAGCTGTTTCTCAGGTTTGCTGGAAGGAAATTTTAATCAGGGTCAGACTGAAATTGGTTTGTGCAGGCTTGAGCCTACCCATGTCCTGTTGGACAACAGACAGACAGAGGAATGAAACAGAATACAGAATAGGGTAACTTGAAACCTTCTTTTAGCACGATTTATATGAAAAATTGAAACTCAGCTGGTGCCAGACTTCTCAATGTATTTACCATTCCCCCTATTTCAAAATAGTAGGAAAGGTCTTGCCCAAATCTCTAATATCATCATCCTAGGACAAGATTTTTGCTGACACTAAGAAGGAAGAAGTAGTAAAAATGATTATGACTCAGGCACCCCGGGGGTCATGGGCCACATCAGGCTCTGGTACTTACATGTGGGTTCTAGCTGGATGCCTGGCCCAGTGCATTATTTGGAGACATGCCCCACACTGAGCCAGCTAGGAGGACCATAACAAGGCCATCAGCACTAGTATCTGGGGACACATGATTCCAGTCCACCTGCATGCCAAGAAAATTAGCTCATTACTAAGCATCTCTGAGCACTACAGGGACATGTGGTCCGGGCCATGGGAAATCTTCAGCGACGAATTCAACTGCACTTGGCACAAAGCCATAGCGTTATTCACGTGCCATTTCTCTGGGCTTCTGCCAACCTCCCGTATGATATAGGAGTCATTGAACACAAATGGTTGGTCCTGCCCACAAAACTCACAGGAGGTCCCAAGGAGCACGTAGGAAAGGAAATGGAGGCACAGGATGGGAAGGAAGACGGGAGGGAAAAGGGAATTCCCAGAATTCTCCCCCACCATCTGTATCATTATCCATTCTCAACAGGAATTCCAAATAATCCCCCTCGCCCCCCAGCATGAATTCTCAGTCCCTACTCACTGGTTCCTCTCAGTTGTCTTCATACCCAAAGACAAACTTAGAAGCATTCAACTTTCAGCACCAAGAGAAACCACAGGACAGAGCTTACAAATTGATACCCCCAGGGGACAAATACAGCCCTTTAGAGGTGGTTTGCCTGGTCTGGAGTTGAAGTTCTTCAAACATGTCTCTCCTCCCCTGGGTTGTCTCAGTTCTCACCTGACCCACTCTGTTCCATCATGTTACACACCCAAAGGCACTTGAATGGGCCACCTGGCCTTAGAGAGTCTACCAGACTCCTTCTTCCCCTGCCATCTTCCTTTCACAAATGAGAAAACCACACTACTCAGGGGAAAAAATAAATAAATTGGAGTATATATAGCCATGGAAATCTGTTTCCTAGAGAGAACTGGTATTTGCTCTGGCATCTTGAAAAGGAGGTGAGGAAGTCCTCATAAAGAGAAAATGCTCTACATTTATGATTTTTTTTACATATATGAAGAATTCCTTTGTTGGAATGATTTTGATAAAAGTGGATCGAGGTGTCTGGCTGAAGGGAGTGGGTGGTGCAGAGTACACCGATCAGGGGTCTAGTTCTTGCAGAGTTGTGCACCTATCTGTTGGTGCCCCTCTAAAAGTTCCTCTAAGCTAATTGTCTCTGAGTAGCTCATTAGAGTTGAGTTACATTAAGTTCCTTGAGAGACAAACCCTTAACCCAAAGGAATGGTTCCATAATGGTGAAATTTACAGCAGGATGGCATGTCAGAGAAAGAGAGAATTTAGACCCAAGGCCACCCCCACCCCTCAAACCATATGCCTAAGACTGGCAATGATTCTAGGACATAAACCAGTGGGGTTATCTTTTCCCTATGATATCAAATTTTACAATCCGGTCTGAAAGATCAATTTATTTCAAGAAACAGATCCTCACTCAAGCTGGCTTTGGCAATGAGGAATTTATTGGAAGGAGGCAGGAAAATCTTGTGAAATCTATTTGAGGAAATACAGCTGGTCATTACGGCAACTGGAACGTCACCAGCCAGCTCTTCTTTTGGCCTCCTTCTTTTGAGGACTACTTGACCTCTCATTCCTGTTTCTCTTTGCAAGAATATTCCATTCTCTCTGTAAACACTCTTCCTTTTTGAGACTCTTTTTCTGTTCCTCCAGACCCTTACAAGTTTCACTCAGATGTGGCTCCTTGTGATTCTAACTCCATGTAGCCTCATGGTTCCATGGCCAGTGTGGCTCAGCTGTATGTCCCATGCCATTCATATTTTTGAGCAGGACTGATTGGCTCAGCTCAGGCCAGGTGCCCAGCCAGTCAGCTTTGTAATGGGGCAAGGTCAAGGAGAATAAAGAAAGTTACTCGGACCTAAACCAGGACTAATAGGAGAATTCTGAAGAGCGGCACAGCACAAGCTGCTCAAACCCTTGTCCCTGTGCCTCCCTGTCATAAGTTGGGGCTAGAGCATGCCACTCCAGCACAAGAATTAGACAAGAGTTTGGGGCAATAAGCTCTTGCAATTCTCCACCAGAAGCTCCACAGATGAATTCCTCCCGACAGAACTTCTTCCATCATTCCCCATCCAACCGGGAAAAAGTGCCCCCAGATGAACTCATTCAAATCCTCCAGGGCAGGAAGAGGGGAGAAAGATACAGGAAATGATATCAGCTTAACTGAAGGAAGGGCAAGGTAGCACTGTAGGGTGCCTGTGGGAAAGGTCCATCCCCAAACCTCCCAGATGGGGCAACATGGAGAGGAGATGCTTTCCTGCAGGAGTGAAGGGCCACAGCCACAGGCTCCTGGTGTCCCTTCCTTCCCTCCTTCCTTTCTTCCCTTTCCCTCCCTCTCTCCCTCCATCCCTCCTTTCCTTCCTTCCCCAGGTGTGTATCATGGTATTTGTCACACACCTGATTACCAGATCACCCAGGTTACAGAAGGATTTTATATCTTAGCATCCTTGCTCCTCTTGACCCAGGCTTGCTCCAAGTTTTGCTGGCGGAGGCCACTACCTACCAGGTAAAAGCTTGCCAGCAGAATGCCCTTCCTTTACATGCCCTCCTGCCTGCCCTGCTGAGATGCCACACTCTACTCTCCAGCCACCCTTCACCACTAATGGCTAAGCAGCTCAGAGGGAAGACAGAGACAAGGTGAATTTAATGTGATAGGACATGAAGCAATCTCACAGAGACTCTGCGACATAAATTAGGAAACCTAATTCATGGTTCTATTTGCCCTGCAACCATTATACCCAAACTGAAGTGAAGAGCCATCTGGAATGATCTACCTCAATCATGGTGTGATCTAAATCGCTAACTGTAAAGGGTGGGGCATCACAAGGTGTGTGTGTGTGTGTGTGTCTGCGTGTGCGTGTGCGTGCGTGTACGTGCGTATGTGTTTGTGCATGCAGACATGCAAGAGGGAGATGAAGAAATACTATGATGAGGTCAAGCTACTATCAGGTGCCTTCTTTTGGTCTGAAACTTTAAGAGTTGGGTTTTGGTTCTGACACACAGAACCTACACTTTTTTCAAGACCTTTAATTTCTAGAGGAGGTAATCCCACTTAATGGAAGGTAAAATCTCTCAGTTCCAACATTTTCCATTCTGGTACTGACATCCCAGATTCCCATGTCAACACTCTTATTTTATTGCCCTTTCTGGGTGAGGATGATCTCCCCGGGAGTCCAAAGCCACTCCTTGGAGTGCTTCACAGAATACACGTGTGGGCTGAGATTTCAGGGACCTCCAGGAAACGCCAGAGCTAATACTGCATAATTAACACTACACAGTATTTAGGGGCGCCTGGGTGGCTCAGTCTTTGGGCGTCTGCCTTCAGCTCAGGTCATGATCCTGGGGTCCTGGGATGGAGCCCTGCATCAGGCTCCCTGCTCCGTGGGGAGCCTCCTTCTCCCACTCCCTCTGCTGTGTTCCCTCTCTCACCGTCTCTCTGTGTCAAATAAATAAAATATTAAAAAAAAATACTATACAGTATTTACCTTTTACTCTCTGGCTTATTTCATTTAGCGTAAGGCCTAAGATCCATCCATATGGTCACAAATGGCCATATTTCATTCTTTCTCATGGCTAAGTAATATTCAGATATATATGCAGATATGTAGATATGCACATACAAATAAAATATACAATGTCTTTTTTATACATTCATCTGTTGATGGGCATGTATGCTGTTTCCACATCTTAACTACTGTGACTAATGCTGCATTGAACATGGAAGGACAGATATCTCTTCGATATCCTTTTTCCATTTCCTCTGGCTATATCCCCAGAAGCAGAATGGCTGGATTATATGGTAGGTCTAGTTTTAATCTTTTGGGGAATCTGTCTATACTCTTTTCCAGAGTGGCTGCACCAACATACATTCCCACCAACAGTGCACGAGGGTCCCTTTTCACCACATCCTCCCCATCTTGCCTTTTGATGAAAAACATTCTGACAGGTGTGAGATAACATTTTATTGCGGTGTTTGTTTTGCACTCCCCTGATGACAGTGATATTGAACACCCTTTCTTGTACCTGTTAGTCGTATGTATGTCTTCGCTGGAAAAATGTCTGTTCAGTTTCTCTGCCCATTTTTAAGTCATATTATTTATTTATGTATGTATTTCTACCATTGAGTTGTATAAGTTCTTTATGTATTTTGGATGTTAACCCCTTATCAGATATAGGACTTGAAAATATTTTCTCCCATTACCTAGGTTGCTCTTTCATTCTGTTTATGGTTTCCTTAGCCTTGCAGAAGCCCGTTAGCTTGATGTAGTCCCACTTGTTTATATTTGCTTTTGTTGTCTTTGCTTTTAGTTTCAAATCCAAAAAAATCATTGCTAAGACAGATGTCAAGGAGCTTACCTCCATGTTTTCTTCTAAGACCTTTATGGCTTCAGATCTTCAATTTAAGCTTTTAATGCATTTTTAATACATTTTGAGTTGATTTTTATGTACACTGTAAGACAGAAGTACAGTTTCAGTTTCTTGCATGTGATTATCCAATTTTTTTTCCAAAACCATCTATGAAGATATTATTCTTTCCCATTAAATCTTCCTGGCTCCTTTGTCATAATTAATTGATCGCATATACACGCATTTATTTCTGGGCTCTCTATTCTGTTCTATTGATCTATTCGTCTGTCAATATCATACTATTTTCATCACTATAGCTTTGTAATATGGTTTGAAATCAGGAAGTGTGATGCCTCCAGTTTTGTTCTTCTTTTTCAGTATTCTTTTGGCTTTGGGGTGTCTTTTAAGGTTCCATACAAATTTTAGTATTTTTTTTTTCTATTTTGGTAATAAATGCCATTGGAATTTTCACAGCAATTGCATTGAATCTATATATTGCTTTGTATGGTATAAACATTTTAACATTACTAATTCCTCTAATCTATGAGCATAGAATATCTTTCCATTTATTTCTGTCTTCTTCAATTTTTTTCATCAATGTATTTAATTTTTAGTGCACAGATCTTTCTCCTCCTTGGATAAATTCATTCCTAAATATTCTATTCTTTTTGATGCAATTATAAAAGGGATTTTTTTCTTAATTTCTCTTGCCACTGGTTGTTAGATTATAGAAACACAACAGATTTTTGTATATTGATTTTGTGTCCCACAACTTCTCTGATATCATTTATTAGTTCTAACCAGTTTTTTGGTACCATCCTCAGAGTTTTCTAGGCATCATGTCATCTGCATATGGAAACATTGTTATTTCTTTCTTTCCAATTTCAGTGCATTTTATTTCTTTTTCTTGTCTAATTGCTCTGGCTAGGACTTCTAGTACTATGCTGAATAAAAGTAGTGAGAGTGGGCATCTTTGTCTTATTTCTGACCAATGGATATGAAGTTAGCCTTGGGCTTGTCATAGATGATCTTTGTTAAATTGATGTATATTTCCTCTATACCCAGTTTGTTGAGAGTTGTTTTTATCATTAATTATGTTGAATTTTGTCAAATGCTTTTTATTAATCTGCTGCGATGATCATATGATTTTTTTGTCCTTTATTTTGTTAACATGGTGCATCATATTTATTGATTTGTGAATGCTGAGCCATCTTTGCATCAATAAAATAAATCCCATTTGACTGTGGTGTAGGATCCTTTTTTTTTTTTTAATATTTATTTATTTATTTGACAGACAGAGATCACAAGGAGGCAGAGAGGCAAGCAGAGAGAGAGGAGGAAGCAGGCTCCCTGCCAAGCAGAGAGCCCGATGCAGGGCTTGATCCCAGGACCCTGGGATCATGACCTGAGCCGAAGGCAGAGGCTTTAACCCACTGAGCCACCCAGGTGCCCCTAGAATCCTTTTAATATATTGTTTAATTTGATTTGCTAATATTTTGCTAAGCATTTTTGCATGTGTACTCACTAAGGATACTAGTTTGTAATTTTCTTTTCTTGTAGTGTCCTGTCTAGCTTTTGTATCAGGGTAATGCTGGACTTACGAGTTTAGAAGTATTCCTTCCTCTTCTATCTTTCGGAAGAGTTCAGAAAGGATTGGTATTAGTTCTTCTTTGGCTATTTAGCGTATTTGACCAGTGAAGCCATCTGATCCTGGATTTTTCTTTGTTGGGAGGTTTTGGTTACTGATTCAATCTCCTTACTAGAAATTTATCTGTTCATATCTTCTATTTCTTCATTTCAATCCTTTTTTTTTTCTTTTTCATATGAAGTCTTCAAAGTCTGGTGTATATTATATTTAACAGCACTTCCCATTTCTAACTGGCCACATGTCAAATGCTCATTAACCACAAGTGGCTAATGGCTACTATAACATACAGACAGCTCTAAACTGATGAGTCATCTTGACCATGAAATCAGTGGTAACTCCAAAAACTTAGATGGTGGCCTCACTGGACTGAATGTTTTGTCCCTCCCAGTACTGATATATTGAAATATTAATCCTAGTGTGATGCCATTTGGAGGTGGGGCACTTGAGAGGTACTTAGGTCATGAGGGTGAAGCCCTGACCAATAGGGTTTGCCTTCTAAGAGGGCTAATTAGCCCTTTATCCATCATGTGTGGACAGAGCAAAAAGATAGCCATCTGCAAACCAGAAGAGAGCTCTCACCAGAATCCAACCAAGTTGGCATCCTGGTCTCAGACTTCTATCCTTCAGAATATTTGTTGTTGATAAGCTACCCCAGTCTATGGTACTCTGTTCTAGCCACCCAGACCGGCCAAAACAATGGCTGTATCTTTAAAGGTTTTACAGGGGATGACAAAGTAGACCTATAAGCCAAATCTGGCATATGAAGTATTTGTTTTGTTTTATTTATTCGTTTGTTTGTTTGCTTTATAGCCTGTGAGGTCACAGTGGTTTTTACATTATTAAATGACTGAGAAAAAGAATTTTTAAAAAAGAATAATAGTATTTCATGACACATGGAAATTTATAGAATTCAAATTTTAGTGTCCACAAATAAAATTTTATTGGAACACAGTCATGCCCATTCATTTGAGCATTTCCTGTGGCTGTGGTAGAGTTAAATAGTTATCTATGGCCCATAAAGCCTGAAGTATTTACTAGCTGGCCCTTAATGAAAGCATTTGTCAACCTTTGGGTTTAGGATTGCCGAAAAATATACAAGATGCCTAGTTAAATTTTTATATCAAATAAACAACAAATACTTTTTAGTGTGTCTCAAATATTCCATGGAACATACTTATACTAGAACATATTTTTGTTCATGTGAAATTCAAAGTTAACAATGCATACTATACTCTTATTTGCAAATCTGGTAACCCTACCTGGGCTAGAATATTGTTATTTGCTCACAATAAAGACCTTTCAAGATCTCACTTATATTGAAGAACAAGAGATACTGATTAAAAAAAAAAAAAAAAAAACCCACTCTGGAGACTTCCAGACTCTTCAAATCATTAGTGAACATTTCTGACACCATCACTTTGATTTTGAACTCAGTTCAAAGGCACGTGGAGGGACAGACTGCTTAAATAGTTACTGGAAAAAAATGGCTTAAATTTTATTGGACCAATGTTTAAAAAAATGCAATCAATCAAGCTTATGTTGAAAAAGCCCCCATAAGAAACATTCTTGCTTTTATATTAAAATATTTAGGGTTTATGTTCTCAGCACATGTTTCCAAGGGTATATATGCTTATACCTTGTTATTGGTTTTCAATGCTTTTCATAGTCAACTTTGTACTTTTAAAATAGAAATCAGCATCCAGGAACAGAAATCCAATTTATAACATTTACATAGGGAATGAGAGCTTAAAAGAGCTTGACTCTCAAATATTCTCCAGGAATAAATTAAGCCTAAGTCAAAGGTCTGCAAAAAACAACTCTGCCTTCTTCTCCATTTTGCTGGAAGCCAGCTTTCCACTGGAAGCTGAAAAGAAATGTTCCCTTCAGCTGAACATGAGTAGGCTTATGTAAGACACAGGTAAGTTCTCCATTACCATCTGGGCCCTGGGGCTGTTAATATTTGATGCACTCCTCATCATCTCTGTTTGTGTAATTTGTCAACGCCCAACAGGTCCTCTGCCAGCTATGCATTAAAACTATTTTCAAAATATGTCCTTGTCAGCCCTTGGCACACTCATTACTTATTAAGATAAGAGGCCGGATGAGGTGAGCAGGAGGTGGCTTGCTTACTTAAACATACTTGACTTAACTGCAGGGAAATCAAGTGATCTACAGGGTTATGCTTAGGAAGGCTTAGAGAGCCTTCATCCCTTCTTCACTGGGCAGATGGAGAAACTGAGGCCCAGATAGGGAAAGGGACTTGGTCAATGTTACTCAGAAGTTCTGTGGCAGAACTGAAAATACAGCTCAAGTTTCTTAAGTTCTTATTCCTTCCCTCCTTCACCACCATCAGCACACTTGCCTATGGGCATAAATTTGAAAGAAAAAAAAAAAGGCATAACTTCACAGATATTATCTCTTTGAATAGCAGAATACTCCATAGGGACAACTGAAACGGTGTTTTCCAAGCATGGAACACATACCCTTAATGCTACTCAAGATGATTCAAGATGTCAGTCATATAGATAAACTGTTTAAAGTTAAATGATATGTTTATTTTGATGCATTATAAAACATACATCAAAGTTATGATCTGGGCAGTGAGGAGAGAAACTCCTCAAACTCATGAATTTGTAGATACTGCTGCTTAGGTCAAAGCTAAGTCATAAATAAGGCTTTGATTTAAAATTGATTTAAGTATAGTTATCACACAACTCATGTTTTTAATTATACATAATGCAGCATTTTTATTATCCTATACATATTTTTATTATTACTTCTCATGATCAACTTTGGTATTTTAAAAGTAGGAATTAGCATTCAGGAACCAAAATTAAAACAGTCACACAACTCGTGATAGCGCCAGGACTTACAGGCATAGCAGGAATGACAGAGGTAATATTTGAAGAGTCAAGGTCTTGGGGAACCCTAAGTTATATACTTAAGTAAAACTTACTAACATAAGTGTTAGTAAGCATTAAAAAGTATAATCTAATATTTATGTTATGACTCTAATTTATGTTATAATACCTGTACAATATGTCATTCATACAAAAGCAGAGAGATTCAAAATATAAATTGTTTAAATGGCCCATGTTTGGTTACAGTGCCTCAGCTTCTGCTTTCATCCCCTCCCCCCCAACCAGAGCTGCCAGCTCCCACATTCTCTCACTCATCCCCTGACACAGCTTACTCTTTGGAAGTTCAAACGCAAGTGTCCATATTGCTCTGGCTCAATATACTCACTATCCCTGAGAAACTGCATTCATATTGGAGGGCCATAGGCCTGTTTGAGTCGAGTCAATGAAATGAAGCAGTAATGGTGGAAATTCTGGACATCATTTAAGATTGGGAAAAGGTGGACTGAGGGTCCAGCAGACCAGCAAACGGACACCTCAATTCCCCCTCTGTCAGGAAAATCAATACAAAGCCAATCAACAAAATATCTGGGTATTATATTTTGATTAAGTGGGTGGTACCTGAAGGAGGCAGCTTCAGAATTCTAATGTTTTCTTTGTAGAGGCCTCTACAAAACAAAAGAGAACTTTTGTTCTCATGGCAATAATGAATGATTTAAAAAGTTACATGAGAGTCCCAGGACTCTCAACAGGGCTTAATTAGGTAACTAACCAACTAATTAATCAATTAAAGGAAGCATTAGCAAGCATTCAACATTTATTCACTCATTTAACATATTTTTATTGTATGTCCTCTTTGAGCTTTTAGGATAGGTATGCAATGGGGAATTGTTCCTTTCTTCACAAAGCAAAAAAGCATTGATGTCCTGCTTACACATTACAGGATGTGTGTGTGCAGAGGAGGAAGACTTACATACTGTGTGTGTGTGTGTGTGTGTGTATCTGTGGGTGTCTGTGTATGGAGGTCGTGTTACCACCACAAAGAGATGGTAGAAGAATTTAATGATATTAGCCATGTTCCTTCCTAAAAATGATTTTTTTTTCCAGGCAGTTCATCTAAGTTGCCTTCATTTACTCCAAGGCAGGCTCACTCCTAATGTGTGTGCAGCACTGGACAAAGATTTTTTACAGTGTCCTTGTCTATGCAATCGACTTGATTTTTTCTAATGCACGATAAATTTCAAGAGTCTTGTGAGACACAGTAGCTTATCAGGATGATGTAGAATAATGAGTAGGAAAGAGATATTTAGGTATTTGTTTACTACTTAATCAATGCGAAGATTCTTCCTAGTGTGTAGGCAACAGCTTTCCTCTCTAGATCCAGGAACCAACTCTCTGTGTTTTCTATCATTGAATGCACCATTCTTAGTTAATTTCAAATGTCCCCCAGAGGAAAAAGGTAACACTGTCATTCTGCCCAGCACCATGGCTCCTCCCAACCTGTTTGCCCTGAAACAATATAGATCTCTACCTAGCTGCTGTCCCCAATACCTTCTATTTAATATGAGTTCATATTCATTATGAACTCAACATTATTAGAACAACATCATTATGAACACAACATTATTCACGAGGCTGCGTCAGCCATGTGGCCCCCCACCAATGGTTTGCAGTGTCTCTCTCAAAGTTCGTTAGTGAGCTTCGCGAATGACCTACAAATGCAAGTCTTCCCCAAAGTACACAGAATAATGTAGATGACAATCAGTGCTCTGATCACATTAAATTTGTTCTAAACATTCTGGGTAAAAAACAGAACAACAGATCTTCCATTCCAAAATGCAGTTGCTTTTTTTTTTTTTAATTCAAATAACAATTAGCATACAGTGTTATATTAATGTCCAAGGTGTACAACAGAATGTCTCAACAATTCTATACATTAGTCAGTGCTCATAAAATATGACTGCTTTTTTCTTTTTTTCTTTAGAGAGGAAGAGGGAAGGAGGGGCAGAGGGAGAGGGAGAGAGAGAATCTTGAGCAGTCTCTGCACCTCAGAGGAGCCCAATGGGGGGCTTGATCTCATGGAGCCCAATGGGGGGCTTGATCTCATGACCCCGAGATCATGACCTGAGCAGAAATCAACAGTCAGAAGCTTAACTTACTGAGCGACCCAGGCACCTCAAATAGAACTTTCTTTCTTTCTTTCTTTCTTTCTTTCTTTGATTTATTTTGAGAGAAAGAGTGTGTGTACATGCAAGAGGGAGTGAGCATGAGTGAGGGGGAGAAGCAGAGGCAAAGAGAGAAGCATGCTCCCCACTGAGCAGAGAGCCCTATGTTGGGCTCGATCCTAGGATGCCAGGACCATGACCCGAGCCAAAGGCAGACACCCAAACAACTGAGCCACCCAGGTGCCCCAGTATGACTGCTTTTAACATTGGCTGCCCCAAAATCCCCACCAGAGAGGGAGAGTAGGTGAGGGGTGTATGGCCAGAGCAAGAATAAGAGGTCCCCTTAGCAGAAGCCATGTTCCATCTCTTGTCTGGTGTGGCTTAAGAATGACCTGGGAGGGCATGACTTTATCACATTCATTAGAAGGAGGCTAAAAAGGGCACGTGGAAGGACCCAATGGCAATGCTGAGTAACATTCTAGGGAGTACACAGAGGACCTAAGTGTGGCCACCCCAGACACTTGGTGGGGAGCTTATGGCGGGGGGGGACAGGATGACTAACCTTGTGTCACGGTTGGAGGCTGCTACCTTCAGGGGCTATGGACCTGAGGGGGCACTGAAGTGGAAACACGGAGAGTAGAGAATTTGTGCATGGCTTACGGGTATGGCTAAGCCCATGGGTCTGCTGTGGATTGTTGGGAGCCTAGGGCTATGCTTTCCTATGCCTGAGGTAAAAGTCATTCAAAATCAGGGTGTCAGCACCATTTTGGCTGCAGGATCTCATGTGATCCTATAAAAACACATACTGTGCCAGAAGGAGGAGCAATCAACTTCCAGGCCACCTTCCTATAAGCAAGACCATCAACTGAGCCCACATACAGAGCTCAGCAAGTAGAAGTTCAGAGAGTTCCCTATAGGGGTAGAACCCAGACTAGGTCCATGTGGATCATGGGCTCATGATGGATTAATCACAGGCATAGACAGGGTACTTAGGGACCCAGACTGGGTCCATGTGGAACATGGGTTCCTGACTGGATTAATCACAGGCACAGTCAAGGTACTTAGAAAACTTCCAGCATTGTGTCTCAAAGCAAGGAGGTCCCCGAAGGCAAAACGGATATTCAGAGGCCAAAGGGGCACAGTGGGCCCTGTCCTGGTTGCCTGTTGAGGCCAGGGGCAAGGCCAGGCTGGGCAGTGATGGACATGAGTCTGCTGGAAGCCAGGAATGTTCGCTGACAGAGGTTAAATCCCAGTAATGCTGTGCCCAGGGCCCTGCCCTCGTGGTAAGGGAGGGCCCAGAGGCCGTACTGAGCAGACCCCATCCTGGAGCAGGTTGGGCGGCCTGCTCTTTAAGTTACCAGGCTGATGGAGAGGGAGCAGCCTTTCATCCTGTATGAACTCCTGGTCAGATGGAAGTTGGTGGGAGGGTAAGGAGGGACAAAGTTAACAACAGTAAGAGAAATAATAGACCGGTGGGGTGGGTGGGGGAGGGGAGGGAGGACAGTGCCCCCGTGCTTACCTGCCAGTAATTAATGCATGCTTACGACAGCCACCGGGCCAAGCACCCTGCATGACTTCCTTCACCGAATTCTCCCAGCGCCCCGAGATGTGCTATGATTAGTTCCATCTACAGTTGAGGGAACTGAGCTGAGAGAACTTGAGGGACTTTCCCAAAGTCACACAATTTATAAATAAGGAAGTCAGAGTTAGAACACAGCTTTGTCCGTTTCTTTATAAATTGAGGTAAAATTGACATAACGTTATATTTGTTTCAGGGGTACATAGTATGATTCTGTATTTGTATATATCACAAAATGATCAGCACAGTAGGTCTAGTTAATATCCCTCACTATACATGGTTTCCATTTTTTTTTCCCTTGTGATGAGAACTTTCAAGATCTACTCTTGTGGCTACTTTTAAATCTGAAATTCACTATTATTAACCCAAGTCACCATGTGGTACATTATATCCCCATGACATTCATTCTAGAACTGGAAATTTGTACCTTTTGATCTCCTTTACCCATTTTGCCTACCTTCCACCCTCTGACTTAGGCAACCGTCAATCCATTCTCCAGACCCATGAGCTGGGTTTGCATGAGTGAGTGTGTGTGTGTGTGTTGATTTTTTTGTTTGTTTGTTTGGGTTTTTTGTTTTGTTTTGTTTTTTAGAAATCATGGTATTTGTTTTTTTCCTGTATGACCTACTTCACTTAGCATAATGCCCTCAAAGTCCCACCATGTTGTTGCAAATGGCAAGATTTCATTGTTTTTTATGGCTAAATAATATTCTAGAGTTGTTTCTTATTGTTTGTTTCTTTTTGTTTTTCTGGGGCTTCTTTGTTTCGCTGTTTTGTTTTGTTTGTGCTCTATTGCTTTCTTTAGAGTTCCTGGTCCACCTGAAATGTATATTTGGAATATAGTTTTAGTAGAGAATGTATACATAAGGTAGGAAGAAAGGAAAGAGAGAGAGACAGGAGACCGGGAAAGTGGAGTGGGGAGAGAAGGTTGAGATTCTGGAGGGAGACTAACTGGGAATGTTCACAGGAATAAAAAGGTGTGTCTATTTGGGTGTTTTTTAATTAGCAGGAAATTTCCACAGGAAAAAAAAGAGTTTTCCTTGCTTCCCCAGTTTAGATTATTGGAGGCTGTGAAGCACAGACCTGGGGGGGGAGACACGAAGGAACGCTGGGCAGACGACAGTCGGGAGGGGAATCGGAGGCCAGCTCTCCTACCTTGGGAAGTCACTTCCATTTATGAACTGAGGACAGAAATTCTTTGTGTGACCTGCACAAAGTTGCCTTGTGATCAGCCTGAGCATCATATCAGTTTTTAAAAAGGATCAGTCTCACAGATAAAAGGCCACTCCGTGCTCTACTCACATCTCAAGAGGAGATGCCAGAGAATTCCATCGATTTATAAAACATAGAAACTTCTCTCCCCATCTCCGTCATGGGACCTTTCACAAAAGAGCAGCTGTCCTCAACCTCATGTCCCCCTCCCAAATCCCAGTTCTCGGGAAACCCAACTCCCTCTCTCCTCTTTTCCTCCTTTCCTCTCCACCCTGCTCCCTCCCCGAGCCTTCACTTTGCTCTTCCCACTGCAGGCACCTCTCCAGTAAGCCACCCAGACGGGCTTACTTCTCCAGTTCTCTGCCTCGCCTGTGCCCAGAGACATCACAAGAAGAGAGTCAGGCGCAGGACGAGCTGACCGAGAGCTCTTCTCAAAGGCCAAGGTCGGGGTGGGCAGTGAGGACATACATAGGACCACTTTTTATCCCCATCTTACAGATACTGCAGGAGGCTGCTGTGAAGGTCAATGAGATGATACTTAACACCAAACACTCCACACTTGGAAGGGAAATTTATTTTTCTTCATGATCCCCGGCCTCATGATTTTCCAGCACCCTGCCAACGTATCCTGTGTTTTATTTTAATTGTTACTTACTCAATTTGCATTTGAGAAAAAAAAACATAACTTCAATGTCAGGGAGGAAACACAACTTTCCCTCTACCCTCAGGTTTAGTTTCTGGGGGCCTGTGAATTAAATTGATAAAAGACAGGTAAACAGGAGGAGAAAGTTAATTTACCCGGGCAACATGCATCCACACAAGAGTGCTCAGTGATGAGTACCTCAAAGATGTAATCAGAATTTGGGACTTACAGACCTAACTTTGTAGGGAAAAGGGAGCGGGGAGAAAAGGTTCCTGTGGGAGGAACAAATGGGTCTCTTTAGATAAAAAAATGCATTTTTAGGAGAACAAGTAAGAGATAAGGAAGTTTCTGCAGGCTTAAAAATAGAACTACCATATGATCCACAATTCCATTTCTGGGTATCCAAAGGAAACAAAAGCACTAACTGGAAAAGATACATGTCCCCTTTCCCATGTTCACTGCAGTAATTTCTACAGTCGCCAAGATACGGAAGCAACCCAAATGTCCACTGATAGATGAATAAATAAAGAAAATGTGGTGTGTATATATATGTGTATATATATATATATATGTATGTATATATATGTATATATATATACACACACACATTTACACATATATAATAAAATATTATACAATATATTATCATATATTTATTTAAGTTATATAATTAATTTAATATATTTATTTATTATATATAAAATATTATTCTATAATAACATATTATTCAACCATAAAAAAGGAAATCTTACCATTTGCAACAATGTGGATAGAACTTACAGGCATTACGCTAGGTGACAGAATTCAGAGAAAGACAAATACCATATAATCTCTTTTATTTGTGAAGTCAAAAAATAAAAGCAAAAACAAACAAGTAAACAAAAAAACTCAAGCTCATGTCTATGGAGAACAGATTGGTGGTTGTCAGAGGCGAGGGCGGGCAATGCTGTTGGGGGGGATGAGAGAAGTGGGTAAAGAGGACTAAAAGTTCAAACTGGCTCAGTCATTGGAGCATGCAACTCTTGATCTTGGGGTCATGAGTCTGAGCCCCACATTGTATGTGTTCAAACTTCCAGGTATAAAAATAAAATAAGTCGGGGCGCCTGGGTGGCTCAGTGGGTTAAGCCTCTGCCTTCGGCTCAGGTCATGATCTCAGGGTCCTGGGATCGAGCCCCGCATCAGTCTCTCTGCTCTGCAGGGAGCCTGCTTCCCCCTCTCTCTCTGCCTACTTGTGATCTCTCTCTCTCTCTGTCAAATAGAATGAAATAAAATCTTTAAAAAAATAAAATAAGTCATGGGGATGTGACATAAGTATGGTGGCAATAGTTAACATACTGTTTTGTATATTTGAAGGTTGCTAAGAGAATAAATCTTAGAAGTTTTCATCACAAGAAAAAAATTGTAACTGTATAGCGTCGGATGTTAACTAGATTTATTGTGGTGATCATTTTACAATGTATATAAAATATCGAATCATTAGGTCATACACCTGAAACTAATATAATGCTATATATCAATTCTATCTCAATGAAAAAAGACAGTTTTTGATAAGGTTTGTCTATATAGGCATGAATGGTCTTCTTCCTTCAGGGCTATAAAACTCCCCAAGGAAGGGATTTTGGGGTAGGTTTTATTTGTATTATCCTTTCTGGGAGTAGATATACCCCGAATTTATGGCAGCTTCAGTTCCCAGAAGTCGCTGCTTTTAGTCAGATAAGGGAAGCTCCAGTAACACTGCTTTCAGGATCTGCTGAATCTCAAATGTCTTCAGTTTAAAATAATCTTCGTATTAACTCTGGGGTTCCAAGTGCATTCCCTCAGCTACACCAAGACATAAAGTAAAAAATAAAAATAAAAATATATTGTAAATATACATATAAATATAAAAATATATATTTAAATATATGTATATACAAATATATATAACATACATATAAATATATATTATATAAAATATAAGATATATATTTAAGTATATATTAAATATATAGTTATTATATATAGTTTGAGACATACTTATATGTGTATATACATATATACTCCCCACTCTTCCTGAAGTAAGCCCTCCATTTAAGCCAAGACTCTCTCTCAATATTCCTATATCGTCTCTAAGATTGAAATGTATGTGAAACATCTGGCAGACATTTGGAAATACAGATAGAAGAAGATAGGAGGGACTAGGAATTTGATCCCACATACTTGGGGACATTGGTTTCTGACTGATGGGTACTCAAATGTCATCACAGTAGAAAAGGTCACTCAAGCAGGGTGTGTAAACCACAGGCCACAAATACAACTTTTTGGAATTCCATTTTTTTTTTTCGGGTTCCACAATAACTTTTTTTTTAAGAGCGAGAGAGTGGGGGGAGGGGCAGAGGAAGCAGGAAAGAGAGAATCTTAAGCAGGCTCCACACTCAGCATGGAGCCTGACGCAGGGCTCGATCTCAGGACCCTGAGATAATAATCTGAGCCTAAATCAAGAGTGAGATACTTAACCCACTGAGCCACCCAGGCATCCCCACAATTATTTGTTTTTAATTGAGTGTTTCCAGTATTTCCAAGTATGGTTTTAATATAAAAACCAGATTTCCTGGGGCACCTGGGTGGCTCAGTCCATTAAGCATCTGCCTTCGGCTCAGGTGTTGATCTCAGGGTCCTGGGATGGAGCCCCTCTTCGGGCTCCCTGCTCAGTGGGAAGTCTGCTTCTCTCTCTCCCTCTGTCCCCTCCCTCTCAAATGAATAAATAGGATCTTTAAAAACAAACAAACAAACAAACAAACAGATTTCCAGCTTCTCTTGAAAAGCTTTTCAATCTGGCTACCCGAGGCTGGCCTTCCCACCTGGCAATAACTAAGTCGACTTGAAATGTTCTTGAGATGAGGCTTCTGATACTTCTGTTGCCCTGTTATCTTATTTACTTGGTCCTATAGCTTTTTAATTTGTGACTCTTTGTGTAAAAGACATGTTAAGGAGAATAAGGACAGGGAGAGAAAAGAGACGAAGAGAGAAGGGAAGACAGAGGAAAGGGAAGAAGCAGCCGGAAGTGAAGAGGAGACCCAAGGAAGCTGGAGGAAAACTCGGGCTTTGCGGCAGCCTGAGTGCAGGTCCCAGCATAATCTCTCTCCCCAAGAAATCCCACAGAAAAGTCCAGAACACGAAGGAAGGGGTGAGGCACTTTCGCTGGGGCTGGAGTGAAACTCCACTGCGGAAGACATCCGCCATGTTATTGAAACACATGGCCAATGACTGAGTAGCTCAGAAATGTTCCCCTGGGTCTGGTCATCAGAGGTCATCAGAAATGCATACTTCCCTCCCGTCAGTCACCTCTGTCTGTCCCCACCAGGTAAAGAGGCCACATGTGTCAGGTATCAATTTGCAGATCAGTCCATGATATTAATAATACTCCCTGTCCTTTATTCCGTTCAGCTCCCTCAGTGTCAAGGTGTCAAAACCGACCTTCCCAGGAGCTGGTGCCTTGGACATAGGTTGGCCTGCTGTGACCACAGACAGAAGATCGCCTCTGCTCAGGAGAGGGTAAAGATCAGATCTGCAGTGTGGAATACTGTACCCTCCAAGATGCACTCGGACTCCCCGGTTAAACTGACCACATCCCTTTTTGTGAGGCAGCCTTCAGAGCGTCACGGCTGCAGCAGTTACAACCACGTACCAACAGTGTATTTCAGAAGCCCATATCCTCCAAACCCCGGCTTTCCACGATGCCTCGGGCCGACTGGAAAGTTTCAGAAAAGTCAAGAGGGCACGCGATTTGGACTACAGAATGCACACGTGCGACAAGGAGATGATATCGGACGAGCCAAGAGTTAAGACATAAAATAAATCCCACTCCGAGATAAAGTGGAGGGGCGACGAGGCTCTCTAACCCCCGTTCCCAGCACTGGGCCCCCATTAAATCAATCTGTGTGAAATGATGGATTGGACGAGTAGAACGGCCAACGGAATGCACTGCCTACTGTTTAAGAGATAAACAGAGTTTTCGTCCCCCTTTTTCATCCTCTGGGTTTTACAGTTTGCCATTTCCGACAGCCTCCGACAAGCTCTCTTATTAGCCTAGGAGGGATCATTTTGGTAAACAAGTAAGTATTATTTGGTACTTTGGGGCTGTTTACCTAAAATCTGGATTCATTGATCGGCGCCTCCCATCCCCGGGACTGTTGTAATCTACATGGAATAGACATTATGAGATTTAAGAAAAATAGCTAAGGTGGCAGTTGAGTCCGTTTAGGACAGATCATTATAAAATTCCATTATCACCGCTACAAGTTGGACGATTTGTCATCACAGAAGAGATGACAAGCTCAGAAATACTACATTTGTTATTATCAGATGATAAATGATATTCCATTAAAGCGGCAATACATCATCGGCAAAGCTGCAAAGAAGATATCAAACCTTTCAGGACTTGACTTATAATTTAATTTTCAAAAGCTGTCAACTAAAATTCCAAAGGCTAAGCATTTTCATTTTTAAAGTTCATCTTATTTATTTTCCTCATCTGTTAGTCTAATTTCAGTGATATGGCAAAAATAACTGATTATGTGCAATGTATAATTCTCTTCTTTTGATTAGGTAATATATCAGGTGTCACTTAGGCATTAAAAATTAAATGACAGATAATAAAACAAGAGAGCCCCATAAAACACACCTTATTTTGATTTAC
The DNA here is from genome assembly GCF_002288905.1 of Enhydra lutris kenyoni. Taxonomy (NCBI): domain Eukaryota; kingdom Metazoa; phylum Chordata; class Mammalia; order Carnivora; family Mustelidae; genus Enhydra; species Enhydra lutris. The sequence goes on from NW_019154138.1 coordinate 5,113,310, forward strand.
TCACGTTTTGAAATATAACAGTAAAGGACAGGTCAATATTTGTTAAAGATACACACATGCCATCAAAAAAAGCATATTTACTCATTACGGAGCGCGCTTTCATGCCATCTGCAGGGGAGCTGAACATGCTTTTCCATTTGGTGTTTATAAAATCTCTTCACAGATGAACAACTATTCTTTATCCCCATTCTATAAATCACACTCACATATTCTTTCCATACATGCAAATGCTTATACGTTTCCTGTTATTATCATTGTTACCAATATTAAGCACTCAAATGCTGGCTGGGACAGCGACAACAACTCTTATCAGTTTCTACTGGTGCGAGTGTAATTTCAATTTACGTGCGTCTTGCTCACGATCGCAGACTTGCAAACTTATCAGGAAATGTTCGCGGATGGCTCGATACTAACTATAGGAACAGAATCTGCACATCTGAGAGTTCAAAGGCAAGTCCTAAATCATTTTAGAGGCTCAGAGAAGGAACTTGCCCGAAGTCACACAGCAAGGGAGTAAAAAAGACGACAGAAGAAGCCATGATCCTCAATGCCTATCCTAATGTCTTCGGTGTGACATTATACCGACTGACAGCATCTTAGGAGCAAGGGGACTCTTAATACTCAGGATCTGGCCCAGCGTCCAGCTTATAGTTGGTGCTCCTCCAAGTTCTGTTAATGGAATGGATGTACAACGGACATATGGATGGATGGGTGGACAGATGGATGGATAGATAGATGAGTGCCTGTCTATTTTCTCTGATCCTCCATTTGGGAGCCTGATTTATTTAAATAAAACCTCTGGAGGTGGATCCAATCCCATCTTTTGCAAATGTAGAATGTAAGATGCTTCCTATTATGATGCTGGCTATCTCTCAGATCTTACAGATCACTCCCTGCTACCCTAACAAGGCAAGGGGATCTCTGAGCTGATATGTCTTCAGGCAACACAGAGAAGCAAAAGAGCTGGGTTTGGAGGTACTTTTCACTGCTGACACAATGACGAAATGACATTGACTCACAATGACGAAAAAAACAGTCCAAGTAGGTAAGGCTGCACCTCCATCTCATTGGCCCTGTGACATTGGCCCTGTCCCCCCATGGGGGATGCCACGCCTCTCAGTGACACTCAGTGCCATACAGGCAAGATGAGATAAATTAGCGTTCTAGAGTAAAGCTTTCCAAAAACCAAGAGACTTTCATTCAAAGGATTGGTTTTTTCTTTTTTTTTTTTTTTTAATTATGGTAAAATACACAAAACATAAAATTGACCACTGTAGCCATGGTCAAGTGTATAATTTAGGGACATCAGTTGTGCTTACAGTGGTGCCCGACCATCACCCACTCTGTATTTATAACATTTTTCATCGTTCCAAGCAGAAACTGTATCTGTTAAGCTATAACTCCCATGGCCTACTCCTTCCAGCCCTGGGGTAATCTCTGGTCTACTTTCTTGCTCTATAAATTTACCTATTCTAGATATTTCAAGGCACCTGGGTGGCTCAGTCGGTTAATAGGCTGCCTTCAGTTCAGGTCATGATCCCAGAGTCCCAGGATCAAGTCCCACATCGGGCTCCCTGCTCAGCAGGAGTCTGCTTCTCCCTCTGACCTTCACCCCATTCATGCTCTCTCCGCTCGCTCTCTCCCAAATAAATAAATACATAAAATCTTTTAAAAAAATAGATATTTCATATAAGTGGAATCGTACAATATTTGGCCTTTTGTGCAAAGGACGGCCTTTGTAACTACAGAAGTAAAATATATCTGTTGTGAATATACAAATACATGAACCTATAATAAAAAGTAAATGTCCCAAATGTGCCTTGCTCCTCCACCCTCCTCCACATCACACTCTCCAGATGTAACCACTGATAACAGTCTAGTGTGTATCCCTCCTGTGTTTTTCTAAGCATGAAAACTTGTATTTCATAATGACTTCTAGAACAGACTCTGGAATCAGACCACGTACTTGTATGTGTGCCTTTGGGAAAGCTACCCTCAAGCCTTAAATCTGCATTAGTAATACGGCATTGATAACAATGCCAGTTTCTCTCCATTGTCAGTGTGAAAGGAGGTAAGTGTTTTAATAGCACTTAGCACAGTGTTAGGTAAACAGTAATAACTCATTAAATGGTAGCTATGTATTAGATGGGCTTTGGTTTTTAAAAGCAAAAATGTGATCACACCATTCATGTTTTTTTGTTTTACAACGTATTTTTAAAAACTCATTCCTCATTGGGGCACACATACCTATCTCATCCTTTCTTAACTGTTGCCTCCTATTAAAGGACTATAGTTCATTTTCAAGTTATGGCCTTCTGATATTTTTATTTATCTATTTATTTTTTAATAGAAAGGAAGGTCCAGCGATAAACCCTTGTGTTTATGGTCAATTGATTTTTTTTTCGAAGAATTTATTTATTTATTTGACAGAGAGATAGAGTGCATAAGTAAGCAGAGCAGCAGGCAGAGGGGGAGAGAGAAGCAGGCTCTCTGATGAGCACCCCGCTCTGCTGAGGGGGGCGGGATCCCAGGACTCTGAGATCATGACCTGAGCCGAAGGCAGAGTCTGAACCCACTGAGCCACCCAGGTGCCCCTGATATTTTTGTTTTATATTATAAAGTTAATGGAGCTTGCCACTCTGGAGCCCGCACTGTTCCTAGGTGGGTCAACACAATCCCAGGATTCTAATAATAATGTTAACTAGAAGAAAAGAATTACTTCATGAACTCCAACCATGGTCTAGGCATTGTGTCAGTGGCTTTGTATATCTTATCTCTGGTCCTCACTACACTGTTCTGCCTCTACTGGAAATGATCTCAAGGGTGGATGGCCCTGTTTGGGTGGTTGGTGCCTACAAGCTGGCAGGTAGTTCTTGGCATTCTGAGCAGTTTCCCTATCCAACAGTAATTCACTGGGCCGTGGACCAGTCCTTGATGAAATCCACCAGTCTTGGCTTGCTCATTTTCTCTTGTCAAATTTTGGACCAAGGAGTGGAGAAGAAAGGATGGAGGGAAGAGAGCTAGTGAATGGGGACTTGGAGATCATCCATTTCTTTCCCTAAGTAACACTGACCTTAACCTTCTGGTTCTGGGGTGGAGCTGAGAAGCAGAGTCTTTTTAAATGAGCAGGATTTTATGTAGATACAAACAAACAGAAGTATGGATAAAAGGCAAGGAAGCTTCAAAACCATCTTCTATCTTCCCAATCCCTGGTGTGGAAGAAGGGGATGGTCCCTGTGTAGAGGAAAGTCTAGGTTATAGTTTTCCAGCAGTCAAGCAAGAAGCTGCTTGTGTGGACTATGAAGAATTTGGAGCAGGGACAGTCAAATAGCCCTTAGGGTCCCAAGGAGACTGGAACCTTCCTCCCTGTCTAGGCAGAAGGAGAAAAAGCACACCTACCATTAGCTTCTGGCCATTAGGAGTGAGTTGCTGTTGTCCTACTGCCCCAGAGTGTGGGCTATCAGGCTCTTAAGTAAGCTGGGTGTTGCCCTGACTATTGCTAAGAATATCCATTCCAGGATTGGGTGGCCCCTGCTCATACAACTTACCAGTCTTTATAAAAATATAGAGAAATAAAATCCAAGTACCCTCTCACTCTTTAATTAGTAGATATCGAATGTATATATTTAAATCAGTCTCTAAATTCGAACCCCTGATATAGAATCCTGTTGCAGCAATCAATTTTATATTTTGAGTTCATAATTTTCAACTACTTTCAATGAAAGTCTGATGAAAAAAGATATTCTCATTACACAGTGACATTTTCCTGGAGTATCCCACGCCCTAGGAAATGGAATTTTTCCAGAGGCCTCTTGTCAAGAGTTTTGTTTTTTTTTTTAATTGCCTGGAATTCCATTTATCCTTTTATCTTTGAAAAATTATTCCGTCTTCCCTGCCATATCTAAGTCCCGCTAACTCTATGAAATCTTCCCATCTACTCCAACCCACTAATTTTTTTTTCTTTTTAATTAATTCTTATGCCATATTCTGGGCAACAATGTTTGGGAAATTACCCTTTATCTCATTGGTATTGTTTGGTTAGCCTGTAAGTATCTTGGGAAAAATGACAGCTCACCATTTACCATCTATATCCACTACAATTCCTACCACAATCCTGAGTGCTTAGATGAGGCTCGGTAAATATGTGTAGGTTATAATCCAGAGTCAGTAACAACAGAAAAATCCCCACTTGGAAGAAGGAAAACAAGATCCATGTTCCTTTTGTTCTTATCCCAATAACGAAATCCTTGAGCAAATGCTTTGTTTTTACAGTGGAATCTTAATCAGGTGCTGAAATTTCAAGAATGAGTATCCTTTATTTAGTCTCAATTCTTACAACCCATGACTTAAATGGGCCAGGTTATTAAATACTTGGGAGTTCAAATTATGACCTCCAAGCAGAGCATCTCGTAAAGACCAAATTCAGATGCTGGTAAACTTCATGTGAGAAAACTGAGGCAGCTTGAGAAATGGTTTGTACAAAGCAGTCTTTACCAAACGTAGTTGGTATTATTTGTAAAAGAAAAGGTTTTGGGGGTCAAATAGGGCTTGGGAAACCATAATTAAACAAGTTTGTTTCTGTTTCTTCATTGCAAGATTTTTCAATACTTTTAATAGGCTTATACCCTCCAAGAGGGGACATTAACGTGTTGAATTTCAGGTTTTTTATCTGAACCCTGTCTCTCTGGAATACCTCTGGGTCTAGAATACCCCCAAGTAATATTTTTTGGACTTCTCCTCTATGGTGATTCATCTGATATGAAGCCCTCCACTGAAGTCTTCTGACCAAGCACAAGGCTTCCCTATTTCCATCAAGACATCAAGTTAGAGGTCACAGCTCCCATCCTCTCCACTCCATCACCAACCTGAACAGAAGCTTCTATTAAAATAACCACAGCATGTTCAGGAGAACACAATTCACGTAAAATATCTCTTCTACTAGACCTGTTTATTTCACAGATTGAGTATGTGATGCTATTACCAAACTCCTACTCCCTAATCATCATTACATTATCTACATATAATATGTTAGATATTACTAATCATAGTATATGTAGTATATAATATAGTAGATATTACTCATCATATAGCAATGTTATTATATAATTATCCAGTAACCATATAAGACATGTGGTTAGGCCTGCGAAAAATGGGACCTCGGCTCTCAGATCCCAGACACCAGTTCCCCAAGGATAGGACGATGAGGGGTGGGGAGATGGGTTAGCAATGGACAGCAAAACAAACAGAAAATGCCTGAAGTTTCCTGTTGTGTTTAAAATAAAATGTATCACCGTGGTTTTGCTGAGAACAAATACACAATTATTATTTGAGGCTGCAGGCACACAAGTTCATATGCAGAAGTTAGGTAGTTTCCTCAAAGTCACACTTAGATATACCACACAGGCCAAGATGAGGGACCACACACTCGAGGCCGGTCAGTCATCTAATTCCACATCCTGTCATCAGCTGGGAGCTCTATATTCTTAGAAGTCAAGAGGCAATTTTCAGAGTGTGACGGGGAAAGCGAGGATAATAAAACTAAAGGTGTGCAAGGAGCGTAAGAACTAGTACTGTTTAGATCATTGTTAGGTTGCCATGAGCTCTGCCTTCTGACCTTAGTTCTAAGAATGGAGCCCATGGGTAGGTGCTAAGAGCAGACGAGTTTGGGCTGCAGGCACAGAGGAAGATAACTGATAGGGACATTGGAAAATAGAAGGAACTGCCTTTTGAGTTTGTAAACATCTCATCATGAAGGATACTTAAACAGAGACTAGACAACTCCTTGGGCTCTACCTTCTAAAGCAGATTCAAGAAAAGGTAAGGATAGAACCGAGAGCACCAGGAATATTTTTTAGGACTCACTCTAAGACTTTTTCCAGGCCCTCTGGCAAGGGGACAGAGGCTAAAAGTGTGCACTCGGGTCCTGTTCGGTCAGGGGCAGGAATGGGGAACCACTTCCTGCACTTCCTGTGATCCCTGGATCACAGACCACTCCCAGCTCCGCCCCAGCTCGGGGACCCTCTGAAGAATCTCTGGTATCTTCCTTTAACAAGCCTGTCAGAAGGTCACACAGTCTCCACCTCAAGGAAATCCCTTCCCATCTCTTCACCCTGATTTGTGCTCCTGTGACAGGAGGACTTTGCACCAGAGGGACGTGAGGTCCTTCCTCTCTGACCTGACATTTCATGGTTTTATTGGTGCATATAAATCAGATGCATACGAAGACATCTTAGAAACACTTGAGCTAAAACATTTTAACACGAGGATATTTCCAATGGATAACACATCTTTTTTTTTCTTATTAATTTCTTTTCAGCATAACAGAATTCATTGTTTATGTACCGAAAACACACCTTTTTACTCCAATCTCGGTTATAAACCTCAGAATACAGGCTTTGGGTGGAAAGCAGGGATGCAAAGAAATAAAACACATTCAGGGGAGTTTTAGAAAAGAAGACTGGGAGGGGTCGGTGTGGAGACCAAAGAACTGAGACTGGGCTCTGTGGGAAAAGGACAGAGAGGGAAGGCTCAAAGGGAAGGGCATTCCCCAGTCAGTCCCAGCGAGGCGCAGGTTCCTCCAGACATGCTGAGCGGAACCAGACAGAACGGGCCTTTTCTGGGCCACCTCTTAACAGCTACAGGCAGCCTCCTCCAGTTACTGATGACCATTTCTCCCCCTGGCTGGATCCCTTTACCTGGTGCTACTGTGGCTTGCATTCACTCTGCTCGTTCCTTCTAGGCTTCAGTTTCCCTAGCTGGACTCTCTTGATTAGCTGTCCCAACCACCTCAGCAAACTTGGGGTCCCACTCGCACCCACACCAGCTGAGCTGTCAGGGTCCAGAGATCCACCTGGGAGCTGACATGCAGACAGTTTCCACATATCGGCCCCCTGCAGACCCCCTAGGGCCTTCTTAGGAACAACACTCTATGGATGAGAAGAAAGAGCCAGGGAAGGATGGACCTCAGTCTCCTGGCTCCTGAGGGTTCCTTCAAAGAGGTCTACAAAGAGGGTTCCCCAGTAGGATTTACCTATTTTTCCATAGCAATGCTCGTCCTTGAACTACCACTACCCCAACAGGCCTTGCCCTTCCCTGCCGTGTGTCTTCACTCTCTCATAATGCCTCCTGGAATCATCCTCTCAACGCACTACTTAGACGTAATCCTTAAGAAGGGGGCTACTTTTAGAAGGACCACGGGCTCGGTTACCCACTGAATTCGACGTCTGCCATTTTGGACCCTGCTCGGTGTAGCCCCATCCCTGAGTCGCCTTGCAGGGGACTCAGAAAGGAAAACAATAGCAGGCCCCAGTGGAAGGTTCTGTGAAAACCACAGCCCTGAGCACCATGATCATCCCCCCACAACATGCATTCATCTCTGTCTTCTTTTTCAAATTTGATTTTAAATATTTACAGCATCATACATCTTCCCCACCAGATATTACTAATGAACTGTTACTGTCTGCAAAACCTACAAGATGAGTGACGGCCAACTTAAAAAGAGCATCAATGTTTTATTCGTAAAATAGAAGCTGGAAACAGAAAATGCTTATGCGTTTTTAGGCCTTTCATCATTATTATTATTGATCCTCTAGTAGAGGGAAGGCACTCTGGCAATTAGCAAAATCAAACAGAACTGAGGTTCCACATGGCACCAGCAAAAAGTTTATAAATATGTAAATGTTTTTATCTGCTTAAATCAGTCAGTGGGACACATTTCAAGAAAATGTAAATTAAAAAAAAAAAAAGAAAGTGTAACTTTTCAACTTGCAGATTTCAAGAAAAAAGTGAAATGTTCGATTATCTCACCGACAAAGAAGGAACTCTGTGTTCCGGTGGGTCCCTCCAGAGACAAGGCTGTGTGCTCCCCCAGCCTTTAGTTTGTATTTCTTTTTCAAGGTTAGAGGTCAAAGCTCCACTGACCTTATCAGGGCAGACCCGTTACCTTTCCTGCATCACTGTTTCTGATCTTTTAGGTGGAGATAAGAATGTCTACCTACTTTGCAAGTCATTAGCATCAGGGGCTACTCCCTGCCCAGCGCGCAGTAAAGGGTTCCAGCCTCTTCTATCTAATTCTCTCTGTTTATGGAGGGACCAGCATCTTTAAATGTTCTGCCTTTGCCAAAGGAATCTCCTTTATCCAGGTATTCAAACCTAGCTGAGGTCAAGGCCTTCAGGTGAGTTAGAAAGCCCTTATTCCATGGACTTCAAGTTTTTATCAGCAACAATTCCCTTCCAGGGTGACAAGGAGTGGCCGGGCATCTGTGCCCACCACGCGGACTGACCCTGGTGGCTGTGTGCTCTTAGGATACTATATATCGCCCGGGTCTTTAAGAGTATGAACCTGAGGTCCAAAAGTTTGGGGTTTGAGACTTTCCTTTACCACTCCCTAAATCTGTGTGTCTGCGGGAAATAGCTTCTCCTCTCTGGGCCTTATTTAACTCATCTTTAAACAAGCGGACTGAGGCTCTCTTCAGAGTTCAATGAGATCAGTGCACGAGGATTATTTAGCACAGGACGGGACTCACGGGAAGTGCTCAGGAAACGCCAGCTGTTAGCATTACTTGAGTCTTAGTTCCTTGTCTAATAAAACAGGACTACAGCCCCTTGCCTTGCCTTCCCCAGAGGCCTATAGAGAAACTCTCAGGGGATGGCTGTGATATCATGTTGCAGTCTCAAAACATGACGCTCTTGCTTTTTCTGTGTGGGATTCTGGATGACCCTCTGGAAAGATCATGATTCACATGAACACTGTCCAATCACAGCGAAGAAAAGACCGTGTGTGTGTGTGTGTGTGTGTGTGTGTGTGTGTGTGTGTGTGTGGCGTTCCATTTAACCGTGTTCTAGTTGAGGTTGTGGCCTGAGTCCTAGAAACTGATCACCCAACCCCTGCCCGCCCTTACATTGAGCTGATACCTCTCTATTCTTCCATTGTGCTCTAATTCCCTGAAATAAGAGACCCAGCTCTTTCCGGAGGGGGATGTCTTCAGCTAGACCTTGGGCATAGCAAAGCCCAGAGGAGACCCCGAGGATCCTGGGAAAGGGGCAGTCCTCTGCTGGGACAGGGTAGGAGAAGGAGGTGGTTTGTCTCTAAGGTCACTGTGCCCTTCCTTCCAGATTAGGCTGATGATAAGGCAGCTCGGATCCAGTCATCAAGCTTAGCACCGTGGGTGACAGAATAATTTAATGCCTTCTCCAGGAGGGATGAGTCAGCTCTAACACAGACCTTTTACAGTCTCCTAAGCAGACAGACCCTGAATCCATCTTGTGGAGTTACTTATCTCTGTGTCCTCTAAAACACAGAGCACAGTAATTGGCACATAGGTATAAAACAAGTGTTCACTGATGAAAGGAAAAACAAATCTATGGGAGGGGTAAAGGTGGGGGGGTGCAGATAGAGGAGCAGAGAGCAGTGAAGTTGAAAAGAGAAGATCCGTCCTGGAGTGTGTGTCCGGAGATGACGGCCCTGGATTCCAGGTCGGGTAACTAGGTTAACTGTAACAAAGCCTGCGGTATTTCGCTTCATAGGAAGCATCCGTTCTGGGAAAGATCCAGCAACCAGGACATGGATGGTGTCACACCTTCTCTAACCTACAGGTCCATTCAGGTACTAAGAATCAGACGGAGAATGAGACTCTGGTGGGGCTGCGGGGCACGGTCCGAGTGGCAGACTCCTGCTTTCCAGCCCCAAGCCACATGTTCCTTCTCTCACTCCCCACGGGCTGCAGGAGGGACACACCTGCCTCGGGTTTCCAGGTTGCAGGTGGGTGAGAGGGGCTCAGATCCTCACAAAGATGGAAAACTGAAAGCACATCAAAGAGGATGAGGTTGAAGAGAGGGAGCCTGGCCTCCCCAAGACCTCCCCACTCTGGCTGGATCTCCAAGAGGCCTCAGAACACAGGTCTTTTTTTCACTTACTCACCAAGTTTCCGTTTGGTCCATTCCCATCTGCAGCAAAGGATGGTCAGTTACCACAAGGGGCAACTCTCCCTCCTTATCTTGCTTCATTCTCAGGGCTCAAAGTGCCTCAGATGTGCTAGCTACCAGCGTCTTCCTCTCCTTGCGGAGAATGTGAGTAAATCTCATGTCAACAAAGTTAACTTTCTGTCTACACACCACATCCACCTGATCAACCTTTCCCCAGAAGCACTTCAGGAAGCTGGGGAAACTGGGTTTGCTTTCTCAGGACCTGGATTTCAGTAGCGAGAATTATGGATGGGGTACTTGGCATGTTTCCCTGCCCACGAGGCACACCACACCTCTGGGATGTGGGTAACATGCATCTTGAACTCAACAACGGGTAGAAAGCCACAGGTCCCCAGGCAGTACCCCCAGTCGACTCCAAGGAACCAGCCACTCTGGAAACTAACACACATTTTTCCACAGCCCCTTTGAGATTTAACTCTCATGGGTTTCTGATTATAAATCATCAGGGAAATTTTAACTGGTAGCAGTGCACATACAGTTAATTGAGTCATTTTTCCCAGGATGTCAGCCTTTGCTGCTATTTCTATTCTGAACACTGACTCATACTGTTAATTTAAACTGTGTGTGTAACTGCAGAGATTTCATTACCTTTGGCATTCATTTTGTCCTAGAAAATCTAATTTCAGAACAGAGAGGGGAAGGTAAAATAGACTTCTACTCCCTGCACTGAAATCTTTCTCTCTCTCTCTCTCTCTCTCTCTTACACACACACACACACACACACACACACACAACTCTCCTTTGGTCTGTTGGAAGAAATCCCCGCTGGTCCCATTTTCTGGTAAGGCAGAAAGGAAGGTGTGGCTCTGGAAGATGGGAAAGTAGCATGTCATTCCTGCCAAGTGAGCCAGAACACATACTCTGCATCAACCTTGACTCTGAGCAATGTTTTATCAGGCCGCAGGAGAAGAGGGTTAAACTGGCCAACTTCTGAGGCCCTTCTCGTTTTGACATCCCAGCAAAATCACCCTGTGTTACCCTATCTTTGCATGGGCTCCACACAATATTAGTTTACTTCTTCCTCAATTCATTCAACAAATAGTTACCAACCACTTCTTCTGGTGCCATGGGACAGCCAGATGTTTCAAGAGCTGTGCATTACAGTGGTTAAGAGAATGACTCTGGTCACAGAAGGCTTATGTTTGAATCCCGGCTTCCCATCTTACTAGCCGCACAAACGTGGACAAGTCGCTTCACCACTCCATGCCCCAATTTCTTTATCTATAAAATGTGTCAATAACCCTACCATGTAGAGTTACTGTAAATATCAATGAGTTTTTCCAGACAAATCGCTTAGAGCGAAGTGTGGCACGTAACGTATGTTGGGTTTTGCTGCTGTTCTAACACTGTGAGTAAAATCCCACATAATTACTGTCTTTGTAGAGCCTACAGTCTTAGGGAGGGGACAGATTTTAATGACTTGAACAAATATCAAATTGCAATAATGACAGATTTTACACATAGGTATGTTTCTGGGAGAGCTATAATAAGTATATCTGACACCGTGAGGAAAGAGTTCCAAAGTTTGGTGTAGATATGAAGGATAAATGGGAGTTATCCGCCAAAATGGAGGAAAAGATGTTCTAAGAAGAGGGGTCATGCGTATTCTAAGGCATGTGAAGGAAAGCAGTAGGTGCTGATTCACGTTGTCTTCCTGGGAACAGGCTGGGATGGTGTCTCTCTGCCTCCAGGAAGGGAGGCGTGAACACGCAACTCACTCCTGCCAATGGAATGTGAGCAGACCAGTGTGTGCCATTCCTCAGGAGAAGCCCCAGGAGCCAGCAGGTAGTCTGCCATGCTTTCTTCTCCTGATCACTGCACTTGCTGCCATTACTGATACATTCTGGACCCACAGGGTGAGTAACTGATGGGCCTTTGTGCTTTTAACAGGCTGACATTTGGGGGTTGTTTGTTGCTACAGCTTAAACTATCGTATCCTGAATGATAAAGAAAGTAGGTGTAGCTGACAGAGAGAGTAGGGGGAGCATGGAGTCAGGTAAGACAGGAAGGTCTTTGGGGTCAAATAGTTAAGAGTTTTGTAGGCCATATTAAGGATATGCAATGTCGTCTTAAGAGCAAAGGAAATCGCTGAAGAATCTGGAAGAAAACAACAACAGCACACTGACCTCATATGGAGAAGAGATGGGGAAGAAACCAAATCATGGAGCAGTAGGAATGGATAGGTGGGAATCTGCTGAACGGTCCAGGCAAGAGACCATTCTGGTTTTGCTATGGTTATGGTAGCAGATGGGAAGTGGCCACGTAGCTGAGAGCTATTGAGGAGATTAAAATGGATGAGACTTTGGTAATGAACTGGCTATGGCTGTTGAGAGAGAGGGAGGCTCCTAGTTTGCTAGCATGTCCAACTGGATGAATAATGGGGTCACTCACAGGATGGGGTTCTCTAATAAGTGAGAACCCCAAAACAGGCCTTCGGTTAATGAAAAGTTCCTAATGTCCGGGAATGGTTTTCAGCAAAGGGCTCATGCCAACATTCATTCATCAACAAGAAAACAATTCAACCTTATCAGAAAGACCAGGTATTTTTTAAACAATTCCAAGTATTTCATCATTAAAGCGAAGAAAGAATTTGCTTCAAAAAAAAAAAAAAAAAAGAAAGAAAGAAAAGAAAAAAGAATCGTCTTGTCCTCACCCAAAGAAAAACATCTAGAAAAAATATTTTCTCTGTCACTTTTGTAGAGGAGGAGTTTTCTTTTCCATGATGTATTATGATAAAAGTATCATATATCTCACTAAGAAACCAAACAAGAAAGTAAAATCTACTTTTTCTATTTTACTTTGTGGGAAGTAGTAGAAGCAATGCAACACTTCGGAGTCAGAGGAGCCTGTGTTTGAACCCCACTTTTTCACTTACTAGCTAGGTGATCTTGGGCAAATTAATGAACCTCTCTACACCTCAATTCTCCCTTCTGAACAATCAGGATAATAACAGCCATACCTAAGATGATTATGTGAATTAGATGGAATAATGTATGTGAAGATCTTAGTAAAGTCCTTGGGACAGAGTAAGTGCTCATTAAATGTTAATATTGACTACAGGGATTATCTAACAGGGATACTGATAGGTTATGCTACAAAAGTTTAGGACCTCCTCTTTCCCTAAGGAGATCCTGTTCAAAACACCCTAAATGAAAGAAAGAGTAGCGAGTTGGGATTATAGGCTCTGCTTCAACTCGTCCACGTAGCTCAAAGCTGAATTGGGCAATGTTTCTCAAGCCAGAAAACTAAATGAGAGGTCTTGTTCATGTTTTCCCCTTGAATCTGAGATGGCCGGCGGACACAGACAGAGGAAAGGAACAGAACAGAGAGAGGGAGGCCAGTCCTAACGTGGAGGCCGGCTGTTCCCTGATGTTCCTGCGAGGAACGTTCCATCCTTTACCAGAGCAAGCCTGCCCGCTCAGAACGTGTGGACCATGGACAATGACAAGATCTACTGGCAAATCTAATAAGTACTATAATTTTGAAGCACTGTTGTGCATAAATACTATTTCAAGATCCCCATGACAACTGTAATACAAAAACACCAGGGATTTCTGGAGGATGAAAACATCACAGGTGCCACGAACACTCCCGTGGTTTGTTAGGTAGCTTCATAATTGAAGATTTTGGGTGGAAGTCGGCAGAGATATTATTTTTTCCCATCCAAGTGCAGTCTCCTCCTTGCTAAGCATCTACCCATATATGCCGTCTTCCACAGGGATAAGGATCCTGACTGTACAGATATGGCCTCTGCTTAATGGAACCCAACAGCTCATGGGGTACCACTGTAATACAGACCATTTATTAGGCACTTAGTGTGTGTATCATGCAGTGCTAAGTGCCACTCGAGTCATTTTGATCCCCACAACAAACCTAATAGGTCAACACCATTACTGTTCTCATTTTCTAGACAAACTGGATCAGATGAGACACATATCTGTCCCAGGTCAAGCAGCCAGAGAGAAATGGAGTTGGGATTAGAACCCCTGCACCTGTAACTCCAGAGCCTTGGGTCATGTGGCACTCAGTAAACAAAGGCTTTGATTCTGGCCATTCATCCAATCACCAGACCCAGGCTTGATTGCTTTCAGAACAGATCCCTTCCAATATTGTATCCAATGTACAGATAGGATAGACTGGCTTATCAATTTTTCAAGGTACTTAATGCCCTAGAAATAGTCAAATATTGTTCAGGTATTTAAGAATATTCCAGGGGAAATGAAAGCCTTGTAAGAGCATTGTCTTTCTCGTCACCAACGTCAAAGTCAGCCCTCAACTGCATTTAGCTACTCAGTGCCAATACATATAAAAGCCAAAGGAAATTCAGTAGCAGAAAACTTCCCCTCCATGCATCTATTCTGAGGTTAATGGCACTAAAATCTTTAAACCAGCCCTCTGGAGGACTTCTCTTCTAGATTTGTTATTTGAAAATCAAAATACTGTAAACTTTCACAGGTTGCTTTTTTGATGACAAGCAAAAAGATTCATGGATTTATTTATGTTTGTTTGTTTTGTTTTGTTTTGTTTTGTTTGGGCTGAAACTAGGATATTGTACATCCATTAGAAATTCCAAGCTGCCTTCTAAGCTCTTACTTGACATCTACCAAATCTTTGAACTTGGCTGGGTTTATCCAGGATATCACTACAGATGGTTCATGATCAGAGAAAAGATTTTTGCCCCTAGAATTGTGTATATGCATCTCTCAGAAGACGCTCAGAGGAGAAACGATCAATGAGAGGCAGGCTGTGTGCTCATTCACAAATGTGAGCTCATCTTTTCTTTCCAGCTGACTGTCCGGTTTCTCTGAAAGCTAAAAAAAAAAAAAAGAAAGAAAGAGAGAAAGAAAGAAAGGAAACTTATAAATAAGTGCTCGTTATGCCTAAAGTGGGGTTAAACAGGGATCAGAAAATATTACCCTGATGAATTGATACTGAATCCCCAAAGCTCTGTGGTATTCCTACTTCTGTTTTTAAGTTACTATTTTTTTTTAAGATTTTATTTATTTATTTGACAGAGATCACAAGTAGGTGGAGAGGCAGGCAGAGAGAGAGGGGAAGCAGGCTCCCTGCTAAGCAGAAAGCCTTATGTGGGGCTTGATCTGAGGACCCTGGGATCATGACCTGAGCCAAAGGCAGAGGCTTTAACCCACTGAGCCACCCAGGCACCCCCTTAAGTTACTATTAATGGTACGCGTGACTTAATTTCCCACAAAGTATGGGAAGCATGGTCATTTTCATCCTTGGATGTTGTTACCCATTGTTACATTGTTTTAGTTTATCAGATCAGGTTTTATCACTCCTAGAAGATAATAGGGTTTGAATGAAAGCTAAGTCAACTGACGAAATGTTGTTTATTTTAAGATGAAAGGGAGATAATGCTCACTATATTCGCTAATTTCCAAGGGGACCTTGTAGAGGAGGCATAGAATTGGGAGATGCTGCACGATCAGATGTGTCAAGGAAATGAAGGGATATAATATAGATCAATCTTATAACAGTGTTTGACCCATGGTAAATTGTAACTGGGTTTGTTTTCTTGTCTGGCTACAGATAGGAAATATTTGCCAGAGGTAGCCAGTTTGATCTGATTTATCCCAGGGAAGGTTAATGTCACCTTGGTTCTGACACCTCTGCGGTGCATCCCTCCCGGGAGTCACTCAGACCCATTTAGACTACATAGTTGTGTCTTACATTGGAACCTATAATATGCCCATGGGTAACCCTTCTTGGACCCTCTAAGCTCCAAGAGGACAAGAACTAAGCCTGTGGCATCCACAGCATCTGGCACATAAAAGGTGCTCACAAATACTTATTCAGTTTAAGAATGTGCACTTGTAGAAGGCATTTTCAACCTGAACTGATGGACCAGATGTCATAAGATTAAATGCTATCTGTTTCATCATCATGTGGGGGGCAAATTCATGTATAGGTTCTAGGACAATCTTGTCGATCGTCTATTAAATGGAAAGAATAAACCCTTCACATATTCCCATTTCCTTTAACACCAAGGGTCCCCACCACCACCAATAACAGGAGCTCTCCCCGCAGCTCTTTATCCAAAGAATCCCACTGAGTCCATGTTTCATTATGTCCTTTCAGTAGCATAGTTTCAAGAGACGTGATCATGGAATAAACCAAAATATACAAATATCAAGTACCTGTTCCGCCAAAGTAGTAGGAATGTAATCTCAAATGACTTGGCTCTTCCTCTTCCCCCGGGAAAGGTTCTGGGGATTGAGTCAGAGTTTCACAGTATTGACAGCTTGGAAGAGGGAGAAGGAAGACTGGCATCTGATCCTCTGTATTTCCTGTCCATGCCAATATACCCTCCGAAACAGCACCTCCCTTTCAGCTTTTGGCCACTGTTTCACAAAGGTCTCCATTTTCTCCTTAATTTTGACTCTTTCTGATTGAGTGTCTCTCTAGTTACTTCTGAGACATGCTTGATGCTGCGGGACTTGTTCTGTTTTTCCCATGACACTGGGGCATGACTATCTCTCTAAGCCCATTGCAGGTCCCTCATAGTTATCTACTCCTCCACTCTGCATCCTCCCTGACCCTGACCCTGACCTTCAAGCCCAGCGCAAGTAAGTTTTATCTAGTTCCTGAAGAAACTGACTCAAGATGTTTCTTCCCAGCATCTGTCTCTGCCTTGAGTCCTCCTTACCCTTAGGCTTAGTCCTTTAGAACACAAAACATAGGAAAGACTAAGTTTTACTCTACTTTCCACTTCTATCCCTTTTTAGCTGCAGCCTCTTTTGGAGTAGAGAAAACCAAACTTCTTGAATGGGGTCAGGTAATGTGTATTGGGGTGCCTGTATGGGGGCAGGCATGGGGGATAGAGAAAAATTATAGCAGATACTTTTTGTAAAAATGGCTTCAGTAATCCTTTCCATCCTTTTAGTCTCCCATTTGCAAAGTGACCTTCCTGCTTCCTCCCCCTCCCCATAAAGGAGTGGGCATCTATTTCCTTTATCCCTTGAAACTAGGTCAACCCTGTGTCTTATCTTTGACCTGCAGAATGGAGAGAAAGTGATATTGTGTGACTCAAATTGGAAAGACCTTGCTGCTTTCTCTTTTATCCTCTTGGAATGCAGTGCCAACCAGGTGAACCCCAGGCCAGCCTTCCTGAGGATGAGGACACATGGACAGATGATGGCCAGCAGGACAGCCTGGCATGGTGTGAGCCTGTCATGGACCATTTGGTCCAGATGAGCCACCAAATCACTGAAGACACATGAGTGACCCCAGCAAGGCCAGCAGAAAACCTACCACTGAGCTCAACCCAAACTTCTGACCCACAAAATCGTAAGTATACAAAACAGTAGTTATTTTAAGCTTTAATGGAATAATGGGTTATGAGGCAAGAGAAAACTGATACAGACATAAACACCAGGGAAAGCTGGGTAATGAGTCAACTTACTATTGTGGTGTAGCTCTGCCTTAGGTTTTATTTCCAGTATTTTCAGCATCTCGGAATGTCCACACTTGTAGACTACTTGTCAGAAAATTTTACAACATTTAGAACTGGAAAGTCCCCAGGGACTCTAGAGGAAAAGGCAGAAGGTGTAGATGATGGGGATAACTTCCCGGTATTAGCACTATTCCCTGGAGAGGCATAGGGAATGCTGATCACCTTAGCAAGAATTTACTGATATGCCTATTATATGCCCATACCCATGGTACTGAGACACCAAAATAATCCCATCCACCCAAGATTTATAACCTACTTGGTGGCAAAAAAATTAGGATGTCAAATACTTAAAACCATTCTTCCTTCAAAAGCAGAGTTACGTTTCCTAAGCGAAAGTCCCTGGTCGAGATCACGTTGCTAAGAGTCAGTCTGACAACCTATACACCGTCTCTCCTATCACTTACGTTATATGACTATGGCTCTCAGGGAAAGAGCTATCAACAGGAAGCGTTTGTGATATGTTCATTGAAATACCTGTGATACTTTATTTTCTGTGTAACTTCTATTGATCACAAAAACGTTTATGTGATCTGTTAGGTCTGGGGTTGCTTGGTGATATTGATCAAGTCGATCCCTTTGTGAAAAGCTACATTGATTAGTTTCCTGGCGAGCTGTTCAGGCCACTTGGGAAGATGTCAGTGGTGATACTCGTAGTTAGAAGAGTGAGGCTCACCCATCATGTCTTTCTGAAAGGAGACAGAACGGAAGACAGATGGATACGACTACATCCTGTTCAGTAGGCAAATACCTGGCGATCCATCTCCCAGCCCCCCTCCCATAGGGATAAAATTAATATCCAAGCGATGAACAGTCTCTCCTCCGTCCTTAATTAGCATCTGTACTGCAAAACCCACCTGAAATACCGGAGACTAAGAGACCAGTCTGGTCACTTTGAGCAGCCCCATTCATGTACACAGGTCTGCTCCGCTCCTCTTTGGAACAGCAACTGGCAAAACCCCAGAAACAGAACCCCACATCAGGGATGGAAGACAATAAACGTGCTTTGTCATGGAAAATACAATGTGAGCCCAAGAGGGATTAGAACAATGAGCTTCGGGGCCTTCTGACAAAAGAACACCAGATCACAATTACAAAGAACGCTCAGTAATTCCCATTTCTTGACAACTAAAATGAATTAATAGCTTGCACACCCAAAAGGCAACAACAAACGATGTTCAAAGGCTGCCTTGTACAAGAGCAGAACAAGTCTCCAGAGGTGGGGCAGGGGGAAGGCAAGTAACAATGCTGCTCCAGGACTCTGACCCTGGCCAGAACAACTTTCCCTAAGGCATGTTTTTTAGACCTACGCCCCTGAAAAGCACTTCAAAAGAGTTCCGTGACCGGCTGAGTTTGGCTATCAGTTGGAATAGAGGTTAGCTTATCTGAGAAATCCCAGGAATAAGAAGTCTCCGGGTTACGTGGGACAGAAACTGGTCAGGCTCCTTGTCACTTGTCTCTTCAATATGATCATTAATTCAGTCAAGGTGATCACTCCCTCCATCCAATGTTAGAGTTTAGGTTGCTCATCTGATAACAACGGGTTAGGTCCTGACTCTGTCACTCACTTAGCAAGGTGAGCAATTGGGTAGCCTTACAACCCTCTGCCTTGAGGATTCGTGGGAGAATACATGTGCAGGGCATTGTGAATAAGAGACCACAAATAATAGATGAACACTAGTGATTAACATGTTCTTATAATGGATAGCTGCTTAAAAAATACCCAACTTAGTATGTAAAATATTCCTATTATTAAGGCAATGCTTTGTTCTTTCTTTCTTTTTTTTTTAAAGGTTATTTATTTATTTATTTATTTGACAGAGAGAGGGATCACAAGAAGGCAGAGAGGCAGGCAGAGAGAGAGGTTCCCCACTCAGCAGAGAGCCTGATGCGGGGCTCGATCCCAGGACCCTGAGACAATGACCTGGGCTGACAGCAGAGGCTTAACCCACTGAGCCACCCAAGTGCCCCTGTTCTGTCTTTCAAAAGGGAGCATATGTATAAACTAGGATGCTTAACTTAAAATGGGACCAAGAGAAAACAACAGATTGAGCATCTAAGTAAGAACTAAAAATACTTCCAAAAGAGATTATTCTGTTGTTAGTGATAACAACAAAAATATATAAATCCAGCACTAATGAGTTACTGATTTTGTTTCTGTTTTTTTTTTTTTTTTTGAAAGACTTTCTTTCTTTATGCATACAGAAAGTGCACATGCATACAAGCAGGGGGAGGGGCAGAGGGAGAGAGAAAATCTCAGACTCCACACTGAGCTGGGAGCTCAACGTGGGCATCCATCCCATGACCCTGAGATCATGACCCAAGCCAGAAATCAAGAGTCAGACACCCAGCCAAGAGTCAGAGCTACTCAGGTACCCATTAGTGCTTTTGTTTTTATCAAAGGTGTGTTGACTGCCATAACATAGGAGACGATGGGAACATGTAATCCTCACCTAAGAAGCAAAAAGAGTAATCTGACCTGAAATTGTGTTATATGTATCTGTGGAATTTTCCCCGACACCAATCATACTGAACTTAACCATCTACTACAGAAGCACCAGAGCCAAAAAGACCAAAAGTCCTGGGTCTCAGTGGCTCAATCAGTTAGGCATCTGATACTTGATTTTGACTCAGGTCATGATCAAAATCACATTTCCTGGGCTGTACTCAGTGGAGGTCTGCTGGAGGAGTTTCTCTCTGCCCCTCCCCCAATGCGCTTGCTTGCACGTGCCCTCTCTCTCTCTCTCTCTCTCTCTGTCAAATAAATACATCTTAAAAACAAACAAGCAAACAAAAACCCAAAGACCAAAAGTCCAATATTATTTCCCCACTGGGACCCTCACACAATACAGAAGTAATTTTTTTTTTTCTTTCAAAAGGAAGGTAATCATAGAGAAATAAGAAAACTTACAGTGATATAAATTTGTGAAGACTACAAAGTATTTTCACAGCCATTTTGCATTATTTAGGACTACCATTATGCTTAGTGAAGTCAGCCTAAGAGGTCTCCATTGTGTTGTGGACAAATCTAAGACCAGCTGTTATTTACCCAAGGTCACATAGATGGCTCCAAGAGCCTCAACTGAAACCTAGGTCTTGGGTCCTCCAAGTCCAATCTTTTTTTTTTTTTTTTTAATCTCTAAAAAGCAGAACAATAACTCAAATTCAGAAGGTGACAGAAAGGAGACAGGTTAAAAATTTGCTGTGATATTGTTTGGTTGGAATCATCTTAACCTCTAGTGGGTTAAATGGTAGGTAAGTTCCTGGGAAAGTGACAGCCAGTGAGACTACATTGAGGGGAAAATAAAGGTAAAATCATCAGAATCCAAGACTAATGGCTTTAGGATGTCTCCTGCCACATTTCAGATCTAGGGACCTCTCCCTACCTGAACGATCCCAGCTCTCAAGAAAGTTGACTATGGATAGAACACCACACAAGACTGTTCTCTGCACACATGTGTGTGGTCCCCAAAATATCTGCACCATGTTTTCCAAGGAGAGAAATCATATTTTTTGTTTATTGACTTGTTTTATTTTTTTTAATCTTGTCACATATCTTTTACCAAGTCTCAAAACTGACATGTGTTTACCACAACCACTGAAACCAGTGAACAAACAGAAATCCACATAAAGAAAATGCTAATCATATATCTTTCCCTCCCACAAGAGTAAAATACACCAGCCAGGTGTTCTAGTCACATCTTGCTACATTTTTAAAAAAATAAACATTAATGTAAGGGATTTGGAGTTGTTACTGTCATCTGGTGTCTTTCTCACATGACAACAATTTATTGACAGCCCTTTGGATCAATAGATAGAGATTTAACTTATGTATTTGAGGAAACATTTCATATTCCACAATGGGATTGATACCAGAATTTACTCAATCTTTCCCATACTGATGTACATCACGCTTTTTGGGTTTTGTTTTGTTTTTGCCTTGACAAACAATGGTGTGATAAATATCCTTGATTGTAAGTCCTAGGGCTGTGATTTCATTAGGGTAGATTTCTGTAATAGGGATTTCTAGGACAAAAGCTACATATATTTTAAATGTAAACTTTAAGGTATGTTGTCACATTAGAAAAATTAAATCCAGAAGGATTAAACAATTAAATCTTAAAACACAAAATAGCAAAATCTCAACTTCACAGAGGCACTATCACTAGCTATATGAGGCCCCTGATTAGGTCTTAAGTAAATGTAAATCCATATCAAAACCAAGATAAAAATTCTGCCTTTAAACTAATCTTAAGTCAGACATGCAGATAAATGCAGTTAGAGAGAGAGAGAAAGGGAAGCCCCCAAAACATCAGGCTGTCTACTTTGATCATGACCAAGCAGAGTACTAAGATCCAATCAAGTACCCCCATTCTGGGTCTCTGGGATGAGATTTCTCAATTTCATTTGGATTTATTCTCAACCAGATCTTGCTTTATTCCTCTAAAAGAGCCAAAGATCTCCTAGCGTGGTGATCTGGGCTGGTACTCCCAAGGGGCATGTTTGAGGAATAACCAGTGGCCTTATTTGCTTATCTACAGAGGCTTAATTACTTTGAGTGAGATTTCCAAAGTGAGAGGAAAAGCTAAGTTGTTTTTAGTTGATAGAGAAAAGCCCAAGAAGCTATATAGGGGAGAAGAAAAGAGGGGGAAGAATAATCAAGCAGATGGAGAGACACTAAGAATGAACTGAAAAAAAAATGTTTAATAAAAAAAATTACAGTAAGTTTTTGCTATGGAGTGACCAATTTGACTTCCTTTTGTGGGGAGCCACAAAACCTTCAGAACAACCTACTTCATTTATGATACTTTAGAGCTTGACTGTTATTTGGGGGAGGGAGAGGAGACGGTTAGGGACAATGCCAAGAAGTACCAAGTTCGGTCTCAATGTGGACGGGAGCTTCCCAAGGGAGACCCTATCACATTGGGCCAGTTTCAAGTGCTGCTCCAAAGTTGGATTAGAAATGAAATCACATCCCAGTCTTAAACTCCTAAACCTCTCGATCAATCCTGGTTTACAAAGCATCTAAAGAAAGGAAATTTTTGCCCAACTGATCAAAGCAGCACTCAGAATGGAACCACTGATTGAATATTGACCTCAGCAGGCACTGTAATTGCATCTTATTGGCAAATCATTACTAGTTTATCTTAGTGATAGAAAGCACAGATTGAAATTACAGAGGCACTTACTTCTCTGGATCAGGTGAATAAGTAGCAGGCAAAAAATTCCTCGGCCTTTCAAAACACAGCGGAGGGGCAGGGGAAGGAAGGGAGGACCCCTGCTAGGAAGATTAGACGTTGGCTTAGCCAGCCTTCCTGTAACAGGGGGAGAGAACAGTAGCTCCATGACCATTCCAGTCCTGGTCCACTCTTCAAGTCCGGTCACACCTCCTATGACAAGCCTTCCTTTATCTCCCCAGACCTCCTCTACTTTGCTGCCCTCTATGGAGTCCTGGTGCCATAGAGTGTAGCGGTGAAGAGTTCAGGTTCAAGCTCTGTGAGCGATCTCACACAAATCACCCCTTTGAATCCCCACAACAACCCAATGGAGTGATTAGGAATAATAACCCCTCTCTAGAGATGAGGAACTTAAAAATTAGAAATGGCCAAAAGTTAAAAATAAGATAAAAATAAGAGGTTCTAATATACTTTATGCCCCAGGAAGTAAGGAAAGACAGTCTGGAAAGCATGCACTGAATTTTGCAGTCTACTTTGTATGGGGACTGGCAAACTTTTCCTGTAAAGGGTCAGAGAGTAAATATGTTCAGATGGTAAATATGTTAAGCTTTGCAGGTATGATGTTTTCTGTAATAACTAATCAACTCTTTCGTTGTTATACAAAAGCAGCCATAGACAATAAACAAATGAACGGGCAGGGCAGCATTCTAATAAAACTTTATTTGAAAAATCAAGGGCCCCTGAGTGGCTCAGTCAGTTGAGCGTCCGACTAGTGATCTGGGCGCAGATCATGATCTCATGGGATGTGAGATGGAGCCCTGAGTTGGGCCCCCCACTCAGCAGGGAGTGTGTTTGAGATTCTCTCCCTCTGGTCCTCCCCCTCCTTATCTTTCTCTCTCTCTCTGTCTCTCTCTCTCAATCAGAACTACCCTTAATAGATGATTATTCAGTCACAGCTCCAATATCCCCAGTAACAGGAAGCTCATGCCTGCACAGGTTACCCATATTCACCAAGGGGCACATAGGGGATTTTAGGATATTTTTGTAATTAGATTTCTGTTTCTGAACTAAACACTAAGCTGATAGAACACTAAATTGATAAATTTCCAAACTGAAATCTTGACACGGTAAGCACCTTCTGTGCAAGAAGACCAGAACATTTTTTCCACTGAGCAGTATTGTCCAGGGTCTCCTAAATACAGTCACCCTAGTGAATATATGAACCTCAACTTGAAAATAGCTTCTTACCCAGCTGCGAGGATCAGTAAGAGGGATTTCACTTGCGTTGCTCCATTGTAAGAGCCTCTATCTATGAGAGAGGCACATGCTACATGTAATATGTACGCCTACTAGAAAACTATTTCTTTCTATTTTTTATAACATGTTCTTCGAATACAAGCAGTCCCACAGAACAGATACTCATCTGGAATTTCCACAGAAGGTAACATTCTCCAGGACTACACCCATTCTTTTGTGTTAGTCTGATATTCACTCAACACATATCTATAAGCATTTACGTTGTACTTGGTCCTAAAGAAGCAAATAAACATATTAGAGTTCCTGCCCTCTGACAACTTAAACTTTAGTTGGAGAGATAAAGCACGAGGTTAGGAAGCTTTAGAAAACCGCATTTGGTCTCTTGGTCCCATACCAGTCAGAGCACCTCTGAGGACTTCTACTGAACTTGAAGGGCCAGATGAGCTCTCAGAAATTTTACGAGTGTAAAAAAGTCTTAAGACAAACATATTTTCATTTTGGTCAAATGTAATAGTCATCATTTGCTTTCTAGTATGCTTTTAACCTTTTAAAATGCTTTGAACATATTTATTTTTATATTCTCCTTCTGTGAAGTAGATACAGCAAGCAGTGTTATTATCTTCATACTAGAACTCAAGAAACTGAGGTCCAAAAAGGGTAAATTGTTCTCCAGTGGTCTAGTGGTTAGGATTTTGTGCTCTCAGAAAGGGTAAATTGTTTGCTCAAGGTCAAACGAGTTAATGGTAGTACTGGAAATAAAACACATCTCCTGATCCTTGCTCTTGGTCCTTCTCTTCAGACAGAGCTATCTTTCTCCTCACAATGTAGATGAACCATTTATCAGTGCAACTGGCATTCCTAAAAGGTGAGCTTGGGCTCTAATCAAGGCTGGAAAGAACAGGAACGCTCTGAAGCTACTTCAAATAAAAGAGAGATGAAACACATGCAAGGGAGACACTTGGAACACAAAGGCTAAAGTGTAGCCAGGTTTCACGGAAATTTGAAATTTTTTCAGTCATGGAAGCATCTCCTGCCATCTCTTAGGTGGGTCTCTGTTTCTGCTTCTCAGTCTCTTCTCTCTCCCCCACCAGCCACTACTTATCAATAGCCTGATCTGGCCACCAGCCCCTGGCCCTGAGTGTACATGCCCTCATAAACCAGACACCCCTGCCATTGACAATGACCTCTAATTCTCCAACTTCAGTTACTGGCAGGCATAACCTGGACACAGGTCAAATCTTTCACAGTTAGGCACTGAGCATGAGGTCAATATTGTTATGTCCTTACAGAGGCTGTGGCAGGCTCAGCAAAGACAAAACTGACCTTTGTCATGGACTGACTATAAAAGAGAATGAAATATTCCAAGTATGACAGAGCAATGCTTGGCACATTATAAAATGTTGATAAATAATAGTTATTTCAGTGGAATTGTTACCAAATACTCATTTTACTGGCATGAATTCAACCACACATACTCAGGAAAGGGAAAGAGAGAATACCACAGCATTTTAGCCTAGCATTCTACTCAAAGAATGTTGCCTTCAGTGAGAATGAGATGAAAGATGGCTCCGCCATTCCCTCACTGGGCCCCAGTCCCTCCGGGTCTGTCACAGAGCATCTCACCATGTTGCCTAGGATTCTGATGTGCAAAGATAAGTGTTTGTTGTACAACGTGGCCAATGTCTTCCTCTGGGACTCAACAGCTGGTTCTGACACTGGAGGACATGCCTGCACTTGGAGTCTCCAATGAGACACCTTTTTTGCAGGGTTTCAAAAATAATATTGGGTGGTTAGAAAAAATGTGGCTTCAAATATCTTTTTTTAATTTAGCTTAATCAATTTTCACCTTATATGCTGTTTTTTTTAATTATAGTAAAATACACATAACAGAAAATATCATCTTAAACATTTTTAAATATGAAATTCAGTGGTATTAAGCACAATCCCATTTTTGGCAACCACTGCTGTGCAATCATCACACTATCCATCTCTAGAATATTTTCAACTTCCCAAAATAAACTAACTATGTATAAACCAAGGTCCCCAACTTTGTGTTTTGTTTGTTCGCTTATTTGTTTGTTTAGTTTGTTGGTTGGTTTTTGTTTTGGGGGGTTTTGTTTTTTGGTTTTGTATTTTTTTACAGTGGGGTGCCTTGAACCAGACATCCATCAAATTATATTGCTTGGATTTTCTTCTCTACATATATACCCACCCTGGGCATTTTATTCTCTCCAATAGATTTACCACCACCTACACTCTGAAAATTTCCAAATCTATCCCTGTAGACAAGACCTCCTTGTTATGTCTTAGACAAATCCATGTAGGTTTTACATCACAGTTTTGACTTCAGTATGTAGAAAAGTGAATCCATCTCACTATGCACCATCTTCTTTCTGCCATGTTATATATCACTCTTCAAGATGTCATGAATAGGCTTATTGTCCAGATAAAAAATGCAAACATCTTTGAATCTTCATGTTCCCAGCCTACTTACCATATCATTCCAGCAGTGAGCTCTTCAGAGAGAAACTGGGCTGCAATTTACAATGCGCATGGTAAGTCTAAGACTCCAGTACTAGGGATGGAAAGAAGAGCCATATCTGAGATAAGTTTGGTGAATAAGTACCCTTGCAATGTGGCAGGACAAATAAGACACAGAGTCAATGTAATTACGTGAGTTTTTTCTTACACACATAGCAAGATCATGGTTGACAGTCCTGGGACCCTGGATTGCTGACCACTGTACATGCTGATATTCTTTCCACTGTACAATTCTGTTTTGTGCTGCAATTTTTAAGAAACTTCTTTCCTTGAAACTACAGAAGACACTTCAGGAAGGAAGATAGCCTTTTGGAGGAGCAATTATTTCAAAATAATTTAGTTAAAACCCATTATATTAAAAAAAAAAAAAAAACAACTAGTCAGGGCAGCAAAGAGAAAGCAGGGACCACCAAACCTGTAGAAATGAAACTACTAATGAGTGAGTTCCATTTGCAGACCCTCATGAAAACCAACTGTAATTCTTGTCCTTGGGTTCCATGAGATGTTCTCATATCCTGCCAACAAGACTTCCGTTTCCATTCTTTGTAATCAAAGCTGAATGTCAAAGAGGTTACCTAAATCCTGGTTTAGTACATTATTTCAAAATGTCACAAAACTTCTTTTTATGACATTCAAATAAAGTCTCTAAACTGAAACTTTCATAACGGGTTAATTACAGCTGGATATTTATCATTTTTTTGCACTGGATTTTTATCTAGTTAGTGGCCCCTAAATTTATTCTGCAAATGAATAGCATTTAATAATAACCTTCCAGTGAATACAATAATGATGGATATACAAAAGACATTTCCTATATATGTAAACATGCATAAGATATGCAGTTTATATACATTTCAGCAATACTCAAATTATTTTATGGACAGTTTAATTGTAACAGAACTGAATTATTTGAGTTAAGGTTTTTTTTTTTTTTCCCCAGTTAAAAATATTCATCTTCTTTAGAATTAGGTAAACATCCACGGACCATTCTAATGACTAGGAAACTCACCCTCCGCCCAGCATGGGTTACATTCTTTCTCACTGTATCTTTGAACAACTTTCAAGCTGGGCTCCCTTAGCTGTAATGAACTTTAGTTATGTTCAAGAATAAGAACAACTTGCCATTAGGCTAGTCCACTATTCCTCAATTTGTCATAATTTGGGTAATGGGGAAAGTGCTTAGCATATTTTAGGAGGAAAAAAAGACATTTTAAGCAAGTTAATAGTATATTGAACCCATAAATAAACATGCTGCTAAGAACTCTAACTTGCTCATTAGATAATTTCTTGAAGTATTGCTGCACATGCTAAAAGAATAAAGGAGGGCGCCTGGGTGGCTCAGTGGGTTAAGCCTCTGCCTTCGGCTCAGGTCATGATCTCAGGGTCTGGGATCGAGGCCCGCATCAGGCTCTCTGCTCAGCGGGGAGCCTGTTTCCACCTCTCTCTCTGCCTGCCTCTCTGCCTACCTGTGGCCTCTCTCTCTCTCTCAAATAATTAAATAAAATCTTAAAAAAAAAGAATAAAGGAAACTTCTGTGTGCAGATGGGGAAAAGTATTGAAGGTAATTTTGTTTAAGTGAAAAAATAAAAGTGCAGCATAAAGTATAATAAAATGCCATTTCTTATGTAAAATGGGAAGATAAGAACCTCTATTTTGCCTTGAATTTTATAAGGTGAAATCTGAAAATATAAGAACATAAGAAACTAAGAACAGCAGTTATTGATGGATGCATGTGGGAGGTATTACGGGGGAACAGGGAGGATGTAGGACAAAGTTAAGAGAAAAACATTTCACTGCTTGAAATTTTATAATGAATTTATTGGAATGAGACACACAGGAGTGTATATTATCTGTACAAAGTCTGTCTGAAAAAGGAAGAATGAAGAACCGCAGAGAATGGGGAAGGCAGGCAGAGTAAGCATGGTGGAGATTCCCCAGAATTAACACAGCCGTCAAGGACCACAGACATGTTTCAAATGCCCCCAGGTGACTATACAACCCTGATTTCAAGTTCTTTCTAATATGAATTCCTATGAAGTCTTCATAGTAACTCTGTGATATAATTACAAAAGCACAAATAGAGCTTGAGAAAAGTTTTCCCAAAGTTACACAAACATTACAACTTCAAATGCGATTTCCTTTCCACTCTTTACCACAGCCACAGTAAAGAACACTGTGATCATACTCTACACATATTCTATACAGCTTTGACTCTGTCCTAATTCCAACTTGCTTTACCCTTAATGTGTTTATTTCAGAGGATTAATTGTAAAATAAAAGATCAAAAATGAGTAATGGGGTTTTTAAAGGAGGTGTTAAGGCTGTCCCTGTATTAGTTCCCTATTGCTGCTGTAACAAATTACTACAAACTTGGTGCCTAAAGCAACACAAATTTATTATCTTACAGTCCTGAAGTCCAAAGAGGGATCAATAGGCTAAAATTAAGGTGTTGGCAGGGCTGTATTCCCTTTTGAAAACTCTAGGAGAAAATCTATCTATACCCTTGTATTTTTCACTTTCTAGACTCTGTCCACATTCCTTGGCTCATGGCCCCTTCCTCCTCCACAAAAAAAAAAAAAAAAAAAAAAAAAGGTGGGTCTTTTTCCCATCTTAGCACTCTGACCTCCTTCCATTGTCACATTTCCTTCTCTGATTTCTCTTCTTTCCCCTTCTTCTATTTTTTTAAAGATTTTATTTATTAATTTGACAGAGAGAGAGAGATCACAAGCAGGCAGAGAGGCAGGCAGAGAGAGAGAGGAGGAAGCAGGCTCCCCGCTGAGCAGACATCCCGATGCAGGGATTGATCCCAGGACCCTGAGATCATGACCTGAGCTGAAGGCAGAGGCTTAACCCACTGAGCCACCCAGGCTCCCCCCAACTTCTATTTTTAAGGAACCTTGTGTTTTATGTTGCGCCCTTCCAGACAATCTAGGATAACTGCCTTATTTGGCAGTCAGCTCATTAACAATCTTAATTCCATCTGCAAAATTAATTTACCTCTGCTGTGTACACTGACAAATTCAAAGGCTGCAGGGAGTAGGACGTGAGCATCTTGGGAACATTGTCTGTCTATATAGTCCCTTATACAGGTTGAAGGAGAGAGGCATTTCTGCACTGAGTGGTGCATCCTGTGGAACACCATTACTATGTAAGAATAGCAGAGTGTTCTTGTATTAAATATTTTCAGGAAAACTATTTTAAACCAAAACATGTTTCTTTTCTATAGGATTTCAGAATATTTTATGTGTTAGTGTGCATGATGAATGGCTGATAGCATATTTCCTAAGCAGATTTGACGTAGAATTCCCCTCAAGATAATCCCTAAATATTGATCCTTTGTGGAACTTTTATAATAAAATCTATCACACTGTAATATTTTTCTTTTACTACATGGCTGAATTCTCTTTGCTAATATTGTATTGGATGCTTGTGTACTTATTTATAAGTAAGAGTATATTGTAGTTTTCTTTTTCAGTGTGGTTTTTATTTGGTTTGGGTCATTTTCCAGAGGAATTAGGAATATTTGCTTTTTCCCTCATATTCTAACATTATGTGGATAATTTAGGTTTTAGCTGTCCCTAAAAGTTTAGAAAGAGTGCCCTATAAAACCATTCAGCCCTGGTATCCTTTAGTTTTCATCTTATAACTTTAAAAAATAACAGATTTTGTCAGGGCTCTTTTAGGTTTATAGAAAAATTAAGCAGAAGAGACATAGAAATTGAACAAAAAGTACATGGGTCCCCTTACCCCCAATTTCCCCTTTATTAACACCATGCGTTAGTGTGGTACATTTGTTAACTGATGAGCCAATATTGATATATTATAATTACCTGAAGTCTATAATTTATATTAGGGTTCATGTTACGATGTTTTGACAAATGTATAAAAATATGTATCTACCATTTCAGTATCATATAAAAAGTTTCACTGCATTAAAAGTCCCCTGTGGGGCACATGGGGGCTCAATCTGTTAAGCATCTGACTCTTGATTTTGGCTCACATCATGATCTCAGGGCTCTGGGATTGAGGCTCACATCAGGCTCCCCACTCAGCGTAGAGTCTGCCTAAGACTCTCTCTCCCTCTCCTTCTGCCTCTCCCCCTGACTCAGGCATGCACACACTCTCTCTTTGTCTCTCTCTCTCTCTCTCTAAAATAAATTAATAAATCTTTTTAAAAATACCCCATGCTTCACCTACTCATCCCTCCTTTCCTTCCCCCAACCCTTAGGAAACACTGATCTTTTTATTATCTCCATAGTTTTGCTTTTTCCAGAATGTCATATACTTGGAATCATATGCTATATGACCTCTTCAGACTGGCTTCTTTCACTTAGCAATATGTATTTAACAATCTGACGTGTCATTTTGTGGCTTGATAACCCATTTCTTTTTATTGCTAAATAATATCGCATTATATGAACTTGCCTCTGTTTATTTGTTTACCCATTGAAGGACATTTTGGTTGCTTCCAAGTTATGATGATTTTGAATAGAGTGGTTTAAACATTTGTGTATAGCTTTTTGCGTGGACATAAATTTTCAATTCATTTGAGTAAATTCCAAAGGAGTACAATTGCTGATTGTATGGTAAGAGTATGCTTGCTTTTTTCTTTTTTAATGACTTTATTTATTTATTTATTTGGGGGGACCGGTGAGGGGCAGAGGTGGGAGAGAGAGAAACCACAAACAGAATCCCTCTTGAGCACAGAGCCTGATACAGGGCTGGATCTCAGGACCCTACGACCATGACCTGAGCCAAAATCAAGAGTTGGACACTTAACCAACAAGCCACCCAGGTGCATGCAGAGTATGTTTACTTTTGTAAGAAACTGACAAGTTAGGGTCACCTGGGTGGCTCAGTTGGTTAAGTACCAGCCTTCGGCTCAGGTCCTAATCCCAGGGTCCTGGGATGGAGCCCCACATCAGGCTCCCTGCTCAGTGGGGAATCTGCTTCTCCCCCTCCTCCTACCTTTCCCTTAGTGATCTCTCTCTCTCAAATAAATAAATAAAATCTTAAAAAAAAAAAAGAAAGAAAGAGAGAAAGAAGGAAAGAAACTGAAAGTGAAACCAACAAGCTTACTTCTAAAGAGGCTATACCTCTTTGCATTCTTTCCAGGAATGAATGAGGCTTCCTGTTGCTCTGCATCCTTGCCATATTCAGGATTGTCAGTGTTTTGGATTTTATCCATTCTAATAGGTGTATAGTGGCATCTTATTATTATTTTAATTTGCAATTCTCCAATGAGGTATAAGTATGACATTGAACATTTTTTTTCTGTGCATATTTGCCATCAGTAGATTTTCTTTGATCAGGTATCTGTTCAGATCTTTTGTTCATATTTTAATTAGGCTGTTTTCCTATTGTTTTAAGAGTTATTTGCAGATTTTTGGATACCAGTGTTGTTTTCACAATACAGAATCTGTTTCTGTTTTCTGGAAAGGAATGGGTATCATTTCTTCCTTAAATATTTGTTTGAACTCACTAGAGAACCCGTCTGGGCCTGGCACTCGCTATTTGGGAAGGTTACTATTATTGACTCAATTTCTTTAGTAGATATATGGCCTTTTCAGTTTATCTGTTCTTCCTTGTGTGTGTTTTGGTGGGTGCGTCTTTCAAGGAATTGGTCCATCTCACCAAGTCCATATCACCACTATCATAAGAGTTGTTCATAATCCTGATAGCTCTTCAAATTGTGGGTCTTAAACAAATGTTTATATTGCTTTTATGATTTTTGAAATAGTATGAGTATTTACCGTTGTTGAACCAATTTTAATAATTCATGTTTTTAGGAAGCTACCTATTTCAAATTTATTGACATATGGTTACATAAAACACTCTTTCCAATCCTTCTAAACTCTTAGCATCTATAGTTACATTTCTATTTTTTCCAAAGGTTTAGCTCTCTCTCTTCTTGTTTTTTCTCCATTAGACACTCAAGGCAGATGCTTTGATGCTTTAAAGAAGTTGTTTTTGTTTTATTAATTGCATTTTGTTTCCTATTCCATTAAATTAGCTTTTGTCATCATCAATTATCTCCTACCTCTGTTTGAATTATTTTGATGTTATCTTTAGTTTCTTAAGTTAATTATTTAATTCACTTTGATTTTTTTAAATTTCTTGTTTAATAACTTAAATATTCACAATAAGCTACACGCTTTTCTTAAATGATTTGCAAACTTGGGATTGAATTTCTCTAAGATTCCTATATTTTTGAATGTATACAATTTTCTTTATGGCTGTATGATCAACATGGACAAACTTTCTAGTCCTAAGAAAAAATGTTTATTTGTTATAGATCATAAAATGTTATATGTATTTATTAAATGAGATAATAGGGTTCACCTCTTAATTAGCATTCTCTTACTTTCACTTCATTAAATACCCAATTCTCTTCACTTTCTTTTTTTTTTAAGATTTTATTTATTTATTTGATAGTCAGAGATCTCAAGTAGGTGGAGAGGCAGGCAGAGAGAGAGAGAGGAGGAAGCAGGCTTCCTGCTGAGCAGAGAACCTGATGCGGGGCTCGATCCCAGGACCCTGGGACCATGACCTGAGCCAAAGGCAGAGACTTTAACCCACTGAGCCACCCAGGCGCCCCTCTCTTCACTTTCTAGAAGCATCCTTTAGAGACTCTTTCTTGGGAGGTCTAAACCCAGAGCTTTCAGAGACTAGATGAGTCATATCCTATTTGCAAAGTCCCTCTTGGTTCCCTTTCTGAGAAAGAAAAATGTCTGAATGTTCTGAAGGCCAGAGGCCACATACTGACGAGGAACCCATCCTAATTAAGTGTTTATTGCATAAATAATTTGCTTTGGATACACTGAATTTTCTAAAGTAGAACTTAATCTCCCAAACTACAAAGAGGAAACCAGTAAAAGAAACAGACTGTTTTCTTCTGTATTTCCAAGGAAGGTGATTTCAAAAGATGACAATGCAGCCGTCCTATAAAAAAGCCAATGATCAATGAACATAAAACATTTCATTTAGATTCATTTATAATATCCTTCATCAATCTCCTCTATCCCCACTGTGATCTGTGTGTGCTTCAATGTCCAGCTCATTCAGACCAGGACCCTTGGAAGAGCTTTATAACTGATGGTTTTTCTT
Organism: Enhydra lutris kenyoni; assembly: GCF_002288905.1. NCBI lineage: Eukaryota > Metazoa > Chordata > Mammalia > Carnivora > Mustelidae > Enhydra > Enhydra lutris. Next base: position 5,146,847 of record NW_019154138.1, read on the forward strand.
TCCTTCTCTGACCCTCCCCATCATTCCGTCCCAATGACCTATATTCCCAAAGTATTACGCTGAGAACAGCATTTCCTACAGATTTCTGCACCACGTGCAGTCGAAACTTCTTAAACACTCAAGTTCCTTGACAATAGAGCCAGCCCCCTTTTCTGACCTTTTCAATCTGTTTCTTTCCCTGAGCCCTCCAGACCTTCTGAGACCGAGAAATTCATGGACAGCATATCCATTTTTGATTTTTCCCACCACTGACATATTCAAGCTGAAAGTCTTTTGTTTCCAAAACTGATAGATATTTTATTGACAGCAATAAAATAATTCCTGCTGTGCCCAAAACCATGTCTCACTGGTTACTTGTGATGTACTAAATGTACAATGTTTTATATTCACTCTCTTCCTTTAGTCTGCATTTTAGTAAGATAGGCACTGCTATTATCACTGCCCAGTTAACACACAAGGTCGCAGATGCTTCAAGCTGCGAAGTCAAAATCAAAGCATACTTGGTTAAAGAACTACACTATTACTCTCTCTTAATTGCCCTGCCAGGACCAAGAGATCCCTTGCAGCCTAGACCAATTACTCACAGAGAGTAGGCTCCCAATAAATTGTTCTTAAATGAATGAATAAATGACTGAATGACTGAGGGAATATGGAAATATATGCTAAAATGCTTTAGAAATTATAAATTACTATGCAAATATTATTTATCATATATAAAATCACCATTATTAGATTGTTTTTATGAGGGTGACTCTTTTCTTTACACTTAATCCTATGATTTATATTAATATATGCTAGATGAATATTGATGTATGGTTTTGTTCATTGTTTTTCTCCCAAACCCAGGCAGAACCTCACCTTCCATCATGGGAACCTCATGTCCAATGTCAGATAGGGACAATAAGAAGACATCATATTGAAATTAGCCTTCAAGTATGCATATTACTGGAAAGTCAGAATTAGTTCAAAACAAAAGACTGTGGAGGGGCGTGTGTGTGTGCGCACGCACGTGCATACGTGTGTGTGCCTCTATCAACATTTTCAAACGTTTGGCCTTGCTATTTCTTACAACGTGGTCACGTCTCAGAAGCCTCCTTCTGACCTTGTACAATCTGAAATCACACACAAGCACCAGATGTCAGTGTTGTGCAACTTTCAGGCTGACTGCTGGAGGAGGCAAGCTGGTCTTCGTCGCTTCGAGACAGAATCAACAGTCCTTTACACACACGAACGCAAACACTCGTAGGTGCCAGATAAATCTTAGCATTCACGACAAAGAAACTAATTTGATCACGTACACAGCACCTCCTGAAGATGCAGCTGTGGGTTAAGGGTTGGATTGAATAAACACAGGAGGGACAGTAGAACCCACAGCATTCTCCTGGCCCAGAACAGGACGGAGATACCCAACAAGTACTGGTCTGACTCGCCACAATGGCTGTGAGCGAGAACAGAGGCCGGTCAGTCTTGTTTGATTCATGGACGGTGCTTCATCTTAACAAGTATTGTGGCCCGATGGCCAGACTCCTGCCATGCCCTCTGGGCCAGCCATAAACTGGCCCCTGCCTGCTTCTGCAGCCTCTCTGGGAGGCTCCCTCTCCTCCTTTCTCTCTACTCCAGCCACTGATTTCTCTCCACATCAAGAACTGTGTTCCCCGCTGGACCCAAAAGGTCTGCTTGGACTGTGCTTGCCAGCCCCTTACTCCTACTTCTTCCGATCTCAGCTCCAGTGTCCCTTCACCAGGAAAGGTTAGGTCTCCTAGATCAGGTCTCTTCTTTTATGGTTTTATAGTACCCCTTAATTGCCTTCCCAAGGCTTCTGCAATTACATATTTGTCTGATTATTTGTTTAATGTCTATGTAGTCAACTTCAGCTAACGTGTGAACCCCATCCGAGTGGTGAATATGGCTGTTCTGCCTGTCACTGCTGTCCCTACTACCTAGCATAGAGCTTGGCATATAGACGGTCTTCAACAAATAAATGTGAAACAGACCAATGAATGAATAAATAAGTAAACTTTGTTTATACGAATGGATTCCATCCACTTTTCCTCGGAATAGACTTCTGTGTGCAAAGGAGGGCACAGAAGATAGGGTGGAAATAGGAGTGGGTATCTCAGACAGTTGGAAGTGGGATGGTCACGCTGTTCCCCCAATCGTAAGAAGACCTCAGCAGGCTAAGAGACCCGTAGGAAGGCGCCCTGATTTGGATCTAAATTACAGTCGCGGGCCTGGAGTCCGCCAAGCAGCGACAGACTTCCGTCTAGCACGTGCGAACACAATCACAGACTGGTCCTATCAGCAAAGAAAAGAGGTCAGGTTGCAAATAAATGAGGCATACTGGCCTTTTCCTCAGAATAAATTATTTGAACTGTATTATGTAAACAAGATGATAGAGATAGAAAAGACAGCGGGCCTGAAGTGGTTTTTCTGGGGCACGTGCCCAAAGGAGAGATAAAAAATCTGGCTATTTTGCTTTCTTCCACAAGATGGGGCAATTGGAATGAGTTCCCTACAAAGGGGGCAGCACTAGTGATGCCTTTTCCATGGGTATGCAAGCTCGATTTGATGAGACCAGAAAAATGGAGCCAGTTTTGAACTTGTTTATGCAACTGTGTCATATTTTCTAAAAAGATCAGGTCCAGGGCAGACAAGAGTTAGGCAAGAGGAGAAAGCCTAGGGCAGCGGCCCACCCTATAGTGAGGTCAAATGGACACTGCCGAGCTTCCAGAACCCTTAACATTCTAGCCCCAGGGAGCTATAAGGGTCTTCAGCTCAGGAACAGCTGCTGCAAAATTGAGCAAATTTACCATGCAGAAACATTTCCTCACATTAGGAGGAAATTCTAGATGAGATATAATGATGCCTACTTTGAACTAAATTATTTTAATATGATCAATCACAATGTACGAACTCTGCTTCTTAATATCTTCGCTTGCTGCTTGAAGTCCGCAATGATTTCATTCAGTGGAATATTCCATAATGCATTAAATCAGGCCCTACATAAAATAATTATGACACCAGGAAACTGGAGTTTTATTTAGATAAAACTCTTGTTCTACCTATGACCTATTTGCATATGACCCTTCTTGCTTCTACCTGGTTATAGATCTGTTCCCAGCTCATTATACATTTGTCCCTGAAAAGAACCTGAGGGAAATGGGATGGACAACAATTTCTAGATTAAATTGGCATTTTTCACAAAGATAATTCATATTTCTGTGGTGTTTTTATCATCATTACCTCATTCGATTCTCCTGATAAGCCTGCAGGTTAAAATATCGTTTTTATCATCACTGTCTCACAAACCTGCAATATGGGATATCTACTTTTTCAATACGCACAGCAGGTAAGTAATGGAGGTAGGCAAGAACTCAAGTCTTAGGACTCCGGCTCTCACCCTCCATGGATGGGAGTGGTGAAAAGAGAGGAAGGGGAGAAAGGACTTATCAGAAGTCAGCATGCGTGGATATGAGGGTCAAACACACACTGTTATGAGCTTAGAAACCCAGCTAAACTGGCTTAAAAAACAGAGGAAATGTATTGGCTCACATTCTAGAAAAGTCCAGAAGTCTGAGTTGCCAAAGGATGAGGTTGCCAAAGGATAAGGCCCTTGAGGTCTTAGGTTCATCTGCAAGTGTCCCTCACAGCTTCAGTGGTCCCAGACTATCTCCTCATGGTAATAAAATAATCTAAGTAGGTCCATGTCTCCAAAAGTCCCACTGAACCACATTGTTTAGGTGCCTCTCCCTAGAGTTCCCTCACCTGTGACTCAGCCTCTCCTTGGTTCGGACTGGGTCTTTGTCTGAACCAGTCTCAGCTAGGAAGTTGAGTGTGGCTTATTGTCCTGATCTATTCAGAATTTCTCCACTGAACTGGGGGTTAGCATCAATCTCCCCTAAATTCTCATTACTAAGAATAAGTGAGTGGTGCATTATCCAAAAGGACAGCCAGAAGGAGGAAACAGATTCTGGAAAATCAAAATAGATCTACCTTTTTTTCTGGAATTCAATAAATTATAAAACATGGCCTCAAATAAATAAAAAATTGTGAGGGTTCTAGGTCTGTCTTCACTGCTGCACAATTAAAAGAAAATCTATTAAAGAATGTCCCAAGGGCACCTGGGGGACTCAGTTGGTTGGGCATCTGCCTTTAGCTCAGGTCATGATCCCTGAGTCCTGGGATTGGGCCCTGTATTGGGCTTCCTGCTCGATGGGGAGTCTGCTTTTGTCTCTCCCTATCCCTCTGCTGTTCTCCCTGATTGTAATCAATCTCTCTCTCTCTGTGTCAAATAAATAAAATTAAAAAAAAAAAAAAGAATGTCTCAAAGAAGGCTTTATGAAAACAGCTTTAGAAAATTGGAAAACCAGATTCATAAACCTGGTGCTTAGAAAGCAGAGGATTGCTTAGGAGCCCTGGAGAGGTCAGACTTCTAGAGTAGGTAAGTATTAAGAGACTACAACTTGGCGGGGGGAGGGGGGGATTAAAGAACAGAAAATCTACTTGGATTGGAAACTTGCTAGGTCCCTTACATAAATGTCTGCAAGGAGGAGGGCTATCTAATGAAATCTCAGAGCCTATTCTGTTTACCCCATCACTCACTTCTCCAAACAATAGTTTCCTCATTAGTAATGTTTCCAGGGGTAGTAAGAGCTACCTATTTCAGCATTTTGTGAGAATTAAAGGTGATAATGTTCACAAAAAAGTTTTGTTAATACAAACACTACACAAATGTAAAAATTATATTGCTGGACATTTTATTGATAGTTTTAAGTTGCTGAGATAGAAGGAAGTGTTTGCCAGAAAATGGGTTCTCCTTTGACCTTTCCAAAATGCATTGTTGAGGATTACATGTACCTCCCCTCCCATTACATGTACACCAACCTCCCATTAGCTCCACCCCATCAATCTCAAATCTCTCAGAAAAGATCTCCAAATCCACTCCACAGTGAATTTGTGTACCCCCTAAATAGTATGCACGGGTCTATACACGTGTTTTCAGAATTGACTAATTAGCCTCACTTGTAGAGCAGACTGTTAAGAATTATCAAATAAAAATCTAAAATGTTGCTACATTTTATAAAACAGCTGAAAGTTCTGACGTACAATGCTGCCTATTGCTTAATGGAGCTGCACTTGAAAAAATACCCTTCTGTAAGAATCCCCATCCGATTTCTTTTGGGATGTCATTTGCAATGGTCCAGTAGATACTATCAAGCAGCTCTGCCTCAGAGATAAAGAGTGCACAGAGTTAGAAACATTGTCTTGGATGCGGCTAGTTGGATATCATGGTGCAAACATAATTTTTTCTCAGTAGTTTTAGCAATTAGAGAAATGACAATTAACTACTCACTCTGAGAGCTGGACATCAACAAATTATCACACAAGGAGCAAGAGTTAAAAGAAATAAAATCCCTAGCACACAGACACATTTTTCTCTCATTTTATCTCTCGGTGGTAATCACGACCTTGTCTTTTACATTTTTCTAACATAAAAATGATCCACCCTCATTCTTTTCGTAGTATCTTAGGTTCTGTAAGAAATCACTATTGTGTGCCCATAATGCTTCTGAGCCTTAAACAAAGAATATGAAAATTTTCCCCTTTCGCTTTCCAGGCCTGAAAATCTTTGGTTAACTGCAAAAAAGTGAGGATGTCATTCTTCCCATCATACTTCCACCAACGAACCCTGCCACCAGTATTCTGTGACAGCAGTGTAAAATCAAAAGAGAAAAGTCTTTTTCACATTTAATGGGAAAGAGAGGGGTGCCTGGGTGGCTCAGTGGGTTAAGCCTCTGCCTTTGTCTCGGGTCATGGTCTCAGGGTCCTGAGATCGAACCCCGCATCAGGCTCTCTGCTCAGCAGGGAGCCTGCTTCCCTCTCTCTCTCTGCCTGCTGCTCTGCCTACTTGTGATCTCTCTCTTTGTCAAATAAATAAATAGAATCTTTAAAAAAAAAAAAAAAAAGAAAGAAAAGAAAGAGAACCAGTGTTGTTCTTCAGAAATTTTGCTTGGTGTTTGGGATACAAACATGGATTAGTTCCCATCTCTAAGTTGCTCTCAAAATAGCTCAAACTAAAAAGATTGTCTCTAAATCTGTGATCATATACTCAATTTCTACCCTTAGAAGTATCTTTATCTTAAACATAAACATTTCAAGAATTCCTCATCTAAATCCCTCTTTCTCTAACATTCCTTTGTTACTTGGTAGTATCGTGAATGTTCTTTATACAGAATCACTTAAAATTATTCATTATTAACTATGTTTTTCATATCTTTTACTCAGCTCCTGAGAGGTATGTGGAAATGTTCCATTATTTAGAGATCTTGTTTTACTCTTTATATTTGAAAGCACAACTGTAACATACTCATTTATAATAACTACAGTGAGTTCTTCATGTGTGGAAGGGGTTCCAAAATAAAAATTCATTGAAAAATAATAGCTCTGTTTATGTAGCACATATTATACAAGCCCCATTCTAAGCACTTTATGGATATTGATTTGTTTAGCCTTTGTATAACCTTAAGAAGTAGCTCTACCATTATTGCCCATTTTACAGATGACTTAACTGAGACATAAAGAAATGTACCCCAGGTTACTGAGATAGTGAAAGCCAGCGCTGAGATTTTTAACTCGGCCATCTGGCTCCATATTCTAAGCTCTACACAAATCAGAAATATTCCTATGACATTAAGGATTCAGAACCTTGATTTGAAAAGCAGAGAAATGATATCTCACTAAAATCTTTTCAGGAATGTAATTATCTGCTTATGTCAAGTGAGAGCTAATGATCCTCATGGTTCTGAATGATACTGACGTGGTAGGGGTAGAGGAAACACTTACCTACATACAGCTCAGTTTCTACAACGAGATCTTAAATATGTATGATCTGCTTCACTTATTAGCAGCCCTGTTCAATTTTCTGCATCAACTTTAATAATGTCCACAGCTATGTAGATGAGCTCAATAAGGAGCTGCTGAGCAAGGACAAACGTGAAAACCTGAGTCACCTTTCTGACACAGATCAAGACAGTTGTTAGGGTGAGAGTCTGTCACTTTATTCATTTAAAAATATGAGGGTATGCTGGATAGACTTAGAAAAAAAGAAGTTTATTGCAAGATGATATTCCCAAGGGATGCTGTTTTAAGAAGAGTTGGAGCCAGAAACATCACTGCCATCAAGATTCTCTCCTTTTCTCCCAGCTCTGCTTCTCTGTCAGCTTGATTCTTTCCCCTCAAATCAGCTTTATCAACACAGTAAAAATCACCGGCTAAGTTTCCTTTATTGGAAACTTCCTGACTGACTCTCCCATTTCCAATTTGAAACATTGTAGAGAAAGTCTGACCTGTATTGTGTCATTGTGTCCATCCCTGGATCAGTCAAGTATGGTCAGGAGGATAAGGTCCAGTAAGAACATGGTAGCTGGGAACAAAATGGTTGGGAACATAGGAGTTCCCAAAATTACAAGTAGTCTATACCCAGAAAAGTGCCCCTGGACAGGCAAAACAATGAGGCAGGACACGAGCAAAGAAACAAGTCTGCCCCTGTCCAACTGTAGGAGAAAACAGGTCAAAAATTCCCCCCAAGTCTCAGGGTTGTTTACTCCATACTAAGAATAATAATCCTGTCTATTTCACCAAATTGTTGTAAGAATTGCCTGAAACATGTGTGAATGTGCATAGTAACTTGAAAAATATTATGAAATTTCAAGGTATGACTATTGCTATTACTATCTGTAAAGGTAACTAAATTTCCCATTTTTCACACTGATGCCTGGAGTCAGACTGACACAGCAAGTGGTTTGAACAAATTGAAGCTCATCTAACATCACAGGCTGTGAGTGTACTTCTTCTCAAACCATATTGCAGTCCAGCTGTGCGTGGTTATTATGCCAAGTTCATCAAGTGATGGTTGAGCTTCTCGGAGAGCAGGCATAGGGGAAGGCAGAATGAGACTCAGATGGAAGGGAATAACTCAACCGGGAAACTGGTTAGTCTACTTTACAGAGAGTTTCCTTTTACTTCCTGAGCTCGAATTCACTGGTATATACCAGAGGCAATTATCAGTTCATTAATTTCCATGTGGACAAAGATGACTGTTTAATAGGTCAGCTATGTGTCACCTGAAGTGAACACCAGCAGCAGAAGAAAGTGTAAATGGTAAAAGGGATCAATAGTAGGGGGCCTCCTCTGAGTCAGCACTAGATATAGGGATTCAGTTGCTCTTTGGGTACCAACTTTGCCGCTAATGAGTGATGAATGACTGATTCTTGTAAATAAGTCTTGTTTCTTCTGGGCTACCTTTCTCTTTACATCACATCAAAGGGAGAACCTCCAAATAAGTATACAATACACCATTTACAGCACACACTACAATTCCCTAGGCATGTTCCTGGACATCATTTATTGAAAGTGATGCACTTATGGTCTGTTAGAAATACTGCTGAACTTGGGAGCCAGTGAACCATTTTGGTGGCCTTGGGAAATGCTCCACATCCTCATTTGTAAATTGGGAATGATAAGATCTATCTCAAAGTGTTAGAGTGAGGCTTAAATGCAATGATTCATGAGAAATGTTCTGTAAAGTAAATGCTACATGAATATGAAGAATTTTTCATAAAGTCCTAATGACTTTGACTATGAAATGACTATGAAAATCCCATCAAAGGACACAAAGAACATATAGAATCTCCATGTTTGCACTTAATGAAACTGGAAGTCAGAAAGTTCCAAAGAGCAGGCCAAGGTCACTCCTAGGAAGCTGAAAGTATAGGTGCTCCCGGTCCAAATCCACTTTAATAAGTTGTCTTGGCAATGGTCCACCAGAAACAGATGTCAATATCATTTTTTTTTCTGAAAATATACCTTTTTTTCTCCTATATTTAAGCTAAGAAAAGAAAATGTAATTAAAGACAGAATGAGCCATCCCCCAAACTATGACCACATCCATAATGTCTATAATGGTACTTCTGTTGGTATGGTCCTAACCATTACGCTATACCATCTCCCATGGAAGCTAAGCTTGGTGCATTGTCAGACCTTTTAAAAACTCAAGCAAGAGGGACGCCTGGGTGGCTCAGTGGGTTAAGCCGCTGCCTTCGGCTCAGGTCATGATCCCAGCGTCCTGGGATCGAGTCCCACATCGGGCTCCTTGCTCAGCAGGGAGCCTGCTTCTCCCTCTGCCTCTGCCTGCCACTCTATCTGCTTGTGCTCACTCTCGCGCTCTCTCTCTCTCTCTCTGACAAATAAATAAATAAAATCTTTAAAAAAAAAAAAAAAAAAAACTCAAGCAAGAGAAAGATGTATATTATCCAGAATCTTCAGCTGTTTCTTATACATTCCTAGAGATAATCCCACTGGTCTGGTTTCTGACTTCATATGGCTGTGCTCAAGTATCCATCTCATCAACATTGATCTCAGAGGTTTAAATTCATTGTGAAGGTTGCAAAGCTACGCACTTGTCTTTCTGGGTAGCCCTGCCTGCTATCCACCCTGTCAGTTCGGACACACATGTGCTCAGGTGTAGTGAGAGGCCCCAGATGGAGATCAACCAGATTTAGCATCATCTTCACCTCTCCCACTAAGAAGAATGCTTTTCTAGCAGCAAGGATGCTTGGGAAGTTGATGGTTCCCCAAATGACAGGAGAGAACAGTATAAAGGAGTCATGCTGAAGCTGATTTTAATGTATGCAAATAACTTAAATCCATGGTACTCAATTAATGCTATCCATTCCAATCACCTGACAAGCCTGAGAACACAGCTACCAACACTTGGCCTACTCCAGACAAGTGACACCAACACGCCTTGCTTTCCATACCACAGTCATTTTCCATACCCTGCAAATACGCCTGGGATGGGAACAGCTCTTCCTTTGGTCTCAGTTCCCAGGGCCTTGCAGAGTAGACATGTCTCACTGTCCTGAGTAGAATTTAAAATACACTGGAAAATCAGAGTAAACATATACAATTTTTCTATATTATCCACAACCATCTATATTCAGCTAGTGGGGTGCATCCCACCACCACGGCAGCAGGGACAGGTTTAGGCTCAGAAGATGCAGCCAGCATTAACTACTCTATTTAGTTAGCTGAAGGATAATCACAGGAACGGTAGCCAGCACACCATTCCGATCTCTGTCGGTCTCATTGGTGGGCTAGGCAGCTGCCTAAGCAGGCAGTTTCTTTGGTGTTCCCATCTATTCGGATTGAGCATGGCCACAGCATATGAACAATATGGCCACATCAGCCACCCCTCCCCCCCAACTCATCACTTTTCCCTTCTAGGAACAATCCCATTTTCACAGCACGCAAGCTAGACCTGTGGGCTCCCAGTTATCTTAACTTAGTAGTTTGAGGGAACTTGTGGTGTAAGAAGACCCAGGGACTTCTTGACTCAGAGTTCTATATACTATCCAGGGAGGGAACTGAGGATACCTCTAGATCTGAAATATTTTGAAGGGTGTCGTTGACCCTGTGAGATCTTCACCTTCCTGTCCACTATTAAAACCCAATGCCCTGGGCACTCAGTGGGTTGAGCCTCTGCCTTTGGCTCAGGTCATGATCTCAGGGCCATGGGATCGATCCCCGAGTCAGACTCTCTGCTCAGCGGGGAGCCTGCTTCCTCCCCCCACTCTCTGCCTACCTCTCTGGCTACTTGTGATCTCTGTCAAATAAATAAATTAAAAAAAAAAAAAACCAATGCCATAAGGAAGCTGCCTTTTTGCAATCAAGAGTAGAAATGAGGTTCTGTGGGTTTCTACCAATGAGTTTAGTCTTCTGCCTGGCTAAAGGGAGGCTCTCGTTTAATTGGGCAATAGCAAGATAATTCAGAGATCCACAGAAGCATCTCTATCACTTCTCTCGGAAGCAAAGGCAGTCCCTTCTCTCATTTGAGCCCATTGCACTACCCTGGCTAGCATCAGGAGAAAGCCAGCCAGGCCGGGTTCTTAGGGAAAAGGCAGGACTGTGGAGGGACAGGAAATGCCAGCACTAAGCTGACTCGGTGAGTGGGTGGCACTTTTTAGGAACAAGACTGAACCTGGGTTCCTGAAGCTGCCTGCTCTGACCCAACAACAGACTCCCAAGATAGGTTTGGGAGTGTCCTGGCCCTTGGCTCTTACTTGTCAAGGGGGAAACACGAGGGTCTCATCCTCCCCCATTCCACAACTGCTGTCGCAGCTGCAGGGTCTTCAAGATGGCCCCCGCTGCTTCGTGGCAAGAGACCCTTCATAAACTCCAGTCGTCAACATGACATCAACTCCACTAACGGGCAAGAGGCTGTTTCGCTGTCCCAATATTTGCACTTGGCTAAACCACAACCACAGGCCGCTTGAGCACTCTTTTTTATTATTATTTAATTATTTATCTTTCCCGAAATGAACACAACGTCAGCCCTGAGAGTCTCAGGCAAAAATTTCATAAAAAGCTGTAAAGTACAAATAGTCCTCTTTTAAAAGAAGGGGGTGGGGCTCATCTTGGAGAACAAAGCCCCCCTTTGAAGACTAGCGATTCTAATTTGGAGCTGTTTCCCACTCCCAATTCCAAATCTGCATCATTAAACCATGAACGAGTGAAGAGTAATAATTGTGAGCGAGCTGAGTATTTCTTAATGATTTTCTGTCTTATACCCAAAGCAAATAAGCCAAATGCTTACTCAAAAGCTACGGGAGAAGTCGGGGTGGGACTTGGTTTTGCAATTTCTTTTTTTTTTCTGTAGTCTTTCTTCTTCCACTGAAAGTGTCTATAAAATTTTTAAAGGAAAGTAGGTTGCTAAAATGTACTTAATTTGCCATGATAGATTGAGTCCATGCTTCAGTGACTGTAATTGAATCTGTGACCTATTTCTTTAGTAAAGTAGAAATAGTCTCTGGGGTTTTTGTCACTACCATCTTTTAATGAAATTCAAAAAGACTGTCAAAATGTCTACACTTTTTCTACTGGTGGTTAATGTTATTACTTTACAATTTGTTACTTTTTAATTAATCTTAATAAATGTGTACACATTCTACCTGGCTGTTGGAGATGCTAGACATTGATTCTTCACTGTCAGAAGGCAAAACAAAATTAAAAGGCCAGCAAGGGCAGAGCGGCAGGGAAAAGGTGTGGACAAATTTTAGTTCCACTTTCAAAAACTACTTGCAGGCATCAGGTTAGAGGATCTGCCCTGAGAAGAGGGGTGTGTGAGGGTGTCAGCAGCAAAAGGCTGAGGGATGTCCCCATGGCCTTCTTGCTGGTGCCACCACTAACTGCTCCAACATCGCTTATGGGCTGCAAACATGACAAGCCGACAGCCTCGGGGAGCAATATTTTATTGACAAAATGTAAGAGAAAATATGTTTGGCTGCTTTTAAGCAGTGGTGTAGGAGGGTGTTACAGAACCAGATGGTTTAAGTTAGTCTTTCATTTGCCAGGATGATGGGAAAATGCTGACTGCTCTGCAACAGAAATGGCAGTGGCCTCTCTGCCAATGGGCGGTGAGCTGTGGTTTCTGGGGGTAGCTGCTCCTTCCAGAGTCCAAATGGCCCAAGGTTCCAAGTGAGTTCTAGGGTCCATCTCCTACAGTCTCTGGAGTGGGACTGAGGAATGTGTCTCTAGGTCTTCACCATGGTGGTGTCCACAGGAAAGTTCTGCAGTGATTTTTAAATATGGCCCTCAGTTGTATGATTATACATTTAAATATGGCCCACAGCATCAGCATCATCTGACCTGTTGAATCAGAAACTTTGTAGCCAGAATGGGGTCCAGCAATCTGTGTTTTACACAGATTGTGTTTTACACAGGCTGTTTTACAGCCCCTCCAGATGGTTCTGATTCTCAATCAAGTTTGTGAACCACTGGGCCAGAGAAAGGAGCTGGGGCAGCTGGAGCATGGTGGTGGGAGGTAAATAGTGAAAATGAACCAATTGGGATCCAGTTGAGAACAATTGGTTGTTCCTCTCATTTCCCAAAGACATTTAGGGCTTTTCCATCTTGTTGCCTTTGATATTTCCTCTGGCTAGAATGCATCTTCTCCCACTCTCCCTTTTACCTCTTCTCAATCTCTTCATCTCAAAATCATTGCCATTTCCCAAGGTTATTTGATGTCTCCCTTATCCTACAAAGTCTTTCCTGACTCCCTCGGGAGCATGCAGTCTGTCTCTTCACTGAACCCCCAAGGTTGTCACTTTTCTTGCAGCACATACTTAAGTTTTGTGCCCCTAGGAGACAAACCCTTGGGGAGCAGGTGCTCTTTCTGGTCATTTGATGTATCCTCATAATGCCTATTAAGGAACTGAGGAGATACTAAAATGACTTTTGAAACACAGGGAGATTCATTCAGTGGAAAATGTAGACAAGACCCAGCTTATCCAATGTTGGCTTGGTAAGCACCTCAATTCTCCCCTTTGTCCAGTACTCAGGGTAGATCTCCATTCACAGAAGGATGTCTATGTAGGAATGTCCTAGCAATACAACTGATGGCTCAATTTGACATACACTTGCTATGCAGACTGCCAGGCCTCCTGCTAAGTGCTCATGACTTAGATATAAAGAAAACACAGTCTTTCCTTTTTAAAAATCCATATTCTCATTAGAAAAGTACATAAAAGATCCTCTCAATGTACCATTGTAAGAAGAGAGGCACGCACAAGCTTTAATGAGCACAACCTTCCTTGTACCCCACTCTGGAATTATAAGAAAGGTTGTTGGAAAAGATGTCTGAATTAAGTCTTGAAGGCTGAGGAAGAACAGCCAGGTAAGGAGATCAAGAAGAGTGTTTCAATAAAGAACAAGGCAAAGGCATAGACGTACGAAATAGTCTCATGGTAAGAAGCAAGAGGGGCATGGCTTTCAAGTACTCTAGCATTACGAGAGCATAAAATGCTAGTTGGAGACTGGCAGAAGGCTGTATCACTTACCTGGGGATCAGAAGGTAGAGGGCTTTACTATCTATGCTAAAGAACTCAGAATTTATTTTAGAGGACTTGGGGAATAGGAATAGTGATTAGACTTGCATTTTTTAAAATATTATTTTAAATTCCAATATAGTTAACATATAAAGTTATATTATAGGCTTGTATTTAAATAGATCACTCTGACTCCAGTGGTGAAGAGGGGTTCGAAGGAATGATGGAGATGAGATCCATGGTGAGCTCTGGGCATTTGCAGATCTCCCTAGACACAGGGAACAGGATTCACTCTCAAACCAATTAGAGCAATGAGTTCTACCTCATTAGAAGCAAAGCCTGAGTAGAGCACAGTTCTTCTGAGACATAGCAGGCCTTGCTCATGGTAAATGGAACGGTAGACAGGCTGGTTTGGATAGAAAGGGCTCATCTTGTATGAGTGGCCAGACCACCCCCTCTCATTTGATAAGGATTTCCAGCTTGTGCATTTGAACCTCACAGGCCATAATAGTTCAAACGGCAGTCATCCATCATTATCATACTCTCCACAAACCTCAAGACAGACTAACTTGGACTCATTACTATTCCCACTCTCAGTCTTGCCATCCACGTTTTTATAATTTCCTAGCACACTTCCCTCAGTCAACCAAAGAATGCCCATCTTTAGCTACTTTCTTAGGACAAATGCTGAAAGGAAGAGGTTTTTCAACGACTTGATCTTTATGCTGAGACTTAAACCACCTGTAATAATCATTGCAGCACTGCTGAGCACAAGTCCTAAAGAGCAGTCTGTTCCCATAATCAGACCCCTGAGGTCCTAGATTTGTGAAGAGAGAATTAGGAATCCTGAAGAATCTTATCGCCCAATGGAAAACTAACTCAACCTTTCTCAGAGGGTTTTGTGGTTTAGAAAATACTCAGTGCCTGCATTGTTCTGCTGACTCACCTTTGTGATCATAGAACTACTGGTGTCCTCTGCAGGAGCTCAGGGTCAACGTCTTGCTCAAGGTCACATAGCTGGTAAGACTCCAGAATGCGAACCTAGAACATAGCTCTTCCTGCCCTACTCTGCTCTCCACTTCACGCTGGAACAGAATCACTTGACGTGGGATAGTTGAAGGAAGGAAGAGGGTCAGAGAGAAAGAAGGGGGCACTGAGAAAAGTGGTCAAGATGGCAGATTCTGCTTTGCCACCACTACCGGCCCCCTTCGGGAATCTCTACCCTCCAAGTGGTCCATCTCCTTTCCAGAGAGTAAGGGGTATAAAGGCCAAGAAAGCACTGATTTCATACTTAATCCATGTAAAACCCCAATATCTATTCAAATTCTACTCTAGCTTCAAGGTGTAGCACAAAGCCTTAACCACCCTTTCACCTGCGGAGCTTAGAATCACTTACTTTACCCTGGAATCTCTCAAAGCAGATGACAGACAACCCAGTATTTAATGGCATCCTGTCACTTTGCTGACTATGAGTTCCTGCCTCATCAACAATGCTAAAACCTCAGCTATCCGGAAAACAAATGCATCAGAGTGCTTGCGTTTTCCAGATAATTGAGGGTTTTCTTCCTAGATTTTTAAAACGCATAAACATTTTGGCACAATACACATTTATGGTATATCTTATGTATCTGTCTTTTTAGATAAACAGGATGTTAAGTACACCTTTGCCATGCATTACTCAATTGTGCCTCATGACTAGGTATCCTTGCACTTAAAGTCCTCACACTCTGGAGCCTTTTGATTTCTACCTATTTGTTTTTCAAATCTCTCTTCTCTTATTTGCATAAGTTTTCAGCCATCAGTCTGCCTGTAGCAGCAAACTATTAATCTTCCAATTTATTGCTCCTAACGTGTTAGGAACTTGGACATCATAGAATCATGTTTGCTGGATTTGTAAGCGAAGTATGAGGAACACAGATGTTCAATTAGTATTAGAAGTACCATTCTCCTTATTTAGGCTGATCTCTTGACTATTTTCTATATAGCTAAATGTACTGGATAGCTGAATTCCAGATAAAGGAAATGTTCCAATCCACTAGGCATGGTTTTCTATAACCATTAGATAATGTTTTCTATAACTTCCACAGCGTCCAACTCAATGCTGAGCCCACAGCAGACACTAACCAAATAGCTTGTTTGGTTACTCTGTTTTCAAAAGAGTATCCGGCAATGACCAAAAGACTCTTTGCGCTCACTGCTATTTTGAATGCCCCTGGGGTTGCATGGTGTAGTAAAGCATGAACTCGGCATGGTTTTAATTTTGCATCCTTGTAAGCCAGCTTTACCTCCTTCTGGAACATGGTCAGATGTAAGCAACTAACCTTGAATAAAAAAGACAACTTCCAAAGAGACCATGGGTTGAGTGACCTCTGAAATAAATATCCATCAATGAAAACTAGGTCATTATTAAAATGTGTTTAACTTCATTGAAGACTGTTCTGGTTAACCCCCTTAGAACTACTGACCTGATAGAGAGAGAGAAAAATTAAAATGGCATGCCAAACTTGGTCCAGACTGACAATACCATATGTGTCCATTTTGTTCCTATTTTATTTTAACCCTTTGTGGAGACGATATTGGGAAATATCAAGGAATGGCCATAGAAAGGGAAAATAAACTGAAGATAAGATATTGCATCATTTTATCAAGTGTAGAGGATCAGTGAGTTTTGGAAATTATTAAACCTATGCAACCCCTACTGCAGTGATGACATTGATGACTTCTGCCCCCTGAAGTGCTTGCTTTCAGCATCTTTGATTTGAGAAGAGCCCTAGAAACCACAGGTTTGATCATTCAAATGCTACAATCTGGGAACTCTTAATAACTACATGGTTAGACTATCATATTTTTGCCCTGAGGTACTGATTTGAGTCTTCAAGGTGGCATTCTGCATCCTTTCCTACTGAGATCTCATTATGCATGTGTAATTTGAGTAAACAATGCGACTACTGAATTAAATTCCTCCCTTTAAATTAGCTTTAATACAGAAAGGGAGGAGATGGGGTGGTTATTATTACAGAGATCAAGTAATTAATTTTCTAAGTTCTATGAAAGATCGAAAGAAATCATGCAAATGAATTGGCAAACAATTAGAACAGTGAGCACTCAAATATGTGTATTTATGGCAAAAGGAGATAAAGTGAGTCTGGGTCAGTTCATTAGTCTCATGGAATTTCTCCATGCTGGTAAGAGTGATGAATACACATGATTGAAGTGGTAAATAAAATTTCAGTCAGACGTCAAGTAACTGGAATTCAATATGGCTAGATATTGCCTTTTTTTTAAATCACTTCTAGAAAATATATTTTGTTCAATATCATTTTAGTCCAATCTCATATCTAGGAGAAATTGTGTTAATAATCATAATTCTCTCCTCCTACCTTTATGGAAGATTATAAGGTTTTCAACTTGTTTGATAATCCAGAAACAACGCCAGAACTTCAGCCTGGAAACACCATCTTTTTTGAAAAATGAAGTTTGAAACAAAAATATTCTGAGGTTAAGCTGCCACTAACTAGAAAATGTAACCCACACAAATAGCACAAGCCCTCAATATGTTAGATAATCATGTTTTAATCAAGGTTTACGATAGTATCGCTTAAAAATATAAGATACATATAAATGTATGTAGAGTGAAACATCTCTCTGGTTTTGCGTTTCAAATGTTCACATGCATGCCCTCAAATACTCCAGCATCAGCATGAGTATCAAAAAATATTACTTACAAGAGGAAACATTATCTACATATTACTCCTATAGAAGTTCTGGATTTCTTCCACAGGATTTGAAATAATTTAAAACTACAGATCTGGGGTGCCTGGGTGACTCAGCCTGTTAAACGTCTGCCTTCAGCTCAGTTCATGATCCCAGGGTCCTGGGAGTGAGCCCCACATCTGGCTCCCTGCTTCTCCCTCTCCCTCTGTCCCTGCTCATGCTCCCTCGCTCTTGCTCTCTCTCTCTCTTGCTCACTCTCTTTCTCAAATAAATAAATAAAATCTTAAAAAAAAAATAAAACTACAGATCCATCAGGATCCAGCCTAAACCCCCGGGTGTGTTTTCTCAGCCTCTACAGTACTGGCATTTTGGACCAGGTGATTCTTTGTTGTGACAGTGGCTGTCCTACACGTTGTAGGGTTTTACCAGGGTCCCTGGCTTCTCCCCATTAGATGTCAGTAGCTTGTCAATGAGCATGTGATGTTGCCAAATGTTCCCTGGGGCACAAAGATCTCTGATTCAAAAAAAAAGAGATTATAGACATGGTATAATAAAAAAGAGACCCACGGCACAATAATAAAAAGATCCAACATATGTAGAAACTAGAAGTCTATGGAGCAGGGACAAAAGAAGAGAAAGGAGTCGTAACAAAAGAAAATACTGATTAATGAGAGAAAAGCCCAATTGGGACTAGAAAGGACTGTCCCTACCCTGAGAAACACCAAGACATTCTGGTAATGAGCTTCAAGGATAATAAATTAAACAAAGAAACAAAACAAATAAATCAGTAAATATGAACATCAAGGCATGAAAAGACAAAGAAGAATTTCAGCCTCAGATGTAACCAAATGAACACTAGAAGACTATCAAAAAAATTTTCTATCTTTGAGGTTAGCACCAAAAGGAGCCATCCTTTGCTTGAACTTCAGAGGTGGGGTCCCTGACACAGGGAAGCCTCCGCCTTGCTGGACCCCTGCTCTGATTCTGGGCCACAGACTCAGGAAATAACCTAAGCCAGTGCTATTGTTCCCTATTCCTAGCGGATGCCCCCTTCCAGGTAACCCCATGAGGATGCCCAGTTAGCCACCACGTTGCCAACAATGTTTTTTTTTATGGCGGAAGTGTCATTTTAATCTTCAGTAGAAGTTAATCTTTACTAAGCTTTTCTCTTCTCTCTTTATCAAGATCGAACAGATTTTTGCCACGTAATTAGGCATTCCTGTTTCTTATTTCCTCCTGGTGAACGCTGCCCATTTTCCTACCACTTTGTTCATTTTTCAAGTTGGACTGTAGCTGCTCTTTGTGAACTGACAGATGTGTTGAGAGAATGGGCTTCTCCGGTGTGTATTTTATCTTTTGAATTTATTTCTGGTGTTTTGCTGAACCAAAGATTTTCATTTTAATGTGGTCAAATCCTTCAGACTTTTTCTTTCCAGTCTCCGGATATCTCATCTTCCCTAGAAAGGTCTTTCTATCACTCTGGGATTATGATATTCTTAAGCATCTAGTTTCTAGGATAGCTGAGGCACAACGGATAACAAGGATTCAGACGCTTCTGACCCAATGATCAGAAGAACCCTGGGAAAAGAATGACATTTTTAAAGGGCTAAAAGTGTAAAACATGAAGATTATACATCCCAAACAGCAGATAAATGGAAACTTCCTAGGTTTATAAAGAAGCCTTTGTCTGGCTCACCTATAATTTGAATAGACAGCAAGGACACAGAAACATACATTATGGTCCCAGAGTCAACTACGGTGCCCATTTCTAATGGTATATTATATATGCATGTACACGCACACACACACACATATAATACTTTCAACAATGTTTCAAATCAGGTTTTTCTGAGGGCACAGAAAGAGGAAAAAAAACTCTAACACAAACCACAATTCTTCCTGATTCCGCATACCTTCAGGTAACCCATCCACACCCCATTTTCCTTGTCACTGACTGTGATCCCCAGATCACAAAGTCTCTCGGTTATGAAACTCTAAAACTATCCACTCAATTCTCTCCCCTTCCAGTGTCATTTGAACAGAGAAAACCCAAATAGAAACTTTGCTCAATGCCCCCCCCACCCCCCCGCCATGATCTCAACCCTGTGCTCTACCTTTCTGGATTATATCCCTCTTGATCGATGGAACCTGGCCATCTGGTTTCAAGAAGCTCAGATCCACCAGTTTAAACTCTGGCCCCCCAAGCCCCACCGACTCCTGACTGACCAAGAGCCATTGTGACGTTTCATCTGAAAGTCTCTACTGTGATGCAGGCAGGAAGCACACAGGGATTTTTGCTTCACCACGTTAGGGTTCTGAAAATTGCTGGGCACATAACAGATTTATACTAGTAATTATAATAATAATGGCTAACATTGATTAAGCATGTGCTATATGCCTGATGGTACTAGAACTTCTCATATCCCCCATTCTTCAGGATACATGGAAGTCCCATAACAAAATGTGAATAAAAAAGACCTTTCCACGGGAGAGATGGTATCCATTGGTTCGCTGCAAAATAAATGGTATGGGAGATAGTTATTTGTGGTAAACTTCCTGTCAGGACCAATGGCAGAATGAGAACACAGACTCTTGTCCAGAACTTTTCAAAATGTCCATGATTGATGTTTGCTGTCTACCATACCCCTTGAAGAAAGCCACTTCCCTTTGTGAGGAGGATGAGGTATCCATACAGAAAAAGGAACAGGAAGTGAAGTAAAATGAAGGGTAAACAGATCCAATAACCTGCAAATAAGAGAATTCCTCTTCTTTATTTTTTGAATTAACATATAATGTATTATTTGCTTCAGGGGTTAGGGTTAGGCAAATAAGAGAATTCTTGAAGGCAGGCTGGGGGAAGTGTCACGATTCCTTCTAAGATAGGTCTCAACAGCCATTACTACTGGTGTTTCCTGGGCCAAGGGCCACACCCATTTCATTGTATACATGTGGAAGCAAAGAAGAGAGGGAGCACTGATTCTCTCTTCTTGTTTCTATATGGACTAAAAATAGTTATTGTGACTTACAAGGTTTTGAAATTTCTTTAACTCTCCCAATAGCATCACTGTTTTGTTACTCTTGTTATAATTCTTTTCCTATGAGGAAAACCAATTAGACCCTCAAAATAAAAGTGATGTAGGTTTTTTAAAGTTAATTTTTAAGTTTTTATTTAAATTCCAATTAGTTAACATACAGCGTAGTACTAATTTCAGGTGTACCATTTGGTGACTCAACACTTCCATACATCACACTGGTGCTCATCACAAGTGCCCTCCTTCATCCCCATCCCCTGTCTCACCAACCCGCCACCCATCTTCCCATCAAAATGATCTTTTTGCTGATTTTGGAAGGCAGCAGAAAGGGCCAAGTGGAAAATCCTATACCCTACTTTACATCTGGCCCAGTGGGTTAATTTTCTATTGCTGTGTAACAAATTACCACATATTTAGCAGCTTAACATTGTTAAATTTGTTTCTTCACAGGTTCCATGGGTCAGGAGCCCATATTCCAAATGGGTCCTCACGAGATTAAAAACAAAATGTTGGCCTTCTACATCCTCATCTGGAGTTTCAACGAGAGAAATACCCACTCCCCAAGCTCTTTTAGGTGGTCAGAAGAAAGTATTTCCTTGATGCTATATGACTGAAGTCTCCATGTTCTTGCTAGCTATTGGCCGAGGGCCGCTCTTGGAGTCACACCATGGACAGACAATCTACAACATGGCTGTGTATTACTTCAAGGCTAGCAGGAGTATTTCGGTTTCTTCCTTCACAAAGGGCCCACCCAGCTTTTTACAAACTTGCCTGATTAGCTCAGACTCAGCCGTGACAGTCTTCCTTTTGATGATCTCAAAATGAACTAATCTGATGCTTTGACTACATCTGCAAAATCTCTTCACCTTTGTCACACCATGTAACCTAATCAGGAGAGTAAACAGTGCAAACACCAGGGAGCGGGAATCTTGGGACCATCCCAGAATTCTGCCTGTCGCTCCCACAGAACCAGAATGCGCTGAGAGAGAGCACACCAAGCCCGTGATGAATGCAGAGAGAAGGCACAGAGACATAAAGGAGGAGGTGGCCCGAGATGAGACAAAGGAGGAACGTGCCCAACAAAAGAGCCCATCTTATATTTGCAATGCTTCACTACAGCAGAGGGAGAGGGAGTTGTAGGAAATGTTGGGTACTCATAGTTTCCAGATGAAGGTTGTCTGCTGCATCTGGCTACTCATGCTAAGAAGAGAAATCACATCACTGGCTGAGCCCAGACCAGGGAGGGTAGGTCAGTTTCACTTTGCATCAGAACCTTGACCAACTGGTGGAGGCCTACTGAGGATTCTGACAATTTACTTCTTGGTTCTGCAGGAAGGAATTCTGTGCTTGATTAATGATGTCTGTCATGAACTCTGGCTTGGTGATTAGATGTTGAACAAGTATTGGCCACCCCTGTCTTTAACGGTATACTTTGCTCTAAGAAGTCTCAGCTAGTATTAAACAAGAAGGCAAGGTTTTAGGAATATCCAGTGTAGAGGAAAGAGGCAACCTTTATAAGATGGTTTCTTATGCTTCCCTTCCTTAAAACGGATGTTTTCCTACTTAAAACTCTCCAGTGAGAAAGTTGTTGACTTTTAGACCCAATTCATAAGTGGGTCCTTCGGGACTACCAGGTAGATGTAAGAATTTGCAGATCTCAAGGAGTGATCAACTCATAAAACAAAGCCCTTCAATGCCTAGGGCTAGTTTTTTAAGAGTGTGTTCATCATTGCCTCACCACTATGCCCCCAAAGCAATAGGTGTCTGATTTCCAAGTGCAGCTCAAAATCCACATAAAGAAGGAGGTGTCCCTGTGCAGGACTGAGTGACTTCCTGAAGAGTCAGACGAGTCACATCCCATGGAACAGACAGAAGTGTAAGGTCACATCTGAGTCTCTAGGCCTCGGCCAAAATTTCTCATTTCAATTAGATCAAGACTCCTGAACATTTTAATATTGGGAACGTTTGCGGTTCCCTGTCAGAGCCATCTCTGCTTTAACATTCCTTGGGGCTTGGCAAGGGAAAGTCACCTCATTTTCACAACTTCACGGCATTTTTTCACATCATGAAAATGCCCTCATGTTTGTCACTCGTACAATAAACAAAAGCAAGAAAGCAAATCCATCTGCAGAACAGTGCCATATGAAGCTAAATTAAAATGCTAATGGGTGAGCACGACACAGAGAAAACAACACACTGCTGAGAGTTAAGGGAACATGGATTTCACGCAGAAGGTCCTTCAAACCACAGTCTGTACGACCCACTCCATCTGAGGAGCTAGAGACAGCCAAAGTAGGACAGAAGTAAAAACCAAACTTTCATGGCTCCTCGTCTCTGTTATTGCTCCCTTCAACTCTCTGGCTTGTTTTTTTTTCTTGGAATGAGGTTATGGGAAGTCTGAAGAGACAGCCCCTGACAATGCTTCCTCACAGAAAAAAAGCCCTTTTTCTTCTTGCCCCTCCAACCATTTGTGTGATGGAACTACGTTGATATAGACAAGAAGATGCAATTACCTTCCAGGTCTGAGCAAGGAGAGAATACGCCAAGATGGACATGGGAACAGAACTAAGACACTTGTCCTTAAGATACTAGCCCGAATGTATGCCTCTGATACTCTCATCAATATGGAGCCAAACGATTCAGTCTATAGATGTTAGATGTATTAAGGAGGTTCCAGTCAAAGTACTCTCCCTTAGGTGTAGAACTTAGGAACAATATATTGATGAATCAACTTCAAAGATCTCTGGGAGAAAATAGAATTACATCCAGTTCATTCGGGAATAAATAATATGCTTGAACTTTGGAAACAAAATGTAGTCCCATTAAGATTCTCCTGCGGTAACAAAAGAGAACAAGATATGTAAGATATTCCAAGCACCCCTCTCTGCAGAAGGACTTCAGAGGTGTGTTTGAAGAAAAGGTCTTAATTCTCTGCTGCTATTCCAAATGCTTCTTTAAAAAAGAAAAAAAAAAAACCTTTCTATACATTGTGCATTTATTGAGTACGTCCAAGCCATAAATGTGCATTGATTCTCCGGTTGCCATGGCAGAGGGAACGGTTTCTATGTTATGATGGTAGTTGCCATATGTTCAGCTTCAAGTCAACTGATTCCATCACAAAAGGAGGAGAGAACAGAGTGGGGGCTGTAGAGCCTCACCTCTCCCAAGATTCCAGTTAGCACTGAGATGTCACGTGAGCCTGACACTGAATTTGTGCCATAGTCTTGGCTTCTAAGCAAACACATTTGCAAGGGATTCATACATGCAGGCCAGGACTCTAGGAGCCTGACCAGCAGCTAACTCCCAAAAAGTACTTACAATTTCCAAAACAGCCCAAGAGGTGATCTAGAGAAGACTTACAGCCAAAAAGGGACACATTCTTGGAGGGGCGGGGGGCAAGTGGAGCCGTTAATGCCCTCTCTTAGGGAGCTGGAACTGGAGACATGGAAAGGGAATGTGGGAATTCAGGACCACATGTAGAATCGAGAAGTATTTAATCATGGGAGATAGATCTGGAGTGAGTCCTAGAATTAGAAGGTGTCTTGACCCTTGAAAACCACATCTCAGAGGGTGAGTTGGGCACATTCTTGCCCAAACCCCTTCTTAAAGAAGTCCAGGCTGGCTGTTTCAGTGTTTGACATTGGTCTGGCTCAATGTAACAATCAAGGATGTGGCTATGTTGCCAATCAGGATGTGGTCATCTCCACGGTCAGAACACTAATGAGTGCTTTGAGTGTCCAAGAGCTTACTTTTTGGTATTCTTCCAGGGTCCTGAAAGTAAATGGGCTTTTCACTGCTAGAGGAATTTATTTGTTTCTGGAACTCTATGGTATGCATTATTGAATCCCTACAGCAGCAATCTAAATGATCCTTGAAGGACCCAGAGCCCTTCCAAAACAACACAACTTCAAGGAGAGGACTTCTGGCACTGAGATATATGGGCCCAATGGCCTTTTTTAATGACTTACATTTTCTTTACTCTAGAAATTCATAAGACTCTCAGAAATAGCAGAGTCCGCCTTGGCATCTACACTAATTTTTTTGTCTTTATCATCGTTCAGTTATGTGATGGGTACTTCCTAAGTACCCAGCTAGGGTTTTCATTTCTTTATCAGGCCACCAAACCAATAAAGAAAAGACAACCCACTAAACAAAAGAGCAACAGACTTGAATAGACACTTCACGAAAGAACTCCAAACAGCCAACTGACAAATGAAAGATATGCTTAATCTCACTGATAATCAGAGAAATGCAAAATGAAACTATAGGAAGATACTGCTACACACCCACCAGATTGGCTCAAATTTAAAAGCCTGGCAATATCAATCTTGATGGAGATGTGGTACATTTGGAACTCTCATGAGGCTAGTAGGAATGTAAACTGGTAATACCACTTCGGAAAACAGCTAGGCATTATCCAATAAAATTGAAGAATTGCAAATATATGAAATAGCAACCATACTCTAAAGGATGTGTTCCAGAGATAACAATTGTATATGCACACCGAGACCGCTCACAGAGACACTGCTTGGAATAGCCCCACATAGAAATTTCCCAAATGTCAATGTGAGAATGGATAAATAAAGCCATTTATCATAGAAGGTTATCTAGTGTTTAAAATGAACAAACTCCAAGGGCGCCTGGGGGGCTTGGTCAGTTACGAGTCTGCCTTCGGCTCAGGTGATGATCCCAGGGTCCTGGGATCAAGTCCCCGCATTGAGCTCCCTGCTCAGTGAGGAGGCTGCATCTCCCTCTGCCCTTCCTCACCCTGCTCATGCTTGCTCGCTCTCTCTTCTCTCCCAAAAATAAATAAATCTTTAAAAACTAAAACAAAATTAACAAACTCCACCTAAACTTGAAGACATAGTTAACACCATAGGGGCGGGAAAGTTGTCTAGTAGGCACCTACACGGGGGCTTGACCTAGGAGGACGGCCACGTAGATTTTTATTTGTTGTACGTACATACACGCACATGCACGCACACATACACACTTCATTCTCCAGTCAGTTATATCTCAGAAGAAAAGAAAAGCTTAAAGAAAACTTCGTATCCAACAGGTACCTCAAACAGAAAGTAGTAAGAGTTTGTTTTTGTGAAGACTTTATCCCAGAGCTTGGAATGTAATTCAAAC